>NC_045427.1:288882421-289606587 GCF_902635505.1 Sarcophilus harrisii
GGCAACACCCTAAAAGCTATAAGTAGGAGAGAGACATCATAAAGCATAATGGGGGTTGAGAGAAGTAACATGAGGGAAGGGTAAATGGAAAGACATCACAAGATGGAGTGCTGTGGTAGATTGACCCAAAGAGATTGAGCAAAGATGGCATAGGCAGTTTTACTGGGAAAATTTAATCTCAGGGACATGATTCAGATTTCTGATAAGGCATAACAAGGTATGACTACCCACAATCTCCACAGAAGATTGGCCTTGTAGGGTTAATATAATTTGGATTTCTGATTGGATGATCTCCACAGAGGGCAGGATAACTAGGCTAAACTAATTTCTATTAGAGTCCTGCTACAGGGAGCAATCCCATCAATATTTATTTTTTCTTCGCTAACCATATCCAGTTCTTCATCACATAAAAATCATCCAGGTCATTTGGTCCAGTCCATATACAACACAGAAATTCCCATTTGAACATCTCTGATAAATAGCTATATAGCCTTTCTTTGAACATCTTCAATGATAGGAACCAGGAGATTTCATCTGGATAATTCTGATGTCATTCCTTTTTTCTGCAGATATGCAAACAACAGGTTCAGTGGTTTATTCATGGGCATTCTTTGATAGTATGGAAGGAACAGGAAGATAAATCTTTGACTTTCATCATAGAATTATACGTCATTTAAATACAACTTCCTCATATCATAGAGGAAGAAGCTGAGGTTCATAGAACTTCAATACTTGACCAAGTTCATGACAGTAGTATGTTGCAAATCTTGAATTTCAACACAGATCTCTGTACTCTCAATCCATACCTTTCCACTTGAACCATCCTTTCTAATACTTATTCACAAATACATGCACACACATACGCACACAAACATCTGCAGTTGGTTCTACTTATTTGAGCAGATAGATTGTTTTTACCATATGAGGCAATGAGTGGGACAAGGAATCATCACATAATTGTCATGCAATTTACATTAACCAATAACCATTCTTAAAGTCTTTGGTAAAGCTGCAATCTACTGTCTTAGTCCAGAGGAAAGCATCTTGTCAGAAGTAGGACAGAGAACTTTTTTTTTAATAGCTTCATTTACTCTCAATAGTTATTTAATGATGGTGTGAAAAGAAAAATACTCATTCAATTAAAATGGTATTGGAGTTGGTAGAATCAGAGTGTACAGTAATGTACACTCAATCAGAAATTTATTGGAAGAATGGAAAAGATTTCTTCAATAGTAGTTCCTTCTAGTTCATTAATGGCAGGGTAGGGAAAAAGGAAGCCAACTATAAGCTGCTTTGTTTGTATTGGCAAAGTTTTCAAAAACTCACTTTGGAATCTTATCTAATCATTCATTCAGCAAATAGTATCAGGGCAGTTATTAAGGGATAGCGCCAGATTTATTGGGCTGACAATATTTAGGTAATTTAAAATTTATATATCTTTTTACACATATTATCTCATTTGAGCTTCAAAGTTCCTTGGGATAAGTGTTAAGAAGTACTTTTTATTCCCGTTTTCTAAATGAGTAATTTGAGGATTGGAAAGGTCAAATAATTTGCCTGAGCTCACAGTGCTAGTAGATCTCACAAGTGAGATTTTAATTTCCCTGACTTCAAATCTTGTATTCCACATATTGTATCAGATTACTTTACTATACAATATATAGGATATACCAAAAGTTTTAATGTAGTTTTAAATTAAAACTGAAAATGGGTTTTAGAGATATAATGAGGGTATAGCTCCTAAAGCTCTTACCAAGGATTTGAAAATTTAGAAGGTAATGGTAGTATGCAATATAGAAACAACTTAAATTAGAATCTAATTTAATAGAATACACTTTTAAAATAAGAAGGTAGAAGATGCTTAGTGGTCAGATAAATTATAGTTCTTGAATATCATCCATTCTTGCTTTACCATAAGAAATTGTGGATGGACAAAATTAGGAGGACCATGCTTGAAGTCATGTAGCATGAGGTGGGCACAACCAGTAAGTCAATATTAACAATTATTACAATATATTTGGAATAACCCAGAAAATGGAACTGAACTACTCTATAACTACAGTAAATAAATAATACTGGAAAAGAATCAAAAGGTTTGCCTTCCTCCACTCTTTGAAATGAGAATCTTTAGGTATGGAATTCTTCATGTACTGTTAAAATAATGGTTTGTTTTCTGCCTTTTTTGTGTTTGTGTGTTTTTAATTTTTATTATTAGAGATAGCCATCTGAGTGGGAGAAGAGTATTTTTAAAAAAAGGATAGTGAGACAAAATAACAACAGCAACAATAGAAACTAGAAAATGAAATCAAATAGGGAATGATTCATTTATTTCTTAGGCTTTAAATACCTCAACAACCTGGCATTTTTGGAACAATGTCTCAACATGTTTCAACTTTCCTTTTTCTCCCAACCTAGGAATATCTTTAAGTTTTCCTTTACCACATGAATTTTTCTAAAAGTTAATTTTGATTAGATGATGTGTTTTATGCAGTTTCCTTTAAACACATTTGTGAAGTTAGCCTCAAGAGACAAAATTGCAAGATACAGTTATGATCATTTTTGTAGCCAACTTGAAAATATCTAATGTCTTCTAAATAGTAAATACTAAATTAATAATTCTATATCTATATGTATATATGTAAATATATCTGTCTTAACTGTAGGGAGGAAAGTAAGGGGAATGAAAAGGAGGGAAAGAATAATGTTTTAACAATATGTAACAGAGAACAAAAGAACAACAAAAGAAAAAATGAAAACTCATGAATATAATTTCTTCTATTACTTTCTTGAAAGGGAAATTTATTGTTATATATTTTGAATCATCCCTGATGTTTCACTGGGCACATGGCAATGTTCTATTTTGTTTTGCTTTGTTTTAATTTATAGCTATATGATAAGAAAAGGAAAAAGAGATTTCAAAAAGCAATCACAATAGGTAATGAGGAAACCAAATTATCACTCTTTGCAGATAAGATGGTATCCTTTGACAACCCTAGAGAATCAATTAAAAAACTACTAGAAACAATTCACAACTTTAACAACGTTAACAACGTTGCAGGATACAAAATAAATCCACATAAATCATCAGCATTTTTATATATTATCAACAAAATCCAGCAGCAAGAGATTAAAAAAAAAGAAATTTCATTCAAAATAACTGTTGATAATATAAAATATTTGGAAATCTATCTGCCAAGGGAAAGTCAGGAACTATATGAACACAACTGCTAATACTTTCCACACAAATAAAGCCAGATCTAATTAGTTGGAAAAATATCAAGTGCTCATGAGTAGGCTGAGTGAATATAATAAAAATGACAGTACTACCTAAACTAATCTGCTTATTTAGTGCCATACTAATCAAATTCCAAGAAATTATTTTACAGATGTAGAAAAAAATAATAACAAAGTTAATCTGGAAGGAAAAAATTTCAAGAATTTAAAGGAAATTAATGAAAAAAAAATGCCAGTGAAGGTGGCCGAGTTGTGCTATGCATAAAATTATATTATAAAGCAGCGGTCATCAAAACCATTTGGTACTGGCTAAGAAATAAAGTAACTGATCAGTGGAATGGGTTAGGTCCTTAGGACAAAATAGTCAATATCTATAGCAATTTGGTGTATGACAAACCCAAAGACTCCAGCTTTGGGGATCAGAACTCACTATTTGACAAAAACTGCTAAAAAAATTGGAAACCAGCATGGAAGAAATTAGGCATTGACCCACACCTAACAACAGATACCAAGGTAAGGTTGAAATGGGTTCATGATTTAGACATAAAGAATGATATAAAAAAAAATAAAAGAACATAGCAAAGTTTACTATAATGATGATAGGAAAAGATAATGATCAATGTTGGAGGGGATGTGGGAAAACTGGGACACTGTGGTGGAATTGTGAATACATCCAACCATTCTGGAGAGCAATTTGGAACTATGCTCAAAAAGTTATTAAACTGTGCATACTCTTTGATCCAGCAGTGTTTCTGCTGGGCTTATATCCCAAAGAGATCATAAAGAAGGGAAAGGGGCCTGTTTGTGCAAAAATGTTTGTGGCAGCCCTCTTTGTAGTGGCTAGAAACTGGAAACTGAGTGGATGCCCATCAGTTGGAGAATGGCTGAATAAATCATGGTATATTGTAATGGGCCAGAACCCTGGAGAAATATATTTGAGGCAAGGATTCTTACAACAAGGTGTTAACTCAGTGGAATTGATAAGATAATAGTTATCTAGTATAGCATGGTGATTAATAGTTCTCTATTTCAGTATGATTGATTTAATTGTACAACAAATAATGGTTCCCTAGTGATATAATGATTGGCTTATACTCAGTATGAAGAATGAATTTAATTGTAATAGAGCATTTAAGAGGTCTGAGTCAGAACTAGAAGAGGACTCAAAGAGACTTGAAGACAGAGACCCTTGTGGTGGCTGGCCTATCCTCCTTCACTTCTCCACTGAGACCAAGGTCTGTCTGAGGGTCCTGCAGAAAGTTATGCAGAAAGTTAACCTGGACAGACTGTGACTGAGACAATAAAGATTTTGGATTTTATTCCTGACTATTTTTGTGGTGATTATTCTACTGAAACCAAGGCCCATTTGGAAAATCTCCAGAAAGCTAGTCAGAACATTACAGCATATGAATGTTATGGAATATTATTGTTCTATCAGAAAGGATCAGGAGGATGATTTTAGAGAATCCTGGTGAATGTTGCTGAGTGAGTTGAGCAGAACCAGGAGATCATTGTATATGGTAAAATCAATATTATACCATGATCAATTCTGATAAACACAGCTCTTTTCAACAATGAGATGATTCAGGCCAATTCCAATGATCTTCTGATGAAGAGAGCCATCTACTCCCAGAGAGAGAACTATGAGAACTGAATGTGGATCACAATATAACATTCTCACTCTTTTTGTTGTTGTTCTCTTGCATTTTGTTTTCTTACTCATTTTCTTTCCTTTTTGATCTGATTTTTCTTGTGCAACAAGAGAATTGTATAAATGTTTATACGTATTGGATTTAACATATATTATACATCTTATAACATATTGGATTGCTTTCCATCTAGGGGAAGAGGTGGAGAAAAGGAGGGGAAAATCTGAAACACAAGACTATGCAAGGGTTAATGTTGAAAAATTATCCGTGAATATGTTTTGAAAATAAAAAGCTTAAAAAATCAAATATGTCCATTTTGTCTTTCATAATGTTCTCTAGTTCTTCTTTGGTCATAAATTCCTCCCATCTCCAAAGATCTGTTAGTAAATTATCCCTTGCTCTACTAATTTACTTATAGTATTACACTTTATGCTCAACTCATGTATCCATTTTGATCTTAATTTTGTATGGCAGGATGAAATGTCTATGCCAAGTTTCTGACATATTATTTTCTAGTTTTCCCAGCAATTTTTGTTGTATTTGACAAATATGACAAATTTGACAAGTCATTATTGTGAGTTCTTACTTTAGAAGTTGAAGTTTGGGGTTTATCAAATACCAGATTGCTATAAGTCTTGATTATTGTGTCATGTGTATCTAATCTATTCCACTGATCCATCACTCTCTTTCTTAGACAGTACCAAATGGTTTTGATTACTGCTGCTTTATAATGTAGTTTTAAGTTTGATACTGTTAAGCCATAATCCTTTATATTTTTTTCATTAATTCCCTTAATATTCTTGATCTCTTATTCTTCCAGATTAACTTTGTTATTATTTTTTTCTAGTTCTATAAAATAATATTTTGACTGTTTCATTGATATGGCACAGAACAAGTAGACCAATTTAGGCAGAATTGTTTTTTATTATATTAGCTTAGCCTAACCATGCACAAATGATACTTTTCCAATTGCTTAGATCTGATTTTATTTGTGTGAGAATTTGTAATTGTGTGCATTTAGTTCTGGGGTTTGTCTTAGTAGCTAGACCCCCAAGTATTTTATTTTGTCTACAGTAATTTTTAAATGGAATTTCTCTTTCGATCTCTTGGGGATGGGCTTTTTCAGTAATATAAGGAAATGTTAATAGTTTGTGTTTGTTCCAGTAGGTTTTTGGATGATTTTCTAGGATTCTCTAAGTATATCATCATATCATTTGCAAAAAAGTGATAGTTTTATTTCCTCATTGCATATTCAAATTTCTTTAATTTATTTTTCTTTTCTTATTGCTAAAGGCAATATTTCTAGTACAATGTTGAATAATAGTGGTGAGAATGGGCATCCATGTTTCACCCTTGATCTTTTTGGGAATTGATTGAATCTTTAAGTTTGATTTTGTATAAGATCAGTGATTATTAGCGCTGCTTTCTTTTTTCTAATAGATTCTATTCATGATCCTTGTAATATTTGTGTATAACTCTTCTTTTCTCTCCCTCCAAATTCCTCTATTTTAATTCCGCTTCTTAACTTGCCTTGCTTTCCCCTCTCCTCATACCTCCCCCCTACTTCTTATTAGATTTTGCTATATCCTCATGGTATATATATTATATATAGAGATATACATATATGTATACACACATACATGTGTATGTATGTATACATACATACACATGTATGTGTGTGTGTATAGTATTGCCTATTTAATCCACTCCCAGTATGAATATGAGCCTTACTTCTTCCTCTAATGCCTCTGTATCTATTCTTCCTCTGCATCTCATTTATATAATGTAATAACTATTTTTATTTTTTCCTAGACATTTTTGCTCTTTAAAGTCAGGTCATATTCAACTCTGCCCCAATCATTTTTGTTGAGCTACCCAATCATCCATGTTAATCTTAAACACATGGCATACATTTCTAAGTAAAATACATAAACAATTTGTTCATTAAGTTCCTTGAAATTAATCTTGGATATTGGCTCTTATTTGTTTAATTTTCTATTAAATTTGGCTTTGGTTGAAACAGAGTCCTGAAAATTTGCAAGATCATTGAATGTTCATTTTTTTCATTCAATATTATGGATAATTTTGCTGGATCTGATATTTTTGGCCTCAGGCCTGGTTCTTTTGATTGCCAGTATATATAATTCCAGGACATGCAGTCATTTATTGTGGCTGCTGATAAGTCCTGTACAATTGTAATTATATCTCCAGCATGCTTTGATTTTTCTTGTTTCTTGCAAAATTTTTTCTTTGATCTGGAGGTATTGAAATTTGGCAATAAAATTCCTTTGTCTTTTCCACAAAGGATCTCTTTGATTGGTGAATTTTTTTTCGATTTCTACTTTTCCCTCATATTCTATCTCTCCAGCAAAATTTTGTTGGATTATTTTTTATATCATTATGTCAAGATTCCTTTTTTTAGTCACTATTTTCAGGTAGTACCTTTCAGGTAATTCAGGTATAATTATTCTTATATTTTCTCTTCTTGATATGTTCTCTAAATCTGTTGTTTTTCTTATAAGATATTTCACATTATCTACTATTTTATCATTCTTTATATTTTGTTTTATTGTTTTTTGGTCTCTTGAAGCTTCACTGGTTTTCTTTTGCTTGATTCTAATTTTCAAAGAATTATTCAAAGAAATATTAAAGACTGTATCTCCTCTATTTAGATGACTTTTTTAATTAAAATTTTCATATTTTTCCTTGGATTTTTTTCCCTCAATCTCCTTTATTTTATTTTTAAAGTATTTTTTGAGTTGTTCTATAAATTCTATCCTGGCAGGGAATCATTTGACACTACTCTTTGGGATAGAAGGAGATTTTTTATTTCACTGTCTTCCTCTGATGATGAATCCTAGTCTTCCCTTTTCCCTTAGCTGATTTCTGATGAGGTATAGATTTGGGATACTCAAAAGAAAATGAGGTCTAGTGGCAGGTTAGGGGTACAGGGAGTCAAATAGAGCTCCCCTGCAACCCCTTTGGATTTGGCACAAGGGTAGAGAATTAAATGAGGTCAGTAAGGACACAAAAGTCCCCTGAAAGGAATTTACAGACCCAAAAAACTAGATTGATAAAAGAGGTTTATTATGGGAATTGGAAGTAAAGTTAAAAGTCTAGTCTAGTTAAGGAAATAGGTGAGAGTAAAGAGAAGGGGCACTGGAAACTGTATTCCAGGGGACAGAGGCTCCTTGGCATGCCAGGCGTAAGGCTGGCATGTTTGGAACCTCTGCAAAGAGAGGACTCCAGCTTGGCTCATTTATAATGAGAGATTTAGCTAAAGGGGCCCATGGGTGGAGTCCCAAGTTGACTCAGATCTGGTAGGGGCTGGGACAAGCCTGGATCTCCTATTGGAATTCAAACGGGTGCTTTTGACCAGGATTTGTGAATCAAAGTTCCTAGCTTCCTGGATTGATAATGCATCAACCAGGAAGGATTGGGAATAATGTGAGTCACAATCAAAGGATTGAAAGGATTACAATTGAAAGGATCACAAATTAGTTTCTTAAAGGGACCACAGCCCGCTTCAGTTTCTATGTTTTTTTCTGATTTGTCTGTTCATATTTTTTTTATTGTTGTTAATGAGAAGTATTATTCTAAGTGTTTCTAATTGTGGAGGGGGGATTCATTTCAGCTCTCCTTCTGATATTGAACCCCAAATCAAGAGCTCCATCTTTCTGCAGGTGTCCCAGCAGCTTCTGTACTCATTTAGTGTGCTGGTTCCTTCTGATCCAGGGCCATGTTTCTGCAGCACAGCTGGGTCTGGCTTTCCTAATGAATCTAGGTTCACTCATTCTTCTTCAACTCAGATCCCTGAATTCTAAAGCTGTTCAGGAGGTGAAAATTTATGTAGTTCCAGTTGAGGATTCAGCCAAACTCAGTTAACCCCAGGGCTCCCCACTTGGTATTTCTGTGGAACTAGTCTGGAGATGTTTGCACTCCAAACAATCTTTAACTTGGGGTCTTTCTTTGGATCTTCTTGGTTTGTACTAGGTTTGTACTTCTTGGCAAAAATCATCTTTTGCTTCAAGTCTTCTTGTTTTTGTTTTTGTTTTGTTTTGTTTTGTTTTTTTGCCAGTTTTTGCTTGCCCTGAGGGGCAAATTTGTTCTGTTTGTGGAGGAAATCTGGAGAGCTAATCCTTTCAGATAAATTTTCTTAGAGTACATGGTATAAATAAAAAAATTACAGTAATACTCATGGAATAAGTAACCATTACTTCAATTAGCAATTTATTGAAAGTATCTGGAAGCCTACCAAAGAATGGAGCCTACAAAATGGTTAAATCCAGTCTGAGAATCAAAATGCTCTCCATGAATACTACAAAAAACAGTCTAACAAATTGTCTGTATTTGTAGAAACAGGGAGGTTTGCACTGGAAAATCTGGACCAGGTCATTGACACCAGGGATTCCTTGAGAATCTCTGACAGTGATCAATATAGACTATTCAAGAAGTGGCAAAAACTAACAACATGCCACTGGAAGCCTATAAAAATTTAGCACCTACCAATTAACCAGAAATACATTACCTAGTGGCTAAAGTTATACATCAGAAGCTCTCTATTATTCTTGACCTGAGAGATGAAATCTCCCTATATTACAAGTATAGATCTTACAATATCTTTGAGAACTCAATCAACAAATTGTACTGGAATTAGACCATTATCACAGATCAAACTGTTATCTTAAATTGCTTGAATATAACATTGATCTACAAAAAATAAATGAACAAACTAAAAACACTGACATTTTAATCAATGTCACAATCCCAAATTTTCATAATTTCTAAGTTATATGGAATGACAAAATTTCAAAATATAGTAATCTAGCAAAAGGAGATTATAATCATGTGGGAATACAATGAAGTAAATTATATTCCTTTTACTCTTTTAGAATGGATCTTACATTGAGGATGCTTTCAGTTGTCCCACAGAATATGATGCTTTTATTTAGCTTCTAATGCTTTTGTTCAACAACTAAAAAGTAGTTTACAAACCTATCTAAACAATAGTCCATAAACCATTAAATATAAATGGAATAACAGCAGGATAATAATTTGTTGCAGGCTCATTTCTATTTGAACCCCATTGAAAGAATATGAGAAGCATATAATAATTATTAAAAAGTCTATTCTACCCTTGATGTTATGGGTACATTGAATAGATGGAGAAGGCACTAAAAGAAAAAGGAAATCCCAGCAAGGATGATATATAGCAGGAGTACTATGAGGTATGACACTACTCTAATAACTGTGAAGGTCTCCTAGGAATCTCAAAATTTTGGCTGTCAGGCTCTGATGAGATCATTGGTTGGGTTAGTATTCCAGCTAATGATATGGGACTGTTTTTGTGAATCTAAGAGACAGGTAAAACAACATTGTGATATAGACTGCAAGTCAGAACCATTGGGATGGTCAGTTTGATATGGATGATAACCAAATGAGTAGTTCTTCATAATTTAGTATATAAGAAGATAAGATATATTGGAACAAATGCCAATATTCTAACTCCTGGAAATAATTATATGAAAATAGTGTTAATCACTAAAGTGAGCAAACCACAAGTGCAATAAATGGACTGAAGCTATGAATATTTATGTGCCCAGATCATAACAAAATTTGAAAATAAAATATATAAGCAAAGCCTATAAACTGCCTTTATTTACTTGTCAATGGTATCCATAACTCTAAGCAATATATTTTTGAACAGTGTAGGCCAATCATTTTATTTAAGAACCTACTGATTTTTAAGATGAAATAAAAAAATGGAATCTGAAGAGAAACATGTTGAAGAATTTCATGTTCTTCCAAAAAAAACTTCACTTAATACCAAATCCAGATAATAAGGCAAACAACAAAACAGACAAAAACAGAACCATATTGCATATGACTTGAAAAGCTGAGCTTATTTAGACTCAAATTCTGAAAAACTTTTTCTGATTTTGATGGCATGAATTAGATTTCTCCTATAAATAAATAATATAATATAATGGAGGAATGTATTTTTCCTCAGCATTTGGCAGAAAAATGTAAAAACATTTTTACCCTGAATACAGAAATGTGTGAAAGCTTATGTCATAAAATGCTAAAGGAAAGGAGTTATCAAATAAATACTCATAGAAAGCAGAATTATTTATTAGAATCTCTAGAAGCGGATCCCCATCCTGGTCTGTAAGCTGAAACCCATAGCAGGACACAGAGCCACTCCCTTGAAAATGTTTATAGTTTTTAAACGTTTCAGACAAAGAACCCCCAAAATCACACCCTCTCTATGGTGTGATTGGTCACATAATTCTGTATTCCCCTCTTTGGTCAGGGGAATGCAGTAGATAAGATGATATATAGCTTCTTACTTTTAATCCCTTCTTTGGACAATGGAAGGTAGTCCAGGCTTTATCTAAAATCACATGCTTCCAGAGAAGCTGAATCTGAGGCCTTTAAGGCTTCAATCAATTTAGCTAACAGTCTCTGATCAATATGTGCTTAATCTGTAAGTTCTTCACCTTTTCCACATAGCAATAACAAGTTGTGTTAACTTATCTTAGGCAAACATACATTTCCCTTCCCCATTTTCTTTTCACACATTAGCATTAAGTCCCTAATATGGTAGAGTGTCATGGGCTAGTATCATCAGCTTCCATGTTCTTATTACAAAAGAATGTTATTCCATTTATATTTAATGGTTTTTGGACTATTGTTTAGATAGATTTGTAAACTGAACTGCTTTTTAGTTGTTAAACAAAAGCATTAGATTTTTGAGATTAGAATATAAACCTGGATTCCTCAGTCAATGGGAGAAAAGGTCACAAGATGATGGGGGAATTGCTTTTCTACCTTGAGAGTCTCCGATTTCAATTTGAGTGGGGTTGTCACTGTCCCACACAATTTTGGGGCTCATTTCTGGATATTTTTGTTTGTGAGGAGTCCCTCCTGTACTGAATCCTTGGGTAGGCACCCACTGGAGAGTTCTGCAGTGGTCCTTGGACTCAGCTCGGGGAGCTCCTGCTCCAATTGGACAAAATTTCCAAGAAAGACAGTCTGAGAAAGCAAAAATGAAAGTAAGTGGAGCTTTGGACAGGGATAGAGAAAAAAGAGAATAAATTTGGTTCAGGAAATAAATTAGTGTAGAGTCAAAGATATTAGATTATCCCTTTATGAATTCCTCTTTAGACATCCTTATCTGGGAAGAGGAGAGGGAAACTGGGAACCCATGTTTGACAATAAAGACAAATTCCTCAGGAATTATGTGTGTGTTCTCTGGAAAAACATTTTATTGTGTTGCAAAATGAAGGGCTGATGGCTCAGACTATACTACTGGGATGCCCTGAACACAGATTTCAGCCTGGAGACTGGATGCTGATCTGGACATAGACAGAGAAAAACCCACTCCTGGGAGTGACCCTCCGAGATAGACCTTTCCAAGTGTTGCTGATGTCAGACACTGCTGTGAGGACCAAAGAGAAAGGTTGGACCCACTTCATGCAGGCCTAAGAACCCGTTACCATTCCCACAGAGTGGGCTTTGGGCTGAGACCATCCTGGTAATTTAAAGTTAAAATGGAGAAGGAGATGGCCTCTCATCGGGTAGATATAGGAGCATGTGTAGATTAGTGATCTGTCACTTTCTTTTAGAATTTCTGTTGTTGCTGACTTATTTGTGAAAGGTTACTTATGCCAATTACTGGATCTGCAAATGGTAGGGCCCCCAAGTGGGATTTGGGGATACAGAACCACAATTTATATATTGAATAGGTTCAAAAGAATTAAGGCACTGGATTTGTTAGCAGACCAGGCTCAGAGGAATTGCAGACTGAGAGATGGTTGAGGAAATATATTAAGAATGGTGTGAGAGATCTCCAAAGGTTAAGAAATAAGAGGAGGGATTGAATGAAATAAACTGAGTGAAGATCTCTCCTAAGAATGTGACCCAAACCATACCCTAATTATAACTTGAAGCTTTGCAATAACAAGTTATGTTAGTTTATCTTAAGCAAACATACATTTCTCTTCCTCCTTTCCTTTTTTCCACATTAGCATTAATTCCTAATTATTATTTTGAGTAATTAATATTTATTATTATAATATAATCATATTATTATAATATAATAATTAGTTCCTAATATGGTAAAGAGTGTGTTATTGGTTAGCATCATAGCTTCCTTGTTAGTCTCTGAGTAGATTTTTAGTTAAATTTATGGATAGATTTTTAGTTTCTGGGTAGATTTTTCATGCTTAGAATGTGAGCCCGGATTCCCCAGCTAATGGGAGAAAAGGTCAGAAAGGAATGGGAGAATTCCGTACTAGGCCTATATAATCCACTCTCTGTGGTATACTTTCTGCACTTCTCGACTGATGATACCTTGTCTGTTGGGAGTTACTCTTTCTTGCAAGAAAATCATTTTTGCTTTTTTACCTTAAGAGTCTCTCATTTCAATTTGGGTAGGAGTCGTTGCTGTCCCACACAACTACAAAAATATCTAGTTGGTATTTGTAATTGGAAACGTCAATGCCATATTGCCCAATTAAAGACAGCACCTCTCCCCCCTAAAAAAAAATTTTTTTTTTTGAAAAGGTATGGAAAGAAATATGGAAAACACCCATGTGTCGGAAATCAGAGAGTATTTCAATCAGCAATTGAGGACAAAAATCAAAAGATTAAGGTGACATGATAAATCAAAGCATCGCAGAAAACAAATAAATAATCTGACATTAACCAAAAGCTATATATTGCAGAGAATATGAAGGGAAGAAATCAGAAACAAGAATGAAAGAATAAAGTAGGAGTATGTAGAGGTCAGGTGGTCCATATGATTGTAAGAAAGCCAACAAATGGAAAAGCAAATTGGATTAGATGAAAATAGAAAGCATGTACACTTAACATAATGAATGACAGTAGTTATCTCAAGAACGTGGCTGAAATCCTCACTTTGCTGCAAAACTTCAAAGTGATAGAACTAGATAAGATTCTTAATTACTGGCTCAGACACTTCAGAATGGTGCATATATTACAGGCAAAGCACTTTGCCAACTTTTGGATATAAACTTCGAGGTATCACATATCTATCCTTAAAGGATAAGAACTTTTGAATACTTTTAAAAATACTCCAAGTGCAATCTATTTTGCATTTGTGTATGTTATACCAATCATTTAAACCCCACTGAGAAAGATGAAAATATATGCAGAATTTTAATGTTTTAAAAGGATTTCTCTACAATAGTCCCATGAGATAGTAGTAAGTAAAATAACATAATACTTTACATACACACATGGATATATAAACATAAACATAAGTTTACATACATAAATATAAATATCTATATTTCTATCACTCTCTATATATTTTGGTTGTTCAGTTGTATCTAACTCTTTATTGCTCTATTTGTTTTGTTTTCAAAGATATAAGAAAATATTTTCAAGGGGCAGCTAGATGTCAAGGAGAATAGAATGCTGGCCCTAGAGTTAGGAGAACCTGAATTCAAATCTAGCCTCAGACATTTCACAGCTGTGTGGGCAAGTTACTTAACACTTTTTACTTCAGTTCCATCTGCAAAATAAGTTGAAGAAGGAAATGGAAAACCATTCCCGTATCTTTGCCTAAAAAATCCCAAATGGAGTTTATAAAGATTGATTAGAATATGACTAAAACAACTCAACTAGCAAATATTTTCAAGAGTGAAGAAGGCACTTTTGTTCTGGAATATTTACCTTGAAAAGAGTCTACAACCCTTTTAGCCTCTTTTTCTGATTAGATTGTCCCTTTTAGATGCTAGATTTAAAGAGAGGAACCTTAAGGAAGTGCCAGACAATTCTCCATTTCTTACCTGGAGACAGTTCTTAGGAATGTTCTGTCATGAAACCTCTCTGGAAACCTTGTATACTGAGGTTCCCTATTTCAACTTCCTTTTATTTATAGTCTTCTTCCATTCAAATATAAACTCTTTGAGGTAGGGGTTATCTTTCTTTTTCCTGATAATTATAATCAAGTATTTAAAACTGTTCATGGCTGGAAACAAGTGATTAGCAAATGTTTATTGGCTAACTGCCTGATGTGGAGCAATTTAGAGGTCTCTGGAGGACCCCCATTTGGGACATGGCACTTTAGCTAAATTTTAATGATTAAAAAAATTTTGATAAAAGAATGCATTCCATGAATGAGGGGCAACTTGTGCAAAGACATGGAAATGGGGAATTGAGTCTCAGTGAGCTAGGAGGATTTAATGGCTTGATTAAGGTCACAGAAATGAAGAATAAGGGTGGCATCTAGAGAGTCAGGGTACACTTAAAGAGGGTTCTATTTAAGAACAACTTGTATGATCATTATGTCCCATGTCAGCAGCTGCATGATGAGTCAGGAAGAAATCTGGCCTGCTAATACACAGAATAATGAAATTGCTTTGGTCCCAAAGGTAATTTGTAGGGCAAGAAAGTGTCTAGTGAGCCTGCTCAGCCAAGAGGGTTCCTGTGTTTAATTTGGTGAGTTGAGTATGCCTTAGTCATGCTGACAAGACAGTTCCAGGAATTTGGTCTCCTTTTGGGTGTGGTAAGGCTCACAATGGGAACAATATGGATTCAGAGTTCACATCATTCCTGAGAATCAGTACACCACATCAAAACCTCAAAGTGTCATGCAGTTTTAATCAATATACCATTCAATAAAGCTACTGTGTACCAGGTGATGTGCTAAGTGCTGGGGATGTTAAAAAAAAAAAAAAAGGCCTAAGCAGAGAATTTGCAATCTAATGGGAGAGAAAACATGCAAAAAATTATATATATATATATATATATATCTTCTCTCTGTGCATTATTTTCTATTTATGTTTCCTATATATGTATGTATATATATATATATATATATATATATATATATATACATAAAGCAAACTTTATAGAGAAGATACTAGAATTAAGAGGGCTTAGGAAAGGCTTCTAATGGAAACTGGGATTTTTGTTGTCACTTAAGTGTGTCAGGGAGGTTAGAGGATGGAGCAGAAGAAGCAGAGTGTTCCAGACCTGAGAGAGTCAAGAGAAAGTACCTGGAATTGAGAGATGGAGGGTTCTGTTCTTAAAACAGCCTGGAAATCAGTGTCACTCTACAGAAGAGAACCTTTTGGAAGTTGAAGAGTGATTAGATTGGGAAGGTAGAAGGGGGCCATTTAGGTTATGAAGGGCTTTAAGTATGACACCAAGCACTGTGTATTTGATCATTTGATTGAAGTAATAGGAAGCAACTGGAATGTCACAGGTTGGGGTTGAGCCAGCATGATCAGACTAGTACTTTTGGAAAATCATCTCAGTGTTTGAATACAGGATGCATTGAAGTAAAAAAGGGACTGAGGCAGACTGAGACACCAAAGATTATTGCAATAGTCCAGGTATAAAATGGGGAGGGCCTGCACTGGACTGGTGGCAGTGAGAGATCAGAAAGAGGCTTATTCAAGAGAAGGTGCAAGGGTAAAAGTGAAAGGTCCTTGTATTGGCCAGCATGGGAGTATGTGAGTGTGTATGGGTCAGTGTGTATGTGTGTGTGTGTGTGTGTGTGTGTGTAAGACGAGATGGGGAGGTGAGAATGGGGGGGGTGTAACAGAGAGTGAGGAGTTCAGGATGGCTTTCCTTAAACAACCAACAGATAGTATAGAATTGGTAACTACTGTGGTCTCCTCCTTTTTTGTTATTTTCTTACCAATTCCCAAATTTTTTCTATCATTTTAGACTGACAGAAAAATATCTTTTGAAACTCTAGATGTCTCTACCCCATCCATTGGGAAATGCAGGAGACTTGGATGACTTGGGTTATGTCAGATTCTGACTTTATGTAGGACTTGTCCATCTTTTAAGTTACCAACATAGAAAGATTGGTAATGAACATCAAAACAACATGATATATTGAATAACTCAAATCCAGGAATTTTTCTCAGCCTTTCACAACTGTATTTATATTTTGGTTACTTCTACCTCTTCAGGGAACAAGTCCCATAAATTTAATTTCTATTGTGTGGAAGAATACTTCTTTTTCATTGTACTAAAATCCCCTCTTTCACATTTCAATGAGTGCTCTTGTGATTGATAAAGTAAAACTACTGGATTCTAATGTAATAGTGTGAATATTTCTTTTCTTAGGGTTATCCCATATGGCTTCTGAAAAAATATATTGATCTATAGCTCACAATGGATACCTTATATGTCTCATAATATTAGTTATAGCTCAAAATACCCTTAAAGGCCCTTTTATCATTCTTTTAGTTGCTTATTCTCTCTTTGAGACCCATTAATGTGCCTACTTATATGCCAAAGATGAATACTCATCCTCCCCCTGAGAGAGACATTTAAGTATATTAAACTATTAATCTTAGGTATGTTTAAAAAAATAAGCTACTTATTCTTTTTTTTTTAATTAAAGCTTTTTATTTACAAAACATATGCTTGGGTAATTTTTCCACATTGACCCTGGTATAACTTTTTGTTCCAAATTTTCCTTTCCTTCCTCCACCCCCTCCACTGGTGGCAGGTAGTCCAATACATGTTAAATATATTGAAATACATGTTAAATCCAATATATGTATACATATTTATATAGTTATCTTGTTGCACAAGAAAAATCAGATCAAGAAGGAAGCAAAAGAAAAACAGAGAAAGAAAACAAAATGCAAGCAAATAACAACAGAGAGAGTGAGAATGCTATGTTGTGTTCCACATTCTGTTCCCATGTTCTCTCTCTGGGTGTAGATGGGTCTCTTCATCACTGAATAATTGGAAGTGGTTTGAATCATCTCATTGTTGAAGAGAGCCACATCCATCAGAATTGATCATTGTTTAGTCTTATTATTGTCATGTATAATGATCTGGTTCTGCTTACTTCACAGCATCTGTTCATGTAAGTCTCTCCAGAGCTCTCTGAAATCATCCTGCTGCTTGTTTCTTACAGAACAATAATATTCCATAACATTCATATACCACGATTTGTTCAGCCATTTTCCAATTGATGGGCATCCACTCAGTTTCCAGTTTCTGGCCACTACAAAGAGGGCTGCCACATTCTTGCACATACAGGTCCCTTTCCCTTCTTTAAGATCTCTTTGGTATATAAGCCCAGTAGAAACACTGCTGGATCAAAGGGTATGCACAGTTTTGTAATGGGCTGAAGTTTGAGTTGATGCACTGAGGTCCCAAGCACGTGAGGCTAAATAGTAATTGGACCATACTCTATTAATATATATGCTTGGAGAAAGAATGGCCCCCACCCACTCTTTGTGCAAGTCCTGATGTGTTGTATAGGAAATGACGATTTTGGTGGGTGGAGGCAGAGGGGAGGAGAGAGGAGCGAAAAGAGAAGGCTGGCTTCTGGTCTCAGCTGCACACATTGCTATTGTGATCCCCCTTCACCTCCGATCCCCCTTCACCTCCGATCCTTCTTCACCTCTACTGAGAATAAAGATTGAAGATTTTCCCTTAACCTGAATTCCTGACTCCGGCTGATTTTAAAATATGTATAGTTCCAAATTGCTCTCCAGAATGGTTGGATCCAGCCACTTACTCTTAAGAAACTAACAAATTTAGCAAATAATTTCTATAGCAACAACAATAATAACAATAAAAATAGACATTCATTAGTTTTATATTGTGACAAATTTTACGTAAATTATAAAATACAAAAAAGACAACATTCCTGTCCTCTCGGAGCTTATTGTTTTTGTTTATCCTTCCTTTTAAAAGAGGACCAATGACTTCATGTTGTTGTCTTAATAACTTAAATTGTATTTAAGTAGAGTTGCACAGTCATCAGCTACATTCAATTGGCCATTCCACAAATATGTACATGCTTGAAGTAGCTATCTCTTTAATTCATTGGTGGATTTGAGGTCTTGCAAAGTAGATTCAAATAGATACTGTACTTCCTTCCACCTATATTTTTGAAAGGACAACAATCTTGGGTCAGAAAAAAGTGCTAGGTTCCATAAATCAGTAGGAACTTTTGTAAACCTCTGACATACCAGGTTTTCTATAGACTGGGATTTTTATGCCTCAGACAAAAAGGGATTAATGAAAATAATTCAAACTCCTCCCAGCTCAGTCAAAAAGTATTATTAAACTTATACTATTATGTACTAGGCACATAAATGTTGATAATGCAAATATAAGCAAAAAAAGACAGGTTTTGTGTGCTCAAGGAACTTATATTCTTAAGGGGAAAACAGCATTAAAAAGGAAGCTGATAAAAGGTAGGAGTAAAGAACAAAGATACCTAGATAGGTGAAATTGAAGAGAAAGTCTAAAATACAATCTGGAGAGAAATAAACCATATCTGGCATGGTCCTCACTCTTAAGAATTTTCAAAATGTTGTATGTGTTTTTGACGTTCAGTATTTTTCTGCTATTCTTATGGGATATCTTTTGAACTAAGAATAACTACTTATATATAATGCCATCTTTTATAATCCTTTATCTCTGTAGATAAATGAGAAATCTAGACAATATTAATATTTGGCAAGTTTCATTGGTTTGAAAGTACAAGTTTTCATCTCCAAGATTCTCTTCTTCCTAAATAGTTCATGGCAAGGATACTTCTAAGAGCTGTGGTTTGGAGAATAAAAAGCAATTACATTCTTCTCTGGGTTATGGAATCTTTAAATTAAGCACCTGTCACTGGGAGGAAAAGAGAACTCAATTTCAATTGGATATCATTGTATTTATTCAATAGCATTAAGCACCCAACCAGATACTTTAAAATACAGGGATTAAGGTTAACTTTTTAAATCACTCTGTTAGCATACTTGATAATTATAGATATTCTTCTAACATTTCAAAATAACAAAATTGGGCTATATCTGTCACCAAATATTCCCATATATCACCCCAGCCATCTTTCTGCCACTGCTACTGTTGTACTTTTTGAAATGGACTTGAAATCATCTCAAAGAGTATAATCATTCACTATAACCATATCCATCCTGGGCTCATGCTATCCTGATTAGTGAGATGTACTTTGTGTCAGATATCATTGCAATATCTCATCCTTTGTCTTCAAGCTTTCCACCTCTTTTTCTGGTAATAAAATCAACATTGCCATTTTTTTAAAAAGGGTATGTCAGTGGGCTGCTCTATTATATTACTCACCATCCCTGTAACTTCCTATATCAAAATATCTTCCCTCTACACCATTCAAATGTCTTGCTTCCCTCTATTGAAATTTATAAGCTTCTTCAGCCTAAGAAAATTTTCATTTTATATATCTCCAGCACTTAGCCCAATTTCTAGTTCTTAGTAAGTACTTAATAAATGCCTCTTTATTCAGTCACAGGGCATGTATGCATTAATTCATGAAATATGCAAAGAGAATGGCAAACTCAAGAATTGCAACTAATTGCAATGATTAAGTTAGGGAAGGCATAGTACTTTGTATAGGATAACTAAACTTTAGAATAAAGAATGACTTGTTGGATTTGAATAATGAGGAGCTGACTAATGAGCATTATTTTTTTTCGTCAAGGAAATGGTAGAAAACCCATCACTAAAGGCATTTAAGACAGGAATGAAGATTGATTATCAAAGCTTGGATAAACTTAACATTTTGAAGTTATTGTTGTTATAATAATATGTGATAAGACAATGCTTCTGTATACCAAGCAGGCTCATTTATCCAACATGTTTTATTTCTTCCAACTTTATGTTTCAGATAAAACCATTTAATTTTGTCTCAGTAAAGATAGTCTTCTATATGATTAAATATAAATTGGTTGCTAAGAGAACTGGTAAGTGAGAATATTCCAAGTAGGAAGGAATAGTCAAGTTAACTTTATATAGTTAACTTAAAAGCAAAAGGAAAATGAGAGATAAGTGAATGAGTAGGTAACTTTATTTCTGCTCATTATATTAACTTTAAACAATAATATGATAACAATTAAATGCTGATATTAATCTTCCTCCATATTAAATGTGTTAATTGGTGCTGGCTTCTTTATCAGTCTTGTCGTTCATCAATTAAATAACTGTATTTTTTTTTTTTTCTGCTGCTTGAAAAAGAATCAATTAGCAGCGAGCAGCATGGAAAGTGTGATCATAAGTTCCGACTTTGGGTGAGAGACCTTATTCTGCTCTTTTTTTTTTTTTTTTTTTTTCATTTTGGGGCTTAAGAAACTTCAAAAAAGGCACGATACGCTGAGTGTTGCTTTGAAGCTAGATCAGCTAAGGAAAATGATAGCTTGCAATCTGTACTACTGAGGATTCTGAGACTAGTGGAAAGCTTGAGAATAGGAGTTCTAAATCGAAATATACTATTTCAGTTGTGTCTCTAGACTATTTAGCATAAATATGAATGGCCTCTAAGAGTAGGAAGCTACCAGGTTTGCCTTTGGAAAGGCAAACCAACATGGGGCAGAAAATGAAGGTAGTTAAAACTGTGCTAATCAATAGTAGGGTGGGCTGGTGAGAAGCCACTGTATTTCTAATCTGGGCAATATGGAAAGACTCAGTCTTCTAAAAAAAAAAATGACCATAAGAATCAAAGGAACTCTTTATATGAGATTCTAGAAGGTTAGAAGTGAATCAGAAACTGTGATGAACCCATTTTGGAGACAGCAGTAAAGTTTTAAGTATCCATAAGAATGCAATTATTCTTCCATTGCTTAATGTATAGGCTCAAATTCTAACTTAATTATTCTGCATCTAAATTTATATATCATTTATGTAGTAAATCTTTGTAATTGCTCTCACAACAATCATTTGAAATTTAATTAACTTAAGTTAGATAACTTTTTACAGTGCAAGCTAAACGTGGCATGATACCAAAGCATTATTTAAAAGGGAAAAGGACAAATAAACGCTGCTCTGAACTCTTTCTTGTTTTGTTTTTCTTTTAAATTCTTTTCTGCACAAGGTCTAATGCTGACTTTGTTTTAGTTTTTCAACTTCTCTTATTGGTCTGCTAACTGGATGATTTCTTCTTTTTCTTCTTCTTCTTTTTTTGATGTTTATTGTCCTTGCTTGCTGGGAATCTAGCTAACTCTGGTAAAATGATTTTTCGAAAAGTGATAAAAGCATGTTTGCCTATGATGTTTACAAAGATAGCTCCCTTTGGATTCTATAGTTCAGTATTGAACTTCTTTCTGTTAGCAGAGTAATTTGTGTCTAAATCTTCTTTAGATGTGAACTCTCTCTCTCTCTTCCAGAAGTTGTATATTTGTAACAGTCTATAACATGTCAATCCTCTGACATTCTATTATCTCTTTCCTCATGGTTGACAAGTACCTGGGGATTGATAGGCAACTAATTAAATCTTTAGAGATTGTGAAGTTGGGATAATAATAAGATTAAAAGTATGGTATTTTAACATCATAAACTAACAAAGGGATTATCAGCTTAGAGCTACAAGGTATCTTAGAGACTTAGTTCAACTCTTATAGTTAGGGAAACTAAGGCTCAGGGAATTCTTTTTGTTGTTATTCAGCTGTGTTTGTCTTTTTATTCCCCATTTGGGATTTTCTTGGCAAAGATACTGGAGCATTTTGCCAATTCTTTCTGTCTTATTGTATAGATGAGGAGCTGAGGCAAATAGGATTAAGGGACTTGACTAAGGTCTCACAGACTAGTTAGTGTCTGAGGCCAGATTTGAACTCAAGAAGATAAGTCATCCTGACTTCAGACCTGGCACTCTATTCACTGTGCTATTAGCTGTCAATTATTACATTTCAAATGGAATTTTTCCTACTTCAGTTCAAAATTATTTGATTTTGGCAATCATCATTTGGCAAATAATTTTATCTCTCATCTTTTAAACTGGGTTAATTTTTTTTCAAAGTAAGGCCCCTTTAAGCTCCAAAAAACCTTCGTTGTTTCTGAGTTACCCAAAATTTTCCTGAATTATTTCAGATTTCTGCTAAAGTTCTACCTTCTGCAAGAAGCCTTTCATATACTTGTTAATGCCTTCCCTCCATGATTTTTTCCAATTTGTTCTGTATAGATCTGGTTTATGCATAGTTGTTTGTCTATTGCCTCCCCTGCTCTCCCACATACTTTAAGATCTTTGGGAGCAGGGACTTTTTTTTTTTTTTTTTAACATTCTTTGTCTCTCATGCACTTAGCATAGTGTCTGGTACAATAGGTACTTAATAAATGCTTGTTGACTGATTCCAAGTTGAAATAAAGAGAACAAAAAAAAAAAAGATGTAAATATGATCACCATTGAATTTATGATTGATCATGCATTCAATACCAGAGGCTTTTCTTTAACACATTACACATAATTTAAAGTAACAGAAGCAGGAATACATTAACCAATTTGAAAAGTAATTTATAATGATGAATTTCATTATGTAAAGATTGGACCTGGAATGCTGGAGAGAGATTGTGGTTACTTATTCACTGAAAATCTTTAAAAATAAAAATTTGATCACAAACCAGCCAAACTGGGGCCAGTTATGTAAGAAGAATCTCACATTACAGAAAAGCAAGAAATTATTGTAGGATGAAAGCTAAAGCTGAGGTAATTTTAACATGGCAGGGGGTTATACTTGAGTGGGTCATTCAAGCCCAGTTTCAAGCCATGAGTCATATCTGAGGCTCATAGGAAAAAAAATAGCTACTGATAGACCTTCCTGAGAATACTTATAATGAATAAAGATGTGGTTTCAGTCAAGAATTTACACTGTGAGTTATTGAAAACAGTATACCATCTTCAGACACAAATCAGAGGACATGGTTCAAATGCACACAATATAGAAAAAGCTCTTAATTTCTCTAACCATATGTTCACATACTTGTAATAATCAATATTAATTTCTTATCATCACAACAATTACCAATTAATAACAATCTCAATTTTTGCCAGAATTGATTTTTGCTAAAACATTTGAGGCTTTCTTGCTCTGCACCAAAGCTTCAGCTTCTTTCATACTCTTGCCTTGGAGCTAGCAGATGAAGAAGGACAGAATTTAACTTCATACCCTTGCATCAATTAATGATAAACTTTAGTCAGCAGATAGAGAGGAATAAATAAATTCTCCATCTGTAGATTGTGATAAGCCTGGTTGTGGTGCTGCTAGTTCAACTGTTTTGTGTATTCTTGGCTGGTAGCACAGAGGTGGATCTCAATAAAGGATTGATGTTTTCTTTTGATATGCAAAAATATCTGGATGTAGATAATGAAACAAGTCTTTCTCTTGATAGTAAAATCCATATTTAAAACTATTATGACACTATATCTTTGATAATATTTATGAAAACAAATATATAAACAATGTGGAAAACGTATTATTGTTGGAGTCAGAAGATTTGGATTAAAATCTCTGAAGCTAATCACCTGTCTGACCTCATTGTTACAAGCTAATTCAGTCTTACTTTCTTCATATTTAAAATGAACCAAATGACCCCAGAAGTCTCTTCTACAAATACATCAGAAGTACTACAACCCTAAGTGGACATATCTGTTACCCTCAAGGGATAATATGTGTAGTCAGATGGAAAAGCATAAGAATGGACCAAATGACTCTAAATTCCTGTAATTCCACAAGATTCCATCCTGGAGTTCACATAGAGAAGGTAGAGATATAGAAAACTGAGTTGTATTTTTTCAAAGATGAAATTGCTCTAAAAACAATACATCTCAAAATTAGGCCAGGGAAATTGAAAAGTTTCAACCTGCTTGGATGACCATATCACAGCTAAATTGGGTTTTATGGTCCCCATGGGGAGGAATCAAGCTGTAAAACAATTCTGACAGGACTTCTCAACAGTTTTTGCAGTGCATGACATAGAGGTGTTGAAATAATTCTTTAGATACATGATATATATCTATCTATTTATCTATAGATATATAAGTTCAGAGAGAGACAGACAGACATAGACAGAGAGACAGACAGACAGAAAGAAAAAGAGAGAGACAGAGAGAGACAGAGACAGAGCGAGAGAAAGAGGGAGACACACACATACACAAACACACACACACACACACACACACACAGAGAGAGAGAGAGAGAGAGAGAGAGAGAGAGAGAAAGAGAGAGAGAGAACTTGTCCTAGATTCATAGTTTTAAAGATATAGCCAATTCTAGTCATGTGGCCAATCTTAGCCCTCCCTCAATGATAGGCTAATGCAATTGTCTTCTCCCAGAAATATGTCCCTGTCATATCCCACGGAGATTGCTCCAAATATGGTGACAAATACTGTGTGAAAGTCCTGTTACATTTATATTTGTCACTTTTTTTTGCTGAGGCAATTGGGGTTAAGTGACTTGCCCAGGGGCATATAGATCTGAGACCAGATTTGGACTCAGATCCTCCTGACTTCAGGGCTGGTGCTCTATCCACTGCACCACCTAACTGCCCCATACTTTCACATTTTAATGCATTAAAATTGATTGTAGATTTCTACTTTAATCCTTCCTTTTTTTTTTTTTTTTTGAGGGAAAGTAGTGATTTAATTGAAGCATTTGAAGTCTTAAAGATCATGTAGATTTTGCAAATGAGCAAAACCACCTTTAAATCTTCAACAATGACTGCAGTGACTTTTCTGATGTAGACAGGACATTTACTGAATCTTAGTTCAAGGAATGGCTTTAATAAATGATTATAGAAATCATATTTCAAATGTATTTGCTACATGGTGTATTTAGCATGAGTGATTAGATATAGATTCACTCTGTTTTGTCAACATTTTATGGGCTTGTCCATCCATCAATTGGCTCTGATTTGTGAGGAATGGGGTTTCCCTTAAATAGGTTCAACATTGGCTTTTTCAGTAATGATTCTAGATAAAAGTCATAATCACAACTAGTAGCATCATCCTTGAAAACAATGGACACATCCCTAGGGACTCTATCTTTGCTGGATTGAAAATTTCTTGAGTAGCTGAGCTGACAAGTTAAAACTGCACCAGTGAAGCTTCCTTGTGGTGGGACTGGCATCCTTTTCCACCAAATCTGAAGAAATTGATCTCTGAGAAAAAGCAGTATATTGTGCATTTGTGGTATTTTAAGAAAAACAAGGCTATGAAATTCAAAAATAAATCTCTGGAAGAAAGGTAATGCAAAAGATCCTATCCAGATGTTTAAGCTGACATTTCTGCACACCATTTGAGACATGCTAGAAAAATGTAAATTTCATGAATATAATAAACTTAACATTGATTTCCCTCTCATTTAACAAAAGATTGTGGCTTGTCTACAGCCTGATTTTTTTTTTTTTGCATTGGCTTTCTACTTTCATATTTATCTTAAATCTTCATTAGTGTCATCACTGCCAGTTTTCTGAGTACCCAAATGAAGTCAAGCACCCACCACCTAGCTTACCAGCGACCTTTCCATCTTTCCTAAGGAAACAGAATTATGCTATTGCTTGATGGACTAGTGCAATATTTAAAAGAAAAGGATACACACACACACACACACACACACACACACACATCCCTCTCTTTAGTTCCAAAGTATGATTTCTACATATGACTAGAGTAAAAAAATCTTAAACAGTGTTTGCTGTACAAAACATTCATGGTTCTCCTGTACTTTGAAATCTGTAGATCTATGTTATTCACAAATGAAGGGAAAACTGGACTCAAACAACAACCTTTGCTATCATCAATCTTCCCATAGAAAAGACAGGTCCAATCTTTAAATTTATGTTTAGGAAAAGAGCTAGGTTTTGAGCCTACTCCCTTAAAAACCAAGGAAAAAGAAATCTGAAATTATTAAGCAGAAATGCTTGCACTATTTGTTGTTGCATGACTTCAAAGTAAATATTCCTTTATAAAAAATAATTGACATTAAATGAAATTGAAATGCTAGTTACAGTACCGTAACAAGAGGAGAAAAAAAAAAAAACTAGTAGAGTATTGAGTTGGATCAATAAATGGCAATAAAAAATAAAAGTACTCCAAACTCTCAAGATGACCCCTTGGAATGCTAAGGGAAATGTAGCAGCCTGAGAGGAAAGGACCACAATGTATGTGGTACATTTACAATTAGTCTTTTCAAGAGAAGTTTATTGGTTTGGGGTCTGACCAATAACATGGTAGACTACATTTTTACCTCTTTTACATATTAATTCTCAAAATAAGAAAGGAAACATTATATACTAGAATGGAGAAATGACGACTCTTTCCACATAAAAAGAACCCTCCTCACTAAGGTAACATCCTTATGACAAAATTTGAGAAAAATAATACTTAACTTTAACTTACTCAAAACCCATCTTTTATCAGCCTCCATGCTCCTTCAGGCACATAGGCCAAAATACTGGCTTGTGCTTTGGAACCACTCAGAGATTTTCCTTTATTTGTAGCCTGTTCTAAACCACTCTTCTCCTTCCATTAAACAACAGCACTGTGGCAGTAAGCAGTATAATTAGATTCTACCTTGTTACCATATACTGGGAAAGGAAGAGATATATTGGGGAATGGAGACTCATGCTTCTCTTCTGTTTGGAGCAATCCCTAGGTTAGGAGACATGAAGGGAACAGAGACTCTTACTACTACCCCAACCTAGCCTTCCTCCAAACCTTCCAAATAAAATAGCACATTTAACTTATCTCAGGCAAAGAACTAAAAAGTGGAGGGATCAGCATATAGGCTACCAGGCTAGGAAAAAAGGGTTCTGGAATTGAGTGAGAGACAATCTTATATTCAAAGAACCTAACTTGGACCGGAGCTGAAAGTGGTGAAAAGTAAAATCTCTAGAATGGGAAGAAATTGAGAAAACTTTTCAGTCCAATCTCTGGGGTAAAACTACCACAAATTAGGGTGGATTTAGCAATAGGGTGAGAAAAGAAAAAGACCAAAACCATAAAAGATCACAGAAGGAAAAAATAGTTAAAAATCTAGTGTACAAACAGATGAATCAGTAGAGGATATATTACAATTGGAAGAGAAGATGATTATCTAGACATTTAAAGGATTAAAAATATCTTTAAATAGATATTGCAAGGCAAAGGAAATTGAACTATGATTTATGAAACAGAACAGTGCATTTTCAAGAAAACATGCAAGTTTCTTATATAATCTAGGAGAGAAATCTTGATGTTAGAAGGGGGAAATGGCCAAATGGCTGCTTCCACTAGATGGATGAACTATCTCCAATCTTTCCAAAAGCTAGTTCAAAGGAAAGTCATTATCTGTCAAACAAGAGATGCTGGTGTATTCTTTCATGTTCCCTTTCTATTAAAAGAGCCAGCAAATTCAGCGATTAACCATTTCAATTTAAACAAAGATATCAAAACCCCTCCTGGGACTCTGGGTGAAACGCTTCCATATTCTCCAATAGAAGATTGTTTCCCCTGAAGTTAGGTAGAGCCAAAGTCACTTTGGCCTAGATTTTGAATAGTCTCAAAGAATAGAGGTACCTGTACAATTTGAATTAAAATTAAGTCATAACTCCAGTAGATCCTCTGCCTTCTCACTACATTTGTCTGTAGATTAAAAAAGTTAATTCTAATAGGAGCCACTGGTCCACTTCTTGAAAAGTTTAAGAACATACCCCAAGGCAAAGCAAATATTGAATGAGAAAGCCTTAGTAGTCCTGGCATATGGTCTCTGGATCCCAAACTCAAGATTTTGCTGGGCTGTAGGTAATTTGAGTATTTCTGAAAGTTTCTAGTGGGAAAAAAATGATTTAGTATCAAAACAAGACTTACAGAAATCTTGGATTTCAATTGGGTTATAGGGTCTTTAGTTTCTATCAGATTCTGAAGGAAAAAACCTCCTGAAATTAAAAAACAAAACAAAACAAAATACCACAATCTGAGTAGAAATTTAGAGACTTTAAATAGAGTTCTTCTAAGCTCCTGGAGTAGAAAATTCAAGGAAAAAGAGCACAAGGTAGGAGTCGGAATAGAGATTACAGAAGTAGTTCCAAAAGCAAGGGAGTGTACATGGAGTATGTTAGAGTGAAAACACTATTCACAGCAGCAATGGACATTTATAATATGATAAATATTTTTCCAAAGACTAGCTTATAGTTTTCCTTTTCTAACTTCTATTCTGTAAGAATTGGATGAGAGTTTAGTTTCCTTAGAGTTAAATGGTTAGGCTAATGTGTAACAAAAGAAACAAAAACTTATAGAGGGAAGCCATAAATTAGAAAGATAAACACTCTATTAGATGCATAAGGGGTATATACACAGCCAAATAAAGTTAAAACCTAGGGGAGATATAATTAAGAGTGGAGACTCACATGGAAATTAGACATTCTGGATAGGCTGTAACCTCTATAGAGCCCTGTCAATCACAAATCAGGGAATCAGGGGAGGGAATTGTATTTTGGAACAGGGAACTAAAGGCTATGTGTGTGTGTGTGTGTGTGTGTGTGTGTGTGTGTGTGTGTATACATCTTTTTATTTTTCAAAATACATGCAAGGAAAATTTTCAACATTCACCCTTACAAAATTTTGTGTTTCAAATTTTTCTCCCTCTATTCCTATCTTCTTCCCTCCTCTAGACAGCAAGTATTTCAGTATAGATTAAACATGTGCAATTCTTCTAAATATATTTTCACATTTGTCAATCTGTGCAAGAAAAATCAGATCAAAGGGGAAAAAGTTTTTAAAAAGACAAGCAAACAACAACAACAAAAAGGTGAAAATATTATGTTTTGTTCCACAATACAGTCACCATAGTTCTCTCTCTGGATGGAAATGGCTCTTTCCATTCCAAGTCTATTGGAATTGCCTTGAATCACTTTACTGTTGAAAAGAGCCAGGCTTCATCAGTGGGTCTGTAGAGTTCTTGGTAAGATGCTTGTCTCTTACATGCTCCTTCACTCAATTCATTGAAAAGTATATTCAACAGCACCAGAAACATTCTCCCAAACTGACACCAATCTATTAGTGATTGTTCTGTCAATCCAGCCATTCCATTACTTCCAAACTTACCTTACATTCCAGCCCAGATTTCTCTATCTTGCCTGCAAGGTTAGTCCACAAGAAAGAAGGAAGTGACATTTATTGAGCAACTACTATATACTAGGCACTATGGTAAGCCCTTTACAAATATTTCCTCATTTTCATCTACACAATACCTCTGAGAAGAAGGTTTTATTATTACCCCCATTTTATCAATGGGGAAATTAAGACAAACTGAATGACTTATCCAAAGTAACAAAACTAGTAAATTGTCAAAGTCTGGATTTCAATTTAAGCTTTTGTAACTTCAAGTTCTGTGCTTTATCCACTGTGTCACCCATCCAGGCATGCAATATTTGTACCCATGAGCTATATATCTAGTATCCTATCCAAAAAAGGCTGTCAATTTACAGGATCAGTTTTTGATGTAGCCATTTTGGTTCTTAATGATAATTACTTTTTTTTATCAGATGTTTACAAAAATGTCTCAGACAATCTATTTCAAAAGTGGCCAGGTTTGATTCAAGCTAACTCGCATATAATCTGACTCTTTATGATTTTCCTTTTTTAAAAAAAATCAGTATTTATTTATCTTCAGACCTATAATACATCTCTTATTCTCCATAACCAAAGATCCCTGACATTGACTCAGAAACCTCAGCTGATTAAATCTTGTTTAAATTATTTCAACTCAATTCCTCAAGTCAACAGATTACCATTGAACAGGCTGTACAAACACCATGATTGCTTTTATTAATAATTTTCTATAGCTTGGTTCTCTCCACTAAAACATTATTTCTTGCTCCTTCCCATCTCCCTCTCCCATGGACCAGATTTCTGGAAGACTGCAACATAAGAACAATAGAAATCTGCTTTTCGAAAAAGTCTGACCCTCTTCTTTCTTTCTTTACTTACTAAAGTAAGTAAATACTTACTTTATAGTATTATCTTTCTACTTTCAGATTTTCTTCTCCTCTATTCTCTTGTCATTGTATAAATTTTAAATTCAGGAGTGGTGAAATAGCAAACAGCTCTGGAGAGAATTACATAATTTCTCTATTTACAGAATGTTAGCAATTCTGAAATATCAAACTGTGCTTTCACTGACTTATATGGAATGTGCATGAATCCTCCAAATATAGAAATTCAATAATTGTATTTTAAGGGGGAAATATGGTGGCTTTTCATAGAAAATGTCTTTATTAATTACCTAATTGCAAATGTGAAAATATAGAAATGCTACTTGAATTTTAAGGAATATTCCTTTTGAGATGAAAAAAACATTAAGCTTCACATCTTCCCATGAAACCTTTGATGAAATCAGACCTTATACTTACCTCCTGCAGTCTGCCAACAATTATTTTCTGGGTATAAATGAACTATGTCAATGTCTTTTTGGTGTGGTACTTTAAGAGATAAAGTTGATTAATTTACTATTATCCTGGTTTCCTAGTTTAAATGATTGCAGCTTGGTAGATTGCTGTTATCTTATTAATTATGAATTAATTTAATTTGTGGAGGTGGAAAGCATTAGTTGATTTTCTTTAATTAATTGATTTTAAGATGTATTTCTAAAGGAGTACTTTATAAGTAGTTAATACTCATGCATTTCATTTCTATAAGAATGTGAAGATTCATTTTGACTTCATTCAACAAACACTTATTGTTTATTGTATACAATGAAATATCTATCACTTAAATTACATTATATACAATTATACATTATATACAATGAAATATCTATATATATATAATGTAGGTGTGTGTGTGTTGGTCATGTATTGAAAGAAATTGATAAGGGAAGCACAATCAAATGTTTCACTTGGCATTGATGAAATGTTATTAGATCTAGAAGGTCAGAGCCTTTAAACAGAATTTATAAGGGGTTATGGACAAAATTTGTTCTAGATAAAAAAAACAGTATGAATAGGTTGTGATCTGCTGTTGCTGTTGTTTCATTTTCTAAGAGGACCAATGATGATGTCTTGACTCATGTATGAATTGAATTTAAGGGAGATAGAACTGCACAAAGTCTCCAACCTCACTGGCAAGACTTCCAGACTACTCAACCTCCACTAGCAAGACAAAAATAAGGATCACCTGTGATGTCCTGAAATGCATTGGATTACCTTGGTATCTTTGGCATCTGACCAGGCTTTAAGTGCTCCACCGTACCTACTTTAGTTACCTTTATGACTGTCAGAACAAATTGTTCTCATTTGCTCATTCTGCTGGGGGAAGCTTTCCATGCTTTGGGTAGACATCTCCCTAATTCACTTATGAGTTTGAGACTTGCTACTTATTCCCAACCTGATTTGTCCAGTTGGCCAATTTAGTTTTTACCAGGGGGGACCACTGTGTATGCTACAGCTTCTTGGAGCCCCAAGTTGGGTACCAAACTTGTCATACAAGCTGTGCTAGTGCTATGGCTGCTAGTAAATATACTCATGGTATATGGAGGGAATACCCTAGGTACTCAGATCATGGATACACTGAAGTAAATATGTTCAAGGAAAGTTTCATATACTTCAAAAAAGATTAAAAATGAAATATGATACAATCCCTGACCTCAAGGAGCTTACAGTCTAGTAGGGGGATGAGATATGTATACATATTATTATAATACAAGTTACTTTGAACTTAGTGCCTTGGAAAAGTCATAGAATAATTGGAAAGGGATTGAAAAAGGATTTAGAGGCTTTTTTATAAATGTCCCTGATGAAGAAAACAAGATATAGAAAATTAAAGTGACCTGTTCATAGTCAAATAAATGAGCATGAAATTGGGCTCAAAAGAGTAATCAAGGAAGGTCTTATGGAAAACTGCATCTCTAAATTGGTATAGAAAGACAAGGAAGTATTTTAACAGGAAGTGAGATGGAGGAAGTGCTTTCCTGGTATGGAGGATGGCATGGACAGATTGATAGTAGCTGAAGTTACGATAAGATCCAGTAGTAACTGAAAGTCAAATTTTACTAAGATATAGGGAAAATGAAGAAGAGTGCTGTGAAATGTTTAAAAATGTAGATTGGATTCAGACTTTGTAGTCATAAAATGTTGCAATAAAGTTTTGGAATTTTTTTCCATGAATAATATGTGATCACTTCTTTCCATTAATAAAACTTTAGCATGGATTTAAAAATGGATAGATTGAAGAGAGAGACCAGGTGTTGTGGGATTAGTCTGGATACAATCAAGCTCCTGAAAATCAGTTATTAAATTTTCAGTGTGAACATTTGTACTTTGGGTGTCATGGCAAATGCTATAAATAAGGATTTTTTGATTGTTTAGACTTTTAAAAATGGAGAAAATGTTAATAATGGAAGTCACCCTTATAAGTATGTCTTGTGTATTTTTTTTTCCTTGAGAGCTAGATGTTAAACATTTATAACTATAACCCTTTTGGCAATATCATCATTGAGGTAACAGGAGGCCTGAAGAAGGAGAGAAGTAAAGAAAAGAGCAGTAAGAAATAGGAATATCAAAGCAGAAAGATAAAATAGAAAGAAGGAAGAAAAACCTTATGGGATGTAAAGGGAAAGAAGATGGCACAAAATTTTTGTTTTTGGTCCATTATGGTAAATAATGGGATTGACTAGAGCAAAGCTTCTTAAACTGTAGATTGCAACTCTATCTGGGGGCCATTTAACTGGATGTGGGGATGGTGAAATCATGATTTATTATCAGTAAATGTTTGATTTGAATACCTATTTTCTATACCCATATGCAGAGGGCCATGTAAAATTTTCTGTGGTGAAAAGGGGTCATGATTGGAAAAAGTTTAAGAAGCTTTGGAATAGAGGATAGCAAAATGAACATTGGACACACAATTAAAAGAATTAGATATTATTTAGTTTAATTCTCTCATTTTGCAGATGAGGAAATGGAGATCTAGTGAGATTAAGTTACTTGCCAAAGGTCACACAGCTAAACTAGATTTCAGGTTTCTTGGTTCCCAATATAGTTTTTTATTCCTCAAATTTTCCAAGATATTCTTTATTGTTCAGGTTGATTTTTAGCCTAATATATTAGCAATATATATATTTAAAATGGTTGAGATGTTTGCCCCAAGATATGTATTCAGAGCACAGCCTACCTGGGAACATTCTGAATTTAGATAGTACTAGATGCTGTGGAATGTCTATTAAATTTGATTTATACCTCTTTAGTACAGTAGCCTGAGACTTCTCCAAATGAATCTATAGCATACAGAGTTGGAATTAATGTGCTTGGATTATTTGACTGCACCAGCATGTTGTCTCTGTATGGAAATGCTGGTATTCAGTGCTGCCAAAGGCTGTTCTCATGATGGATGATTGCTTTCTTCATAATCCTAAAATGAGTCATCACTCTCAGGTCAACACAGAGAGAAAACAATAGGTGGTCTTGCCTACTGTTGGATCAAGTTCAAAGACTAGAGAGGTGATCTCATTAAAAAGGTAGATGCATGAAGACATTTTTCATAAGAGCCCTCTGAATAGTATTCTTACTCTAATATATTTTTCTCTTCGTTGTACTTTATTAAGTATTGAGCACTTTATTAAGTACTCAATTTTATTTCCATCTGGGAAAAATATTGAAGATTTTGGTAGAGCTGAGATATTCTAATGCATGTATTTAGCATATATGACTAATAGACATCTTGTAACAGAAGCATGTTTCCAGAACTGGTGAATACAATTGAATCCTGAATGAATATTGGTATAATAGAGTTCGGAAAATTTTTCTAAAAATTATATCTGTCCAAAAGTAGAAAGGGTTACTTCTTGAAATAATGAGTTTCTTACCTAAGGCATCTTAGAGGCTGGTTGACCAATTGTAATGTGTATTGTACAAGGGACTTATATTCTGGCAAGGGTTGAGTTGAATGATCTCTGAGCTATCTTCCATTTGAGATTCTGTGATACTGTAATTAGGCTGTTACCATGAATAGATTTATACAATAGATAAGGATAATGAACAAAAGTTTGGAGTTAGCTTTGACTAAATAGCTAAGTGATGGGAGGAAATATTCACAGTCAAATAAAATATGCATAAATAATATCTAGGCAATTTCATTATTATAATCGATAGATGGAGTCTTTCTTTAACAGAACATAGATTTAATAAAATATAAGAGGGTCTGAGGCAGTGTTAGACTTAAATAGAAAAAGGGTCCTTAGACTACACATAAGGATCCCTGTGGATTTCATATTGATTTAGAAAAAAATCACATATTGATACTATTTGTTATATTCACTTTTTGTTTACTTTGTCAAATATTTCCCAATAACCGTATGAATAAGCCCAAAAGTTGGAGATAAATCTTCTGATTGCAAATTGAATGATCTTTTCACTAGATAATCTTTAGCCTTACCTTTTGTGCAAATTTTATTTGAGATTTAAGACTTTAGTCTTAAATTACTATTCAGTACATATGAATGTTTCAGGGAGCCAGAGAATAGGAAGTGTGATACAATAAACAATCATGTTTTGGGTATAGAGTGATTGGAAATGTTCTTCATGAAATCCTCATAGAGGTCTGGGACTAAATGGTTCATTGTACAGCCGATTGGCCCTTTCCATTTTATTTCCATAATAATCCCTTACTAGGAAAGGACAGACAAAACCTTTCAAAATTCTAAGCCCTTTCATTTATTCTGCATAAAAATATGCAGAGACTCCTGCTTCCTTTGGCATTAGAATAATTCCATCTGTTTCTATACTTTCATTTTTTCAGTCTCTGAGATTATAACTTCAGAGTCATTCTTCTTCTTTCCAAATTCCCAAGCTTCTGTAAATTACCATCAGGCCAATTCTACTTCCATAAAATTCTTCAACTTCATCCCCACTTTTTCAAAATTTTCCATTTTGGGGACGATTTCCCTAGTCTAACCCTTCATCCCTTCTTCTCTGGAATACTTTTTATCTTCTTGCTTTTAGAATCTCTCTCCTCATTATTCTATCTTCTATATAGATTTGAGATTAATTTTACTAAGGAATAGGTCTTGTTATGTCTTACCTCTTCCTCAAATACTTTCTACAATACCACATTTCCTAGAGGATAAATTAGATACTCATTATCTTGATATTTAATCCCTTTACTCTCTGGCTTCCACTGACCTTTCTAGCCCAATTACAGGCTACTTTCCCCCACTAGCTCTACATTTCAATCAGTCTGATTCTTTGTGATCCCATTTGGAATTTGCTTCACAAAGATATTGGAGTGATTTGCCATTTCTTTCTCCAACTAATTTTGGGATATTTGATATATTCAGGAATTACTAGCACCTCAAGTGTGAGCATTCACTGTACCCTTTTTAGGGTTATTCCTCACCTTTAGTTTCCTCTTTCATAGAGCTCTTACTTGTGACTCAGAGAAGCTGTAGCATGAATTGTGGCAACCCAATAAAAGTATACTGGAAGACTGATTAAACCAAATCAAGGGCAACCAACAGGCCTCAAACCTGTCAGTGAGTTAGGGAAATCTCTACACTGGCATGTGAAAATTTCTGTCAGAAGAATGGATTTGTTTCAGTGGACATGAAGGAAGTTAAATATATACTGTGGAGTGCTTTAAGCTTGGTCAAACATCAAAAATGCCAAAAAAATCCATTGCATCCCAGATCATTGCAAGTCATTCTGATTTTTGTCTTGCTCTTGGGCTTCAATGACTCTGGAAGAGAAACTGAAATCAAAGATTTTCTGCAACTTGTCCCACTTCAATCCAATCCATGCATAAGTCAAGTCATCACAATATCATTGATCCTTTTTGAAAATGAAGGACAAAGAACACATTACTTTCAAACTGGACGACTGAAACTTTCTTAGAAGTGGTACTCCATCAGTCTTGGACATGAAACTCTCACCCTGGGGAATGAATTCTCCTTTAATATCTGCTCCTTAGTATCCTTCTTTTCCTTTAATCAATTAACCAACTATCATTTATTAAGTGCCTCCTACTATTTATTTCAGGCACAATGCTAATTGCAGAGAATACAAAGATGTTTTGATCATGGCCAATGCAAAATTATAGCAGTGAGGTTTTGAGTGCTATGTAGGAGGAATTGAAAGAATGGTATTTTGGATAAACTTCAGTGTGCATAGAGAGGAATTAAGGCTGTAAAGATAAGTTAGCAACAGATGAATAGTGTTAGATATCAAACAGTGGATAGAGAGCCACCTTCAGAATCAAGTTTATCTGGATTCAAGATCTGCCTCTGATATAAACAGGCTATGTGACTCTTGGCAAATAATTTTACTACTTGGTGCCTCAAGACTATAACTGCAGAGTGGATAATATATGCAACAATAGATTTACTTATGGAATCATAGACACAGTACAATTTCCTTTATTCTCAATTCTCTTCTGAATACACTATTATTGATTACTCTGGGAATTCCTTGCTGGATAAGAGTAGAGTCCCTCTGGATCTGTCTTATATAAATGTCTGGTATAGGAAGCTGCTTATGGAATGATTCTAATGGCTTTTTTTCCTTCAACTTTTAGAAAGCCTCAGTATTTTGCATTAGTCACAAAAGAATTGACATTAATGTTTCCCAAGTGATTTTCCTCCCCTTCCTAGAAGCCTTCCAGCTCTTCCATGAATAGTTGTCTGTGTATATTCTGACAAATGAATGAGTTGTTTCTGCCCTTGTAGTGTCGCGTTACTCAGACCAATTAACTCTGAAAGTGGTTCATTATTTTTGAAATCTTTGTTATCTAGTACCTGATTTTAATTTTCTCTGATGGGGATTTTCTTTTGATAGATTTGTTTTCTTTTCTTGCTTAAGTTTCCTTTACCATACTTCCCCTGTTCACCTCCACACTGAGGAACCCTGAATCACCACTGAACTTTTAACCTAAGCCATTAAGACCTTTTTTATTTCATCACTAGGGAAAAATGAGTTATTATTAATTGTTCAAAAGTCTTTGCCAAATGGAGAATGGCATTCATATCCAGAGACTGTGGAGATTGAATATGGCTCAAAGCCTAGTATTTTCATTTTGTTGTTGTTATTGTTTGTTTGTTTTCTTTCTTGTGTTTTTTCCCCCTTTTAATTTGATTTTTCTTGTGCAGCATGACAAACATGGAAATATGTTTAGAATAATTGCACTTGTTTAATTTATGTTGGATTGCCTAGGTGTCTTGGGGAGGAGGACTGAAAAAGAGAAAACTTTTCAACAGAAGATTTTGCAAAGGTGAATGTTGAAAACTATTGTTGAATGTATTTAGCACAATAAAATAGTATTAATTTTTTTAAAGAAAAAAAAAGTCTTCCCCAAGAAGTAACATAGTTTTGATCTTTATGATTAGAGATACTTTTTATAGGAAGCTAGAATTCACAGCAAATAAATGATCTGCCTTTATTTTGGTTAGACTATTCATTTTGCCAAAGAAATAAAGAATTTAGCTAAATCTTATTAGACATATAGTTAGAGATACCATTCTGAGACCAGAAGCCTGGACTGCAGAAGCATATATGACTGTGCAGTTGGGTTTCTATGAAGATATGTTTTATGTACATATATTTAACAGTGGCTCACATTTATGCTGCAGTTGTTAAGTAATTTCCTTATGACAGCCTTGTGAAACTGTTAGTAAAGCTTAAGGGAGTTGGACTTAGTGACCTCCACATTTCTGATTCTGATTCATTTTGTAGATAAGAAGCTGAGACTCAGATGGGTTATGGCACTTATCCAAGGTTACACACCTAGTGAGAGGAAGAGCCTAGAATTTACAGGCTCATGGGATCATTGATTTGGAGTTGCAAAGGACCTTAGAAGTCATTTATTTCAATACCTTCATTTTAGAGAGGAAGAATTGAGATGAAGTGACCTGCTGGGGTGAGCATTTGAAGCAGGACTGGAACGTGGGCCTTCACAAGTCCAAGTCCAGTGCTCTATCTTCTTCTTCCTGATGTCAGTGAAGAATGACTGGAAGGAAGAGTTCCCCAAATTGACAACACTAGATATAATATAAAGAAGCTGATATTTGATGTGATTTGTTTACAATGGAGCTTTAAGTCATTAGGCTATCAGTCAGCTATTATTCTTAAGTACCTACAACATTCTAATCATTGTGGTTACAAAACAAAAGAGCAAAAAACAATTCTAGCTCTTAAGAAGTTTATAATTATTATGGTTACGTCTCTGTTTTGCTTCTCAGCAATTCTTTTATTCTGGACTGGATGGAACACCTTGTTTGCAGATTGGTATAGATGCTTTCCTTATTCCTAATGTTCATTTAGAAAGGTCAAGGTCACTGCATCCTGACCTTTGGCTTGTCACCGAGTTTTAATGACTCAAGAAGTGAGAATAAGGCTGATTTCTTAGCAATGCTTTGCTTCACTTAAATCCAATTCATGCACAAGGCAAGATATGATCTTTGTGATGTCTTTGGTTCTGAGAATCAAGAACAAATAACAATAATAACAATCTGTCCTTCCTTTCTCTTTCTCCCCCTCTGTTTTCTTTTCCTTCCTTTCTCTTTCCTTTTTCTTACCATCCTCCTTTCTCTTTCTCTTTCTGTCTCTCTATCATTGGCTTTCTCTTTGTCTTGATTTCTCTCTCTTTTTCTTTCTCTAACTATCCTCTTTCTATCTCTGTCTCTTTCTGTCTCTGTCTCTGTTTCTTTCATATACTGACTCAATCTGCTTGTACATTAGGCAATTTGTTTCCCATTTAAAGATATTTGGGCATTTGGAGGATGCATTCTGGGAAAATGGCAGAGTAAATCAAATGTTTCTAGTTTCTCCAGATTTTCTCCACAAACAGAACATTACCACAAAATGAACATAGAATAGCAAAAATAAAAGGGTCAATCTTTGTTATCCTAAGACAACTAGACAGGACCTTAGAAAGGAAATGAAGGCTGAGGGCTGAAGAATTTAGCATTCAATATCTTAAACTAAGGGTTATAAAGTCATCAATGGAGAGCAAGAAATGACAGAGGCTATTAAGCCTAAATCTCACTGAGGAAACTAAGTCCCAATAAGTGAGAGTAGAATCAAATAGTAGAAAGAATCAGGAGTCAGAAGCCCCTTTCAAATGCTGCATCTGACTTTTATTACTTGTGTGACCTTGGACAAGCCATATTCTTTTAGGGAATCAATTTCTTTAACTGTAAAATGAGGAAGTTGGACCAAATGCTCTCTAATGTTCCTTTCAACATTGAAGCTACAATTCTATGATTCTATCATAAAGAAAATCAACTTTAACTAATTAGCCTTACTCATGTTAAAATCCTGGCACACTGGATAGAATTCTGGACTTAGACTCAGGGAGGCCTGAGCTTGAATCCTACCTCTTACAATATCTGTGTAATCCTTTTCTTTATTTGTAAATTGGGGACAATAATAGCAGTTGCTTCTTTGGGTGACTAGGCTCAAAAACTGATCATGAAATTAAAAATCACTTTGTAAAACTTAAAGTTCTAAGTCAATGTCAGGTATTCACATCTCATATTTTCCCTCATATATAATGCTCGATCGCTTCACTCTGCAGTTTTGCTGGTTATGTTCTTGGAATGTTTTGAATTCTCTGCCTCTATCTGCATTTCCTAGTTTCTCAAATAAAGTCTCAGCTTCTACAAAGACAACTTCCCATATCTCCTTAATCTTAATATCCTTCCCTGTATGAGAGGGAAAGCTATTTCATCCCGTGCACTTTCTGTTTGGACATAGTTGTTTATTTGTAGTTTTCCTCATGAGATTATGAGTAAATTAAACTGTGAATTCCTTGAGAGCAGGGTTTGCTTTTTTCTTTTCTTTCTTTTTTTTTTAAAGGTCATTTTCAACATGTAGTTCTGTATGTGGTACATAATAAATTACAGTAATATTAGCAAGAAATACTAGTAATAAATGTTTGTTGATTTGTTGCTTGTTCATTTCTAATACCTACCATAGTACTTGGCTGATGCTTGTTAACTAATCGCCTGACTGTTTTCTTCCTTCAATAATATAATCATCACAATGAGAAGACCAGTCTGATCAACATTTTTACCTAAGCAATCAGTCCTTCTCTGATGATCAGAATTAAGTTTGGAGTAGTAGTTTTCTAAATTGCTTCTACTTTCTGAGTGAAGAAATTGTCAATAAGTCAAGACAAAGATGTCTATTAGATCCATGTTCTTATGAGAACAAAATTTCTAATTTAATTTGAATAGTTGAAGTCCTTCATAATAATAGTTAGAGCCAACATTATATGAAACTTAATAGGGATTTAATGAATATTTATCAACATATCATAATATTGATGAACTTATTGAGGGGTTGTTTTCCCCCCAAGCCATCTGATGATTAAAAACAAATGTTTTATGACGTTTCCATTAGAATTTTATACTATTTTTTGTCCTTTGATTTTCATTTCTTATCCAGTCAATGGGGGGTGCTTATGACCTGTATGTTTTATATGTTTCTGATGTGTCTTACTAGAAAGGTACATGCTGTGGTGTTTTCCATCACATTTTTACAACTATTTCAATCAATTTGCTGCTAAGTGGCAAAACACAGACATCCTAAATAAGAGTCTTGAGAAGACCCAGACCATGCTGGCAGTGGATTATATTTTGCCAGATTTCTTAAATGGGCATTGCCTTGTCAAAAAGGAAAGATGTAAGATCACAGGGGAATATGACATTTCCTTACCCTTTCCATTTTTTTTTTTTTTTTTTTTTTTTTTTTTTGCTGTTGTTCATCTAGTTCAAATCCTGTGCTCATTTATATCAATTGTCTACATTTAGGGAAATGACTCTAGCCCTGAGCAATCTTTGATGTTTGCCTTTGGAGTGAAAAAAAATTGTCATTTTCTTCCAGTTTATTAAATCAGAACTGGATGTAATAAAACAAAAACTGAATTTAGAGTTAGAAGACTTGGGTTCAAATCTGGTTCTGACATTTACTTTGAGACCTTAGTAATAGTGAATAAGTCACTTAATACCTCTGTGTCTTAGTTTCCTCATTTGTAAAATGATGCATTTGGATTAGATGACCTTTGAAGTTCTTTACATCTCTAAATCCGTGGTGCTAGAGCAGAAAGTAGGGTTTCTAGAGTTTTTTCCCCCACATGTCTTGGGTTTGAAAAATTAATAAAGTCCAATATTTTTTCCTATGACTTAGTTGCCTTCCTTTTCTTCAGGTACCTTTTATATTAGTTGCATAATTGTGAAATATGGGTAAAATGCTTTACCCATATTTGCTCTTTTGTCCCATTTCTTTCTCCTTTGTATGTATATCTTGCATTGTGATGCAAATGTCCAAATTCCCCTTGAGAGAGTTTGTTGAACAGTTTGTTTAAATGATTGTTATAATTTCTATTTTTTCTGATGTTTGTAATACTTCCATTTTAATTCTTAAATGTCTTTTTGATGATTTTGTTTGGTTAATATCTTGACTAGCATTTTTCTTTTCCTTAAAACTGGTCTTTTCCTCCACTTAATCTTTATGAGGTGATGGCATTTTCACCACTTCATCTTTATGAGTTGATCATATTAAAATTATCCATTATTCTTTTTTTATAAGACTTTACTAATAACCTGATATTGTCTTTGGCAGACATTTCTCTCTGTTTGGCAAGTAAATAGGATATTTGTTGACTAAGATGCTTTCTGGAATCTTATATTTTCCTTGTGACATTTAATTTCTGTTGCTTACACTATTGGGAAAATTTATATAGTTGTCATCAATGTTTTTCTGTTGTTCACTTCCCACTTTTGAATGCCAATTACTTGTTTAAATTATTCAGAGCTACAAATGGTTATAACATTGTCCTGCATACCCTTTATCACAACTTTACTCCTACTATGTCTATACTCTAAAGAGTTTAAAGAAAAAGGAAAATGACTCAGGTGTATAACAATTTTTATAATAGTTCTTTTTTATGGTGGCAAAGATTTGGAAAATGAGGAGATACCTATCAATTAATAAATGCCTAAATTATAATATGTGATTTTGATGGAAAGCAGTTGTGCTATAAGAAATTATAGGGGATGCTTTTAGAAAAATGTGGAAAAATTTTTATGAACTGATGCCAAGTGAAATGAGCAGAAACAGGAAAACAATATACAAAGTATGGCAATAGTATTACTTTAACAAACTATGAAAGACTTACAAACTGATCAGTACAAAGATCCATGGGGAATTCCAAAAGATTTCTTATGAAAAATGCTAACAATCTCCAAATACAGAACACATAGATCTGGGGTGCAAATTGAAGCATATTTTTCTTTATTTTTCTTTTTGCAACATGACTAATGTGGAAATATGATTTCATATGTTTAATGGGTATTGTATTCATTTCCTCCTCAATGGGTAGGAGAGAGAATATAGGAAGGGAAAATTTTTGGAAATGAAAATTATAAATTAAATATATTCTGGATTATATTGTACTGCATAATTTCTCTCTCTCTCTCTCTCTCTCTCTCTCTCTCTCTCTCTCTTTCTCCCTCCCCCTCTCTCTCTCTCTCTCTCTCTCTATATATATATATATATAGATATACACACAGAAATACATACATTCACCTAGATGTATTCCCAGACACATGTATACATATATATGCAGACACACATACACATGCTTGCATATTATATATTTACACAATACATACATATTCTGTATGTTTGTAAATTTTAATATAGAAACATCAGTTCTGGAAACTGTTATGCCATAGTTCTCTTTAACTGTTCTGACTTGGTTTCCCTGAACTAGTTTCCTTTGTCTCAGTTTCCTTAACTGTTCTGTCAAATCCCCTAAGTTGTAAAAACCCACTCTGGTCCATTAAGATTGGGAACCGTTTACTCTAAGGTTATAAATTGATAGCAAGATAAACAAGAGAGCAGAACTCCTGACCCTCCCCTGTCCTCAAGAATTTACAATATCCCTCTAAAATATTCCAAGATACCTCACTGACATCTTTATCTCTGGGTATTCAAACATCCTGTCTTTGGGCTTTTAGGATTTATGGTCTCCCCTCATCCTCTTGGTTCTTTGTTTCTAAAGAGTATTTAAGAAGCTGGGTCACTCCCATTCATTGCTGGATTCCAGCGCTGGGACCAATGTGGTTTCCTTGGTCCCAGTACATTTTTATCTCTATCTGACTAGATAATTTGAGATGAGAGTCCTATCCAGTCAATTATACTCTTCAATTAATAAACTATTGAAAACTCTAATCTCTCTCCTGCCTCAGTTTCTCCGGCATTACAGAACATAGTGGATGGTGACTTGCACTACATCTTGATCTGTAGTCTATTGTATGCCATTGTAATTTGACTAAGTTCTTCTCTAGAGAAGTCAGAACTCTAATAAGAAGTAAGTTCCCTTTATTTTACTTGTTGGCACACAAAAAAATCTACTCTGGCTTCCCGGGTATTATACTAATTACAGTAAAAGCTATGGCTTTCTCAATTTCCCCAAATAGTATGAAACCCAATATGCAACATAAATTGGGTTTGAAACAAATGGTTTATTCTTATTCATATAAAACAACAAATAACCATTAGAGAATCCAAGTATACATGAGCAGAATGATTTTTTAATAGCCTTTTATTTACAGGTTATATGTATGGGTAATTTTACAGCATTAACAATTGCCAAACCTCTTGTTCCAATTTTTCACCTCTTACCCCCCATCCCCTCCCCCAGATGGCAGGATGACCAGTAGATGTTAAATATATTAAAATATAAATTAGATACACAATAAGTATACATGACCAAACCGTTTTGCTGTACAAAAAGAATCAGACTCTGAAATATTGTACAATTAGCTTGTGAAGGAAATCAAAAATGCAGGTGGGCATAAATATAGGGATTGGGAATTCAATGTAATGGTTTTTAGTCATCTCCCAGAGTTCTTTCTCTGGGCGTAGCTGGTTCAGTTCATTACTGCTCCATTGGAAATGATTTGGTTCATCTCATTGCTGAGGATGGCCAGGTCCATCAGAACTGGTCATCATATAGTATTGTTGTTGAAGTATATAATGATCTCCTGGTCCTGCTCATTTCACTCAGCATCAGTTCGTGTAAGTCTCTCCAGGCCTTTCTGAAATCATCCTGTTGGTCATTTCTTACAGAACAATAATATTCCATAATATTCATATACCACAATTTATTCAGCCATTCTCCAACTGATGGGCATCCACTCAGTTTCCAGTTTCTAGCCACTACAAAAGGGCTGCCACAAACATTCGTGCACATACAGGTCCCTTTCCCTTCTTTATGATCTCTTTGGGATATAAGCCCAGTAGTAACACTGCTGGATCAAAGGGTATGCACAGTTTGATAACTTTTTGAGCATAGTTCCAAACTACTCTCCAGAATGGTTGGATTCGTTCACAACTCCACCAACAATGCCCCAGTTTTCCTGCATCCCCTCCAACAATCATCATTATTTTTTCCTGTCATCTTAGCCAATCTGACAGGTGTGTAGTGGTATCTTAGAGTTGTCTTAATTGAGCAGAATGATTAGAATGGAATATGGTAACAACTTTTAAGTGAGGTTATGATTAGCTGAGAAGCAAATATTTTAAACCCCAGCAAATACAAAAGCAAGTGTAATATGTCTTATTAGACAATTTCTATTTCTATTTCCATTTAGCACAAAAACACTTCAAGCCTTTTCTGCTGTTAAAGGTACTCAGATCTTCTTCAGAACAGTCTTTCCTTGCTCTCAGCTACTGTAATTCTGGTGGACACCATTGTTGCCGCTGTACAAGTAGATCCTATTGCCTCAGATGAGATCATTTTCATACTTCCATTTTTGCACACTTACTCACCTAAAATCAGGAAAGAACAAATACAAAGAGAAGTAGAAATAGGGACTGGTCCAGTACAATCTTTCCCGTTTAAGTCCCTAGAATCGGCTGTCATTTGGGTAAGATCACTATTATACTAGGAGAAGAAAGACTTTGTCCTTAACTACTACTCCCTGGAGTTATATTTTGTCACTTGCAAAGCTGTAGCAAAAAGAGTTCCAGGAAGAAATTGTCTCTTTTTTTTAAAGGGTCCCCTAAGTCATCAACTCTTTTCGCCTAGCAGCAAACTAGATAATTTTTTATCTACAATATAAGTATAAAGTAGAAAATAGCTGTATTTATTCTGTACAAACCCACATGCTTGTTTCTTTTGTGTTTTTTTTCTTTTTGTAGTAATTCTGATCTTAGTTATGATAAGTGTATGGTTTATAGTGGTCATTGTCTCAGAGATAATGTTCAAAGCTTTATTATTATAAACCTTTTCCTGTCTGTTAAAATGTAAGCTATTTTACTCTCTGGTTTTATTAAATGCTAGAAATGTTTAGAGCCTACAAATTCTTTTCATGAATAATGTTTATGACATATAGGTATAAAGGAGGGGTCCATTGATTACTCCACCCCATTTAAAAATAATAACTTTTGTTAGTTGAGACAACCTCTTGATTGAATCAATCAATCAAATCTAAATGTGAAGAGTCGGGCACCTCCTAGAATCAATCAAAGCCATTTTAACTAAATGTTATAGAAAATCTATTCCAATTGGGAGAGAAATTTTGTAACATCCTATGAGAGCTGCATAAAACAAATGTGTCACTTCAAAACTCAAGATATTGGAAAAATCAGAGAGAAAAGAGTTTTAATTTTAACTGAATCTCTGAAAAGGAATCAAGGGAGAGAGGAATACAGCCTCAGGCTTTAGCCTTGGGCATAATCTTCCTTTATTACTTTGACCAGAGAAAGACCATACAAGCATCAAAGAGTCCAGAATATTTTGAATTTCCCATCTTCCTACTGTTATCCTAGCACCCTCCCCAGGATAGAAGCAACTGCAGATAGTATCTATTTATGGACTCATGAACAGCCTGGATTTAGATTAAAAATTCTAAAGAGAGCACAGTGGTATAGCTATTTCATACTTAGGGAAAATTTTTGAAGGGACCAGCCAATAGAATTTTTAGGAGTTGTGAATTATTCCCTTTGTACCATTTAATGCTGAACTAACCTTTCCCCTAGTCTATGTATTGGTGTAAAACTGTGTTGCAGACTTTTTGAAGGATGTTGTATCAGCTGTTCTAACTTATTGCAACCTTTCTATTAACTAATTAAGTTCAGCTAACAGTGTACATGTACAATCATTTTAAACATATTTCCATATTAGTCATGTTGTGAAAGTAAAATGAGAACAAAAGAAAGAAAATGATAAAGAAAAAAAACAAATAAACAAAAAAGATGAAAATACAATACTTCAATCTACATTTGTTTTCCATAGTTCTCTTTCTGGATAAAAATGGCATTTTCCATTCCAAATCTATTGGAATTGTTTTGGGTTGCTGTATTCCTGAGAATAATTAAGTCCATCAGTGTTGATTGTAACATAATCTTGCTGTTACAGTGTATAATGTTATCCTTGCTCTGCTCACTTCAGCTGGAATCAGTTCATTTAAGTCTTTCCAGGATTTTTTGAAATCAGCCTGTTCATCATTTTTTATAAAACAATAATATTCCATAATATTCATATACCATAACTTATTCAGCCATTTCCCAGCTGATGGGTAACCACTTAATTTTCAATTGCTTGCCATGATAAAAAGAGCTGCTGTGAACTTTTTTTTTGCATGTGGCTCTGTTTCTGTCTCAAAGAATATGTTTTGGAGAATAAGATATAAAGGTTGGAAAGGAAGGAGGAGTCTGGGTTATAAAATCATTTGAATGCCAAGCAGAGCATTTTGTATTTGATCCTAATGACTATAGGGAGCTACTGTAGTTTATTGAGTAGGGGAATAACAATTGAAACTGTACTTCAGGAAAAATCACTTTGCTGACTGAATAGAGGATATATTGGAGTGGAGAGAGACTTGAAGCAGGAGGGACCACTAGCAGGCTATTTCAACAGCACAAGTATGAGATAATGTGGGCTTGCACTCCATGATGCAATGTCAGAGAAGACAATGGAAAGTATCTGAGAAATGTTGTAGGGAGTGAGATTGACAGATTTGGGAAAACAGCTTGGATAATGGAGTGAGAAATAGTGAAGAATTCAGGAAAAGTAGTAGGTTAAGAGTATAAGGGACGGGAAGGATGGTGCTGCATTCTGCAGTTATAGGAAAGAAACTATAGGAGTTGGGGAGGATTTGGGAGAAATTCTATTTTGGATATGTTTAGCTTAAGTTGTGTACTGGAAATTCAGTTTAGGAAATTAGAGATGAAAGAATGGAGGTCAGTATGGACATTGATATAAGATACTTAGATTTGACCATAGAGAGAGCAATTAAATTCATAGGAGTACATGAGATCACCAAGTGAAGTAGTGGGGTTTAATTTAGAGCAATAGAAAATTTCTCTGACTACTTTAAGCTAATGCAAATTCTGGGGGAATGGGGAAAAGGGGGGGGACAAATATCATCTTATTCTATTGACTGAGATCTTTTAGAGGAGGGGTTGTTTCTCCACTCTAGGTATACTATAAAGTAATGTATATGTCTTTTTTATTTTTATTTTATATCTTCTACTATATTTTTATTTTATAAATATTTATAATATTCTTATATTATGCTTTTCCATGTATTTTCTCTTTTTAAATATTTTTTAATTTTAGGATTTATTATTTTTTAATAGCTTTTTATTTACAAGATATATGCATGGGTAATTTTTCAGCATTGACCCTTGCAAAACCTTTTGTTCCAATTTTCCCCTCCTTCCCCCCACCGCCTCCCCCAGATGGCAGGTAGACCAATACATGTTAAATATGTTAAAGTATATTCCATATATTTTCTCATCCTGATATCCCACCCCCAACTTTTATCATTATAAGAGTTAAAGTTGATTTAATCTTATGAAATATTTCAGAATTTGTATACAACTTCATTGTCAACAATAAATGTTGCTATATGAATTGAATTACTTTCATGCTCATCTCTTTAAAAAAATATTTCTGTACTCAATGGCAGCTAGGTGGAATAGTGGATAAAATGGCAGGAAGATTCATCTCCCTGAGTTCAAATTTGTTCTAAAACACTATCTGTGTGATTTTGGACAAGCCATTTAACCCTATTTGTCTCAGTTTCCTCATCTGTAAAATGAACTGGAGAAGGAAATGGCAAGTCGATCCAAATACTTTTGGCAAGAAAACCCCACAGGGGGTCACAAAGAGTTGGACCCATCTGAAATGATGAAACGATATTGTAAAAAACAATGGCCCAATAAACAATGAAATTTTGTTTTTTTATCATTTTTTGGCAGAATATAAAAATAATCACACCACTATTTTCTTTGCTGGTGAAAAAAGTACCTGCTATCCTAACATTTAGATTCAATTTGTCCTCTCCCCCTGCCCCTTTTTTTGTTTAATTTCTGGCAAGTCTATCAAAATCAATATGGCTTACCTTTTCTCAACAATATACCCATTTATTGGACAGAAATTTGTTTCTTTCGTTTCAAATATATTTTATTCACATATTCCTTCCTTTGTCCCCCCCTTTCCTAACTCCTCTTGCAAAGGGCCATGCTTTATAATAAAAGAGAAAAAAAAAGTTAATCAAAACTAATCAATATATTTTTTATAGTTGACTTTATATGTACTATTCCATAAGCAGGGAAACCCACTTAAGAAAATGAGCTGGCAGATGATATCATTTTCTTCCTTGGTGTCAAATTTCTTGTTTATAATTCTGCAATATAAAGTTTCATTTATTTTGTTCTTAGCATTTGTTATGGTTACCATATATATTACTTTCCTAGTTTTGCTTACTTAATATTGAGTCAATACAAGTAAATTTCTTTTTCACTCTATCCACTTTAGTCATTCTATTTACAAGACAATAATATTTCATTACGGTCATGAAACACGTTTTGTTTACCCATTCCCTACTTGATGGACATTTATATTGTTTTCATCTTTTCATCACCACAAAAGGTATTCATATAAGCATATTGGTGTTTTGCTATTGTTATTAATTTTATTAAGGGATATGTCTAGCAGTGGAATTTCTGAGTCCAAGATTATGGAATTTTGGACTGTTTATTTGCAGTATTACAAATTGCTTTACAGGAAGAACTTTCTTAAGTAATTTATTCTCTCCTTGATTGCTTATTTCTGATTCTTCTTCTTCTAGCCTATTCCAGGGATCTACTTTTCCATTGTTAACCAATATCAAGTGATTTTAATTATTGCTGCTATGTTTTAAAGTTTGACATCTGAAAGTGCTGTTCTTCCCTTCATTCCTACTTTATTTTCATTCCTTTCCTTTATAGTCTAAATATTTTGTTCTTCTAAATGAATTTTTTTAATGATTTTTGTCTAACTCCATAAAGTATCCTTTTGGTAATTTTATTGACAGCACTAAATTGATATATTTAAATAGTGAAATTGTTTTTATTACTTTGATATAGTTCATGCATAAATATGAATATTACTAACTTGTATTGTTCACTACTTAGGAAGTGTTTTTGTAATTTTCTTTATACAGATATGTATGCTTTGGTAAATTTAATTTTAGGTATTTTATATACTTTGTAGTTGTTTTACACAGATTTTCTCTTTCTGTGATAATCTCTGGAACTTTGTGAGAAGAGTTATTAATTATAATGTAAATTTCTTTCATGACTATGCTTTATAGGATTTTTACCACGAGTGTTATATTTTGCCAAAGGTTTTTTTTATGCTTCAATTGAGATAATCATGTGGTTTGGGTTGCAAAAATTATTATGTTAATTGTTTTCCTGATGTTGAGCCATCTTTGCATAGCAGGTATAAATCTAACTTGATTATAAGGATTTTTGAAAATAAATTACTGTACTTTTGCTAGGCTATTACCATTTTTGAATATACAATGATATTGATCTGTGCTTTTGTTCCTTTTTATTTTATTCTTCTCTTGGGTATTGTGGCTATGTTTATCTCATAAAAGGAGCTTGTAGAGAATGTTCTTCTTTAGTTCTTGAAAAAAAATAGCATGTTATGCTTTAAAAGTTTGAAAAATATATTTAAAATAAATTTAGAACAGAATTTTTTCCTTTGCTAGTTCTTTTGTAACTAATTCTGTTACCTTTTCTGTGACTGGGTTATTTAAGATTTCCATCATTCTGTTAGTTTATGTTATATATTTGAAAGTAATCTATTTCTTTTAAATTCTCAACTTTTTGGCATGAAACTATATACATATATAGTAGGTTCTGAAAATTTTTTCTAATTTATTGAGTTTTTGTTATAATTATACTTTATTCATTTTCACTTTGTGAATTTTATTTTATTTTTTTGTTAATTTAATCAGTTTGTTTAAAGACATCAATTGTCTTATTTTTTTAAAACCATTATTTCATTTTGTGTCTGAGTCCTATAGTCTTCATGGTTTCCAAAATAACAAAGAGATCAGTCTAGACAAAAGGTTACTCAATTACTTTCCTGTCCTGACCTGCTCATTGCAACAGAGTAGGGATTAGACAAGTTTAGGATATATTGTAAACAGGAACAGAATCCCAAATATAAAACCAGGGCTTGTTTTGTGAATTGCAGCTAAGTGTCCCAGTTAGTAAAGTCCTGGGACTGGAGTCAGGAAAAGCTGAGTTCAAATATGCCTCAGATACTTCCTAGCTATGTAACCCTAGGTAATTAATTTAATCTACCTCAGTTTCTTTAACTTTAAAATGAACATGATATGACACCTACCTCCTACTGTTATTAATAAGGTTTTTGTCCTGTGGATTCAGCTGTAATTGCTCTATATATTCTATCTAATTCTTCTTTTGGTGAGTTTTTCTAAAACTAGTAGGAACTGAGAGAAAAATCTAGTGTGATATATTGTTAGTTCTGTCAGCAAACAGGCTTTTGCAAGGAATATTTGATGATGAATCACATCTTTATCATTTCACAATTATCTGAAAGTTGTAGAGAATATTCATATTGTGCTTATTTATTATAGATTAAAAGTGATTTAGTAGTTTAAAAATCTATAGACTCTTTTATATCAAAATGTCTATTCATATACCAATATCATTCAATATTCCTAGAAAGATATAACAGAAATGACCTTCTGATCATAACTGAGCAAGGAATAATATAGCAGAATGCATGTTTGCCAAAAGTGTTTGCCACTGTGATGGAAGAATCCAGAGCATTTCTTCTTAGAAATGTGACTACTTGTGGATGAAGAGGTCTTCATATTTATATTCCAGAACATGGGGGAGCCTCCTAAAAGAGGTATGTAATCAATCCATGGAGTCTAGCAGAAATATGGATAAAGAATGTCTATTGCCCAAATTAGACTATTCATTCTTTATGAATCACCCATAGAATCTGTCCATTAGTATATACATCTGGCAGGGATAATACAGATGAATAATGTGTTGAATCTAGAGTTGAATAGGAGGAGAATGAACTGACTTGCTTTTGGGAAATTGCAACGTTCCAGGCTTCCAATGAAACAAAACATTCAAATGGTGTTGCTGTATCTCAGTGAGTCATAGAAAACAACACTTTCCAAAAAGTGAAAATGAATATCACAATTAGGGCAGTGCAGTAACTTATGGTACATGTGAATAAGTTACAGCATATAACCACTGAGGACTTCTGAAGAACAGGGGTAAATGTTTGTAAGAAAGTCTGGGATAGGGGAAAGGAAAAGGGAAGAGGAAGGAGAAGAATAATCATTTATATAGTACTAGGCATTGTCCTAAACATTTTATAAATTTTATTGACCATTACAACAATCTTGAGAGGTAGGTAGTATAATTATCTCTATTTTATGGTTGAGGAAACTGAGTCAAACAAAGATTAAATGGGTAGCCCAGAATCATATGTCCAGCAAACGTCTGAAAGTAGACTTGAACTTGGATCTTTCTGATTCCAGATCCAGCATTCCATATATCTACTATGTCACCTAGCCAGTTATGTGAAAGAAGCAAAGAATGATAGTTGGAAAATTAGAATAATCTTCTGGTATTCTGGCAACATGAGAAGACGCATCTGAAAAAACTCTGGCATGTTTGGTAGACTCCTTGTGATAATAGTGTGGGAGGACAGGGATAAGGGTTTCACAGGATGAGCAGACATAGAAGAAGAAGAAGGAAGGAACAGGCATTTATTAAACACCTACTCTGTGTCAAGAACTGTGCTAAGTACTTTATCAGATATTTTCAAAATTTGTATCATTTGAGGGAATTTAAGAATTGATCAAGTTTAGATGTCATTTGAAGATCTGAGAATCAAATTTGCCAGCATAAAAACTTCTAAGGAGACAGAGTAAAAGGTAAAAAGAGTAGTGTTTCCAAGGATTGAGTTCAATTCCCATTTTTGAAATTTGCTACCTCTTTTACAAGTCATTTAACAATTCTGAGTTTCAATTTCCTCATTTGTTAATTTAAAGAGTTAGATAACATGATTTCTGACCCTTTCCATATCTAAATCTATGATGCTGTTGTGAATAAAATATCTGTCAGATTTAAAAAATAGTTGGCTCACATGGGAAAGTCTCTTAATATTTATAGGATGCTGTGCTGACCTGACAATATATACCAAGAAATAAAGGTTTTCTACCAGTCAACACTACACCATTTATATGTGGAGCCATGGGTTCCATCAAATGGAGAGATTTTGATATGAGTAAGTTCACTTATGTTGGCAGGATATTTTTCTAGGATGTAGACATAGATGATGAGACTGATACGAATATTGCTAGAACTAGGTCAGTGATTAGCAGGCTCCAAAGAAAATGTGGGAGAGAAAAAGGTATTAACCTGCCTAACAGACTGAAGATCTACAAAGCCATTGTGCTGACCTGATTACTGTAGCTCTGTGAACCTGAAATGTATACCAGTGCCATGCCAGAAAATTGAATTGCTTCCATTTTAATTATCTTAGGAAGATTCTGGCAGAATAAGGTACTGGAGACTGATTTCCTTTCTCAAGCTGAACCACTAAGCATTCAAATTCTGCTGCAGAGAGCACAACTCCAATTGGCTGGTCACTTGGTTTGAATGCTGAATGTAAAAATTATATAAAAGACTATTTTATGAGGAGCTTACACAAAGCAAGCATCCCCATGGAAGTCAGAAGAAGGGATAGCAGGACACTCTCAAGGGCTCTCTGAAGAACGTTGGTATCCATTGTGACACATGGGAGACACTGATATTGGACCTTCCATAATGCATGTCCACATCAAAGAAGGTGCTATGCTGAATGAGCAAAGCAGAATTGCAAAAGAAATCTGAGAAGTAGAAGTTTAGAGACATGCCCTTTCCCAATATTAATAAAAACTAATTATGTCTGACCTGTAGTAGAGCCTTGTGATCAACCATTGGTTTCAACAGCCAGTCAGTCACACTTTACATTGACCCTGACATCATGATATCATTTTGATTTGCTTCAGTTAGGAATAATAAGAACAAATGCCTCACTACTATTTACCTTTGTGGCCCATTTCTTTCGCCAGATTCTTAGGGAAATGTTCTGTAACTACTGTTATTTTCTATGTTATTTGTGTAAATGTATTTTCTAATAGGTAGTTGAGTCTATTGACTGATTGAAAATAGGAAGTGTATCAATGGAGGCTTCTGGGCTATAGTGTTAGAAGCAGTCATTAGCAAAATTAACATTTACTCATTATCTAATTTTCAAATACAAGTTCATTTTGGGGTAGCTATCCCAGAGGAGTCACAATCAACATGAAGTTGGCTTACATAGTATATTTTCAAAAGGAAAAAGAGGACCAGAGTGAGGTTCTTCATTCATGATATTTTTCAGTATGCTGGGTAGCAGAACAAAGGCTCAATTGGACTTGATTTTTAACATTAGAGGCAAGGGAAATCATCATAATAGGAATTGAGGAACAATGAAAATATAAACCTTCTGTTTTACAGTATTGTCTGGGAATAGTCCTGGAGATAATATATAATTTTTTTTCCAAAACCTGTATTTATAGTTTTATGAGCACCATAAATTTGTAATTTGCCTGTGTTGCCATTTCCAGTGGCATCTATAGGCTGATCTGGCAGCTTTTGGGACGTATATCATACTTTTCTTCTTTAAAAGCTATTTTGTTTTATCAGTTTTATTTATTTTAAATATATCTTTCTAGGTATTGACTATTATTTGACTACTCATCATGAATTTGCTTAATATATACCATTCTGTTTAGAAAAACTTCTAAATTCATAAGGAATAAAATATAGGATGGAAATCACATTAATGGAAACTTATACCTAATCTAGGTATGATGAATGAACTTCAATCAGGAGATCAAAAGTCCAATACAACAAACACTTATTAAACATCTACTATATATGAGTCATTTTTACTAAAAAACTGAGTTTACAAAGACTAAACAAGCAATAGTCCTTCCCTCGAGAAACTTGCATTCAACTCAGGGGATGTAACCACACCCAGAAAGCACTAGCAACTGGGGAGATGAGGGACAAGCTAGTACAGGAGTCATTATCTGGCTTAAGCCTTAAAAGGTGTTAGGGATTCCAAAAGATGGGGATGAGAAAGCAGAGGATTCTAGGCACAGGATACAGTCTACAAAGGCATGGAAACAATAGATAGAATCCCATGTTCTGGGAATAGCAATTTTGGCATGTCTTTATCAAAGCAAAGCATTATTTTTATGATGTCTCTTGAAAATAAAATGGAAGCAAAAGAGAAGGCTCTGGCATTAAGCTCATGTTCAGGTAAAAACATTTTGTTGCAGAGGTGAGGTGAGAGAATGTGGATTGTGACTATTCTAAAGCCAACACTAAAAGCTGTGGATAATTGAAATGTCATTGATCACTACCTAATGGATTTCATCAGACTAAGAATGGAAAAAGGAATGAGCAGAAATACAAGAATAAAACAACTTTGAAAAGAAAAGACTGTGAAGACACAGGGGAGTGATCATGTAAGGATTAATGGTCTCTGAAATGAGGGGTAATAGGCATTCTGTTTCTCTGAAGGCTTCTGAAGGACACGATGTTCAAGAGATAGATGAAAGAAAAAATGCAGGATACCAAAGTACAGAGAAAATAATGAAATATCAATGTGTTTCTGGCAGGTGGATTTAAAAGACTGAAAATGGAAAGGTCATCAAGATAAAAAGGGGAAAAAATCACAAGAGGAGCATAATAGCATATAAGGGCAGGGTCATAAATGCATAAGCAGTGAATAAGGATATGCCGGGGAGTATTATTAAGAAGAACAAAACTAAGTTCTAGAAACACAAGAGATAAGGGGATGACCAATAAAACTTTAGTTCTTTTTACTTGGAGCAAAGGGAGAATGAAAATAATGAGCCGCCAAAGGGGACTAACATGGTCAGGGTTAGGTCCATGCCTAACTGAGAGAAAAAATAATAATAAGATATTTACTCCAATAATAGTTACTATGGAAGGAGGGGTGAGACTTAAATAAAAGGGTACAGGGGCCTAAAAGTAGTCCTAGAAGTCAGAGTGACCAAAATCGCTCTTTCCTTCCCCAGTCCCCTTTACAGCAGAGGCTGACCACTTTTTTATGAGGAAGGAACTGAAAATAATGCAGACAGCCACTCATTTGGGAATATCTAAACAATGTGGAATGTGAATATGATGCACATAAGAAATAATGAGAGGCAGCATAATATAGCAAATAGAGAGCAGACTCCTCTTGAGTTCAAATTACTCCTCTGATATATAGTAGTTATGGAGCCTCTCTACTTTTCTACTCTTTTCACTACAATCCATTTTAAACTCAGCTGTTCATCTTCCTAAAACATATCTAACCATGACACTTGGCTATTCAATAAATTCCTACAGATCTCTAGTTCCATGATCAAATATAATGTTCTGTTTTGCTTTAAAGCCCTTCTTAATTTGGTTCCTTTCTATCTTTCAACTCTTTAAAACAATTTATTCCCTTGCTGGTACTCTGTGATCCATTGGCACTGACCTTCTTGCTTCTCCTCATACAATACAAGTCATCTCTGGATTCAATGCATTTCCATGGATTGTCTCTCAGACTTGAAAGTCTCTCCCTCCTGATTTTCTTGGCTTCTTTCAAATTGCACCAGTTGCACCTCTTGCCAAAAGACATTAATGAGCACCCCAAATACTAGCACTTTTCCTCTAAAATTTTCTCTGTGTTTGTCTCTTTCTCTCTATTTCTATGTTTATGTGTGTGTGTCATGTGAGTAGAATTATCTTTTTGGTAATTTTTATCTATATATTATCTATATATGGAGAGGGAAAGACAGAGAAAGAGAAAAAGAGAGAGAAACAGACAGACACAGACAGAGGAGTGGGAGAGAGTTTCACGAAGTCATTTGCACATTCTATCTCCAATTTATTTATGAGATTATTGGGTGATTTTTTTCTTTCATTTAATCCTTAATGACTGTGCAGTGCCTGGCCAATAGTTTTTTTTTTTTTTTTTTTTTTTTTTTTTTTGCTGTTTTCAGTTGAGTCCAGCACTTGGTGATCCCAGATGGGATTTCATTAGCAAAGACAGTGGAGCGGTTTGCTATTTACTTCTCTACCTTATTTTATAGATGAAGAACTAAGTGACTTGCCTAGTGTCACGCAACAAGTGTCTGAGGATAGATTTGAACTCAGGATGATGAATCTTCATGATGGGCTACCTAGTTGCCTTTAACATTCAGTAAGTGCATCATGACTCAGAGTGTTGACTTGATTTGTGGTCATGGGAAAGTCATATGACTTCTCATAAAACTCTTGAAAACTCTAAGTTACAGGAAGAGCATGGATAAACATTGCAGATGGAATAAATGAAAGATGATGAAATTAAATGAAATTATGTGATTTTTAAAAAGTTGTAACAAATATGAATTCATAATAGCTTGGAAATGCTGTAGAATGAATTAAGCAAAGGAGTGAGAATGATTATAGCCCTGTAAACTTTTACACTTAAATACCGAATAAGAAAAGAAAAGAAAAAAGAAAAAAACATTGCCATGGCTACAGCAAAATATGAGAGGATTCAAAATATAAAGCAATACATTTCAAATTGAAGAAATACATTAGAAATTCAAATTGTAATAAATACTACACATTGTGTTTGGAGCTGACTTCTTTTCTTTGTTTCATTATGAGTTTTCTTTTATTCTCTGTTGTTCATTTTTTACTTTATTCTTTCTCCCCTTCCTCCCCAGAAGTCTACAATTAAGCATGCATACATATGTGTATGAATACACATGCAATATACATGCACATATGTATACAAACATACATATATGTACACATACATGTGCAAAGATATCTATAATTACATCCATATCTATACATATACATTCATAGCCATCTTTATAAGACTGTTTGTGCTTATTTGCCTGTTTCTCTGAAGGTATATAAATTCCTTCATAAATCCATAACTCTGTAAATTTTAGGAATAATAAAATGAACTTTAATATTGTGTAATGCCAACAATTAAACTCAGTCCTGGAGAAGAGTTAAAAAAAAAGCAAACGATTTTCATAATTATGGAAGGGGTGGGGGAAACTATGGGCTTGGAATATCAAATATTCTGTCAGATACAGTGTGATGGTAGGTTATGCTGAAGTATTTTATTATTTTCCTTTCTTTTAAAATCGTTGATTGAAGGAATGGCTTGCTAGGTAGGGGAGAAAAGAGGAATAAATTTGGAAATATATGTGATATAAAAATTGACAAAAAATAGGAAAGTTAAAAACAAGTAGTAACAATGATCATCATGATAAATACATGCTATATATGTTTATACATTTTTCCAGATCTGTGATTTCATCAGAGTATGTAGCTTCTTCTACAAATTTAGACTGGTATCTTATCAGAAAATTATAGTCTTAGTAAGTTGCCTAGAATAAGTTAAGTTACTTGACCAAAGTTAAATCCTGCAGTCTGGCAGAGGCAGGATTTAAATTCAGGTATTTCTATTCATGAGGCCAATTCTGTGCCTATCTCTGAATTATATTAATTAGTGCCTTATGTTTTTATTAAGCTTTAAAAGTTATAAAGTTATAAATTATATTATAATAATTATAATTATATTATTATTATAAAAAGTTATAAATTATCTCATTTAATTAGCAAAAAGAAGCTACTGACAAACATTGGATTTACAATTAGATGACCTTGTTAAAAACCCAGTTATTTTATTTCTTAGCTATGTGACTTTCTTAGACGTGAGTCTCATAGCCTCAGTTTCTCTATTTGTAAAGTGTAGATAATAAACTTTTGTTACTAATATTCTATGTTTGAAATCTGATGATGCTTGCTAAGAGATTTATCATAATAAAGTGCTTTCCAAATGATAATAATTATCATTTTGGTAATAGGTCAATCATTAGGGCTTAGTAAAATATTTCAAAAATTTGGAAAAATTTTCAGTTCAAGGGGGATTGGGCTTAGTAGTGACTATTAACTTTGAGATAAGAGAGGTGAAGAATTGGACCAAGGAAACTTGTTTTTAATAGAGAAAACATATTTTAGAAAAGACAAAAGAACAGAGAATGAGAGAACTGTGAACTTATCTTCAGTTAGGGATAATTTGCTATAAAATTTAATAAGGAATTGTCTGATCAGGAGTGCTCTCTATTCTTCCTTTTTCTTCTGGGACTTATTATTGATGATTTGACTTTTTGATTCATTTTCTTAGCAATCAGCAAAATTACAGCACTCTAAAGTAATGGAGAAGGAAGAATACTTCAATATCTCTCATTTCTGATAGTTGAATTATGTATATGTCTTTCAATGACCCTTGTAGTCTGTCATTGAGATGTACAGGTGATATATTAAAAAGTTGCCACTTTTTTATTTTTCTCTCTGAATGAACTCTATCTTGGTGATAGTGTTTTGTGGCCCCAAAACAATAAAAGCCTATTCTCTTCGACAGAATTCTCTAGTGCTAGTTATGAAAGCTTTTTATATTAGTCCATAATTAATCTCTTCAGCATAATAAACTCCCAAAGTAGACCAGAAAATAGGGCAGACTGTTTGTAATTGTAAAGGAGAAAAAAGATTAGAGCTAGTGGAGGGTGTTATTTTTATCTGCCATTAAGGATATCTTATATTTTTTGTGGTGATCCCTTCTTCCTTTATGAAATATACATATTTGGATATGTGTACTGAGAAGAAATTTCTTGTTATATACTATATATTTATCTACTTCAAAATAAGTTCTCAATTTTTGCAGACTCATTTCTGTGTTTCTTAGTTCTAGGGTAGCTATAGTATGCTATACTTTGTTTTTTTCTACATTCATGGTGTTCTCCCTTTCCTGAAGTTTTTTATGTGTTTGAGAAATGAAACCTTTATCAAAAACACTGTGAAAATTGTTTTCCATCTTTCTTCTTTCCTTCTAATATTAGTTGTATAGATTTTGTTTGTATAATTAAAAAATAATGTAATCAAAATGATCCATTTTGCAATTCATAATGTTATCTCTTCTCCAGAGATGTGAGAGGTAAACTATTCCTTGAATTAATTTGCTTATGGTATAATCTTTTATATTTGAATCACGTATACATTTTGACCTTATTTTAGGATAAAGTGTCAGGTGTTGGTCTATGCTTAGTTTTTGTCTTATTATTTTCCAGGTTTTCCTGCAATTTTTGTAAAATAGTATCTTCTTAATTCCAAAAGCTGGAGTCTTTGGCTTTAACACATAGTGGATTACTATAGTCATTTACTACTATGCTTTGTGTGAAAACTATTTCATAATCATGTTCATATAGTTTATTTTACATCCTGCAAGTTTGCTAAAGTTGTTAATTATAACAATTAGCTTTTAAATTGATTCTCTAGCCTTCTTTAAATATACCATCATATCATCAGCAAAGAGTGATTGTTCCCTTTCCTCACTGTCTATTCTAGTTCTTCCTATTTCTTTTTCTTATCTTATTACTAAAGCTGATATTTCTATTATAATAGTAAATAATAGTTGTAGTAATGGATGTCCTTCTTTTACTCTGATGTTACTGGGGAAGATTTTGACTTCATTTTAATGAAAACTCCATTTATTTCTAATAAAAAACTTTTCAGTGTTTTTAAAAGGAATAGATGCTACATTTTGTTAAAAGTTTTTTTCTTCATCTATTGAAATAATGATATGATTGTTATTTGATACAGTCAGTCATGCTGACTGTTTTCTTAATATTGAACCAGCCCCTGAGTTCTTGGCATAAAGCTCATTTGTCATAATGTATGTTAAAGGATAAATAGCTGTCATCTCTTTGCTAATATTTCATTTAAAATGTTTACATACATGGCAGCTAGGTGACGCAGTGGATAGAGAACCAGCCCTGAAATCAAGAGGACCTGAGTTCAAATCTAGCCTCGGACACTTCACACTTCCCAGCTGTGTGACCCTGGACAAGTCACTTAACCCCAATTGCCTCAGCCTCCAAAAAAATGTTTACATTAATGTTCATCAGGGAAATTGGTCTCCAATTTTCTTTCTCTGTTTTGGCTTTTTGCTTTAGGTTTCAGCATTATATCTGTGTCATAAAACAACTTGGTAGACTCCACTTATTATTTTTCCAAATAGTTTATACAGTATCTGAATTTATTGATCTTTTAAGTGTTTAGTAGAATTTACTTGTAAATCCATCTGATTCTGGAGATTTTTTTCTTGTGGAGTTCATTGATAGCTTGTTCAATTCTTTTTAAAAATGGGGTCATTTAAGGATTTTAATTCCTCTTCTGTTAATCTGAGAAATATAAAATTTTTGTAAATATCCATACATTTCACTTAGATTGTCAAATTCATTGGCATACAGTTGGGCAAAATAGTTTCTACTTATTGCTTTAATTTCCTTTTCATTAGTGGTGAATTTACCATTTTATTTTTGATACTGGTAATTTCGTTTTCTTTATTTCTTTAAATAAAATCAATCAAAGGTTTATCTATTTTTTTTTCATAAAATCAGCACTGTTTTATTTATTAGTTCATTGGTTTTCTTACTTTGAATTTTATTAATCTCTCCTTTGAGTTTCAGAATTTCTAATTTGTTGTTTAACTGGAGATTTTTAATTTGGTCTTTTTCTAACATTTTTGGTTGCATGTCCAAAATCTTCTCTTTTTTCAGTTTCATTCATGTAAACACTTAGAGATATAAAAATTCCCATAAGAAATGCTTTGATTGTATCTCATATATTTTGGTGTGTTGTCTCATTACTGTCATTCACTTTGATGAAATTATTGTTTCTATGATTTGTTGTTTGATCCACTCATTTTTTTAAGGATTAGATTAGTTTCCAATTAATTTTGAATATATGTTTCCATGGTTCTTTATTACACATAATTTCATTATATCATTATTTGAAAAGGAGTCATTTAATAATCCTGCCTTTCTACATTTGAATGCGGTTTTTGTGCTTTAATGCATGGCCAGTTTTTGTGTTGGTGTCATGAGACCAACTGCTGAGAAAAAATATATCTCTTTCTATCCTCATTCAATTTTCTCTGGAGGTCTATCACTTGTAACTTTTCTAAAATACTTTCTACTCTACCTCCTTAAATTCTTTCTTATTTACTTTGTGATTGGATTTATCTAGCTCTGAGAGGGGTAGGTTAAGGTCTTCCTAGTATAGTTTTGCTATCTTCTGCTTCCTGTAACTCACTTCACTTCTCTTCTAAGAATATGGATCTATACCACTTGGTGATTACACACACACACACACCCACACACACACACACACACACGCACAGACATAAAATCTTGCTTATGGTAACTTTTACCAAGATGTAGTTTTCTCCTTTGTCTTTCTTTTTTAATGAGATCTATTTTTGCTTTGCTTTTCAGTGAGATCAGAATCCCTAACCCTTTTTTGTCTTCAGCTAACACATAATTTATTCTCTTCCACTCTTCTAGTTTTCTTCTGCTTCATATATGGTTTTTTTTATAAACAACATATTATAGAATTCTTGTTTTAAATCCACTCTGATATCTGCTTCCATTTTATGGTTGAGTTCATCCCATTCTCATTGACAATTATGATTAGTAACTATTTTTTCCTCTCCAATTTCTCCCTTGTTTATTTTTTTCTCTTTTTATTCACACAGTCCCTCCTTACCAGTATTTTGCTTTTAGCCATCACTTCCCTTCTATTTGTTCCTCTCACTTTTCTTTTCCTCTTCCCCTGATACTTCCCTAAAAAATAACTAAGCTTAAATTTTCATACCCAAGTGAGCATATGTTATTTCCTCTTTGGATCAAATCTGATGATAATAAGATTTAAACAATATTTACCCCTTCTTCTTTCCCTCTTCTGTAATAGGTCTTTTGTGCCTCTTCATATAATATAATTTACCTTAATCTACTTCCTTCTTTTTTTAATATTGATTTTTTATTTTATTTATTTATTTGCTGAGGCGTTTGGGACTGATTTTCTCAGGATCACATAGCTAAGAAGTATTAAGTGTCTGAGACCAGATTTGAATTCAGTCCCTCCTGACTTCAGGGCTGGTGTTCTATCTACTGCGCTACCTAGATGCCCCTATGTACTTCCTTCTTTACTCTGCTCCCAGTATAATACATTTTTTTAATCCCTTAATTATTTTTTTTTCATCATCACATCAAAATCATATCATTAGTTCTTACCCTCTGCTTATGTAAACTCATTCTGTCTTAATAGAGATAATATGTTTTTTCCTTCTCTGTTTACCTATTTATGCTTCTCTTGAGTCTTGTATTTGAAGATGAAATTTTCTATTCAATCCTTGTCTTTTCATCAGTAAAGTTTTAAAATCCCATATTTCATTAAATTTCAGAATTTTCCCCCCAAAATGATTATGCCTAGTTTTATTTGGTAGTTAGTTGTTTTTTGATTGTAATTTAATCTTCTTTGTCTTTTGGAAGTCCTTTGATGTTTAAGCTTGTGTAATCCTGACTGTGGTTCCTTGATATTTGATTTTTTTCCCTAGATGCTTACAGTATTTTCTACTTGACCTGAAGGTTTTGGAAATATTCCTTGGATTTTTCATTTGGGGATCTATTTTAGGATGTGTTCAGTGAATTCTTTCAATGAATAGTTTACTGTCTGAATGTTTCTAAGAGATTAGGGCAGTTTTCCTTAATAATTTTTTAAAAGATGGTGTGTAGGTTTTCAGGTAATCCAATAATTCTTAAATTCTCTCTCCTGGATAATTTTTCCCCAGGCTAGTTATTTTCCAAATGAGGTATTTGGCATTTTCTTCTATATTTTCATTCTTTTGATTTTGTGTGACTGACTTGATGTCTCATAGAGTCATTCCATGTGCACAATTCTAATATTAAAGAATTTTTTTCTTTGTTGAACTTTTGTATTTCTTTTCAAATTAAGCAATTCTTCTTTTTAACAAGTTGTTTTCTACAATGGATTTTTTTCTTCCAATTCGGCCAAATGAAATTTTTAAGGAATTGTTTTCTTCATTCAGTTTTAGCTGATTCTTTTACAAAGTGTTGACTATCTTTTGCATGATGCTTCTTTCCCCAATTTTCTTCTACCACATATTTGATTTTTAAAACCTCTTTTGAGCTCTTCCAAGAAGGCTTTTATCTTGAAACCAATTCTCTAAGATTTCACATGTATGCATTTTGACATTGTTGCCCTATTCTGAATTTTATGTTTTAATCGTCCTTGTTGCTATAGTAGCTTTCTATGGTCAAAACTCATTTCTATTTTTTGTTCACATTTTAGCCTATTTTGTGACTTTTAAAGCTGAGTTCTACTGCTGCAGTACAGAGTCTACTTTTCTAACTTTCTTGTGCTGATTGCGAGGGTCCTGGCCTCTACCTTTCCTTGCTGGGGTCTGACATGTTGGAGGCTTACTTACTGTTCCTAGTCAGCCTGATCTGATCTCTATTGTGCTGGCAGTGCCTGAGCTGGCAGTTTACTTTCTGTGCCAAGGCTGGAGTTCTCACAGCTAGCCTGCTGAGCCTGGACAGAAGGGCCTTGGTTGCTCATCTGAGTTGTGGCTAAGAACTTCTTTCTGACTTACCAGGGACATGATGAGGGATGGGCTGTGTTCCTCTTTTTACCTAAAGCAGACCTTTCCTGAAATCTTATTATCTTAAGCTCAAAAATTGTTTCACTACATCTTTTTGTAGATTCTGTTACTTCAGAATCCATTTAAATGCTTGATTTAACATTATTTCTCAGAGAAACTGGAGAGAGCTCAGGCAACTTCCTAACTTTTCTCTGCCATTTTGGCTCCATCTCAACCCAAAAGAAATATTTCAAAAATATATATACAAAACAGAAGAGAGATGAACTGATTTCTTTCTTTCTTTCTTTCTTTGAGTTTTAGACTATTTCTGTACTGCCATGGGAAATAAGAATTAAGCAAAAGCAGATTTTACTTTTTTCTTTACTTTTCAGGCTTCTTCATCCTATCATTTTATTATTCTAGCAACATTAGAACTGCAAAGAGAATATTTAAAAAGACCCTAGATTTAGAAGGATTTGAATCTTTTCAACTTTAAGGCTACAAAGGGGTAGAAAATAGGTAATACATTAGATAGTAAACCCATATTTTCTAGAAGAGGGAGTCAGTGAACAAAAATGTTGTCAATTTTATTTTGAAGAAATTACATTTCATATTCAGACAGTATAAGGGCTAGTTATGAATTTGTTTGGGATGATTAATTTAACATAATTCAGAGATAAGTTCCCCAAGTTGGAACTCTAAAGATCTAGCTTCTAGTTTGCTTTTCCATAGGACTCTGGGAAAGTAATTTTTACAATTTTGGACCTCAGTTTCTCAATCTATAAATGAGAGTTGGGACAGGTGATCTTTAAGTTCATCTCTAACTTCAACATTCTAGGATTATGATTCCATTAAAATGAAAACTCACATAACATATTGATTCCTTTCATTCTCAGAACTTTGTCTTCTGAACAACTGCCTTCAATCCCTGGGAAAAAAATTCCTGCCCTATGGCTCCTCTCTCCTGATTGGTGAGTCCTTAGTCCAGAACACTACCTCATTTTAAAAAGTGCTTCAGCCATGGTCATGGTCACTTGTAACTCAACTCACTCTAGGGACTTCTCTGTAACCACTCCAACCACAGTGCCTCTCCTTTTATCTCCATTAGGAGAAAGACTGTGTTTGGATTCTGTATTTGTAACCCTGGTGCTTAGCACAGTTCATAGAATATAATAAGTGCTTCTTAATAAATTCTTCTTCTTCCTTTCTTTTTCTCTTCCCTCTCCTCTCCTCTTCTCTCTTCTCCTCTTTTTTTCTCTCTCTGTCTCTCTATCTCTCCTCTCTCTGTTTCTTTCTCTCTCTCTTTCTGTTTCTCTCTCTCTCTCTCTGTTTCTCTTTCTCTCTCTCTCTCTTTTTCTCTCTCTCTCTCTGTCCTAATACTTTTAAAATTTCTCCTAACAATTCTTAAGATCACAATTCAATGCTTTAGGCTAAATAGCTATGTTTTGGTTGAATGAATGAATTGGTCAGTGTTGAGTAATTGGCCATTCCATCCTTTTCAGAATCCCAGGGCCACACATAGGATTTAGAGAACAAGAATAGTTTCTTTAGATTGGTGGGGAAGAAGTAGATTTATTCCTACTTATCATGCTCTCCTTTATTCCAAATCTTTCTCTTTACCATCCCAATTGTGCTCAATTATGATTTTCAATGTATAAATATAACCTCTAACTTTCCTAGGGAAAAAGGCCAATTAAATAAATGCTCATCTCATGCCCCGAAATTTAAAATGTGTGATAAAGATCAGAGTTCTTGGGAGTTTTTGGAGACTGCACAGCAGAAATGACAGAGCAAGGATAGAGAAATGGGAGCTGGCTCTAGGGATCCTCCTCCATCCATCTGTTCTGGTGCTCAGCTAATTAGCAAAAATCATTATAGAGTACCACAATGTCCTCAGTGGTAAGTGAAATTCAGAAGAATTATAACTAAGCCTTGATATTAAGGGGATACTACTACTTCATAACATAAGCAAGTAAAATGTAGAGAAGAAGAGAACATTCACAGCTCAACTCCTTTAGTCTCTGACTTTTAACTGTACCCTTTTCATCCTGGATATACCTCTGCCTTATGGCCTTTTCTAATTATTGGTGAGTACTTAGCCTGAACCACTATTTCAGGAAGGACCCAAGACATATTTGCTTCAGTCCTAGTTCTATTTCCTCTCTGGATTTACATGCTTTCTAGATAGCTTTCTTTCTCTTCCTCTCCCCCAAAAGATTACCCTTTCCTTCCCTTTCTAGTTCTACTTTATATATTTGAGCACTAGAATATAAACTCTTTCAGAGTAGGAACTGCCTTTTTTGTTGATTTTTTTGCTAGCATTTGTATTTATAGTTCTTAATAGTGTCTGGCACACAGTAAGCCCTTAAGGTATTTTCTGTGTCTCTTTTTGTGTTTCTGTCTCTTTGTCTGCTTGCCTATCTGTCTGTCTCATTTTCTCTGTTTTTTTTCTTATCTAACCTGAATATAGTTGCCCATGAAACTCACCTATTAATTTTAAAAGAAGGGAGAGAGAGAGAGAGAAAGAGAGAGAGAGAGAGAGAGAGAGAGAGAGAGAGAGAGAGAGAGAAAGAGAGAGAGAGAGAAAACAAGGGGGAGAGAGAGAGAGAAGGAAAGAGACAGACAGACAGGGACAGAGATGGAGAAAAAGACAAACACACAGAAAGAGATATAGAAAGAGAGATAGAGACAGAGAACAAAGGAGCTCTTATGATTTGAAGTGGGAAGAAATATGGACAATATTAGAAAGAAGAACACAAATCCAGATGTATCCAGAAGTTTCTCATACTTTTAGTAAAATCAATTTAGAAGATTATAAAAGCTGATAAAAGAATAAATGATCAAACTTTTGGTAAAGAAGAATCCTGATAGAAATGTGGTCAAAGTAGACTCTCTTGAAAAAAGGACTATCATAAGGATGACCACATGGGAAAATCACACAGAGGATCTAGGAGCAAGATTATTCTGTTATCCAGGAGTTAGAGTTGGACTTCAGAAATAAATTGAGCATTTGGCTGGAAACGTTGCCTAGGTATTTGGCATAATGGAAATCTACCTAGCTAGCTTGTTTTTGCTGTCAAATGATTCCAATGAGTAGCAATTTGCATAATTTTAGGAATTCATTTACTTGTTTCTCAGCCATCTGTACTTAGCTGTAGTTGAATTTGGGGAATTGTGTAACCCCTGGAAAGAGTTGATTTTGTTGTTGTTTGTTTTCTGCTGACAACATGTCTATTTTCTGTTTGTTCCTCATATGGAACTATGGTTCCCTGAACACCATTGCCCATGAAACTCATCTATTAATTCCTAGGGATGCTTTATTCATTGAACTTCCTCCTACTGTTCTCAATAGAAACAGTCTGCTGGAATAAAACTGATAAAGGAACATATGTTGAATTTTCCCTATATCTCTTCTGTAAGCTCTACAGCCACTTGAACAGAGCTATTGAGGCTGGCAGCATGGAAAATGACCTACCAAGGGAATGACTTAAAGGAATGTTGTCATATAATTGAGTAAATAAAAGTTGTTAAAGGTATTTTGTAAATTATTTCTTTAGAACAAAATCAATTTCCTTTGAAAAAATATTTTTTTCAATACTTTCCTTGAAAATTACAAAAAGAGCCCTGTGTTTTCTTCCATGGAGGGATGTGATTTGTCAAATACAAATAATAGCCCTTTGGTAATGAAGTGGTACCACTCTGCTTGCTATTTCTTTGGTAACAAGGCAATCAGAATTATAAATAATGCAGAAAGAATAAGCATTAAGATTAGCATCACTTTATAACCAGTAGTTGGTGCTAATAGCTATTCATGGAGGAATCCTAGTGGTTTGTGTATGACTTACTGTAGCATAGGTATTGTAGGATTGTTCTCTATGGCTATAGGTAGTACTGAGCTGGAATTGGCATGCACTGGCTTTTAGACTGATTCTTAAATTTTTAATATGAATATTTATAGCTCAGATATTGGCAGACACTAAATATTCAGGACTGATTTAATATTTTGTGGATGGACTAGACTCAAGATTTAATAATGTAGATTCAATTGAAAAGTATGTCATGTATACTATTTTTTTCTTCAGAGCTAATTGCAAAACATTTGCAAAACATACCACTCTTATAGGGTATCAATGATTTCCTGCTCATTAGTTCTATCTATAAGGTATAGTTAATATTTTTTGTCAAAGGAGTGAGTAGATTTTTATGTCAATTCTTAGTTTCCATCCACCAGCAAAACCCTGTCTCTTCTCTGTCTTTGTTACATTTCAAAGAGCACAAGTAAAAGGCACTTGATATCATAGATTCTTCTTTATACAGAAATGCAGATTCTATAAGCAAAAGAATAGTACAAAGCATAGAAAAACAATATATAATAAAAGCAAAACTTCTACCAAGTGTCTGTTCATCTACTGTTCTCCCATTCCTAAAAATTTCTCACACATAGGATTGATTCCAGATTGAATGGGCTTTATAATGTATAGTTTTAATGTGCTTAGTTTTTCCCTACTACTCCCTTTGGGGAAGGCAAAATATTGTCCAAGTTTATGTTCATTATTTCAATGAGACTAGTTAGCCATCTCATGCTCTGCCATCTCCATTGCCTTTTGCCTTACACTCTTCCAACATCAGGATTTTTTCCCCAGTATATAACCCATTCTTTCATTTTGTAGCATAAGTATTTAAACTTCAGGGTCAGTATTTGCCTTTCCAGGGAATAATCAGAGTTAATTTCTTTATGTATTGATTGTTTTTACCTCCTTGCCATCCAAGAGATATTTGAAAGTCTTCTCCAGCACCACAATTCTAAAGCATCAATTCTGTAAGCTTATAGTCCAACTCTCCCTGCCATATATTGCTGCTGGAAGAACCGTAGCTTTGACCGTATGGGCTTTTGTCAGCAAAGTGATATCTTTGCTTTTTAGTATTCTGTCCAGATTTGCCATAACTTTCCTTCCAAGAAACAAGTGACTTTTAATTTCATGGCTGCAGTCACTGGTCTGCAATGATCTTAGAGCCCAAGAATATAAAATTTGACACTGCTTCCATTTCTTTTCCTTCTATTTACCAGAAAGGGATGGAACCAGTTATCAAGATCTTAGTTTTTTTGATGTTAAGCTTCAAGCCAGCTTTTATACTCTCATCAAGAGGCTTCTTAATCCCTCTTTACTTTCTTTCATCAGAGTGGTACCATCTGCATATTTGAGACTTTTGATACTTCTCCCAGAAACTTTGATTCCAGCTTTGGCTTTATCCATACTAGCATTTTGCATGATATGCTCTAAATTTAAGGCAAATAAATAACATGACACTATACATCTTTGTTGTGTCTTTTTCCAAATTTAAACCAATTATTTGTCCCATATTCAGGCTTTTTGGCCCTAAAACAGGTTCCTCAGTAGACAAATAAGATGATCTAGTACTCCCATCTCTGAGTACTTGACACATTTTGTTGTGGTCCTCACAGTCAAAGGCTTTAGTGTAATCAATGAAGAAGTAGACATTTTTTCAGAATTCTCTTGGTTTCTCCATAATCCAGTGAATGTTGGCAATTTGGTCTCCAGTTCCTCTCCCCTTCAGAAACCAGTCCCCTATTCTAGTAATTTTGGGTTCTCACACTGCTGAAGCTTAGCTTGCAGAATCTAGGAGAAGTGAATGCAATTGTTCAGTAACTGGAACATATCTTGGCATTGCCTCTTTTTAGCATTGTAAGGTAACCTGATTTTTCCCAATCCAGGAACCACTGTTGAATTTTCAAAATTTGCTGGAATATTGAGTGCAACACTTTTCCAGCATCATCTTTTAGGGTTTTTAAATAGCTCAGCTTGAATTCTGTCACCTTCACTAGGCTTGCAATGAATCCCAAGGTCCCCTTGAATTCATTCTCCAGCATGTTTAATCCTAGAACAATAATCATACCATTGTGGATAATAATGATATTAAAATCTTTCTTTTAGAGGTCTTTGGAAGAGCTACCTTCAGGCTAACATACTTCCTTTTATTATGTCTTCAAGGACAGCAAGCCTTGTTAAGGGATGTTTCAAAGGAGTTGATTTTTGGTTGGGTAGACAAATTAGACTATGCGATTTCTGAGGTCTCTTCTAATTGAAAATTTGTGGTATATTCTGTGAAGGTATAATAATGATTGTATGAAGTAATATGTTGGATAGAACTTCCAGCTCAGAGTCAAGATACCTGAATTTAAATACAACCTCAAATCTGATCTGTGTGATGCTGGGAAAGTCATATAACCTCTGTTTGCCTAAGTTTTTTTTTTTTAATCTGTAAAATGGGGATAATAATACTTCCCAGTCCTGTGAGAATCGGATGATATTATAGTTGTAAAATGTTTAGCATAGTGCCTGGCATATAGTAAACATTTCATAAAGGTTAATTATTATCTATAACTTATATAAAATTCATCTATTATCTTGTTGATTTTTTTTGGTTACCTGTTGTACGGAGGGCTATTGTAGCTGTTGTACTGCTGTATTGTATAAGGGGGAGGGATGGATATTTTAAACATAGTGGAGGGTTAATTAGACTTAACCAATGGAGACTCTGAAGAAGAAGGAAGTCCAAATTTAATGAGAAAACACTCCTTTCCTTTGATCCATCTCCATCTAAATCTCCTCCTCTTCCTCTCCCTTCTCCTTATCACCATCTTTACTGACATTTATACCACATTTTATAGTTTGCCGAAGATTTTATTATCTCATTTTATTTTATTATAATAACAATTGTGTGATTTTGGTGCTATTATTATGCCCATTTTATAGATGAGGAAGTTGAAAGAAATGATGGATCATTGTACAATTTGTAGGTGACTGAGTTGAGATTTGAATTCAGATCTTTCTAACTCCAGGTTTAGGGTACTAAGTTCTTTACACTGTAGCCCTTTGACTTCTTGGAAGATAGTATTAAACAACATCTGTCTTCTTAAATTGTGGTTTATGACCCCATATGGGATCTTGTAACTGAACGTGAGGGACAAAAATTATCATTTATTATCTTTTAAAAATTTTTATATATGCATTTTTTATTTTTTACATATTTTTAAAATTCATATTTCTGTACGAATCATGTTGGGAGAGAAAAATCTGAACAAAAGGAAAAAACCGTGACAAAAAAAACAGTAAAAAATGTGTTGTTTTATATTCAATCTTTAAAGTTATCTTTCTGGATGCAGATGGTATTTGCTATCCAAAGTTTATTTGGATTGTCTTGGATCACTGAACCACTGAGAAGAATCAAGTCTTTTATAGTTGTTCATGGCACAATATTGCTGTTACTGTGTATATTGTATTCCCAATTCTGCTGGTTTTGCTCAGCATCAGTTCATGTAAATTTTTCCAGGTCTTTCTAAAATGAGCTTATTCATCCTTTTTATAGAATGATAATTAATATTCCATTGCTTTCATATATCATAACTTATTCAACTATTCCCCACATGATGAGCATCTACTTATTTTCCAATTCTTTGCCACCACATCAAGAACTGCTATAAACATTTTTGTACCTGTGGGCCCTTTATCTTTTCCTTTATGATTTCCTTGGGATATAGACCCAGTAATGCTACTTCTGGGACAAAAGATATGAACAGTTTTATAACCCTTTGCCCATAGTTCCCAATTGCTGCCCAGAATAGTTGGATCATTTCACAACTCCACCAACAATGCATTAATGTCCCAGTTTTTCCACATCCCTTCCAACATTTATTATTATCTTTGCTTTTCATCTTAGTCAATATGAGATGGGTGAGGTGGTACCTCAGAGTTGTTTTAATTTGCATTTCTCTAATCAGTAGTAATTCATATCCTGTGACCATTTATCAGTTGCTGAATGACTTGTATTCTTATAAATTTGACACAGTTCTTTATATATTTTTGAAATAAGGCCTTTATCAGAAACACTGGCTGTAAATTCTCTCCCAGTTTTATACTACTCTTTTAATCTTGTTTGCATTGGTTTAACCAAATGATCAAAGAAGAACTAAAAACATTTTGAAATGCAATATGAACAACTTTGATTACCTCAAATATGATTTATTATCAATAAATATTTGATTTATTTGGCTACTTGATATAAATAAAAATTTTCAGGGTCACATTGAAATTTTTCTGGCAAAAAGGGTGTACAAGTTGAAAAAGTTTGAGAAGGCCTGCAGAGTGAGCATACAGTGTATTGCCTGTAGTGGGAACTTCATAAATGATTCTCATTGAGGAAATCTGAGCCTGAAAACATACTGAAGATTTGAAGGAAAAAAATGTCTGCTTATAGATTTGCCATAAATTAGGAAACAAAGTAAGGCAGGGAAATGGAACCTTATCTACTTGTTCTGCCTACTTTATCTGTGACTCGGCAATGTTTCTTTTTATTTCAAATGTATTGTTTTTCAGATAGTTAATAATTTGATTAGAATAGAATAGGAATTAGGGCTTTCTCTCAGTGATGGTGCCATGTCAAATACTGTTTTAACTGACAGAGCTTTTCTTTTCTTCTTCTTCCTCCTGTTTTTCCTTCTCCTCTTCTTCTTCTTCTTCTTCTTCTTCTTCTTCTTCTTCTTCTTCTTCTTCTTCTTCTTCTTCTTCTTCTTCTTCTTCTTCCTCTTCTTCTTCTTCTTCTTCTTCATCCTCCTCCTCTTCCTGCTTCTTCTCTTTCTCCCATATCTTCATTTCTCTCTTTTTTCCCCAGACTCTCTTTCTCATCCTCCCTCCCTTCTTCTCCCCTATATCCCTTCTCTCTGTGTCTCTGTTTCTCTATCCCCCTTTTCACTTTCTTTCTTGATATATATTTAAATATAATACATATATGTATAGCATATATATTGAAGGAAAAATAATTCAAATAGATAAAATATTTTATGATAGAATAGCTGTTAATGTCATATTAAAGGAATTTCCTACTGAGAATGGCATAGCTTTGTGGAATTATCTGAATAGACTAACTTATTAGTAAGGGAGAATTACCATTTTAATCTATTGATTGGTGATTATAATGGCCTGATACTATTGGTCCAGCTAGTCAGAGATACTGATTGCTAATAGAATGTCATTAGAACTTTAAGGATGTTAATAAAAACTAACAACTCATATACATACATAACTATATATATATATTCATTGAGATTTGCAGCATTTTTCATACTTCATCCCTTTTGCTCCTCATAATAACAATATGAAGTGGGTGTTACTGTTATCCCCATTTTAATGAAAAATAACCTGAAATTCAGAGGGACTAATTTGCGCAGGTCACAAAAGAGTTTCATTATCTTTCTCCCTAAGCCCACTTCTTTTCAAATCTATCCTGTTTCTTTTGAGGGGTCCACCATCTTTATAGTCTGTCAGGTTCATAACCTAAATGTTATTTATACTCAGCTCCTCGTTCCTTACCTACATATCCTGATGATTGCCAAACCCTGTCATTTCTTATCTCCACCGCATCTCTCTCAGCTCTTCTCTTAACATTAGTCCCTTCTAAATAGTCTTTACCATAGATTTAGCCAGGTATTCTTAAAGTTGGGTTCATGAATTGATTTTTTTGTTTATATTACTATTTTATTATGGGTATATTAAGGTTTGATTTGTATTACCTGTATTTAATATATAATTGTTTTTCTTTGTAATCCTGTGCATCTGATGAATTTAAAAACATTATTTTGAGGGATCTATAGACTTCTATAGGTAACCAAAGGAGTTTAAACCATAAAAGTCAACAACTTCCTGTTGATTCCTATATCCTCTCGCCTTCTAATTGGTCTCCCTGCCTCAGTTGCCAGTGATTTTTCTTAAGAATGGTCTATATCAGTCTTCTACTTAATGAATCCCTAGAACTCTCTATTATCTTTATGATAGAATACATACATTCTTCCATTTGCTTTTTAAAATGCTTTTCCTTTTTATTCAGCATACCTTATATTCCTGTCTTCATTTTACAGTCTAACTATATTGCATTTTTCTTTACATATTCTACTTAGCCTTCCATTTCTTTGAACCAGTCATCCCTCATTTCTAGATTGCTCTCCCTTTTCACCTCATCTCAAAGAATCCCTAATCTCATTCAAGATCCATGGATAAGGACCTTCTTCTCCTGGATTCCCCTTAAATCACTATGAATATATTTTGTATTTCTTCTGTATATTTACATAAGTATATGTACTATTCCTCCACATAACATGACAGTAAGCATTTCACTTATTTTTCATTTATCTGTATATGTAATACAGAATCTGGCATAGAAAAAGTGTTTAATAAGATATTGCTGATTGGATAACACATAACTGATATGTGTCTGAAGCAGGACTCAAACTCGGGTCTTATTAACTTCAAGTCCACTGTGCTATCTACCATTCCATATAACATTGTGATACAAGTGCAAATATTATCACTTCCCTCTCTCCAATTATGAATAATGAAAATGAGGATTGAGGTTCAATGATTTTTCCATGACAATTATTATATCTTTATGTTCCCATTGTAAACTAGGCTTCCTGATTCTGTCTTCTCTGTACATTCTGCTCCTAGCTTTAACTTTTTTTTCTTTTTTAAAAAAAGTTTTTTATTTTTAAAATATATGCATAAATTCTTTTCAACATTCACCTCTGCAAAATTGTTTTCCAAATTTTTTCTCCCTCTTTTCTCCTCCCCATCCCCTAGACTGCAAGTAATCTAATATATGTTAAACATATGCAATTCTTTTATACATATTTCCACAATTATTTTGCTTTTTTGCAATTAAATAGCAGCACTTTTTGTGATAGCAAAAAAATTGAAAAAGTAGATGAATAGTGAAAATGCTGTGTGATCTTGGGCAAGTCATTTAACCATGTTTGTCACAGTTTCCTCATTTACACAATGTGGTAGATTAAAAAAAAGGCAAACCACTTCAATATTTTTATTAAAAATGCCAATGGGGTTACACAACTGAAACAACTGAACAATTTTTGAGGAATTTGGGGGGAATGGCAGCTTGGGCTATTGATTGAAGTATGGCTAAACAAATTGTGGTACATAAATTTATTAAAATATTACTGTGAAATACAGAAATGTTGAATGTGATGAGAAGCATGGAAAGGCCTATATAAATTGATGCAGAATGAAGTATATATAAGAAAAAAAATACACGACTGGGACAATGTAAATAGAAAAAACAACCTCACATACAAACATACACACAACATCCCCCCACACTCACATAAATCAGAAGTGAATGTAATAGAGTTGTAAAGATCTAACATGACTCAAAAGAAGAGATGAGAGGACATTCCCAATTCCTTCATGAGGTGTTACACATTACACATTCTTTCTGATTTTTTTCAATGTGCTAATTTTTTTCTCTTTTTAAAAAAATTCTATTTGTTATATAGGATAGCTCTCTGGAAGAAGAATTGGCTATCAGATTAGAAAATAGAACTATAGTAATGTAAACAACAAAATATCATTAAAAATTGATTACACATATGTACAATATATACACGTATATGTGTATAGATACTTTTTTATTCTTTTTCTCAGCTCCTATATGGGTTTCATGTTGGGACTATTTTTAGATTGTATATGGTTATGTTCCTTCCTTTTATGATTAAAAAACCAGATATTTGAAGGTTTGAAGGAAACTTAATGATGATTTAATTGGATCTCTTAATTGTAGAGATGAGGAATTTGACGCCCTGAAGATTTAATGTCTTGCCCAAAATTACAGTTACGGTTAAAAATCTCTACTTCTTCTAAGTTCAGTATTCTTTCCACTTCTCTCTACTACCTCTCTGATTATCATTCCTTTCCCCCAAACTTACCCTTCCTCTAAGCTTACCTATTTTCATTGAGAACATTGTCACATATTTTCTATTTAAACAGATGTCATCTTAAATTCCAGAATTTCACTCACTCCAAATTGTCAATAATTTAGCAAATCTCTTCTTCTTATATCCAGATATCTTAGAAACCTTCAAAGGGTTCCTGGAAACTTCCCTGAAACAGCATCTTGGATTTGTTCTATTTGCAAATAATAAGAAAGGGTAGGAATCAAGGAGATCAAGCTTCCTTTTTCTTTTGTGATTGAATATCAATTATATTAATAAAAATGACAACCACAACAACTACTTATTTATAATTAACTTAATTTTTATAAAGAGCTTTTTTTATATACCACCTCATATATAAATTCTTGATTCTAAATCATGCAATGGTATATTAAGTAGGCTCAAGACAAAAACTATGAAACAAATAAATTTTTTACTTCACTTTCACTTCAGCACTTTTTCCTGAAAGTCTTACTTTACCTATTTTCTGAAAATTTTCAGAGCTCTTAATCAGGTATTTGTGCAGATTCAACCCAAGGGTAGGATAATGGAGATCTCTTTGGGGGCTTTGCAATCGACTGGTCTCTATTAACAGTACATCCTCAGTACTGTTTATGTAAGACCTGTAAGGCCCTGCCTTGTTGATGAGATGAAAAGATTTAATACCCATAGGATAGCCAATGCATGGGACAAGTAGAAATGGGACTGGGAATTTGATAGCCCACTGGTTTTCAATTTTCTAATTTAAGTTTCATTTCTCCAATTTAATTTTTATAGTGTGAAAACCAAATAAATTAATTTCTCACATGATCTTACTAATAATTGATGCAATAGCTCTGATATGCTACACTTTTAACCTGCTCTAGTTCATCTCTTTTGTAGGCATCTAGTGGGTTCTTGGAGTTTCCATATAGATGTTCAACTTAGTGTGGACATCCAAAAGGCAAAACCCATTGCAGCCCAGAGCCTCTCTTGTATCTAGTATTTCAGAATGAATGACAATATAGCTCTCTTTCCTAATGTAAGAGGGTGGGACTTTGGTGATCAGATGAGTCTCCAATTAATATGAAGTATAAAGCTGATACAATTATAAGGGATGAATCACTGTTTGAAGTCTAGTAAGGGCAATTTGCCTTAGATTGTGTCCTTGTATGCTAGCACCTTAATGAAACAACACAAAGGATTCTGAAATGATTGGGGAACTGGCAAGATATTTAAGTATTCTTTCTATTTCTTTTAACTTTTCTTGGGGTTGTGAATCATTTTCTTCTGATTTTTTTTTATGGAATGAAATCAAAAGTGATCCATATTTGACTTTATACTGTGCATAGCTATGTGGGAAGTCAAGACCCTTTTATCCAACTTTGGAGAATATCAGACAATAACTATAACATGAACAAAAGTTTTTATTACAGTAACTCTAGGTGGAGACAACAAGCCAAAGAAAAATAATGACCTTTTTATTGTAAAGTACCTAGATTCAATCCTGGCCTGTAGGAGTCCAGAAACTTTTTGGCTACTGAATCATAGTTAACACTAAAATATGGTAGATAAAACTATACAAAATATGTTGTATGTGGTCTGACCAGGGAAGAATATAATAGTACCAAATCATCCATATTCTCAAAAACCTCTTATTAAAAGAATCTAAGATGACGTGATTTTTTGGTTGCTTTATCATACTATTGGTGCACATTCAGTTTAATTCATTTCAACTTACAAAGCATTAATTAGCTACTTTTTGCAAGATATTTTCATACTGAGCATGAATATGTGACTTTCACTTAACCTCTGTCTCATTTCCTCATTTGTAAATCAGGGGCAAGTGTAGTGTCTATTTCTCATAGTTGTTTGAAGATAAAATGATATAATATTTGTAAATCATCTTGAAAATCTGAAAGTGTTAGCTACATAAATGCTAACCATTATAATCATTATTATGATAGACTCTTACTAGACATTATTGTTATTGTTTGTCCTTTGTTCTCCAAGAGAACCATGACATCAAGGAGAAGATGTCATGACATGCAAATGAATTGGATTTAAGTGAGGTAGGGCTGGACCCAAACTGATCAAAAGTGGCTTGCCCTAGGACCTATTGGTGGCCAATGAGAATCAGATTGGTTTTGGTGCAAAACAGAAAAAAAAATACTTCTAAGAGCATCTGTAGGTAAAGGTAGACACTTAGAGATTCAATGATAAAAATGACTTAATTTCTGACTTTCAGAAACTCATTTCTATTGTGAATGGGAACAGATTATATAAACAATTGAGTAAATCATATGACATTTATATATCCATGGTATAGTGGATAGAGAGCCAGCTTCAAAATAAAACCATATTGGGTTCATAATGTCTTTCATAATAACCTTGTGTAACTGCAAGTTTCAGAGAAAGTACCAAACTGCATTAATGGGAGGAATTTCCTCACCTAGGACTTCCTATGTCAGTGAAATCACAGATCCCAATACCTCTCACTATCTCATTGTTGTTGTTGGTTCAGTCTTTTCTAACCCATTTTGGAGTTTTCTTGTTAAAGATACTGGAATGGTTTGCATTTTCCTCCTCCAGATCATTTTATAGATGAGAAACTGAGGCAAACAGGGTTAAGTGACTTATCCAGGGTCATATTGCTGGTAAGTATCTGAGGCTTGATTTGAATTCAGGAAGATGACTATTCCTAATTCCAATTCCAATGTTCTATCCACTGTGTTACCTAGCTGCCCTCACTATCTTATACATCATAATATAAAACAATTTTTAGAGGGAAAGGAGTGTGTTGGAGTCAACTCTACCTCTTTTTTGAGAACCATTGTTAATTATTTTGTACATGCATTTATATCTTAGAAATCAGCAGTCACTACAAATTGGAGCTTGATTTATTGTTCTTCAATTATTTAGGCTTAAGAAAATGTTAACAATGCAAATTAAATTTTAAAAATGTGTGCATGCATACATATGTTTACATATATACATATATAATACACACATACATATTTATTTATTTTCTAGATAACCTGGTTATTGAACATTGACCAGCATGTCTCTATATATTGCTATAAACATTACTTGAGCTCAACAGAGTTCAGTAAATGAAATCATTACCAGACTAGAAGGCTGGTTATTGCAGGCTATAAATATAATAATTTATTAAACTATCTACTATTATTATTGTTGTTATTAATAACTGGTATTTATATAGCACCTTAAGGTTTGCAAAAAGTTTTACATCCATTATATCAACTGAACCTTGTGACATTCCTGGAACGGTCAGTGTGATCTCAGCAAAGATCTATTGTAGGTGAAACCTAAGCAATAGACATGAGAAAGGAATATAGTAAGGATGTAGAGAATCACTTCTATAAAGATACAGAGTTAGAAAATTAATCATTATGTATGGGGCATAACTAACAGCACAATTAGACTACAATAGAAACTATGAATGAGAATAATATTAAATAATTCTGAAATGGTTAAGTGTGAATCAAATTTTAAAGGGCTTTAAATTCCAGGCTGAAGATTTTATATTTAGCTAAGCAGCCTTAGAGGGAGTCACTAAACATTTTTTGGCAAAACTATTTTTTAAAATATCAGTTTAGTTTTCAGGCTACTAAACCCCCTAGATCTTTTTTCTAATAAATTGATTTCTAGTCATGCTTTATCCATCTTGTACTTAGGAAACAGTTTTTGAAACTATATATAAGACTTTGTGGGACAACTTGACAGGATGCCAGAATCAGAGTTGGGAAGATTCATCTTTCTAGCTGTGTTACCCCAGAAAAGTCATTAACCTATATGCCTCAGTTCCTCCATCTATAAAATGAACTGGAGAAGAAATAGCAAATCACTCCAGTATCTTTGGCAAGAAAACCCCAAATGGGGTCACATAGAATTGGACATGACTGAAGCATAACAAGATTTTATAGTATCCCTATTAATGTTCATCATGTTAGAAATAATCTAAAATAAAAAAAATTAAAAATTTGAATACTGATTCTGTCATCTATGTATCAGCTATATCAGTATTTAATTTTGTTATCTTGGTTCTCACATCATGTATACATTCATCCTAGTCTTGATTTAAATTGTTAACCAGCCCAGGATACATTAAGGAAGATTTCACACTGGAAACTGAAATCTGAGAAGGAACCCATTGAGAGTAATAAATTATGATCTTAAGAATGCTGAGCAGACCTGGTTTACTACAGAATTATTAAACATATAAACAAATAATGGAAACAACTCTTTCTCTGCATCCTTTCAGTAGTAAAAACACCCCCAAGCTTTAGCTTGAGACTAGAAACTGAGGATCATTTCCTCTGTTGGGTGACCCAACCCAGTGATGTAAAAAAGAATCAAAATTTACTTAAGGACACCCCAGGTAGTAGATTTTCCTACAAGCTCCCCTCAGTGACAGAAATCACAGCCTCCATCATTGTCTGGTAGGATATGACTACCTTCTTCAAGTTCACTACACAGATCATTAGTTGAGTGAGTCTTTGATGCTGACGGATTTAGGGCACACCAGGATCTTTTATTGGAGTCTCTTTACTCTTTTTGATGTTAAGAATAATATGTAGGTGGAAGAAAGTACCATAATTTTACAGACCTTTAGTTTGATCAAAAGCTTAAGGCCTCACCAGTCCCAGGCTGTATGTACTAGTCGTCCAGAGGAAGTGCAGGTTTCTTGACTGAATTGATGATAGTTCTTGGCTCTCTGCTGTCTGGGAAGATTTTTAGCTGGGATGTGTTTCATGTGTTTTATATGTTTTATCTGTAGTGTCAGCCAGGCCAGCCTTGGGTAAAAGAGGAAGTTTATCTTCAGAGCTTTGTCACTTTTCTTTGAATGTCCTCCTTTTTTCTTCTCCTCAGGGAGTATTAATCCCTCCCTCTCCCAAATCCTCCCTCCATTCAATTCCCCAAATGGGTCTGCCTTTCCTGGGTTATAGCTCATGATTCATTTTTTTTCCCTTCATACTCCCTTCGGTCCCCTCAGATTACATTTACCAACATTAAAATCTATCTCAGAGGATTTCTTGTGAGAGGGACCTTGAAAATCATAAAGACTATATAAATGTGAGTTATTATTAAGCTGCCTCTGTTCATTCTCTCAGAGTTGTACTTTTTGACTGCCTAATCTGAGAAATTGTTTCTGGCTAATGTACTAATGGGCTAATGTGTTACCTCCCAAGTTGTACAAAATTTAATCTTCCATTTTTGGCAATAATGCCTTGACCTAAAAAAGTAACTTGAATAGTAGAAATTTCACTCAGTATAACAGGCCAATAGGGCATCTATTTTAGAGTGTGGAATTTTTATTACGTGTCAAGGACATAGGTTATTTTAACTGTGTAAAAGACCAGTTTCAAGGAGTTCAATTTTTGTTAGGCAATTGTGTTGTGTAGGCCCTGAATTTCAAGGAACAATCATTTCAATGCTGCTACTACTAAGAGACAAACATTTAGGATTGGTGTAGAAGGTATTATCCAACTGTCTCACAAAGCTCCCAGATTCCTAGTTTTCATAAAAGTCTTATGTCAATGGCTCATTGTGGTAGAGAGATGATCCAGAGTTCTCAAAGCCACTGTCATATAAGATGAAAGGCAAGTAGTTTCCATCAGTATAGAAAAGCTTTCATGAATCTGACAATAGATGGTGCTCATTACTCTGGGACAAATCTACCTAAAAACAGGGATGCTCCCTTCCCAAAATCAGTCTATTAGAACAGTATTGTCAAACTCCACTAGCATCAGTGGCCAGTAATCTTCAGCTAAGGATCCCTATAGGCTGTATACTTACTAGTTTTAAAATATAACATTACCTGTGTTTTATTGTATTTGTTTTGTTTAATATTTCCCACTTACACATTTGGGTTTGTCACGCCCTTGTTTGATACCTCTCTCCTAGATAATGAATATTTTGGCTAGAGAAATTTATAAAAGACATAAAAATACAAAAATTAGTCCTCATTGTCCTTTGCATCTGCATTTATAATGGTAAATTAATGAGGACAAAAGGAGGCAGAGAGCTCTGAATAGCACCAATTTATTTATTTGTTTTTTTATTAAAGCTTTTGATTTTTGAAACATATGCATGGATAATTCTTCAACATTAACCCTTGCAAAATCTTGTGTTCCAATTCTCCCCTTCCCCAGTCTTCTTCCCTAGATACCAAGTAGTCCAATATATGTTAAACATGGTAGAAATATAGATTCAATCCAGTATATGCATACAATTATCTTGCTGCACAAGAAAAATCAAATCAAACCAGAAAAAAGGGGAAAGGAAATAAAATGCAAGCAAACAATAACAAAAAACAACTATTTATTAGATTATCTATAAATATTAACTTTATTGCTAACACTTTTTATGTGCTGTCTTTGTCTAATAACAAAGAAAGCTAAATCCTTTAACAATGGAACTGAGTCAAATCTGTGTAGATGTTGGCAATATAAATGAAACCACAAGCCAAAGCTGTTACTATTAAATGGAAAGACAGCTTATAGATTCTCATAACAGAGATACATATAGATGTTGATTCAGTTGTTTCATCTTGCGTACAAAAGCATGTAGGAACTTTATTTTTATATGATACTTCATTTTTAACCCTTTCAGTGAGTGTGAAGAATGTAAATAAACAAATAAGTAAGTATTTGTCTTAATGTTTTGAGGAAATACATTTTTTGGGGAAGAAAGGTGATATTTGGTTATTGTTTAAACAAAAATTAGTTATAACTTTGGTGACTGTTTCATACAAAGAAAATGTGAAGAAAGTCTATCAAAAATTAAATAAAACAATCCTAGAAACCAAGTGAAAAGTCAAAGGCCTGTACAGCCTTTGGTTTGTATCTCATAAATGCTTTCTTTAAAAAAAAAGTTAGAAAACACTAGACATGATCAAAAAAAAAGGCAAAGACATGGTCAACTATGCTTTAATTGAGAGGAGTTGACATGTTGCTTACACATTATTTTAGCTATGTACCATGAGATCAATGACTGGTTGAAGTACAAATCAAAATCAATACCAATTTATTAGCCAAAGAAAGGGCAAAAAGTCATGTTTCTACTGTAGTTCAAACCCAGCACCATCTATTTAAACAATAAACTGGTGGTTCAGAAAAGAATGGAAAATAGATAAAATTAAAGATTTAAACCCTAAATATCACCTTTTATTAGAATGGTTTATTTAGATAGTAATCAAAAAGAAGTTGAAATATCTTAAAGCCTTACAAAGCCAAGTGTCTTACTGCCCTTAGCAAGCAGAAAGTCATAGCAGCCAGGAGGTAATACTGGTTTAGAGTATAAGCTAATTTTAGGGAGGACAAGAGTTAAAGATTATGAGACATATGGTCTCATTAGGAACTGACTAACATTTGAGAGGAAATCATATCTACAGAGAAATTAGCTCAATTCATATTATTTTGAGGATGTTCAGTAGGTGTGCTTTGTAGCTTATGAGTTTTGTTAACTTGAGAGTACCAACTTTACCAACTGTACAAGATTCCACCCAGGAATATACACAACATAACAGAACATATACAACATAGGGGAACACAAACATACATTAAAAAGTAGAGAGATCTGCTTTGCTTGGCGAGACAGAAATATCTCCTGGATTTCCTGTGTCACACTTCTCCATGGGCTGCAGGTTGATGCTGATGACTCCCACTGTGCATTGAGCTTCTCTATACTTAGACACTGGTGACTTTGGCATCTGGAAAATTTTTCTCAACTTTCTGGTCAAGGAATATCATACATTTGGGTTCTGTGGTTTGTAGAGACAAATCGAAGGCAGCTTTTAACTGGGAAGGATGAGTTGGAAAGAGGGACGTAGTCCATTTTCTATTTTCTAGTGGCAGCAGCAGTAGCAACAGAGATAGGAAGAGAAGGGATACTGACAAAACCTGTCAAAGGGAATTAGAATGGAAAGCAGGAGCCAGTATGGGAGGAAAATCAAAGTAATAATGGACAATTCCCTAACTACCAAGTCCCAGTACCCTTTCATGTCTACTTTTTCTACTCTGTTCTATACTATTAGAGAATTAATTAGAAAGCCCATAGTTCCCTTTATACAAATGATAAGAGAAGAGGAGAGAGGGAGAGAGAGAGAGAGAGAAAGAGAGGGGGGGAATCATATCCACAGAGAAATTAGCTCTAGAGAAAGAGAGCTAATTTAATTCTAGAGATAGAGACAGAGAGATAGTAAGAAAGAGAGCCAAAGACACACACAGAGAGAAAAAGAGAGAGACAGAGACAGAGGAGCGAGACAAATGGAGAGAGAGAGAGAGAGAGAGAGAGAGAGAGAGAGAGAGAGAGAGAGAAATATAGACAGTGACACAGTGACTGAAGAGGAGGAGAGTCACAGAGAGAGACAGAAAGGGAGAAAGAGGTAAAAGCAGAACCAGAGACAGAGTGCCGATAGCTCATCCCTACAGTGACACAAAGTGATTATAGTTTTCTCCTTCATGATACAGATATCTCTACAGTATGATCAGAAAGATCAGCCCAGAGACTTATTATTATTGTCTATATATATTGACTATAAGCAACCTCAGCGAGGAAAAGAAGAAAAGAACACCTCCCTGTTCCACCATCACTTGCCCTGACTTCCCCATTGTGCTAATAATGGCAAAAAGACATTAATTAAATTGATCTGCAAGTCTTTCCATGGTGAATTGTTTCATTGAGGATGCTGATGGCGCAGCATCTATTTCTTCAGCACAATTGCAACTATGAGGTAAAAAAGAGGACTTTTTTTTTCTTGTTCAGTACTTTTTCAGTCGTGTCTAATTCTTTATGACCACATTTGGGGTTTTCTTGGCAAGGATACTGGAATAATTTACCACTTCCTTCTTCATCTCATTTGACAGGTGAGAAAACTAAATAGGATAAAGTGAGTTATTTAGAGTCATATAGCTAGTAAGTGTCTGAGGATGGATTTGAACTCAGGAAGACAAGTCTTCCTGACTCTAGGCCCAGTATTCTATTCATTGAGTCATCTAGATGCCCGGAAAGAGGGGATAGACCTGACCAAATACTATAGAAATACAGTACTAGAGATGACCTAATTTTAGAGGCATACAAGGTTAAATTCATCAAAGATTGGTAGATACCAAAAAACTAAAAACACCATTGGGAAATGGTGCTTTTACCCTACTGCCCCCCAAAAGTGACTAAGAAATCTAGTGAACCCCTAGTTCATGTTCCTATATTCTCATCACTAAAAAAAATATGAAAATGGTCTATGAATGCATCAAGGATATCCTTGATGAATACATAAAAAGGGATTTCATATAAGTTTCTACAAATGATTTATATACAGCATAGCTTTTTGTAGTCACAGAAATAAGAGAAGTATATATATATATATGTATATATATATATACATATATATATATATATATATAAAGTATATGATACTTTATTTCATGAAACATTTGGTTTCTCACCTGAAATTCTCAAGTGAAATGACTTCTATGCAAATTTTAAAATTGTACAAAAATATTAGTAATTTAAACATAGAGATAATTTTGTCCAATAGTACATTGATCATTAAGTTTAAGAGGCATATAAAAGGGAGACATGTTCATTGTTGAGTGCTTACCAATAGTCAGACAATCAATAAACATTTTTTAAGTGTCCACCATATACTAGAAACTTGACTAAACAATGGCAACAGAAAGAAAGGTAAAAAACACAGACCCTGCTCTGAAGGAGCTCACAGTCTAATAGGAAACACAAGATGTAAACAATTCCATTACATGCATAATTAATTGGAGATGATTAAAAGAGAAAAGGCAATAGAGTTAAGGGATATTGGTAAGTATTTCTTATAGAAGTTAATATTTTATCTGAGGCTCGATATATCCAAGAGAAGTGAGAATATGAGAAGCAAGAGAATTCCAGGCATAGGGGAAAGGCAGTCAAAGTGCATGGGGTTGGGACATGGGATGGGAAGAATAGTAAGGCAGCCAATGTCACAGAATTTCAGAATATTTGAGATGTATAAGGTGTCAGCAGACTGTAAGGGTTGGGTTGAAGGGGAGGTGCTCAGGATAAAGGGCATCAAAAATCAAAAGGATTTTATATTTGTCCCTAAAAATGTTAGGATGCCACTGGGATTTGTTGAGTGAGAGCAGGGGTGACATGGTCTGTTCATAAAATCCTATTGAGTGCTTTCTTATTAGAGTGGCTTTCTATATGGTTCAGTTTGGAAATGGTCATTGCACTGACCTCTGACTATAAAGTCACTTTAATTGAATCCAAAGTTATTCACAAAGTGAATGAAAAATATATTACATTACTGAGATCATGAATCCATCTAAGGGTATATATTCTACAATAATATTCAGATCATTGCCATTTCTGAAACAATGTCCTTTTTATGAGAGCAACTAGATTAGGTTAAATACAAACTCTAACCATCTATGTCATTTTCTACATATGAAGCTAAAATGACCAAAATTTAAGGAACTGTATTTAATGATCTATGACCTATAGATTTTAGAGCAATTATATGACTCGGTATCCCATGCTGAAGTACAAAATTTATTGAAATCCATTAAAAACTATCCCAAAAGTGATCATTTGAAAAATGTTATTGAGTTCCATTGTTTTAATGAAGTAAATTGGGTCACAAATAGAAAACCTACTGCCTAGGAATGTGTAAATATTGTTAATGTTGCTTTATCATGAATCAGTCAGAAAAAGATGAAATGCCATGGGGTTAATTTGAGTCAGATACCTTACTTTATGTAAATCAAAATGACGAATACTTAAGTACCTAAAACAAATGTGCTGCTTTTGTCATGATGCTTTTTTTTTTTTAATCGCTTCTCTGAAAGGGCAATAGTTTATTGTTGTTGTTGTTTGTTTGTGTTTTTAGAAGAAGGTTAGAATTTATGAAAAAGTTCATCAATTTCAACATCACTTTTCAATTCTAAAGCTACATTCTACAATCTACAATCTACAAGGATGGTGAAGTCATTACCATATGAAAGTCTGGAGATAGCAATCCTGAAGGGGAAAGAACTTTATTGGGGTAATGGATTTTTTAAAAATCATTTTTAATAATGTCTTTTGTTTTTATACTAGTCCTTCCCATCATTTCCAGACTGAATCTTTCCTTTTGAAAGAGAACTAATTAAAATTTTCTTAGTCCATATATTTCCTATGTCGACCATAATTTCTAATATAATCTATTTTTAATATTTGTAATTTATATTTAATTCTCAGAAATTCAAGAATACATATCTCACTTCTACTTTTAGCAGACTAAAATAATATCCATTAAAAACAAGTTCAAATGCAACACCCACATATATGTGTATGTATGTGTATATATGCATGTATATTTATATTTGCATTATATATTTCTCTTAAAATTTGTGATTTTTAGCATGTTTTCATGTTGTCATTTAGATTTTATAATTCTTAATTTGAAAAATTTAATCTTATCATTTCCTAGCTTATCTATGGGGAATGCTTTTTCTTGTTATGGTGGTCCCTACATATTTTGGAGATGAGACATCTTTTGGTGATATTTAATCTAAATATATTTCTGATTCTGCCATTTATCTATCTTATTTCTGCAAAAAACTCTTTAGACTTATATAGATAAAATTATTGGTTTTATATTTTTTATCTCCTCTCTCCCTTGTTATAGCTTGCTTTTTCATTCACATTTGAAATGAGGAACATTTAATCTTGTTCTCATTATTTCTTTTAAGGCCATGACTTTTTGTATTCATACATACATTTTAAATTTATACATTATTGATGGTATAAAATGGTGATCCAAACCTAATTTCTCCCAACAATTATGTTTAAGTTTTTTCCAGTAGTTCTTGTCAAAAAAAGGGGTGTCTTATCCTCAGACAGTTATATTCTTAGATTTACCACACATTGAGTTACAATATTCAGCTAACTATTTTTTTTTTGGGGGGGAGGGCATCTAAGTCTGTTTCAATGAGCTGGAGATTCTATGCCTCTTTCATTTTTATTTTTCTCATTATTCCTCTTGATGTCGTAGACTTTTTGTTCTTCTAAATGAATTTTGTTACTATATTGTTGCTTTAATTTGGCTAACATTTTACTAGAACAGAATAATATTTTCATTTTGCTTATATTGTCACAGAACCATATCTCTGCACTTTTTTGTCTCTGATGCTTTTTGTATATTTTTATATTTGTATGTTTTGGTAAACATTTTATGAATCTGTCATTTCTGTTAAATAGAATTTCTATTTCTTTCTAAATTTTGTTAATATTTAAAAGAAGTTGTGGTCAATTTTTGTGGATTTATTTTGCTTTATACTATCTTGCTAAGACTATTAATCATTTCAACTAATTTCCTTACTTATTCTCTAGGCTTTGGCTACAGTTTAGTGAGTGACATAAAATCATGTCCAGGGAAAAGAAGGAAATAGGAAAACTTCTTTTTACTGTGTAAGATTCACCTTTTTTACCTTTTATCCTTCCTCCATCTTCCTTAGGCTATACATTTTCCTATATTGTCCAAATCTTCTAATATTATCTATTTTCATTTTTTTTGGCAATTTACATTTAATTTTCAGAAATGCAACTCCTTTTATATCAGACGAAAAGAATATTCATTAAAAATAAACCATTGCTCTTAGAAGATAATTGTTCTCTTAGATTTTAATCTTTTAAGGATATAAAATCACAACATAATATAATGAAAAACATATTTAGATTGAAAACTTAGCTGAGAATTCAGGCTCTCTCATTTTCTCTAATTTGTGATTGTAAATTAGTGACTTTATCTTTATCTTCAGTTTCTTTATCTGTAAAATGAGAATGCTAATGTTTTTACCACCTATCCCACAGGATTGTTGTGAAGTTAAGTGATATTATGCATGAAAGCACTTGGTAACCTTTAGGTATTCTAATAGCTATGTTAATCACAAACATATAACATATTTATCAGTATTTCAAGTACTGTCTAAAGAGGGAGTTAAATGATCCTGCTGATTTTCTGGTATGAGTATATCCCAGAATCATTCAAACAACAAACATTTATTAAGTACTTATGATCCAGCTATCATGTAAAGTTCTGGGGTGCAAAGGCAAAAACAAAACAGATTTGGTCCTGAAGAATGTTTTTAACTCAGTGTTTATAATATTGCTTTATTGATAAAATCATTATTCTATCATTTCAGTGATGTTTGACCCTTTGTGACTTTATCTACATTATTCTTGGCAAAGATAGTGGACTGGTTTTCCATTTCCTTCTTTAGCTTATTTTATAGGTAAGAAACTGAAGCAAATAGTTAAGTGACTTTTATAGGATCATACCTGAGCTTTACTCAGGTAAGTAAATATCTGAGGTCATGTTGGAATTTAGGAAGATGGGTCCTTCTGACTTCCAGCTTCACACTATCCACTGTACCACTCATCTGCCTTTATTGGTAAAGTATGATAGTCTAGCTAAAGAATTCTCAAAATTTAAATTTTCATTCAATTTTTGATATTTTGGAAATTAGATAGAAATGGTGGAGTTTTACTGAAATCTTGATTCTAAAGCATTTGTTTTTTCTTTCCAAACCCATATATACAAATATTAATAATTGGAGCTCAACTGCTATTCTTGAAAGTTTCCTTTGAATGCTTCCTTATTCCTTGACACAACTTCTTTCTTCTTTTTTTTTAAATAGATTTTTCAGATCACATCTTTGTTGCTCATAATTTATTATGTTTTTCTCAATTTCAAAAAAATGAAAGGTTCGGATATTCTTTGCATTCTCTAATGTTTTTGTTCCAAATCTTGCATGAATGCCCCTTCATTTTTCAGACTACACCTCATCTTTCCTTTCAGCATGCTAATCTTGAAGTTCAGTCATCCACATTCCAGTGACTCCAAGAAGCCTATGAATAGAGTTGGAGTTACAACTGGGAGTTGCAAGAGGATATGTGGTAAAGGAAGGAGAAAGGAGGGATCAACAAATTAAATCAAAAAGCTTTATGAAGAGGTTGTCTACACAGTGAAAGTCTCTCTGTATGTATGTGTGTGTGTGTGTGTGTGTGTGTGTGTGTGTGCATGTGTGTATTCTGGTCTTGTTTCCTTATCAATACTGTAAGGATCTTTAAAAGCACTAGATTGGGAATCAGAAAACTTGATTTTGAGCTTCACTTTTGCTTACCAGTCATAAGAACATGGTTCAATTACTTGAATCAACATAAATTTTGATGTTAATTTAACATAAATTTTGAAATACAAATCATGTTCAAAAACTGTGCTCTGTGTTACTAAGCACTAGGAAAAATGCAGAATTTGGATGAGGCACGAGTCTTTGCCCTCATGATGTTTTTAATCTACTAAGAAGATATAACATACAAAATAAAAGAACAGAATGCATGAGAAGTGTGTTAGAGATACAAAGTGTGAGATCAGAAAGGGGAAAGTCTACAGGGAGTAGGAAGACTTTGTGAAGTAAGTGACATCTTCATTAGATTTTAAAGGATGGATAGGAATCAAGAGTTAAAGACAGGGAGGGAAGACATTCATTCCCACCAGGATCAAAGATACAGAATCAAGATATATTTTAGGGAAATTGATTAAACTGTTATCCTGGTTGTCACTGCTTCCCCTCAAAATATTTCCTCATATATAATTTGTATATCTTCATCTCAACCCTTCCCACAAATATTGTCCAATAATTAAGAAGACATATATATTTTGTATAAATGTATATTTCTATTTATTTCACATACATTTCATATAAACTTGTTATATATTGTCTCCTTGATCCAGGATAAGTTTCGTGAAAATAGGGTCTATTTAATTTTTTCCCTTGTATCTCTGTGGCCAGAATAGGGCTCATTGCCTTCTGAATGCTTTTAAAAATGATTGTTGACTGAATAATTGACTGATAATCTGGTTTACCTGGAGGATATAAGTTGTGGGAGGAGATATAGCTGAACAGCTAAAACAATATTGAATTAGAGGACCTGCGATTAAAGGTTCCTGGGTAATATCAACAGTCTCAGTTATGCAGATGATACCACTTTAATGGTAGAAGTAAAAAATTAGGAAGCTTCTTGATGTGGGTGAAAAGCTGACTTGAAGGTTAACATAAAAACAAAAAACAACACCTTCCCCCCCCCCCACGTATTATAACTGGCCCCATCATTTCTTAACAAACAAGGGGAGAAGAAGTGGAAACAATGCCAGATTTTATATTCTTGATAAAGATCATTGCAGACAGCCACTGCAGCCATGCATTAAAATATGCCTGCTCCTTGAAAGAAAAACTATGGCAAATCTAGTAGACAGTATATTAAAAAGCAGAGGTATTACTTTGCTGACAAAGATCCATATAATCAAAGCTAGGGATATTCTAGTAGCAATGTTTGGTTGTGAGAACTGAAGCATAAGGAAAGTTAAGCACTGCAGAATCAATGCTTTTGAATTGTGGTTCTAGAGAAGACTTTCAAGAGTCCCTTGGACAGCAAAGTGATCAAATCTGTCAATACTTAGAGAAATTAATTCATATTGTTCATTGGAAGGTCAAATGTTGAAGCTGAAGCTTAAATGCTTTGGCCACATAATGAGAAAATAGGTCTCAATGGAAAAGATTTTGATGCTGAGAAAGATTGAAGGCAAAAATAGAAAGGTACAGCAGGGGGTGTGATGGGTAAATAGTGTCATGGAAGCAATGAATATGAGCTTTGACAGACTCTGGGAAATAGTGGAGGATAGAAAGGTCTGGCAGGCTATAGTCCATGGAGTTATAAAGAGTCAGACATAGCTGAATGATTAAAGGACAACAAAAATTAAAGAGGACTTTGAATGGCAAAATATAGAATTAGATGCTTATACAAAGAGTTTACTCCTTTCTACCTTTCCTCCTCTGGAATTGATCCAGAACGAGGAATAGGAGGCATATTATTTTATTTTACATTACCACTTCCAAACTCTCTTCCTACCACCATCACCCAGCAATCTATCTTTGGAAGTTCTCTCTATCCAGATATGTCACCTAACTTGATCTTCATGACATTTATCATTCTACTCCCATGTCATTATCCATTGTTTCTGAAAGTTCAGTATCTCATTCACCGCCCCCCCTGCTTTAGTTATTCCCCCTTTGCCAGCAGATTTCCATGTACGTGTGAATATTCTCTCAAATATTGACCTCATTTCTCAGCTCCCTCAACTCTCTTTTAAATAAAAGACGATCTGTCTTTTATTCTATCTTTTCTATTCATAGGGACAATCATATCCTTCAACTCAAATATTCCTTCCCACAAATATTTTCCTATAATTAAGAAAGCTGAAATTCCTTCCTAAACCTATAACTTCTATTCATTACATGTCTCCTTATGCCTAACTACTTCTCATCCTTTTCTTCTTCCTTGCTGTTACCTCTAGCCCATCTTCCTTCAGTTTATCCCAAGATATTACTCTTACCTGGCTTTATTTTTCTTTTTTCTCCATCTTGATTCATCATTAAATAATTTGATTTTATTCTGTTCTATACTCTCAAATTCCTTGCCCTCTTCTAACATTATACATACACTGTCAAATTTCAGTCTTTGATGGTAATTTCTCCCTTACATACCTCCTTACACCCACCACCTATTTCCTTAACTCCTACTCATTTGCTATATATCTCTCCTGGAGGAAGTCACATAACTATCCTGACAGTCTTCTACAACTGAATATAATATTTTTTCAGACTGGTAGTTCTAATACTTCTTTTTTTCCCTTTTCTTCCTTCTCAGTTCAGAATCTCCACTAATACTTTACTGAAGTAAAAAGTCATTTGTCAAGAGCTCTTTCTCCTTTACTTAAATCTTAAGACTTTGTCACCACTCCAGATTCTCTTGTCCTTTACCTTAGGAAGTGACTCTTCTCACTAAAACTGACCTCTCTATTTATGCCATTGATCACATCCCCTTCTGTCTTGTCTAGCAAATTGTTCCCCAAATTTATCATGCAGCCTTTGCTATATCTTTATTAGCTCAATCCCTGGTGCCTACAAACATGCTCAGGTCTTCCTCATCTTTAAAAATTCTTCATTTTGCCCCTACCATCCTTTCAAACTATTTTATCACTTGTCTCTTTAGCCAAATTATTAAAAAAACACACACACCCAAAAGCTGTGTATACAGCTTTGCCTCTATTTCTTCTATTTTCATTTCTTTCATGCTCTGCAATATGGATTTCATTTTTAACACTCAACTGAAGCTGCTTGCCATAGTTTCTTAATTACCAAACCCATTATGGCTTTTTTTCTGAATCCTAAGTCCTCATTTTTTCTACTGTTCTGGAGCATCTGGCATTGTTAACTCCCTGTATATTTTTATATACTGTTCCTTCATAGTTTTTCATGGATTTTCTCTTTCTGTGTGTCTCTGTATGTTCCTTTGTATCTATTTGTCTGTGTCTGCATGTCTCTGTCTCTGTCTCTCTTTGTCTCTCTCTGTCTCTGTCTCTCTCTGCCTCTCTCTGTCACTCTCTTGTTTTCTGTTGCTGTCACTCTCTCTTTATTCCACAGTTACTATTACCTCTGAGAAACATACATTGACTGAAATATACTAAGATGTTAATATTGATATCAGTTTTTTTTAGGGAGATTTTACTTCTGTATTAGTGGGGAAAGTAGCACACCTACTGATAAAATAATGCTGGGGTCTATTCCTTTACTCTAGATCTTGCCAAAGACACATCCCAAAGCATTCTAAAATCATTTTCAATTTATCAAATATGGTTAGACTCCCTCAGATGCTTTCAGGACAAAAGGGAATTGTCTGTCTGCAGTATTGGTTTCTCTCTTTAACGTCAGCTTTTTCTCACTCCAAATTAATTAAAAGGCTCATCTTCCAGGTGGCGATCAATCCCTTGACACTCTTGCACCAGAGACATGAACCAGCCCCATTCATCTGCTCAATAAGACAGCCATCCTTTGCTCTGGAGTAATCAACAGATAGAAGCCTGTGCTCTGGGGATTTCTTACATTCCATTTTAACAAGCTGAAAGTTCTTTTTAAAGATTTTTTTTAAATAAAAGAATTGAATTTTTTCTAGAGTATTTCTTTCTGAACAGATTTGTTGAGGTAGCCTGGTGTGTTTTCTGATGCATAGCATGCAGCAACCTCACAACATATACAGCAGGTTTAAATTGCCCTGGAGTCTAATTAGATGTTTAATAGTGTTTGTCTCTGCACTGGGGTGATGAAACGTGAATATTTTTTAAAAAGTGAATTCCGGCACTCAACCTGGGTATCTTCAGCATTGCCAATTCATCTATAACATATCATCCAACAGAGTTCTCATGGAGGTTACTAGATAGTAAACTCAATGAGGGCAAGGCTTGGATATTATACTTTTTAACTCCCTCAGCAAAATACTCCAAGGTACTTGATAAACATGTGCTGTATTCTAATTTGAATTGGCACAGTCACCGAGTACTCCAATGCAACATTTCTATGCAATTTCCCACTGTTCAACCTCTGGTGCTTCTAAAAATATCCAATTAGTTACCTTCCTTGTGAGGCAAACATTCTGAAAAGCATATTTTCCAACTACTTTGCAATGCTGGACAAAAGCAGAAAAATGGAAACGTGTTATACCAGGATCCAGGACAATAATGAATAAAGTCATTTTTGTTAAGTTGAGCTGAATTAGAAAGTAAATACTTATGTTCAAGTATTCTCTCCTTCTTTTATTATATGTGTGACCTTGAGCAAGTCCTTTAACATGTCATTGTGAACACTCTGGGAAATCAGCTATCAAAACTGTATACCTGGAAGTACTTTGGTAGAGAGACAAACTTGAAATCAGGGAATATTGGTGAAATTCATATAGCTAATATAACACTTAGGAAAGAAATATCATTGGTTTAGAGCCAGAATGTGCTTCTGAGATCAGCTAATTGAAAATGTAAATCATTTTACAGATGAGAAAACTGAGATGATCCCAAAGTTTAAACAGGTCTTAAACAGAAAAACCAAAGTATATAAACTGGTTCCGTGTGCCTAGTTCTTTTCAGTGTGTGTTTGTGTGTGTGTGTGTGTGTGTGTGTGTGTGTGTGTGTGTGTTTGTGTGCCTTAGTTTCTTCATTGCCCTATCTTTCTCATAGAATTATGTAGAAATAGTTGTAAGCCAACAGCACTGTGTAAATATGTATTATTATAATTACTTTGAATTAGCTAAGAGTAAATGGGACTACTCCAGAACTCTGATTATGGTTTCCGCCTGTGGCATTAGCTTATGACTCTAACTGTGCAGAATACTCCATTGAAAGGTACCAATAAGATCTGGCGTCAGTCCTGAAGCCAGCCTTCCACCAGGAGGGTTCTCCACCTTATTGACATATAGCCCCAATCTACATGTGTCAGTGGTGATCAGATATCCCCTGTCTAGTCTTAGTTAGGATGCCTCTGAGGCTGCATTTGAGCTCACAGAGGTGAGTCTTCCTGGTCCAGGCTCAACACTTTCATCCCTAGCTGTCCACCTAGATGCTCTCTCCTGTAGTCTACCCTGTATCACGAAGGACCCTCACCCTCAAACTTCTTCCCCTCTGGTTCCTTTTTGACCTTTCCAGGTTAAATATAACCCTAACTAGGGCAAACTGTTCTCTGCATCACCTTCCAATTTCTGACTGCCTCAAACTTTGGCCAGTTTTGCTATGAGTGACCCATCCTCTCTCCTATTGTGCCTTTACTTGACTCCCACCTAGCATTCTCACTTTCCTTGCCTTTTCCTTAGAGTTGCTCTCAGGAACTGCCTCCCAAGAGGATAAACTGTTTCTAAGCCCTACCTCTGCCCCAACTTTTTCTCCTAGTGATCATCCTGTAGGACTCACCCTTGTTCATTTTACCTTTTTCAGGGAGTTGCCTGAGGATGTTTTCCCTTTACTTTCCTTCAACCAACTTCATTTCTGGGAACCAGAACTGCTAATCACAACTCTGGAGGAAACAGACTTCTTTTTGACAGTTGCATTGAAATAATCCCTGGAAACACAGAGAAAGAAGCCTGAGATTTGGATGTTTTCTTACTACTCACTTCACAAATGACATTATTGCTATTTATCAAATAAAGAAACCCAAACTCAACTAAACATTAAAAATAAACAACCAGATTTTACCCTAAAAATACAAATTCCGAAATTGTTATATAAAATACTAATTTTTAAACTCAACACTTTTGGTATCCATGCTTTTGCTTAGTACAGATACTGTCTTTTTTAATGCCAGTTCTTGACCTGCTTTATAAAACATATTATACTTTTGAAAGTAAACTTTTTAAAAACTTATTTTATTATGGTATTTATTATAATTGCCTTTACTTTGTACTCCTAAGAATTTTGTTTGATGCATTTAAACTCTCTTTCAGAGACAATGTCTAAAGGCTTCACCAGATTGCCAAAACTATACATGAAACAAAAAAGATTAAGAACCCCTGCTTTATAATAGGCAGCTGGTAGCTCAATGGATAGAACTTGACCAGGAGTCAGAAATAATTCAGCCTCAGAAACTTTCTAGCTGTTTGATCCTGAACAAGCCACTTATTCTTCTGCTTGTCTCACTTCACTCAACTATAAAATGGAGATAATAATAGCAGTTACCCTGTAGGATAATTGTAAGGATTAAAGGGATGATATTTATAATAAGTACTCAGTGCAGAACTTGGCACATAATAAATATCATATAAATGTTTATTCTCTCAGTGTTATATTATAGGACAGCAGAACATTATCTACTTAGCAAAGAAGCTACTTCCTTTCTCTACTTTCCAAATGATGTTGAATAGGGGAAATAAGATAAATGTAGATTTCATCAAATTTAAATATATAGTAGACACAATATATTTCTAAGTATCTGTGAAAATATTGATTTAGCAATATATCTGAACCAGTCATTACCTGTCCAACTTGTATGACTCATTCATATCCTCCAATAAGAGAACTACCAGGGGGATTAACACTTATTGTTCTTTGTCTCTCTATCATGGCATTTCAAGGATATCATAGAATTCATCCATCCATCTTTCTTCAAATATCATCAGTTCATTATCTTTTTTTCAGATGTTTAGGATGACATCCTTAATGCTCTTTTTCAAAACTTTTCATTTTTATGTATTACAATTGCCTTATGGCTACCAGGCACCTTCACATGACTTGCTGTATGATATTCATGAACAATTTATCAGATACCTTTGTGTTCCATGCCTTGCAGTAAAATCTTGGTGGTGGGAGCTCAAGAACACTGAATTGTTGAAGAGCTAAATAATGTAATCATAATGAACATCAACTACATGTAATCTATATATACTCATATAAAAAATACCTGTGATTTTTCTTGGTGGAGACATTAAAAGCAGCCAGTTTATAACACAGGATTAAAGGCTTAGAGAGTTATTTCAGGTTCAAAATAGTTAAGAATTTTGGTTTTGGTAATAAGTCAAAAGTGAGGTTTGAACTCAGAACTTCTTGAATCTAGCCCAACATTCAGTGAACACTTTATTTGTGTATAGCAGTATGCACATAGTTTCTCTCAGCTTGGCTGTAAGCTCATTGATTATTTTCTATCACCTAACCTTCCCGTACCTCGATTTTCTCATCTGTAAAATGACCACTAAGCTCCCTTCTATTTCTAACATATTGTTTTATGATAATTTTATGAAGCCTTAACTAATTTTTATAAAGCTTTGAAATTCTTGTTGGAAGAAAAAGACTTCAAGCTAAATGTTAGGCAGAAAAAAGAACATTACTTTTTCAGAAGACCTGAATCCAAGTCTTGGTTCTCTCACTATCTTATCATGAGCACATACTTTGATTTCTCTAGCATCCATTTTTCTTCATCCATAAAATGGAAGGAATTTGCCTATTTGATTTCTAAAGTCATTTTGAACCCTGACATTCTCTGAAATATAAAATTGTTCTCTTTTCCCCCTTGGTGAAATGGCATCTTTAGGGGAAAATATTCAAGCTTGTCAAGAAAGATTATTGAAACCACACAAGAATAGTGTCTTCTGTTAAATCACTTTGTGGTTTTAAAAACTGAAATGTATTTTTATTAGTGTATTCCCAAACAACATGTCTTTTAGAAAAAGTCACCAATAAGATCAAACTGGATTCTTTTAAAAAATCATCACAATTTTTTTTCTATTTCAGTAACAAAGCATTTTTTATATTGATCTTATCCCATAATAGATTTAAAGAAATATTAGAAGCTCAGATAGAACAGAGGAAAGGAACTTGTGCCAAAAAGAAAAAGAAAAACTCAAAGTGGGATGGGAAAACGGGCAGCCAGGAGGAAATGCTGACAGACAAAGGCATGGACAAAATAACCTTAATTGATTTAAATACCCTAGTGATACAAATATAGGTTTTACCTCTTATACAAATATGGCTTGTGGCCTATAATCATACTCTTAATAATAAAATAGCAGTTAAATTATGAGGATAAGGAGATGAATAAATTTTTTTTTATCAAAATAGAAATATGTGTACATATATTTTTTTTCAAAACTTTTTTCTGTAATTTTGTATTTTTTCCCTTTGAAGAGATTTCATTTTAAAAGGAAAGCCTATAATTGGACCAATATGGTACCCAGTTAATACCAGGCCTTGAGATAATTTAGAGTGTAAACTAAATCCAAACCTCTAATTCATATCTAGATGATTACTTTCATGAAGTATACTGGAAAATGTTCATCTTATCACACTGAACTGTATGTAAGATTGTATTATTTAGGTAGCCATGAGTTGCCATATGGAAATGATTTGGTCAATTGTATGCTCTTTAAAGCCCCATTGGACTAAACTTTTACCTGGTGACTTGTTTATTTAATCATATTTTCTAGCTGAATGGCTACAGATTGGGGTTACTATTACCCATTACTGGTTTTCTCCCTGTTAAGTTAAACAGCCTAACTTGGAGAAGGGAGGCTTTTATGGAAGCATGATAGAAAAGGAGTTCACTGTAGAATACAAACTAAAGTCAAATTAACCATAAATACCTTTAGCATTATTAAACTTATTAGCATTACCCTTAGCCAGCTATGTTTTATTTAGGATCTTTGCTAATTACAGATTTCACTTTTGTTTCATTCATTTTTTTTAACCTTCTATTGATCCTGAACTCTGAATTTTTAAATTTTCAATTTGCCTCTTCTCTTCCTAATTCCAAATTGATCATCATTTATGAGAAAAAAAACCAAACATACAAGACAACAATAACACCCCAATTTGTTACCTGAGTGGAGTACAAAGTATAATATCCAGTTTTTGTTTTGTTTTGTTTTTTGTTTTTTTTGTTTTAGTAAAATTTCAGTCATGTCCAATTCTTCTTGATTCCTTTTGAGGTTTGTTGACAGAGATACTGGAGTGGTTTTCCATTTCCTTTTCTAGATAGAAAACAGAAGTTTGCAAGGATTAAGTGACTTGCCCAGGGTCATACAGCTGGTAAGTATCTGAGGCTGGAGAGTCTTTCTAACTTCAGATCTACCACTTATCATCTTTCCCATTATAAATACCAGATGCTTTCTTCTCTTTCTTCAGATCCTAGTTTCACCTCCAATTTCACTCTGACTTTTTAGAAGAGAATTATAGCTCTGTTTTAATGACTATTGAATTGTAACCTGATTAAAGCTTTCAATTGTACTGTATTATAGTTTCTAGCACAATGACTTGAACATATTAGGCACCTGCCAAATGTTTGTTGGCTTAATTCAATTAAAAACACATTCACCTATAATGCTGAATTTGTGGTTAAGAAACAACATGCATAGAAGGTTCACTGTTCTAATTTTACCTAAATAAATTTACTTGCCCTTATTTTGGTTAGAGCTTACTAATTTTCCTTTCTAATTATCTTTATTTGTCAGGTAAATAGATAGAAGTCAGAATTTTCAAATGACCTTTCCAAAGATATTCTGTAGTGTTATTTAAAACAGAACCTTTTCATGTATTTATCTGTCCTTCAAGCATCTAAGCTATCATTAAATCTAAGATAAGGTTTCAATGAGTCCTAGAAAAATATCGCTTTGCCTAATTTCTTTTCCTATTTACTTATTGTAGAAGGGTTGAGTGGGAAATCTCATATAAAAACATATTGACATTTCAAGCCATCTTCACCCATATTATTTACAGTTTCTTGGTTTACTGGGTTTTATTGAAACTCATATTTTGGTCTTTTGTGGAGGATTTTAAAGTTATTGGGCTGAAAAATATGTAACCTTCACTTTTCATAATTAGCTCTTAAATGATTGCAATTCCCAAATCAACATACTATGTGCTGGGAAAGAAGATTTATTTCACATTAATAAATGCTTCATGCATCATCTCACTTGAGCCTGTTAACAATACTATTTGATAGATAGCACAGGCATTATTTTCCTCATTTTGCCAATGAGGAAACTGAGGCTCATTCTGATGAAGTAACTTATTCAGTGTCACAACTAAGATCCAAAACCTGGACTCCAACCTGTATCTTTTGACTTCAGCTCCAAGGTACTATACTATAAATGGATGAATTTTTTGCTGATAGATGATGAGAAAATTTATGAACTTGAAGTATAACCTTGCTTCAGGAAGGATCCTTTATTTTGTTACTGTTAAGGAAGATTAGCATTAAATAAAAAGATTAGGGGTTTATGTAATCTGGATCCTTGTGGATTGAATGTTTTTAATATATCAATTATAATCTAACCTATTTATATATATTCTTTAAAGTTGGCTATTTTAGCATTATTTAATTCAGTTAAGTTCAATAATTATTTGAAAAATTCCTGCAATATTTAAGAAATTGAACTATGTAGTGTTAATGATAGAGTGCTAGGCTGAGTAAACTAATCATGAGTTCAAATCTGAACTCTTGTTACTTTCCAGCTATATGACTATGAATAAGTTACTTAAGCTCTTTAAATACCAGACTGTGCATTTGTATTTTATCTAGTCCAGACCAGACTTCACATTCTATTTAGCCATCTGCTATGATTATTTTCTTGACATCTACCATGGTGATGCACCACTGGACCCAGAACTCATAGACTATACCCAGACCAGTTGGGAGACTATTTAAAAATATTATTTTACTTGACATGTAAAATGATTTTTAACATCATTTAAAAAATTGAGTTCCAAATTCTCTGTTATCATTCCTTTACTTCCCCTTCATTGAAAAGGCAAGAAAAACTTGACAGGTTATACATCTACAGTTACCATACAAAACATATTTCCAAATTGGTCATGTTTTGAAAGAAAATACAGACTCATTCCCATTAAATATAATAAGAAAAATAAAGTTTAAAAAAGTATGCTTCAATCTGTACTCAGATAAAGTTGTATGGGAGATTTCAATATTCCAGGGAATAGATAATAAGGATTGAACCAAGCTCCTGGCCAATAGAATGGTCAGAGGGAGCTGGAAGCTAGGAGAATTTCAGAAGGAGAACATGATTTAGTTTTTAGTAGAAGTGCCATTTGATCAAAAAACCAAAAATGACTCAATACCTGTGTAATAGTCACTATTTATTTCATTAACAGAAAGAAGAGTAAGTTTTAGGAAAACATAAATTTGATTTTAAAAAGATTGTTTGATATGCCATCAGATATTTGGAAACATAGTTGCATATCAGGAAAAAGGTGAATCCTAACTTGCTGTGGGAAGTGTTAGCAACACAGAATATAGATAAAAACCATGGAGTGAGTAGGATTACTGAGTGAGAGAGTACTTATAGAAAGAAGAGAGTTGAGGAAAAACCCTTGGAGAATGCTTATAGTGAGAGATGAAGAAGAGACAAGGAAAAAGATAGAATATTATCCCTCTCTGGACAATGTACTTCTCCCTTACTTCTGTCTGCTACAATCTCTATTTTCTTGATCTTTCCTGACTAGGTGCACCCTCTTTCCCAAATATCATTTTGTAGTGATCTTGATAGGGGAAATCAGGGATCTAGCTCTAGCTAGAAGATATCCACTGGAGCACCAATAGAGCTGCACTTGCCCAGACTCTTTTCAGAAACACATGTTCTTGGTATTAAATATTTCTCTATGATGTATCAATTTATTGATTTCCCATGATGGCATTAGATCTGGAGTCTGGGGCTATAAGATTGTAGGGGATTGGCCACTAAGGGAGTAAATATTTAGTAGATTTTAGTAGATATTAAAATAAATGATTCTGCCATCTGGAAAGCTCTCCTTTGACATCTGAATTGTGTGGACACTGTCTTGGACTTCCTTGAAGAAGGAAAGGAGTTCTTTCTATACAATTCCTTTTGTGGCAGCTTTGGCAGATGTTCAGTATATCCATACTTTGGCTAGATGAGGTTAAACCTGGAATTCAATCACCTGATTTTGGGGGCTTTGGTTTCTTTTTCTGAGCATCAGTGACTATGATATAATCCCAAGATGGATGATTCCAGACTTAGAGTCATTCTGGAGGGCAACTTTAATGGATTAAAAACTGGTCTCTCAGAAGTAACTGGAAGCAAAAGGAATTGCCTTTAACTATACCCTTCTCAGAGAAGATGACCATTGAGGAGGATAAATTCATGCTATACTCTGATTTGCTAGAAGATGTGGACTTTGAGGGGCATTTTTCATATAGTAAAGAAGAGATGAGTGAAAATAAATGACTGTTCAAGAGTCCTAATAAAATAATTCCTGTTTTAATGTTTTGAGTATTGATCTTGGGGAGAATGTAATAGAAATCAGGGACTGCTGTTTCATGTTTTAAGACTTTATCAAAAATTCTTACAAATTGTTTTGTGTTGGAAGCATTTCTATTTTGTGGATAAAATGAATACCTGTCCTATACTTGATCTATATTGTATTTTGAATACATTTTTCTCCATTTTGGAGAAAAATATAAATCAAAACCTAAATATTAGGTGCTTTCCTTCCAGGATTAGAGATGGGAACATAAAAAGAATTTTAAGAATTCTCATTAAGAATGAACTTGATCTTTCTAAGAATCCAAGTATCTTTGATGCTGAACCCCTTCCACACAAGAACAGAATTATCACTTCTTAGTGGGAGAGGGCCAATAGCCATCTGTTGCTACATATATATTTTCTAACAACTTATCTTTGTAATGTTTTTTTTTTCTCTTAGTCATGTGTGTTATATATCTTTGGATTTTCTACTACAATGTGTTGGCAGAGGCATTCATTATTAAGTGCTTCTTGAATGAATAAATGAATAGTAGGAGATAGAAAGTGGATCAAATCTGATTTTTCTTGTGCAGCAAGATAACTATAAATATATATATATTGGATTTAACATATATTTTAACATATTTAACATGCATGGGACTACTGACATTTAGGGGAGAGGGTCGGGGGAAGGTGGGGAAAATTTGGAACAGAAAGTTTTGCAAGGGCCAATGTTGAAAAATTACTCATGCATATATTTTGTAAATAAAAAGTTTAATAATTTAAAAAGTAGATCAAAAATGTATAGTATCACGTAAGTCAAAGTAGGAATTAAAATAAATAGAAATAAAATGATGAAAAAAATTTTTGGATGGGAAAGAAAGATATTAACCAAAGCAAATATCTCTCTGTTAAAGCTAACTATATATCAAACAACCTTTACTTTTTAGAACAGTCTTCAATAACCATACAAAGGAAATTTATGATATTAGAAAGGGTCTTTGCTTTTTGAGCCCCCCCTTCTATCTCTATCTGGGGTTATGTAACTCCCAGAACTGACAGTCTCAAGTTAAATCACCATAAAAATACATTACGAAGTTGATGATGACTGAGATAACTGTGGAAAATTCTGTTCAAGTGGTAATACTTATTTCCAGTGAGAAGATTTAAAAGACAAGTTTCTGACAGATGATAGGAGGAAGTTACATTATTTGGACTTAAATGATTTCATCCGAATTTTAGTTTACAGTGGCTGATTCTAGAATCTTTGGGAGATTTGGGCTTCTGTGCTGTCTACCCAATATTACTTCTTGTATTATGGATGTTTCATTAATCAGAGTTACCATAGAAATAGAATGAAGGTCAAGTCCACTTGAGACAAAGGCAGTACAATTCAGTGTTAAATTTAACAGCATAATTCAGCATGTGGAATATTCACAACATATTGTAAGGACTTCTACCTGTGTATTTCTGAGATGCTCTTTAAAATGAAAAGGAGAAAAAATGTAGACAAATACCTATTCCTTTGACATTTGGATAGGAAATTCCATAATGAAAGGTTGTGAATATAGCTTTTTATTTTTTAAAATCACAAAGCTTTTTCTCCTTCAAAGTCTAACCTTACTCTATTTGTGCTTTTCTTTGATAATGTATTCTGGTCCTGAATATAACTTTCATCTGTGTTTAGTTTGGTTCCTCCTCTCACTGTTAAACACAAAGTAAGCCCCTACAATTTTTGATGTGTATGACTATCCTTTCTTTTACTGTCTCCCATGAATTCCTTTTCATTACCCTAAGTAGTCAGAGGATTTCAGGGTCATAGATCTACAGCTGGAAGAAATCTTTCAGGCCATATAATCTGACCTCTTCTTTTTTAGAAGAGGAAACTGAGGTTCAAAGAGAAAAAATGAGTGGCTCAGATCACAAAGTAGTAAGCATTTCATAATTCTATTCTTAACTAGAGTTAGTGTTGTCTTTATGTGTTATATTAATAGGTCAGTACATGTGATATAATACACTCATGTATATACATACATATTGAATTGGTTTTGTTTCTGTGTCATTTTTCAGGTTTCTGACTATGAGCCATTCAAGGTTATCTTAGTGAAGATACTAGAATAGTTTGCCATTTCCTTTTCCATTTGAGAAAACTGAGACAAATATAGTTAAATCACTTTCCCAGGGTCACAAAAGGAAGGTAAGTCAAGTCTGGAAACTATGGCTAACTATTAGGAAATTCACAATTACTTTGGGGTAGCTGATTGAATGACACTTCATGAGCCAGCTTAGAGATTTGTATAATTTCAGACTCCTTGCTAATCAAATTGGACTACCAAGCAAATTATCTGTAATATTCTTCTCTAAAATGTAAAGTTCTCTGGGAGCAGGTTTCTTGGGGGGCTTCTGGGAGCAGCCTTCGTTTCACTTCAGTAATCACCCCAAATGCAGCCAGGTATTAAAGTCCAAATCCTTTATTGTCTCCTTCAAAATCTTATCTCCTTCACTTGGGGCTCAGCTAGTTTCCTAGGGGCCTTCCGGATCTTGGTTTCAGTGTTCTCCACAGGCCAGCCTGTCACTACTTCTCTGTCTTCCTTCATTCTGCCCGACTGCCATCTCTGGCTTGTGAATCGCCTCGACTGAATCCTGGCTTTTGAATCTCCCAGACTGAATCCTGGTTGAGGCTCCCTAGCTTATATATGCTCTCTTAAAGATGTGAATCTAGTAGAACTCTAGTAAGTACTAAATACATAATCATTGTCTCTATCAATTCCAGTGACTTAGCACCTGTAAGAATCCTAACAATTACCCTATCTCTACTTTGGTGTCATATTTATTGGAGAGAAGACATTATAGAGAGTTGGTCCCAGTCTAGCTATCACACTGTCTTTCTCATGTCTTGGATTTCTATAATGGGATAAGGCATTCAAAGTAGAATATAAATAAGAAATAGGTATATATTTAGTAAATAAACAAAAAAGAAAAGCTATTTACAAAAGGGTTTTAACAATTCATCCTGACAGAAATCTCATTGGAGCCTCTCAGTGATACATTTGTGTCAATTGTCTAAATGTGTGTGTGTATGTGTGTGTGTGTAAGAGGCTTGTGGTTGAAATAAAGAGAGATCACCTCAGGGGTCTGGCCCAATAAAAATTGGAAGTTTTTTTTTGTTTTTTTTTTTGTTTTGTTTTGTTTTTACTGTTAGAGTAAATAGGCAGGGCCCCAAAGAGCTGATGCTGGGCAACCTCTTTTTCAGCCTCCAAGAAGAGAAATAAGGCTAAAATTATAATTGTCACTATGTAAATATTTTTGAAAAAGAGACATGTTTGCATTCAATAATTAATACTGTTATAATTAGTGTGCATGGATAAAAACTTAACAGTGAAAATTAGTTGCAATATTAACTGCTGTTATATTTTTGGATTTTAATAAAAGATTACAAAATTGTTTATAGAACTAGTAGACAGACATTTGATTTTACTTCAGCTCTACACTATCCAAACAACTCCAAATCCATATAGGAAAGCCTAGTCTGAGTTTGAGCAAATCCTCTTCTGCTTAAAGATATGATTATCTTCTACATCATAGAAATCTTCTTTGCCATTCCTTAGTTCCATTAGATAAACTGAGAATCTTCAATTTTTCCTACTCACAGTTTTGTCTCCAAGACTAGACAATCCATTTTAGGCTCAATGGTTATTTGTGTTCAAGAAAAGAAACAAACAAAAAAAGATAAAAAAGAAGAAACAAAAAGCTCAATAAAACAACCAGAATTCCAAGCCCAAGATCACCTAATTGGTATACCTTGCTCTGAGTACCACAGGAAGTGAGTATCATATTGCCAAGTTGGAGAAAGAGGAACCAGATTCTCCTAAGAAGCTCAAAAGGATACTCAAAATTCTGCATCTAGAAAGAAATAACATTTGCAGAAAGGACCTTTCAAAGGTCCTTTGAGTGATAGATTCTTCCTGCTCTTTCAACAGTAAAGAGATTACTTAATCATCTCTAAGTGTTCTTCAGATGAGTCACATTTTGTTGACCAAAAGCAGCCAGAAATTTTCTCATCCCCAAAGCACCAAAATCCTGAACTTCCATAAGTTGTCAGCCAGAATCGGGCAGGGAGGCTTTAAGAAACTCCCAATTTTGGTGCCAATTTTATTTTCTTTAAAATTTCTAAGTAGAATGGTCTTTTTAAAAGAAAATAAATGTCTTCTTATTAGAAAATCTGAATTCTCATTTACATTTATATTTGAACTTTATGTTTACAAATGTAAGGAGGCTCTAATGGATGTGACCAGATCTTTTACCTTGGAGGTTCCCACTTGGGAGATGCTAAGGACTTGCTTGCTTTTGGGAGAAGATGTTTTGAGTTTTGCTATTCTAGAAGTGGAAGCAACCTCTTTCCATTGGCTGCATGTTTGGAGCTAGCTGTGTCTTTTAGACAGAGGTACAATTACTTTCTTATTCTGGTGAATGTCTTATTCACTCTTAACATGGGCACTATATAGTAGATTGAATGGGAGAAATTCTACTTTACTCCTCAAGCCATGTGACCTCGCAAAATAGGCTTTAGGTTTTGGTTTATTGTATCTTTTTTTTTTTTTTTTTTTTCAATTTTAGGTATAGGCATGGTCCCTGGATTTGAGAGCTCAAGTCTTGGTGATGTTACTAGGACTGTAATCTGACTGTTGCTGCCAACATAGTAAGAAAGCTGTGAGAAGGAAGGGTTTTGTGACTGAATGGGACAGATGCTCAATGGGAATTGAGCTATACCATGAATTTAATCTTTCTCTCTTCCACAGAGACAGAAGGGGTTTAGAGGGAGATTTATGCCACCAGATGTTGGAGGGAAAATTCCTATTTGTTCTTGTTATATCTTTGAAGTAAGTATTCCATTGTAAAACTAATTTGACTTAATATATTAAGTCAATATAAATATTAAGTTGAAATAAATATATAATTTAGGAAACATAATTGGTGGGGGCTTAATCCATTGTAAGACATGAGAACTTCCTTCCTCCTCACAACCCCTTTAAGAGCACTAGAGTACTCTGGGGGAAGAGGTAAAATATAATACCTAGGTTTTAGGCAGCAAAAGGCTGAGTAATCACTGTTATACAGATCACTTTGTATACATTATATCATTTGAGTTCCAAAATAACCCTGTGAGGTAGACAGTATATATATAATATATATATATATATATATATATAATCATTTTTATTTTATAGATGAGAAAATGAAGGCTCATTTTAATTGTTAGTTGCCACTAGTCAAATAGCTAGCAAGTTTCAGAAGCAGAATTTGAATCTGTCTTTCCAATTCCAAACAAATGAATAAATTGAAAGAATTTGTTTAACTTATATTCTATTATTCTCTTACATTACTAGAAGTGTATATTCTATTACTAGAAGGTAAGTGTTGCAACAAGCATAAGAGACTACTACAAGATACCTTTTGATACTGGTTATTGAACTTTGACCATGCCCCTGTAGTGGGTAGTGGGAGTTCTCATTGAAATCTGTGGTACATAGTTCCTTCCCACAGCTCTTTTGACCAAGCCATCCTCTTGAAAGAGTTTTAAGTGGCTATATTTTTCTTGGTCAAGCTCTGAGCTAGAGGAAATAGTCTTCTATTTCTGTTCCCAAGGATCTTCACAGGTCTCTGTCTGACTGGGTTTCTATGTGGGACTGGAGGGGACAAGGAAAAGTTTAGAGTGACTCAGCCAAAAGTTGGCAACTGTTGATGACAACTAATCTCAGCTTTGTTTATAAACTTCTCTGACAGTTTGATGACTTCTACTTTCCCTATCCTTTTTCTTTCCGGTCCTATTACCATAGAAAATTAAATAGAAATTACCTTTATTTCTTTTTGGGCTTAGCATCAAGTCCTTATGCTCTATCCCCTCCTTCAACTATCATGTGAGTTGTTTGAGGTAGTTTCCTATTATAAAATCAAAGCCAATAATAATTTATGTAGGTTTAAGATGTTTGAATCAACTGGATCTTCTTTATTCTTTAGCTATATTGGTAGGATTTCTGGCATGACAATAAGGTATAGTACTTCCTTTGGTTCCTTGAGTTGTTTGCTGATAAGAAATGGAGCTTGCTATCTTGTCAGCTCTTCAGGTTCCTCTCTGGCCAATGAAAATATTGATGTCTATATTTGATTATTTGAAATTTTAAAAAAAGACTGTCTTTTTATTTCTAGTATTCTTCATCAAATAAATAGGTTACATCATAAGATACTGAATTACCTATAATTGAAATTCAAGATCCAATAGCCATATGTCAAGCTGCTGTTAAAGACATTAATGTATCAGGCAAAGAATTGAAGTAGATAATCTATGACATACCCTGCACCTCTGACTCATAAGATTCATATGATACACATTCATATGAATCATATTCTATAAAATGCTTATTTTTCCTCTGACACAAGACAGAAAATCAGATGAAAATATCTTGGAAATGAGAGAACAGAGATAGAAACTTTGGGGAAAGGAATACTGTGCTATCTATGAGACTTTAAGTCTATTTATAAAGAAGTTCTGTTGGATTTTCTGACTTTGCATCTTCAATAGGAACCAAAGCAAGGTTGCTTTTTCCTTTGTTTGTACCCTTTCTCTATTTGCTTACTAACTTGTATTCATTAGCGATTCCCTACCACCCTTAAAGGGGCAAGCATGGCAAAAAAACACATTCTCTAGGATACTTTTGTAAGAAATAAATAGGTACCATATGTTTTAAGATTTCATGAGTTTTCTAATTAATTCTCATATGTTCCCTTGCACACCAAACACAAAATCTATGGATGCAAATGGAAAAAGGAAACAGATGGTATCTTTTCAGGTATCTACTATCTTTGTGAATTAATCTCAATAAAATACCATGTTTAATTTAAATTTTTTTTTAACTAAAGAAGATGTTTTTAAGGGGATTATAGCTTAAAAAGAGAAATCAGTAGTGCTTTTAGTCTTTTATACTAAGAGTACTACTACTTTCTCTTTTAATTCAGTTTTTCAATTCGACCCAAGTAATTTTTTTCTCATGTTTGTTATGGATCACAATTGGGTAGGTTCTGGGAACAAGGACAAGCATGGACTTATGATTTCACTAGGAGAGGAAGCATCCCTATAAGGAGCTTCTTCTCCACTAAAGGTTTGCATATTCTTTGGAACTTGTGTTCTTCAAGAACTTCCTGAACAATAAAAACTTGTTGAGGGTAATATAGTCAACATGATCAAAAATAGAATTTAACTTCAAGTCTTTCTGGCTTAGAGCAGCTCTATCTAGACCTCTCAGGTAATGAGGAAATAAGGACAGCTAGACGTGGAATCAGGAAGACTCTACCTGAGTTCAGACTGGCCTCAGACACTCACTAGCTGTGTAAGTCTGAGCAGGTCATTTAACCCTGATTGTCTAATCTATAAAATGAGCTGGAGAAGGAGAGTGCAAAACAGTCCAGCGTCTTTGCCAAGGAAAGTCTATGTGGGGGCACAGAGAGTTAGAAATGACTAAACAATGACACAAGGATGGTGAATTATAATTTAATATTTCCTTATACAAACTGCTTAAGTGCCAGGAAATTTCTCTTCCCATTCCCAAAGAGACATGTTTCTTTTGACTCTATATCTACTACTTTTCCCACTACACCATACTATTTTTCCTTTCTGTAAGCAGGATCACTAATATGCTTCAAAAATTAAACAATTAGACATTTTCTAGGAATGAAGGAAACTGGAACCTTGAAAAAAATCTTTTATATTTCACTTAATGAAGAATATTCTTCAAATATCTTCAGTTCTAGATATGGCTAGGATTGAAATTACAAGTAATATAATTTCTTACATAAAATAATAGATGAGTAACAACAAGAGAAAACATTGTGGAAACACATATAACCAAATAAAATTTGCTTGCAATTTTCCATTTGAAATTAAAAAATTAAAAAAAATGAATATAGAAATTATATGGTTTAGTTATAAAAGTAATTTTTTTTAAGTCTGAGAAACATTGAAGGCATTTTGAGGAGTAGGAATTTGTCCTTTTTGGATTATGTACCCCTATTTTTTTCTTGCTGGATATGCTGGAGGAACTTTGCTTCTATGAAGCTATGATTGGAGTTAGGTTATAACTACTATTCTGAAGAGCATATGGGCTCATATTATGAAAGTTAAGAGTTTACATAAACAGCATGAGAGAGGATGGGATAGGATGATATTAAGTTGTAATGAATAAAGAATAAAATCAGATATGTTGGAAAAAAGCCTCATGAATCACTATAGCACAGAGAGGATGAGATTCAACTCAATTTTTTAAGCCTTTGATTATTTGAACAGAGATAATGGTTGGGGTCAAACCAATACCTTCTTGGGATCATGTGATAAAACAGCCTTCTCCTCTTTGGGATCAGCCTTGAAGTTGTGAAGAATTAGAACCAAATATTGCCTCTGACAAATGCAAAGTGACCATTTAGCTAATCTTTTAATTACTTAGTACCTCACAACCATTAAGTTAGTAGTTAAATATCCATTGTCAATCTATATTGTTGTAAGGTCTTTCTTTATTGGAGAATTCGCTATAGCAAAAATACAGGTCTAGAACTCTTTTCCTTCTATCTTCCCCCATCAAAAAATTTCTAAGCATTTTTCAATTCAATTATAAGCTCGAACTAAAAATAAATCTATTAAAATTAGATGACTTTCTCACCTGCATAATTCTTCATGATATATTTATTCATGAAAAGAAGTAGGATTTTCAGTTTGGTTTAAATTCTGTTTAAATGGCAAATCTGTAGTTATGGGGGCAAAGGAGATTCAAAAAAGCTATATAAATATACTATTAGACCCAAATTGTAAAATATATATGTTCCATCTAAGGACACGACTTATTAGTCTTTGGGAAGATGAAACCAGCAGTGAATTAGAAACAGCAGGTTTCTCTTGTTTCTGCAACAAATTCCTAATAACAGTTTTATAGCCTGTCTAGAGCAAAGACTTAAAATCTAGTTTATCACGGCATTTTGCTTTCCATGTCTGTCCATTTACATACTCTAGTGAATATCTGTCTTTAGCATGGCTGAGGATAAACTATTTGTTTCCCAGTCTGGGTCTTCCTAAGAAAACATCAGATGGAATGTATGAATAAAAGTTCAGAAAAGAGAAGAATTAAATATGATAATGATGTGCTAGATGTTGTATAGTATATTTCTAGGCCATTAGCAAGCAAATGGAATATAAACAAATCAATAACAAGACCTATAAAAGCACAAAAAAGGCAAGACATTACAGCTTAAAGAATGTTCTTGTCATTGTATTACTGGAATCTACTACAAATATGTGCCCTGGGGAGCAGTCAATTTGTTTTTATGACTGTTGTTATGGTTTGAGTACCTCATGCTAAGGATACAAATGGAGCTGAGAGAAGGGTCCATTTTGAGCTATCCCACTGCCTCACTGGGAATTATTATAAGGTGGGAAGCTAAAATATAGCAGTTACACATAATGAACCCTGTTCCACCTGAACCAAAGCTGTATAGAAGAGCTTTGTGATGTATGGGGAGAGCTCCAACATGAATTTCCTGTTCTAATGATCTCAAGGTCTTTCCCAAGCATTCACTAATTCTCTTCTCCTTACATTAAGTGCTGTGAAATACAAGAGAATTCTATACTGATTGTGCAGTCAGTGAAACTAAATTATGTTTAGAATTAAAGTTAGGTCAAGTCAACAACAATTGATTAAGTACTTAATATTGTCAGGCTTTGTGTTAAGAACTGGAAACAATACAAACAGGTAGAAGGAGTGTTCCTACTTCTAAAGAGCTTATATTCAAAAAGGAGAAGACAACATTTGAAATTATAAGAAGTGAATTAAGGGGAGTAAGAAAGAAAAATATCTGAAGAGTCAGAAGTGGAGACCAGAGAGGAAAATGAAAATTGTGCTGGGCTATGTTCTTTCTTTAACTTGGAAGTTCTGGGAGGAACCAACCAAAAAGAGCTCCAGGGACAATGTGAGCTTGCAGAGTTGGAAGGCTTCTGTGCCAGAGAAGAATGTACAGTTAGGAGTAGAAATTGGAGAAGAATGCTGATTATTTTTAAGGAGAATCCCACCAAGGAGCCAGCAAGAGAAACTCGTGATCCTGTTTCTTAGCCTCCTAACTCTGCCCTTTATTTAGAATCATTAAGTTCTTTCTATAGAGGTTTTTTTCAGTTACCTACATCCTGAAACTAGAGGCAGGAAAACACAAAATCTTTGGGACTTTGAGGTCTTTTCTAGTTCTAATTTAATGATCTTAAAAAGCAATATTATTGTACCTTTCAGTTCTCTCATTTGTAAAATAAATTTTGGGTCAGCTGATCTTGAACATATCTTCTAAACTTTCTGACTAAGTGATTATGTCATAGCATGACTTCCAATCATATACCTGACTGGAGGGCCACAGGATGGTCATCAAATGAATGATGTGAGTGAGAAGAAGTATAATGCAAACATAAAGCCAAGGAATGAATATCCCAGCTATAAGTAATAATTTTTGCATGCACAATAAGCTTCATAAAATGGCACTGCAATTGTCTTCAAATTCTATTTTAAGATAAAATACACAAGAGAGGGGCACAAGACAAAATATACTTTGAGAGGTGAGATAGATTCCAAGATAATTCCTTATCTATCATTTACCTACTTTAAGTAATTAATTATCCTTGTGCTACTTTTTTTTCTTGATAATTAGTGCCAGCAATTAGTGTATTGATTGGGAATTGTTAACCTGGGAATTAGGAAGAGCTAGATTCAATAATTCTTCAAGAAAATAAGTTTCAAAAAAAGTTCTAGTCTTCATTGGTGGAGTGAGTTCTCCAGGAATCATCCAGGAGTTCTTATGTTGTAATGACAGATGTGGTTAAAAAAATAAAGGGAGATAAAAATATGACCTTAGTGATTTATATACTGCTGGAGTCTAACTGGAGATAATCTAGATTTTGAATCTGTGAAGCAAATCCAGCTCTGATTCATGTTGAAATCTATGTTTCCATGCTGAATCTGCCAATAAATTCTTGCATGATTTTGGGCAATTTCCTTTCTTTACTTCTTTGAATCTCAATTTCTTCACCTGTAAAAACGAGAAGGTTTGATTAAATGGAAGTTACTTCCATTTCTTTCATTTCAGGGGACAAAGAAGGAAAGAGAGGGTTGATTAATGGGATGATTAATTTAAACACACAACCATTCTATCCCTTACTTTTCTTCTGCCCTATTGTATCATTCCCTTGCAATTAGGTAAACTACTCCCAGATGTAACATTGGATCTATCTATGTGTCTCAAACAGGAATAATGATGATGATGATAATGATAATGATGCTAGCTAGCTTTTATAGTACATTTATATGTGAATTACAAATGTGTGCATTCATATACACATATGTACATGTGTATGTACATGTACATATGCAAGGGCTAAGAGAGGCAAAATGACTTTCCAGGGTCACACAAATCCATGGCAAGATTAAAATTTATGCCCATATATTCTCAGTGAGAGAACATGCAGGAAACTCTAAAGTAATTAAAATTTACTGATTTATAATATAATTTACATTGAGAAATATTACTTTAATGTATAGTATGAAGAAACCAGGTGGCTCAGACGAAGACCTGAGTTCAAATATATTCTTAGACACTTTCTAGTTCTGTAGCTCTAGGACCCTTAATAAATTACTTAATATTGTTGATTTTTAAAGATATTGGAGAAGTTTGCTATTTCCTTTTTCAGCTCATTTTACAGATGAGGATATAGACAAATGGGGATATGTGACTTGCCCAGGATCACACAGCTAGTAAATGTCTGAGTCCTTCTAACTTCAATGTCAGCACTCTATTCACTTTGCCACATAGCTGCCCAATGATCTCTGTCTTATTTTCCTTATATGTAATATAGGATAATTACATCACCTACCTCCTAGAGTGGTTCTAAGAATAAAATGATGTAATACTAGCAAAGTGTTTTGCAAACCTTAAAGCCCTATATAAATGCTAGCTATTATTTATTAACTGTGGTCTAGAAAATCCCCATATGTGAATTTTTAATAATAAAATTTGTTATTAATAATAAAATTTGTTAATATTAATTTGTTATTAAAATTTGTAATTAATTTATTGATGAAGATTACTTTCAAAATCATATTTCTTTCATGCGAAAATCATTTTCCCTTATTATTTTTATTTATTTTTTCTTTTGGATATCTTTCTTGAGCACCAAGCACGAAAATCCACAACTTGTGGATTTTAATTTTTAATGTTTAATGTTTAATAATCAGCTCTACAAAGTAATCCACAACCCTTTCACTGAGACTATCTTCTAGCCTTAAATTTTCAATTAAATTATTTCCATTGTTAAAGATATATCTTAGTGAATTTCTCTACCTTCCTTTAATTTTTCCCAACATCAACAATCTGTATGCAACTAATATATTTTTCTCCCTCCCTCCTTCCTCCTTCCTTCTTCCTTCCCTTCCCTTCTCCCTCCCTCCCTTCCCTCCTCTCTCCTTCCCTTTCCTCCCTCCCTTCTTTCCTTCCTTCCTTCCTTCCTTCCTTCCTTCCTTCCTTCCTTCCTTCCTTCCTTCCTTCCTTCCTTCCTTCCTTCTTTCCTTCCTTCCTTCCTTCCTTCCTTCCTTCCTTCCTTCCTTCCTTCCTTCCTTCCTTCCTTCCTTCCTTCCTTCCTTCCTTCCTTCCTTCCTTCCTTCCTTCCTTTTTTTCTGTCTTTCTTGATGGGCTTACTAGACTGGTAGATTGGAACATTTAGAAGGTTTTGTATATTGGATTGTCAGGAGGAACTTAATGTATTTCATTGTATTCCCTGCACAATATGATGAGCTATCTGTTGGATGAAATTACAATCAGATTGCCTGGGATCTGATTGAAAAATACTGATATAACAGTGGACTTGAATGGAGATATGACAAGCCGGAAGGAGGTTTCTTGGTTAGTGCCCCATGGCACTTGAGCTGGTTCTGTTCAACATTTATATTGCTGAAAAGGATGAAGTCATGGTTGGCGTGTTTATTAAATTTCCGGGTAGCATGGAGGAGAGATAATTAAAATAGTGATTGACAGAGTCAAATCCAAAACAACCTTCGAAGGTTAGAAAGTTAGGCCAACACTAATCAAATAGGAAAATTAAATTAAATAAGGATAAATACAACTTCCACAGTTGAGTTTAAAGAATTAAATGAACAAGGGTGGAGGAGTTACAATACACTATTTCATGGGAATAAAATGTGACTTTTAGTGGACAACAAATTCAATTTGAGTTAGCAACGTGACATATTAGGCAAAATAGTTTGTTCAAATTAGATTTGCTCAAATGAATGTATGCTTGGAATCCAAAATTAGGAATGTAACTCTGCCCTATTCAGAAGATTTGTGGAATTTTAGGAGTAATGTTGACAGTGAAAAGCATTTCTGAAAGCGAAACAGGATGGTGGTTGACCTGGAAATCATCATATTCAATGACCAGTTAAAGGAATTGGAGATGTTTAGCCTGGAGAAGAGAAGTTATTTCTATTATTGCTCAGAAAGATGTGCAAAGCAGTAAAGTTATTGGATTTGGTTCCTTAGAAGCTGCCTTTTCCATTTGACAGCCTCTTGACTGTTTAGTACATTTCTTATATTATAAGATTGTGTCTATTTATATCATACCAAATAAACAATAAGAAGAAATATCTAAACAACAAAAATTGGTAATAATACCTAATATTTGTATAGTGCTTACTATGTACCAAACACTTGATAATTATTATCTTATTTGATCATCACAACAATCTTGGAAGTAGGTGCTGTGATCATCTCAGTTTTACAATGAGCAGACTGAGACAAACATAGCTAATAAGTGTTCAAGGTCAGATTTGCACTCCAGATTTCCTGAGTCCAGGTCCAGGGCTCTCTCCTCTATGTCACAATAAATAACACTTATATAGTATCTACTTTGCTAAGCATTGTGCTAAACTTTTTACAAATATTATTTCATTTGACCCTTACAACAATCTTGGGAGATAGGAATTATTATCACCCCCATTTTATAGCTAAGGAAACTTAGGCTAAACAGGAGTTGCAACTTGTCCAAAATTTCACAGATAGGAACAGTTTATGTAGTACTTATTATATGCCAGGTACTATGCTAAGTTCTTTACAAATATTATCTCATTTGACTCTCACAATAACCCTGGGAGGTAAATACTATTATTATCTATTTGTAACAGCTGAAGAAACTGAGTCAAACAGAGGTTGTGACTTTCCCAGATTCACATAGCTAGTAAGTATCTGAGGCAGAATTTGAATTCAGGTTTTCTTGACTTCAGATCTGGACCTCTATTCACTGAACCACTTAACTACCAACTTGCCATTTGGAAATAACCATGAACGTTTCATATACTTAGGTTTATCTCCAGAGCTAATTTGGAGTTGAGTTGAGAGACTGAACTAGTTTGCTTTTCTTGTTCATAGCTTTCTCTTTAATCTTCTGGATAGAAGTTTCATATGCATATTGAAAGGGTTAAACTTTATGATCTGTGATGTCATTAATAGCTTTACAAACTGTGATACTATTAGCCCATGGTGTTAATCATGGCATAGGTGAGAAAGTTTTGCATTTGGAGTTAGGAAGAACTAAGTTTTAACACTGACCCAAACTAGTTGTATGATCCTAGGTAAATAACTTAATAGACCATCCATTACACTTGCACTGGCAATATACTCTTGCCCACTCTATCTTGATATACTTTGGTGACACCCTCAACTCTTCTTTGTTTTCTACTCTTGATTCCCTTTGTCTTATCACCAGTCACCCTTCAACCAAGCCCAACCCTGAATTATTCCTTCTTCATTCATCAGTGCTCTGATAAATGTTTAATGTTTAATAATCAGCTCTACAAAAAATTAATCAGTCAAAACATAACATCCTCACTCTTTTTGTTGTTGTTTACTTGCATCTTGTTTTCTTACTCATTTTTCCCCTTTTTGATCTGATTTTTCTTATGCAGCAAGATAATTGTATGTGTATACTTCCTACAGGAATAAAAAAGTTGGGAAGATAGGAAGTTATTTGGGGAAAGACAATGAATTTTATTTGAAGCATGTTACATTTGAAATGCTAATGGGATATCCCGTTTCAAATATCTAAAAAAGGAAATTGATGATGTGAGATTAGAGGTTAAAATGTTCAATTTTGTCCTTGTATCTTGAGCTATATTTTTGATGGGTGACAATTTTCCCTGAGGATGCTGACATTGAGAGAACAATGACAACAATATATTACATAGCACTTCTTATTCTTAATTTGCTATATTTCAGGGTCTTTCCAGAACCTAATATTGTTATTGTTTTAAGAACAAACACAATTTTATGCATCAATTATGAAATGTTTTATTTTGTAAAAAGTGAACAGATTACCATCTTCCAGATGTCTCTTAAAATTCTTCTTAGCCAAGATGACAGGAAAAAAATAATGATGAATGTTAGAGGGGATGTAAGAAAACTGGTTTATTGATGCATTGTTGGTGGAGTTGTGAATGAATCCAACCATTCTGGAGAGCAATCTGGAATTATGTCTAAAAGTTATCAAACTGTGCATACCCTTTGATCCAGCAGTGCTACTACTGAGCTTATATCCCAAAGAGATACTAAAGAAGGGAAAGGGATCCGTATGTGCAAGAATGTTTGTGGCAGCCCTCTTTGTAGAAACTAGAAAATGAATGGCTGCCCATCAATTGGAGAATGGTTGGGTAAATTGCGGTATATGAATGTTATGAAATATTATTGTTCTGTAGGAAATGACCAGCAGCATGAATACAGAGAGGATTGGAGAGACTTAAATGAACTGATGCTGAGTAAAATGAGCGGAACCAGTAGATCATTATACACTTCAACAATGATACTGTATGAGGATGTATTCTGATGGAAGTGGATATCTTTGACAAAGAGAGGATCTAATTCAGTTCTAATTGATCAATGATGGACAGAAGCAGCTATACCCAAAGAAAGAACACTGGGAAATGAATGTAAACTGTTTGCATTTTTGTTTTTCTTCCCAGTTTATTTTTACCTTCTGAATACAATTCTTCCTGTGCAACAAGAGAATTGTAAAGTTCTGCACACATATATTGTATCTAGGATATACTATAGCATATTTAACATGCATAGGACTGCCTGCCATCTGAGGGAGGGAGTGGAGTGAGGGAAGGGAAAAATTGGAACAGAAGTGAGTGCAAGGGATAATGTTGTAAAAAAATTACCCATGAATATGTACTGTCAATAAAAAGTTATAATTATTAAAAAAATTATTCTTAGCCTATATTTGATATTCAAGGCTCATACATATAAATGGCTTATTTGGCAAACCTAGAAACCAAAATTCAAATAATCACCATCCTTTATTTTCTGATAATCTTAAAATGTGCAATTCTGACTTTCTCACTAGTCCAGTGTCTTCCTGGCGATGTTCTTCCTCATCCTAGAGGCTTAAATATAGCTCCTGCCTCTATTCTCATGCATCCTCTGCAGGTCAAATACCCTATACCCATACTTCTCCCTTTTCACAGACACAAAAATTTAAGATCTGTTCATATAACTCAGCTGTCTTCCCTTACATTAAACAAGTAACCAAAGCCACTATCACCTGTCTTACTTATTCTTTAATACTAGGTTTCTATTGAGAGACAGCATCATATAATAGAGTGCAGAACTTGGGAGCAAGAATACTTCTGTTCAAATCCTACTTCTGATAATGTTTTTGAAACCACTTAACTCTTTTTTGTAATATTCTTCTCTAAAATATAATATTTTCTGCAAATTAAGACAACTCTAAGATACCACTATATACCTGTCAGATTGGCTAAGATGACAGGAAAAAATAATGATGATTGTTGGAGGGGATGTGGGAAAACTGGGACATTGATGCATTGTTGGTGGAGTTGTGAACGAATCCAACCATTTAGGAGAGTAGTTTGGAACTATGCTCAAAAAGTTATCAAACTGTGCATACCCTTTGATCCAGCAGTGTTACTACTGGGCTTATATCCCAAAGAGATTATAAAGAAGGGATTATAAAGAAGGGAAAGGGCACGAATGTTTGTGGCAGCCCTTTTTGTAGCGGCTAAAAACTGGAAACTGAATGGATGTCCATCAGTTGGAGAATGGCTGAATAAATTGTGGTATATGAATATTATGGAATATTTACTGTTCTGTAAGAAATGACCAACAGGATGATTTCAGAAAGGCCTGGAGAGACTTACACGAACTGATGCTGAGTGAAATGAGCAGGACCAGGAGATCATTATATACTTCAACAACAATACTATATGATGACCAGTTCTGATGCACCAGGCCATCCTCAGCAACGAGATCAACCAAATCATTTCCAATGGAGCAGTAATGAACTGAACCAGCTATGCCCAGAAAAAGAACTCTGGGAGATGACTAAAAACCATTACATTGAATTCCCAATCCCTATATTTCCTTCCCAAGCTAATTGTACAATATTTCAGAGTCTGATTCTTTTTGTACAGCAAAATAACGTTTCGGTCATGTATATTTATTGTGTATCTAATTTATATTTTAATATATTTAACATCTACTGGTCATCCTGCCATCTAGGGGAGGGGGTGGGGGGGTAAGAGGTGAAAAATTGGAACAAGAGGTTTGGCATTTGTTAATGCTGTAAAGTTACCCATGCATATATCCTGTAAATAAAAGGCTATTAAATAAAAAAATATATATAATATTTTCTGGGAGCAGGTTTCTGGGGGGCTTCTGGAGGCAGCCTTCGTTTCAGATTCAGTAATCACCCCAAATGCAGCCAGGAGTTAAAGTACAAATCCTTTATCATCTCCTTCAAAGTCTTATCTCCTTCACTTGGGGCTCAGCTAGTTTTTCTTAGAGGCTTTCTGTAGTCTTGGTTCCAAGAGTTTAAACCGCCTTCTCTGGATTGTGAATCTCCTAGACTGAATCCTGGCTGAAGCTTGGAGAGCTTTTAGTGGGCTTCTGTTCTAGTGGGCTTGTCCTCTAGTGGGCTTGTCCTTCCTGGCCCTGAGACCTCCTCCTTATATATCTCACACTAGGTATACACCAATCATTATATCACTAGGAAACCATTATTTGTGGTCATGTTTATTCTTTGTAATTTTGCAACACTCTTTTGATTGTTTTGTGGTTGTTGTTCTTTCCATTTGAATGTTAGTTATTATGTGTATTGTTTGCTTGGTTCTTCTGAGATTTCACTGTCCCTCAAATCATGTAAACCTTTCCACAACAATTTGATCTCTCTCCTTCTCTCCTTTCCTCCCTCCTTTCCTCCCTTTCAACCTCCCCCTTTTTCCCTTTCTCTCCCTCCTCATAAAGCAAAACAAAACAAAAACTAAACTAAACTAAACTAAAACCTCCTAAATTAGATATTAGTTTCAGGATATAGTCCAATTCATGATTTTATTGATGTTAATATTTCTATATTTCTCCTATTGGTGCTGATTCATAATTTCTCATTCTCTTTTGTTATTTTTAAACACTTTTTGTAAATACTAGATCATAGAATATTTATATAATGTACTCCAGGTTTTCCTCTGGTTTTTACAATATAGTTCTTATAACAATGTATGAAAAAAAGTCTCTTAAACTTTGAAGTTGAAATTAAAAATTGAAAATCCATATAGAGTCTGAGAGAAAAAAGAATGAAAAATATTTCTCCTTCATGTCAGAGAGAGAGGAAGGTCTCTCAGGACAGGATATTATATGTATTATATCTGTTGTGAGATGTGCTTAGTAAAACAAGCATTTTCCCTTCATTGTCTTTCTTTGTCATAAGGGTTTAACATGCTGATATGTTTGTTTTGAATTGATTATAATATTAACACAAAGTTCAACAGTAGAAGTTATTTTTTTTAAAAGAAGACATCATTTTATGCTTAGGCCTATTTTAACAAAGTTCAACTTTTATAAGGGACAAAGTATAATTGAAGGGGGTAAATAGGTGCTAGTTTCTGGGTGCTAGTTTCTTTGTTTCAATTAGATCTTCATCTTTGTAATATAGTTAAACAGATCTAAGTTTGATGTTAATGTCATTGATATTTCTCCTAGTTGAAGAGTGGGAATTCTTAGGTAGTATACATTATTTGAAGTACATTCTCTATTTTTTTGTCTTTTTTTTAAAAGTATGGTTTTTTTTTTAGAAAATATTTATAAGACTAGGCAATAATTTTAGAATATTATAGATATGTTATTATTTAGAACATTAATTTCCATTTGGGGAAAATAATTTTACCAAATCATATTTTATATATAAGTTACTAATAAGCAGGCAAATTTACATAATTCAGCTTAATAATTAATATTATCATTATTATTATTATTATTACCAATTTTGCTGTTTTTTTCTACTTTATAAAGAGATGGGGATTTTTTTTCTTCCTTCTTCATTTTTATATTTGTTGTTCTAATGATTTACTCTTTTTTATTTTTAATCCAAAGGAAGTTAGTATATAAGCATGATAAATATAATAATATAAATATAAACTTAAATATAAGTATATATCATAATTATAATATATTATATAATTATACATTATATTTATATTTTATTACATATTAATATATAATTATAATGTAACAGTTATAAGTAAATAAATAAATATAAACTATAAATATAAAATAAATATAAACATGATAAACATGACATAGGCTTTATTTCATGTTTCTCTGTATGTGACTATATAGGTTTAATAAAATGATTTATCCTGATATGAGAACCAAATTGACTTTGTAATCAGAGGATTTGGATCTGACTCCTATCTCTATTACATACTATTTATGTGACTTCAGAAAAGCCACTGAACCTGATTTGTCCTCAGTTTCTTCACCTATTGAATGATGAACTTGGATAAAAGAACTTTCAGGTTCTAAATATATGATTGTAAAAATATATCTTAAATTCCAAGATTTATCTGCTTATAATCATTGTAGCAATCTCAGTCCTTTAAAAAATGCTTGATATAAAATCTTAGCCAAAAAAAAGAAAAGAAAGATGAATTTTAAAGCTTAGAAAGCAAACCCCAAGAGCCTTGCTAATGAATCTTGTACCAATCTCTACTTGAAAAGCTAAACTAACAATGAAATCCAATGACAATCATTTTTCCCTTTGTTTTTAAAATCTCTATTCTTTCTATGGACTCTTCATAATCCCTACTTGACAATGCAACATACATACACACACCTTTTCCTTCCTTTGCTACTTCAGTCAGCTAAAAATACTAGTAGGATATTGCAGCAAATGATAAATGAGAGTTTCAAGACCCCAGAATCTTGTGATGAGCATCTTTCAAGGAACTGAGATTTCTAGATAAATCAATCTGTCAAACGATAATTTTCTGAGTTCCCTGCAGGTGTTTCTAAATTTGTGGAGCTTGCAAATCTGGCACAACAATCTAGTTAGAGCACAAATACTCTCACTAAGCTTAATATTCCTTATCACCACTGAGAATACCTGCCACTAAAGTCCTTATTGTGTAGCACATGGAAATGAGGCTGGGATATTTAAGATGGTAGCAGCAAAGCATCAGGTCTAGCAGGTTCTGTGTCCCTGCAAGGACTGTGCATATAGTCTCAGAAGTAGATTATTAAGTTGTCATCTGACAACTATTCTAGCTAAGTTTGGAGAAATCGTCAGTTTGGAAAGAAGGTAATAAATTTTTATTGTATTTTACCATTGCAATGACCACCTATAAAGTTACAGAAGAATTTCATTTTGCATCATTGAGGCTATCACCTCAAGCCCTTTGACACCTTACTTGGAGGACAGAGAACTTGTCTGTCAGTTTATTTTTATAAAATGATAGTTTATAACATTTTAAATTTTTCATAGAACAAAGATGACCCCTATGACAACAATCCACTCTTTAGCAGAGGTGTGTTGGGTATGGATAATGTGGATGAGAGCTAATTTTTAAACTTTCAGTGTGTGCATTACACTCAGAAAAATGGCAAAAACTACAAATCATGGCTTTCTTGATTGTTTAGCTGCTTTTCTATATTTAAGAAAGAGGGAAAAAAAGATTAATTTTTTCTTTTAAAAGTTTTCTCTTAATATGTCATTTTTTTTCTAGATTCAAGAAAAACAAATAAAAAAGAAATAATTCTTATGATTAGAAAATACACATGTATATTTCAACACAAAGTATAAAAGGGCCACATTTTAGGAGGCTCTCTTCATAAGTTTCTCTTTCTTGAATTTTTATCCTCTAGTAGTAATGATACACTCTGAAATTAGCCAGACTGATTTTCAGACAACAAACTGCCTTTGTGACTGTGTAGGACTTAGTATTTATTCTTCAGAGCCATCAAAGTCCAGTGGCAAGCCAAAAATCCAAACTACTGGAGATGGTTCAGAATGCAGTGGATGACCAAGTTTCAGCTGCCTTTTTGATTGTTGGAACAAATTGTTCTCACCTGCCCATTATGCTGGAAGAAGTCTTGGCTTGCTTGGGGTAAATCTGCCTTACTCACCAATCAGTTGGATGTCTCTCAGTTACTCTCAATCTGATTAAGCCAGTATATTGACATAGTTTTACTAGGGATGGGATGTAGCCACTACACACTCTCAAACTTCTTGGAGTTACAAATGAGAGTTGAATGCCAAAAGGATACCAAAGGTAGATGAGTAGCCATGAGAAGGGCTCAGGAAGTCCTTACATCAGAAGCATTAGATCTCCCAGAATATCCTATACATCTCAAAGAAATGAAGAGAGATCATAGACCACTTTTATAACCTTCTTGATCACTGGAAAATTATTTTTTACCACAATGAGATATTGGAGTAGGACTTTGTTGAAAACATTTTCATTGAAACAAAGAAAATAGCAATTACCTGGAAGGAATTACCTTAAAAATGTTACTATTTCTAGCATGCTAATATTTCTAATTAGAGGAATTCTGCTCTGACCAGAGAGTCTGGGTATTTTTCTCCCCCATAAAATTTTGCAAAAATATGGACCTTGAAATACACAGAACATGATTTTGCTTCAGAATCTCAGTGGAGGTGGGGAGGAGCCAAGATGGTGGAGAAGGCACACGCTATTTTCTAAGCCTTCCTTACCCTCCTACAAAACGAGCCCCAAAAATAGTCTTGACTGCACAGTTCGAAGATAAGAAGAGAACAAATACCCAGCAAGAAAATCTGCAGTCCCCAAAAAAGGTTGGTTCCGGGCCAGGGGGGAGATCAGCACAGACGAGAGAAATTGCCCTAAGACCCAAACCGAAAGGAAAGCACAGATCCAGCAGTGGCAGCCCCAACCCGCAGTAGGGCTTTCCTTGGGGCAGCTGGGATCCTGCACCGCAGGAGGATACAGCTGGTTCCTCCAATCCGAGTGGGGGCCCAGCTTGGGGCCATAGAGATTTCCGGGTTGGAACAGCAGAGACGCGGGGAGGTTTCGCCGGTGAATCCGGTCTGTGGTCAGCACTAATGTGGTCAGCATGGGTCACCACCACATCCCACAAGAGGCCTGGGGGGCAGTGACAAACCTTACTCTAGTCAGGGCAATTGAACCCACACAGCCCAAGTGGGCATCCAAGCTGGCCAGTGTCCACTCCTGTTGGGGAAGGGAAAACTTTCACCAGAGCACCCCAAACCTCCGAGCAGGAAATCGGGCCATCTCTCCCTGCTTTGGAGGGTTAACCCCTTGCCAGAGACAACCCAAAGGTTTTAAAACATGAAAAAAAGATGAAAAGAACCATCTACAGCTTCTATGCAGAAAAAAAGAGCAGGTCACAAACCTGAAGAGACAGCAAAAAGCAAAATGCACAAGATTGTCCTCCTTTACATGATGTCCCATGAAGAGACCATTAAAAGTCCAAAAGAGAGTTAGAAGATAAATGGGGAAAGGAAAGAGAAGCCTTAAAAGAGCAACAACTTCCTAAAACGAATTGGGAAAAAAAAACTGGGAAAGTAAAAAATTGTGAATTGAAAAAAAAATTCACCAGAAAGAGGATTTGGAATTGAAAAGACAAAGAACTCAAAAGAAAGGGATCGTGAATTAAAAGAAAATAACACTAAAAAAAAATAGTGAAATGGAAAAAAATTCCACAGACCAAAACAATAATTTAAAAACTCAATTGACATATAAGAAAGAAGAAAAAAGCTAATGAAGAAAATAATTTTTAAAATTAAACTGAACAAAAGAAACAAGATTAATGAGAAAGCAAGAATCGTCAAGCAAAAAAAAAAATACAAACTGAAAAAGCCAAATTATCTACTTGCAAAAAGGAAAGCTTGAAAAAGATCTAGGAGGTAATCGGGATTATTGGACTTTCTGAAAGCTATGATGAAAAAAAAGAGCCTAGATACTATTTTACAAGAAATCACAAAGAAACTGCCCAGATGAAAGAATCAGAAGGTAAAATAGGCAGAAAAATTCACAAATTTTCGAAAGAAACTTAAAATAAAAAACCCCGGAATATTGTGGCCAAATTTAAATTATCAGATTAAGGAAAAATTTTACAAGCAGCCAAAAAAAACAAAAAAAAACAATTTAAATACCAGGTGCCAATAAGGATCACCCAAGATCTGGCTGCCTACATTAAAGGACTGAAGGCCTGAATCTGATATTCTGAAAGGCACAAGAACTTGGGATGCAGCAAGAATAAACACCCAGCTAAGTGAGCATTTTCCCAGGAAGAAGATGATTTTAATGAAACAATGAATTCCATTTGTTTCAAAAAACCAGAATAAACACAAAATTTGATTCCAACCACAGAACTCAAGAGATGCAGAAAAGGTAAAAATAACTCTTGAGAATTGTATTTCTGTTGTGGATATACAAAAAAAATACATGTATAATTTGATTTTACTGATATAACATAAAAAAGAGCAGTAGATATGAAAAAGGGATGATGGCAGAATAAGGTGGGAAGGAGGGATAAAAAGAGAGAAACCACATCCCACGAAGAGGCAAAGAAACTTATCATATCTGAGGGAAATTAGAGAGGGGGAGGAACATTGTGTGAATCTTACTCTCATCAGAGTTGGCTCAAAGAAAAGGGAAAAGAAAAAGAGTAATAAGGGAAGGAAGGGGAAAAGATTCAAAGTGGGGGAGGGAGGGATTATAAAGAGGGTAAGCATCATGATACAAGGGGGTACAAGTTCAAAAAGGGGGGGCTGGGGAGGGAAAAAGAAAGCATAATCTGGGGTTTTAGGATGGCAGGAAACGATTTATAATTTAACCTTAAATGTGAATGGGATGAACTCCAAAAGAGGGGGCAGATACAGACTGGATCAAAGTCGAACCCTCCCAATATGTTTTTACAAGAAACACATTTAAAGCAGGAGAACATATAGAGAAAGGAAAAGGTGAGCAAAATCTATTATGCTTCAGGTGAAGTCGTAGGGTAGCTACCCATCTCAGATCAAGCAAAAAGCAAAAATCTAATTAAAAGAGAAAAGAAGGTAACTACACCCAAAGGCAGCAAAACAAGGGCAACAATAAAACATATATGCACCAAGTGGTATGGATCCAACCCTAAAGGAGAAGTTAAGAAAGTTGCAAGAAGAAATAGACAACAAAACTTAGTGGGAGATTTCAACCTTGACTCTCAGAATTAAAACAAACATAAAACAAATAAGAAAGAAATTAAAGAAAAATAGAATATTAGAAAATTAGGTATGTTAGATCTTTGGAGAAAAATTGAATGGAGATAAAAGTTATATATTTCTTCTCAGATTCATGGAACCTATTCAAAATTACCCAATATTAGGACATAAAGACCCAAAATTAAAGCAAGAAATACTAAATGCTTTCTTTCAGATCATGATGCAATAAAAACTACATTCAAAAAAAAGTTAGGGGAAATAGACCGAATTAAACCAAAAATCTTATCTTAAAGAATGAGGTGAAGAAAATTATAGATACAATTAATACCCCACCCAAGATAATGACAATGATGGGACACTACCTTTGGGATCCAGCCAAAGCGGTAATAAGAGGGAATTTTTATCCTTTAGAGGCTTATTAAATAAAACAGAGAAAGAAAAAGATTAATGAATTCGAAACAAAAAACCAAAAAAAACCAAATTAAAACCCCCAATCAAATACTAAATTTGAAATTTAAAATTAAAAGGAAAAAATTAAAAATAGTGAAAGTAAAAAATTATTGAGTAATTAAAAAACTAAGAGTTGGTTCTATGAAAAGCCAATAAAATAGATAAGCCTTTGGTAAACTGATTAGAAAAGGGAGAGGAAAATGAATTAGTGTCTTAAAATAAAAGGGGAACTTTTCCACCAAGGAAGAGGAAAAAGAAATAATAAGGAGCTATTTTGCTCAATTTATGCCAATAAATTTGATAACCTAAGTGAAATGGATGACTACCTCCAAAAAATATAGACTTCCCAGACTAAAGAGGAGGAAGTAATTCTTGAATAGTCCCATTTCAGAAAAAAAGAAATGAACAGGCAAAAACAACTCCCCAAAAAATCCCCAGGACCAGATGGATTTACAATGAATTTTACCAAAATTTAAAGAACAATTGGCCCCAATGTATAAAATTATTTGATAAAAATAGGGAAAAGGAGTCCTACCAAATTCCTTCAGAACAGACAGGGAAATATACCAAACCAGGTAGGTTGGGAAAGAAAATTATAGACCAATTTCCCGAATATTGATGCAAAACTTAAAAAGAATTAGCAAAAAGACACAGAAAATCATCTCCAAGAAATAATATGATCAAGTAGGATTTATACCAAATGGGGTTTAATATTAGGAAACTATCAATATAATTGGCCATATTAAAAACCAAATTAACAAAAAACCATATGATCATCCAATAGATGCAGAAAAAGCATTTGACAAAATCCAACATCCATTCCTTCAAAAAACACTTAATATAGGAATAAAATGGACTTTCCTTAAAAATCAGCAGCATCTATTTAAAACCATCAGTAAGCATCATATGTAATGGAGACAAACTGCAACCATTCCCAAAAGATCTGGAGGAAACAAGGTTCCCAAATCCATTTACTATTTAATATTGTATTAGAAAACTAGCTTTGGCAATAAGATGGAAAGAGATTAAAGGAATAAGAAAGGCAATGGAGGAAACCAAATTATCACTCTTTGCCAACATGATGGTATCTATAAAGAACCCAGAGATTCTAAAAAAAAGATTAGAAATAATTCCAACTTTAGAAAGTTGCTTTATAAAATAAACCCCAAATAAGTCATCAGCATTCTTATATATCACAAAAAATCCAACAGCAGAGTTACAAAGAGAAATTATTTAAAGTAACTACTGATAATATAAAATATTTAGAATCTATCAAAGGAAAATCAGAAAACTTTATGAGCAAAACAGACCACTTTTTTAAAAATTAAGTCGATCTAACCAATTGAAAAATTTAAATGCCTTGGATAGGGCAGAAATATAATAAAGAGACAAATTACCTAATCTATTTATTTAGCCTACCAATCAGACCCCAAAAACTATTTTAATGACCAGAAAAAAAAACAAAATTCATGTGGAAAACAAAAGGTCAAGAATTTCAAGGGAATTAATGAAAAAAAAAATCAAATGAAGATGGCTTAGCTTTAAAAAGAAAAATTATAATAGAGCAGAGTTACGAAAACCATTTGGTATTGGCTAAGGAATGATTAGGATCAGTGGAATAGGGTTAGGTTCAAGGATAAAACATCAACAATTAGAACGTAGTCTTGAAAAACCAAAGACCCCAGCTTTGGGATAAGAAACTGTTTGATAAAAAATTGGAAAATTAAACTAATATGGCAGAAAAAAATTTAACACCAATTAACACGATCCAAGATAAGGTCAAATGGGTTCTGACCAGAAAAGAATGAAATCATTAATAAATTAGAGGAACACAGGATAGTTTACCTCTCAGAACTGTGGAAGGGGAAGGATTTAGACCAAAAGAACTAGAGATCATTACTGATCCAAAATAGAAAATTTCGAATACCAAACTGAAAAGTTTTTGACAAACAAAACTAATGCAGACAAGATTAGAAGGAAACAATTAACTGGGAAAATATTTTATAGTCAAAGGTTCTTGATAAAGGCTCATTTCCAAAAAATAGAGAATTAACTCAATTTAAAAAAATCAAGCCATTCTCCAATTGAAAATGGTCAAAGGTATGAAAGACTTTCAGATGAAGAAATTGAAACTATTTCTAGTCATATGAAAAGATGCCCAAGTCAATTAATCAGAGAAATGCAAATTAAGACAACTTAAGATACATATACACCTCCGATTGGCTAAGAACAGGAAAAAATAATGATGATTGTTGAGGGGATGGGGGAAACCGGGAATTGATTCATTGTTGGTGGAGTTTAACAATCCAACCATTTTCGAGAGAAGTTTGGAACTATGCTCAAAAGGTTATCAAGCGTATACCCTTTGATCCAGCAGTGTTACTACTGGGTTATATCCCAAAGAGAAAAAGACGGAAAGGGACCTGTATGTGCAAAATGTTTGTGGCAGCCCTTTTGTAGTGGTTAGAAACTGGAAACTGAATGGATGTCCACGTTGGAGAATGGCTGAATAAATTGTGTATATGAATATCATGGAAATATTGCTGTTCTGTGAAAACCAACAGGATGATTTGAAATTGGAGACTTACAAACTGGATTGAGTGAAATGAGGGACCAGGAGATCATTGTATACTTCAACAAAATACTATATGAAAGTTCGATGGACCTGGCCATCCTCAGCAACGAGATCAACCAAATCATTTCCAATGGAGCAGTAATAAACTGAACCAGCTACGCCCAGAGAAAGAACTCCCGGGAATCAAAAAACCATTACATTGAATTCCCAATCCCTATATTTATGCCCACCTGCATTTTTGATTTCCTTCACAAGCTAATTGTACAATATTTCAGAGTCTGATTCTTTTTGTACAGCAAAATTACATTTTGGTCATGTATACTTATTGTGTATCTAATTTATATTTTAATGTATTTAACATCTACTGGTCATCCTGCCATCTGGGGGAGGAGGTGGGGGGGTAAGAGGTGAAAAATTGGAACAAGAGGTTTGGCATTTGTTAATGTTGTAAAGTTACCCATGCATATAACCTGTAAATAAAAGGCTATTAAAAAAAAAAGAATCTCAATGGAAGCTGAGGCTCATCTGAAGAATTTGAGGGATTAAAGCTGTATCATCCCCTTGGAGATGCTTGATGAAGGTGACTTCTTACCAACCTTCATTTTAGAGCTAGTAAAATCTACTCTACTTCCTATCAGCAATGAAGATACATGTAATTGACTATTGAGTCAATTACCGCCTTTATGATTTTCTTCTTTCTAATGGTATTGAGGTATAAAGATGACTCTCAGAGCTCCTGAGGCACAGTAGGTGGATGCTAAAAGTTAGATAGTCATGGTTTCCTAGGCAGCCACCTCCTGTATGCATTTTCTTTCCTTTGCTATGTTTTTATTTGAAATCTGAAAAAAACAGATAGTATATTCCATTTCCAAGGAACCCAAGCAGGAATATTAAGTCACCAGAATCTTTGTGGCAGAGAAAATGGCAATAATGGACTGATGGAGAAGGAAAAAGTCATCTATTAAGGTAGAAAGACCAATGAATGAGTCCATTTAGCATTCATTGAAATGTACTCAGTGAGGGCAAAATGTAAATATCTAAGAGTTACTCTCACAGAGACTCTTTGAAAATGTCCCCATAAGACTGAATTAGCCTCTCAACTGACTATATTCATTTAATAATTATTTATCTCTTAATATTCTTTTTTTCCGTATGTGGGGATAAAACTAACTGTTCCACATCTGATTCGTGTTTGTACTCTGAATGTATCTTTTTAATTTTACCACTCTTCATCCTTTCAGGAGCTGGGAGTAGGATCTTATCTGAGAATTCAAAATTGAAAATTTCTCCCCTCAAGTATGTGAGAATCAAATAAGACAATGTAAGTAGATCATAAATTTATATAAGGGAGTAAAGTATAAGATCACTAAAAAGGTTAGAGAGGGTCAGGTTGTGAGAAACTTTAAGTGCCAAAGGGAAGATTTCATATTTGATCATAGAGAAAATAGGGAGACATTAGAGTTTATGGAGGATGGGGAAAGGTGACATGGTCAGATCTATCATATAAGAAAATAATTGTGGCAGTTGAATGAAGAATCGATTAAAATGGGGAAAGACATTAGACAGAGAAAATAACCAGAAACTATTAAGATATTGAAGGTCTAAACCAGGGGAGTGGCTACATAAATGAAAAAAAAAGAGAGCTCATGAAAAAAATGCTATAAAGTTATAGATGATAAGATTTGACAAGAGATTGGCTACATGTTTTGGGTCAAGTGAAATTTGAGGATGACAATGAGTTTCTAAGCTTGGGAAACTGGGAAGTTAGTGGTAGTACCCTTATTTATGATAGCAAATTTGGGAAAGGCAGGGAAATTTTTTAGGGGGGAATGATGTGTTCTTTTAGATTAGTTTGAGATGTCTAAGGAAAATTCAACTAAAAACATATAAGATCAGTTGGTAATTTGAACTGGAGTTCAGGAGACAGATTAAGTTTGAATATCTATTCTCTTTCCCTGTCTGACTTGCTTTCTCTCTCCCTCCAAATGTATATAAGTAGAGAAATTTTAAATGCCGTGGAATAGTTAAGTTATCTTGGCAGCACACTTTCCAGGGATATACATATTATTAATTTATTAATGAGGTTAAGGCACACATTGTTAGAGGTAGGTCAATGTTTGGGAGGATGTGAAAGAAAGTATGTGAGAGAAGAGGTATTAGGTTACATATTAAACTGAAGGTATGCAGAGCTGTTACATTGACTTTATTGTTGGATGCCTCTGAAACTTGAACAATCTATCAGTGCCATGACAGAGAATTGAAATGACAAATTTATAAAAAATAAAAATTATTCACCAATTAACAATCACAGGATATGAACAGGCAGCTTTCAATGAAGAAATCAAAGATATATTTAGTCATATAAAATGCTCTAAATCATTATTGATTAGAGAAATGCAAATTAAAATAACTGAGGACTGAGATTCCCTTTACTGCAGGCCTCTCAAGAGAGAGATGGTCCTTCTGTATGCACATACATTCTCAACTCAATAGCCAATCAAAAAGATTCTTTTTACCACAAAGTTCACAAACAGAAAGCAATTGAAAAATACCTATAAATGTTTCAAAGAGGAGAGTTTTGTCCCTTCATTCCACTCCATCAGGCATTTCCAGAAGTAGCCTCATCAGACTTTCATCTTGATGACTTAAATTTCTTTGACATGTATCTCTGTCTTATTACTAAAATCCTATCTTAAATAGCCTGCATAGCCACCGAACAGATTCATCTCAAGGGGAAAGGAGGTTTAATGGGGAATACTATTAGCAGAAACAGATCATTTAAATTATAGATGGAATGAAAGCAATAGTATTTTTTCTTACCAGAAAAATTGACAGGGGAAAATTGGAAAAAATAAAAATTTTAATGTAAAAGAAATCCACATTTCTAATTATAAACCTCATGAGAATACACATACACACACAACTATTTTTTAACTTGTGATGACACTTTTTCTTTGGGAATATTGTCCTTAATTGTGTGTTATATTCACCACCCTCCTCCCAAAACTAGTTCTGTGCATAGAATTCTATGTGCATGAACATCTGTCATTTGTCTAATTGGAGGAAATCTCATGGCACTAGAGTAGGATGTCTCACCATGTCTCATTTTCCTCCTTTTCTACTACTTCATGGCCTACTTTGACATGTTGTTTAAAGTTTAAAGAAGTTTTCTCTTAATGACTTCACACAAACACCTGTGAAATAGTGAGGTTGATTGCTATGCACCCGTCTTTGATTGCATTGGGAGTTCGTGATTGTTTATTTCCTTACTTCTCTCAGAATCATTGAAAATAGTGATGGAAAATACCAATTAGGTTATACCCTCACCATTCCAGTATTGTTTCTTGGAATACAAGAAACAATTCATATATCTCCAGAATGGAACATTTTCTGAGAGAGTTTGTCTTTTACTAAAAGTCATCTCATCACAAGTTTCTCCCCCACCCCCAGATGAAACCTAGATTTTTTTTTTATTTTCTTCCAATTTCTTCTTTTTACAGTTTTGGCAATTCTAAATAACTCTTATTCCTTGCTGATTTTCCTGTTTTTTAGATATCTGAAAGTTGTCATTATGTCTCCTCTGACAAAGCATCATGCTGCCAGAAGGATTCTAACAATGTTATCTAATTTACCCTGTCACCTTAAGGCAGGAGTGAATTTAAAGCATATTGAACACAGAGTTGACTAGCCATTCTGAAAGATTTCAAAATAAAGGAGATCTTTCTCAAGTCATCCCCCTGAGAGGGAGGGAGGTGCTATTTTATCTCTGTCTTTATATTTTCATCAACTAACACTGTACCTGGAATGTAGCAGCTATTTAATAAATTCTTACTGAAGTGAATTTTATCATTAAAATTATTCTATACTTGACATCTAACATATATCTCCCACTGAAATGTAAAAACTTTCTATAGTAAGTGGACATAGAGATTTCTTTGCTTTCATATTCTTAAAGTTAGCAAGTCTATCAACAAGTATTTGTTACTGAGAAACCAAAACAATGGTCCTTTACTCAAAGGTCTGATTGTGAAGGTGGATGAAGGCTAGTTTTCTGGCATTCCAATTGTGGAAAAAAACATGCAAAAATGTACATAAATGTTACATAGAATAAAAATGGAAGGTAACCTCAGGAAAAAGGTATCAACAGTGAGGGAGACCAGGAAAGCCCCCTACAAAAAGTGGAATTTGATTTAAGGTTTGAAGAAAGCTGGAGAGATCAGGAGGGACAGGGAGAGCTCTCCAGACAGGGAGGACATCCAATGAAAAGGGTCTCATTCAAGAAACATCAAGAAGGCTAAAATCTGGCAATAATAATCTGTCTTTTAGCAAAGCCTTCCTTTGATAAAGCATTTTTCTTTAATTTACAGCTGATAATTTTTCTAATAGAATGAAATATCTTTCTAATTCTACACACAGTAAAAACAAACATGATTTATTAAGGAGCACACAGATCCTTATTAGGAAGAAGCATATTTAGTGAATGCAAAGTAAGAAATTTTGATATAATATTTTAGAATTGCATCCACAAAAATGTGAAAACCATTTTACCAACTTGGATATCAAATACAAATTTCTTTGACATTTAAAACCCTTTGGGTCACATGGTGCAGTGGATAGAGAACATGTCCTGGAATTAGGAAGACCTGGCTTCCTATCCACCCTAAAATAAGAGCTGAATGATTCTGGGCAAATCATTTAACATCTCTGCTTCAGTATCTTCATTTGTAAAATGAACCCTTGCAGGGTTATTTTAAGGGACAAATGAGATATTTGTAAAAATATTTGCAAATTTCCTGGCACATAATAAGTCCTTGAGAAATGCTTCCTTCCTTCATAATCTGGATTTTTTCAGCCTTATTGCATATTAATCTCTTTCATTCATCCTAAAGTTTTCCTTCTACAAACATTTGTCTCCATCACTGAGTTTTCATAGTGTGTCTAAATTATGCTACTTTCTCACTTTCACTTCCAGCTCAACCCACCTCTAATATCTATACTATTTGTATAATCTAATTTTCTTCAAAGTTGAGTTTAACCACTATCTCTTATGTAAGACATTTTCTGGTTTCTCATAACTGCTAGTGCTTCCCCTCTGAAACCAGCTTGTGTACACACACAAACATAGATAAATACACACAAATATATACATATATATATGTATATGTGTATATAAATACCCATACATTTATAAATATATGTGTGTATAGATGATAGATAGGCACGTAGATAGATATACATAGTAAATACTTGTTTTCTTCAAGAGAATATAAGCTCTTTCAGGGTAGGAATTGTTTTTTGTTTGTTTGCTTTATCTTGTTAATATCTCTTGCCTCTGGTCCAATCTTTGGCACATACTATGCTCTTAAAACTACTTGAATTAAAGTTGTGACATAAACTCAACAATATTCTATATTTTCTGTACCTTGTATGTTACAAGAAACCAAATTAATACCATTCCATAGTCATTAGCAAGGAATAACTTCTGGTAAAATTAGTAATAAGGAGGTAGATCTAAACAATTGGAAAAAATATCAATTGCTCATGAGTAGAACAAGCTAATATAATAAAAATGACAATTCTGCCTAAATTGATCTACTTGTCCAGTGACATTCCAATCAAACTTTCAAAAAATTAGTTTCTAGAATTAGAAAAAAACAATACAAAAGGCCAAGAAGATCAAGGGAGTTGATGGAAAAAATGCAAAGGATGGTGGCTTAGCAGTATTAAACCTAAAACTATATTATAAAGCAGCAGTCATCAAAACCATTTGTTATTGCTTAAGAAATACAGTGGTGGATCAGTGGAATAGATTAGATATACATGGCACAATAATCAAGATAACAAGTAATCTATTATGGAATAAACTCCCAAACTCCAGATTCAGGAATAAGAACTCACGATTTGACAAAAAATTGCTGGGAAAACTGAAAATAGACCTATATTCCACACCCCATATCAAAATAAAGTTAAAAGGATGTCTGTATTAAGCATAAAAGAAGATAACATAAACAAATTAGGAGAATAATCAGATCTTTGGAGGAGAGGAATTTATGAACGAAGAACTAAAGAACATTATGAAAGGCAAAATAGACAACTTCGATTACATTAAATTAAAAAGGGTTTGCAAAAACAAAACCAATGGAACCAAGATTAAAAGGGAAATACAAAGCTGGGAAAAAATCTTTACAGCCAGCATTCCTGATAAGGTTCTTATTTCTAAAATATATAAATAATTGTGTCAAATTTATAAGAATACAAGTCATTCCCCTCTTGATAAATGGTCAAAGAATATGAACAGAAAATTTTCAATGATGAAATTAAAGCCAACTATAGTCATATAAAAATACTCTAAATCACTATTAATTACAGAAATGCAAATTAAAATAACTCTGAGGTACTATCTCACACCTCTCACATTGTCCAAGATGACAGGAAAAGATAATGACAAATGTTGGAGGGGATGTGGAAAAACTGGGAAACTGATACATTGTTGGTGGAGTTGTGAAATGATCCATTCTGTTCTCCATTTTGGAGAACAGCTTGGAACTATGCCCAAGGGGTTATCAACCTGTTGCATATTCTTTGTTTTTTTTTTTTTTTTTTTTTTTAATTTAATAGCCTTTTATTTACAGGATATATACATGGGTAACTTTACAGCATTAACAATTGCCAAACCTCTTGTTCCAATTTTTCACCTCTTACCCCCCCACCCCCTCCCCTAAATGGCAGGATGACCAGTAGATGTTAAATATATTAAAATATAACTTAGATACATAATAAGTATACATGACCAAAACATTATTTTGCTGTACAAAAAGAATCAGACTCTGAATTTATTGTACAATTAGCTTGTGAAGGAAATCAAAAATGCAGGTGTGCATAAATATAGGGATTGGGAATTCAATGTAATGGTTTTTAGTCATCTCCCAGAGTTCTTTTTCTGGGTATAGCTGGTTCAGTTCATTACTGCTCCATTAGAAATGATTTGGTTGATCTCGTTGCTGAGGATGGCCTGATCCATCAGAACTGGTCATCATCTAGTATTGTTGTTGAAGTATATAATGATCTCCTGGTCCTGCTCATTTCACTCAGCATCAGTTCGTGTAAGTCTCTCCAGGCCTTTCTGAAATCATCCTGTTGGTCATTTCTTACAGAACAGTAATATTCCATAATTTTCATATACCACAATTTATTCAGCCATTCTCCAACTGATGGACATCCATTCAGTTTCCAGTTTCTAGCCACTACAAAAAGGGCTGCCACAAACATTCGTGCACATACAGGTCCCTTTCCTTCTTTATAATCTCTTTGGGATATAAGCCCAGTAGTAACACTGCTGGATCAAAGGGTATGCACAGTTTGATAACTTTTTGAGCATAGTTCCAAACTACTCTCCAAAATGGTTGGATTCGTTCACAACTCCACCAACAATGAATCAATGTCCCAGTTTTCCCACATCCCCCAACAATCATCATTATTTTTCCTGTCATCTTAGCCAATCTGACAGGTGTGTAGTGGTATCTTAGAGTTGTCTTAATTTGCATTTCTCTGATTAATAATGACTTGGAGCATCTTTTCATATGACTAGAAATAGTTTCAATTTCTTCATCTGAGAATTGTCTGTTCATATCCTTTGACCATTTTTCAATTGGAGAATGGCTTGATTTTTATAAATTAGAGTTAATTCTCTATATATTTTGGAAATGAGGCCTTTATCAGAACCTTTGACTGTAAAAATATTTTCCCAGTTTATTGCTTCCCTTCTAATCTTGTCTGCATTAGTTTTGTTTGTACAAAAACTTTTCAGTTTGGTATAATCAAAATTTTCTATTTTGTGATCAGTAATGATCTCTAGTTCTGCTTTGGTCATAAAGACCTTCTCCTTCCACAGGTCTGAGATGTAAACTATCCTATGTTCCTCTAATTTATTAATGATTTCATTCTTTATGCCTAGGTCATGAACCCATTTTGACCTTATCTTGGTGTAGGCGTTAAGTATGGATCAATGCCTAGTTTCTGCCATATTAGTTTCCAATTTTCCCAGCAATTTTTATCAAACAGTAAGTTCTTATCCCAAAAGCTGGGATCTTTGGGTTTGTCAAAGACTAGGTTGCTATATTTGTTGACTGTTTTGTCCCTTGAACCTAATCTATTCCACTCATCAACTAATCTATTCCATAGCCAATACCAAATAGTTTTGGTAACTGCTGCTCTATAATATAATTTTAGATCTGGTACACCGTCATTTGATTTTTTTTTCATTAATTCCCTTGAAATTCTTGACCTTTTGTTTTTCCATATGAACTTTGTTGTTATTTTTTCTAGGTCATTAAAATAGTTTTTTGGGAGTCTGATTGGTATAGCGCTAAATAAATAGATTAGTTTAGGTAATATTGTCATCTTTATTATATTTGCTCGCCCTATCCAAGAGCATTTAATATTTTTCCAATTGGTTAGATCAGACTTAATTTGTGTGAAAAGTGGTCTGTAATTTTGCTCATAAAGTTTCTGATTTTCCCTTGGCAGATAGATTCCTAAATATTTTATATTATCAGTAGTTACTTTAAATGGAATTTCTCTTTGTAACTCTGACTGTTGGATTTTGTTAGTGATATATAAGAATGCTGATGACTTATGTGGGTTTATTTTATAACCAGTGTTGCATATTCTTTGACTCAGCAGTGCCATTACTAGGTCTGCAACCCAATGAAATATTAAAGGAGGAAAAAGGACCCATATGTGCAAAAATGTTTGTAGCAGCTCTTTTTGTGGTAGCAAGGAATTGGAAGATGAGGAGATACCCATTAATTGGGGATTGTTGTGCTATAAAATGATGAACAAGCTGATTTTAGAAAGGCTTGGAAAGGTTTACATCAACTGATGCTTAACAAAACAAGCAGAACCATAAATACATTGTGCACAATAACAAGAAGAATGAAAGACTTGGTTCTTCTCAGTGGTTCAGTGATCCAAAGCAATCCCAATAGACTTTGGTCAGAAAATGCCATTTGCATTCAGAATAAGAACTAAGGAGACTGAATATAAATCAACAAATGCTATGTTCATCCTTTTTTCTGTTTTTTTTTTTATCTCCCTCATGGCTTTCCTCTTTTACTTTGATTTTTCTCTCCCAACATTATTCATAAAGTAATGTATATTAAAATAAATAAGTTTACTACTAAAAAAAAAAAGGAGATAGGACAGAGTAACATAACTGTAGTACTTTTAGTTTCAAACAGGATTATCTGAATGTATTAATTGAACTCCATAAATTTTGTCTCTTATTTTGTCTTATATATTCTTTGATATATCAAGATGAAAATGGTTCCAGTACACATAATGACATGAACTAGTAATTCAGTGATATAGGCTTCTGTTATGGAGCAATGAAAACCTGGAAAAATCTTAGTTTATTTCTTCCAATAATTCCAGGGCATTCTTAGAGTCTGCATTATATTTTTGGCTCTGTAAAAAGAAAAGGCAATAAGACAAGACGATTGAATGTTTGAGTGTGATAAAGCAAGAAAGTGGCAACTGAGTTTATCCTTGTACTAATTAGTATCTTAAACTCAAGGCACCTTACTTCTCTAGACTTCAGTTCATTCTTCTGCAAAATAGAAACTTTTGATGACTTCCAAGGTCTCTTCAAGATCTGAAATTAAGGGATACAAGAATTTGTGGAAGCTCATTATTTCAAAAAAACAAACTTATCTGGCAAACTCTAATAGAAGGTGAGATTCGAGCTGTATGAAAGAAATCTAGAGAAACAAGGACCTGGAGGTGAGAAGGGAGAATATATTAGGTGTTAGGAATAGCAAGTGAAGAAATGGAAAGAGGAATCAGAAGTGCCATGTGTGAGAAATAGCAAATAGGCCCCTGTAGTTCGATTATAATGTATGATAGCTTTCCCCATATATATCCCTCATATATTGAGGGAGGGACCATAGGATAACAACTTCCTATTTGTGATCTCTTGGGCTACCCTATGCTTCCACCAATAGTCCAAATTTTTCTATATCTCATAGTCATAACTTTAATTCTCTCCCACATAGGAGATGATTGTTCTGCATTTTCTAAGGAGATTTGAGACAACATTATTTGATATACAAAAAAATGAAAAATTGAATGAATGTTTCAGTTTCATAATAGTCAGCTCATAATTCACCGGATATAGTTGCTAGGTGATGGTGAATGAATCTGAATAATTATCATCTAGGTAGAACCAAGGCCCTGTTGTCTACACAGAATTATATGTAATTTATCCAGATCTGATCTCTGGTTCCTCACAATGGAGCCTTTGTCCCTTGTTTATCCTTTTGTTCATTACAGCTTTCTTTGTCTGCCTCAGTGCTTGCTGGGTGGTTTAGATTAATCTATTTTTTTTTATTTAATAGCCTTTTATTTACAGGATATATGCATGGGTAACATTACAGCATTAACAATTGCCAAACCTCTTGTTCCAATTTTTTCACCTCTTACCCCCCTACCCCCTCTCCTAGATGGCAGGATGACCAGTAGATGTTAAATATATTAAAATATAAATTAGATACACAATAAGTATACATGACCAAAACGTTATTTTGCTGTACAAACAGAATCAGACTCTGAAATATTGTACAATTAAACGTGAAGGAATCAAAAATGCAGGTGTGCATAAATATAGGGATTAGGAATTCAATGTAATGGTTTTAGTCATCTCCCAGAGTTCTTTTCTGGGCATAGCTAGTTCAGTTCATTACTGCTCCATTGGAAATGATTTGGTTGATCTTGTTGCTGAGGATGGCCTGGTGCATCAGAACTGGTCATCATATAGTATTTTTGTTGAAGTATATAATGATCTCCTGGTCCTGCTCATTTCACTCAGCATCAGTTCGTGTAGAGTCTCTCAGGCCTTTCTGAAATCATCCTGTTGGTCATTTCTTACAGAACAGTAATATTCCATAATATTCATATACGAATTTATTCAGCCATTCTCAACTGATGGACATCCATTCAGTTTCAGTTTTAGCCACTACAAAAGGGCTGCCACAAACATTCATGCACATACAGGTCCTTTCCCTTCTTTATGATCTCTTTGGGATATAAGCCCAGTAGTAACCTGCTGGATCAAAGGGTATGCACAGTTTGATAACTTTTTGAGCATAGTTCCAAACTACTCTCAAAATGGTTGGATTCGTTCACAACTCCACCAACAATGCATCAATGTCCCAGTTTTCCTGCATCCCTCAACAATCATCATTATTTTTCCTGTCATCTTAGCCAATCTGACAGGGTGGTAGTGGTATCTTAGAGTTGTCTTATTTGCATTTCTCTGATTAATAATGACTTGGAGCATCTTTTCATATGACTAGAAATAGTTTCAATTTCTTCATCTGAGAATTGTCTGTTCATATCCTTTGACCATTTTCAATTGGAGAATGGCTGATTTTCATAAATTTGAGTTAATTCTCTATATATTTTGGAAATGAGGCCTTTATCAGAACCTTTGACTGTAAAAATATTTCCCAGTTTATTGCTTCCTTCTAATCTTGTCTGCATTAGTTTGTTTGCACAAAAACTTTTCAGTTTGGTATAATCAGAAATTTTCTATTTTGTGATCAGTAATGATCTCTAGTTCTGCTTTGGTCATAAGACCTTCCCCTTCCACAAGTCTGAGAGGTAAACTATCCTGTGTTCCTCTAATTTATTAATAATTTCATTCTTTATGCTGGTCATGAACCCATTTTGACCTTATCTTGGTGTCTGGCGTTAAGTAGTGGATCAATGCCTAGTTTCTGCCATTTAGTTTCCAATTTTCCCAGCAATTTTTATCAAACAGTAAGTTCTTATCCCAAAGCTGGGATCTTTGGGTTTTGTCAAAGACTAGGTTGCTATATTTGTTGACTGTTTTATCCTTGAACCTAATCTATTCCACTGATCAACTAATCTAGTTCTTAGCCAATACCAAATGGTTTTGGTAACTGCTGCTCTATAATATAATTTTTAGATCTGGTTTTAGCTAAGCCACCTTCATTTGATTTTTTTCATTAGATTCTGAAATTCTTGACCTTTTGTTTTCCATATGAACTTGGCTGTTATTTTTCTAGGTCATTAAAATAGTTTTTGGGACTCTGATTGGTATAGCGCTAAATAAATAGATTAGTTTTAGGTAATATTGTCATCTTTATTATATTTGCTCACCCTATCCAAGAGCATTTAATATTTTTCAATTGGTTAGATCAGACTTAATTTGTGTGAAAAGTGGTCTGTAATTTTGCTGATAAAGTTTCTGATTTTCCCTTGGCAGATAGGATTCCTAAATATTTTATATTATCAGTATTACTTTAAATGGAATTTCTCTTTGTAACTCTGACTGTTGGATTTTAGTTAGTGATATATAGAATGCTGATGACTTATGTGGGTTTATTTTATAACAGCAACTTTGCTAAAGTTGTGGATTATTTCTAATAACTTTTAGCAGAATCTGGGGTTCTCTAAGTATAGCATCATGTCATCGGCAAAGAGTGATAATTTGGTTTCCTCATTGCCTATTCTTATTCCTTAATCTCTTTCTCAGCTCTTATTGCTAAAGCTAGTGTTACTAATACAATATTAAATAAGTAAAAGGTGATATGGCACTTGTTTCACTCCAGATCTTATTGGGAATGGTTGCAGTTTGTCTCCATTACATATGATGCTTACTGATGGTTTTAAATAGATGCTGCTGATTAAGGAAAAGTCCATTTATTCCTATACTCTCAAATGTTTTTTTATAGGAATGGATTTTGGATTTTTTCAAATGCTTTTTCTGCATCTATTGAGATGATCATATGGTTTTTGTTAATTTTGGTTGTTAATTGGCCAATTATATTGATAGTTTTCTAATATTGAGACCAGCCCTGCATTCTGGTATAAATCCTACTTGATCATAGTGTATTATCTTGGAGATGTTTTCATGTAGTCTTTTGCTAATATCTTATTTCAAGATTTTAGCATCAATATTCATTAGGGAGATTGGTCTATAATTTTCTTTCTCTGTTTTCAACCTACCTGGTTTAGGTATCAAGTATCCCTGATCTGTGTCATAGAAGGAATTTGGTAGGACTCCTTCATTCCCTAGTTTTATCAAATAATTTATATAGCATTAGGGCCAATTGTTCTTTAAATGTTTGGTAAAATTCAATAAATCCATCTGGTCCTGGGGATTTTTTCTTAGGGAGTTGTTTAATTGCCTGTTCTATTTCTTTTTCTGAAATGGGACTATTCAAAGCAATTTACTTCCTCCTCTGTTAGGTCTGGAAGTCTATATTTTTTGGAGGTAGTCATCCATTTCACTTGGGTTATCAAATTTATTGGCATGAAGTTGAGCAAAATAGCTCCTTATTATTTCTCATTTCCTCTTCATTGGTGGAAAGTTCTCCCTTTTCATTTTTAAGACTACTAATTTCATTTTTCCTCTCTCCTTTTCTAATCAGATTTCCAAAGGCTTATCTATTTTATTGGCTTTTCTAGAACCAACTCTTACTTTTATTAATTAGTTCAATAGTTTTTTACTTTCAATATTTTTAATTTCTCCTTTTAATTTTAGAATTTCCAATTTAGTATTTGATTGGGGTTTTAATTTGGTCTTTTTTTAGTTTTTAGTTTGAAGCCCAATTCATTAATCTTTTCTTTCTCTGTTTTTTCAAGTAAGCCTCTAAGGATATAAAATTCCCTCTTATTACTTTGGCTGCATCCCGAATTTTGGTATGATGTCTTCATTTGTCATTATCTTGAGTGATATTATTAATTGTATCTATAATTTGTCTTCACCCAATCATTCTTTAAGATGAGATTGTTTAGTTTCCAATTACTTTTGGTCTATTTCCCCTAACTTTCGTTGAATGTAGTTTTTTTGTCATGATCTGAAAGAAAGCATTTACTATTTCTGCTTTCTTGCATTTAATTTTGGGTCTTTATGTCCTAATATATGGTCAATTTTGAATAGGTTCCATGAACTGCTGAGAAGAAAGTATTTCCTTTCTATCTCATTCATTTTTCTCAAAGATCAACATACTAATTTTTCTAATATTCTATTTACTTCTTTAATTTCTTTCTTATTTGTTTTGTGGTTTGATTTGTTAATTCTGAGAGTGCAAGGTTGAGATCTCTACTATTACAGTTTTGTTGTCTATTTCTTTTGCATCTCTTAACTCTCCTTTAGGAAGTTGGATGCCATACCACTTGGTGCATATATGTTTAATATTGATATTGCTTCGTTGTTTATCTCCTTTAGCAGGATGTTGTTTCCTTCTTATCTCTTTTAATTAGATCAATTTTGTTTTTGCTTGATCTGAGATAAGGATGGCTACCTCTTTTTTTGACTTCACCTGAAGCATAATAGATTTTTGCTCAGCCTTTTACCTTTACTCTATATGTATCTCCCTGCTTTAAATGTGTTTCTTGTAAACAACATATTGTAGGGTTCTGACTTTTGATCCAGTCTGCTATCTGCCTCCTCTTTATAGGGGAGTTCATCCCATTCACATTTACGGTTAGAATTACTAAATCTGTATTTCCTGCCATCCTAATACCCCAGATTATGCTTTACTTATTCTTGCCTCCCCAACCCTCTCTCCCCTTTTAAACTTTTGCCCCTCTTGTATACAATGCTTATCCTCTTTAATCCCTCCTCCCCCTTTGTGTCTTTTCCCCTTCCTTCCTTATTACTCTTTTCTTTTCCTTTTCCTCTCCCCGTTTTTAATGACGCGAGAGAGAATTTTCTCTAAAACAAGTGTCAATTTATTTTTTTCTTTGAGCCAACTCTGATGAGAGTAAGATTCACACAATGTTCCTCCCCCCCTCTAAATCCCCCCTCAGATATTATAAGTTTCTTTTGCCTCTTTGTGGGATGTGGTTTCCCTCTTTTTATCCCTCCTTCCCACCTTATTCTGCCATCATCCCTTTTCCATATCTACTTCCCTTTTTATGTTATATCAGTACAATCAAATTATACATGTATTCTTTTGTATATCCACAACAGAAATACAATTCTCAAGAGTTATTTTACCTTTTCTGCATCTCTTGAGTTCTATTGTTGGAGATCAAATTTTTGTTTAGTTCTGGTTTTTCTTCAGAAACAAATGGAATTCATTTGTTTCATTAAATGTCCATCTTTTTCCCTGGAAGAAAATGCTCAGCTTAGCCGGGTAGTTTATTCTTGGCTGCATCCCAAGTTCTTGTGCCTTTCGGAATATCATATTCCAGGTCCTTCTTTCCTTTAATGTAGAGGCAGCCAGATCTTGGGTGATCCTTATTGTGGCACCTCGGTATTTACATGGTTTTTTTTTGGCTGCTTGCAAAATTTTTTCCTTAATCTGATAATTCTGAAATTTGGCCACAATATTCCTTGGGGTTTTCATTTTAGGGTTTCTTTCAGAAGGTGTTCGATGAATTCTTTCAATGCCTTTTTTACCTTCTGATTCTATTACATCTGGGCAGTTCTCTTTGATGATTTCTTGTAAAATAGTATCTAGGCTCTTTTTTTCATCATAGTTTTCAGAAAGTCCAATAATCCTCAGATTATCTCTCTAGATCTATTTTTCCAAGTCTGTCGTTTTGCAAGTAGATAATTCATGGTTTTCCAGTTTGTCATTTTTGTTTTGCTTGACTGATTCTTGCTGTCTCAATGAATCATTATTTTCTATTTGTTCAGTTCTAATTTTTAAAGAATTATTTTCTTCATTAGCTTTTTTTTTTTTTTTACTTCTTTCTGTATATGTCCAATTGAGTTTTGAAATGTATTGTTTTGGTCTGTGGAATTTTTTTCCATTTCACTAATTTTTTTTTTTAGTGAATTATTTTCTTTTTCCAATTCACAGATCCTACTTTCTTGAGTTCTTTTCTTTTCAATTCAAATCCTATTTTCTTCGAGTTCTTTATTTTTCCAATTCACCTAATTTTGTTTCCCTGCACTTCCTGGGAATTTTTTAACTTTTCCAATTTGTATTTCAGGAAGTTGTTGCTCTCTTGTAAGGCTTCTCTTTCCTTTCCCAATTTATCTTCTAACTCTCTTTTGAGACTTTTAATGGTCTCTTCTATGAGAGCATCATGTAAAGGAGGACAGTCTGATGCATTTTTGCTGTTTGAGTTCTCTTCAGGTTTGCTGACCTGCTCTTTTTCTGCATAGAAGCTGTGGATCGTTCTTTTCTTCTTTTTATTCATGTTTTAAAGCCTTTAGGGTATGTCTCCTAGGCAAGGGGGTTACCAACTTCCTCTGCAGAGCAGGGAGAGATGTAAACCGATTTCGGGCTCCGAGGTATGGGAGTGCTCTGAGTGAGAGTCTTCCCTTCCCCCAACAGGAAGTGGATGCAGCACTGGCCGAGCTATGGAAGTGCCCAGTTGGGCTGTGTGGGTTAGTGATTGCCCTAGACTAGAGACTAAGGGGTGAAAGTGTCACTGCCCCAGCCGGGAGCCTCTTGTGGGACTGTGAGTATTAGCAGCTGACCGCAGACCGCAGACCGCCACAAACTCTGCCCAGTGTCTCTGCCTGATGCAAATCGGCCCTAGAAAAGCTCTATGGCCCCAAGCAGAGCTCCCCACTGCGCAGATTGGAGGCTAACCGGGGCTGCGTCCTCCTGCCGTGCAGGATCACAGCTGCCCCAAGGAAATGCCCTGTAGTGTGGGTTGGGGCTGGGAGCTTGTGCTGAGATCTGTGCTTTCACTTTCGGTTTGAGGCTCTCCTCGGAACCTAATTTCTCTCCCCGCCTGCGCTGATCTCCCCCCTGGCCCCGGAACCAACCTTTTTTTGGCGAGACTGCAGATTTTCTTCGGCCGGTGAGTTGTTCTACTTCTTATCTTTACGAACTGTAGCAGTCAAGACTATTTTTGAGGCTCGATATGATATTGATAAAGAGGGTAAGAGAAGAGCTTAGAAAGTCGCGTGTGTCTTCTCCGCCATCTTGGCTCAGCCCCCTCGGTTTAGATTAATCTAAAAGTAACATTTAGAGATTGGTCAGATGTAGAAGACACCAAGATTATTTATTGCATCCCAGACCATTTCCAATCTTTCTGAATTTTGTCTTGCCACTAGACTTTAATGACTGGAAGAGAAAGACTGATGACTTTGTATAACTCTGCCTCACTTAAATACAATTCAAACCCATGATATCATTGATCCACTTTGAAAACAAAGTATGAAAAACAAAGTGATTCCCAATGATCAGATTGGATTTTGCTGAGTTTCTAGGAGTGTGTGTGTGTGTGTGTGTGTGTGTCTGTGTGTGTATAAAAGTGTGGACATAATCAATTGTGTGGACATAAACCAGTTACAAAGGAGGATTTCAAAAAGCATAATTTTACATTTTATTCTCGACAATTTCTGCTATCAGAAAAAATCCAATTCAATTTAATAAGCATTAATTGAATGCCTACTATGTGTAAAGCTTTGTAAAAGAATTCCTGCCTTCCAGAAATATTTATTCAATGTAGAGGAAAGCATGTTCATTCATAAATAAATAAGAATGTATAAGAAATAAATGTAAAATCATTATGAAAGCATTAATATTGGGCAATGGAAAAAGTGGTAAGTTCAACAATAGGGAGGAATGTGTGATATAGGTAGAATTTTTTTTCATTAATATCGAATCACTTTATTGGGATTTAAATAGTGGTAGATTTTTGGCTTATGAAAAGATTAGGAAAAGGTCAGTTAAAAATATAGGTGCACTGACAGATAGTAGAAGTAATATCAATATTTCATAGGTATAGGGGAAGCCAAACTGAGGCTTAAAACACTATTTCCAAGGTTGTGCTTGTGAAAAAAATATTCCACCATGGTGGAACTGGAAGCCCTCATTTTGTGTAGCTCGGTTACATGATCACCTGGTTGTTTGATGATATTAATCCACTTTTAATAGTTTTGATGAAATCACATAAATGAGCATTATTTTAGTTAATTGTCAGTTTTTGCCATTCCAGTAATGACTGACTGACATTTTTCCTCCTAAATACGGAGCATACATAATTTCAATTGGCCCAATCTCTCATTCATTACAATCTGGTTTCTTGAAGTCTTGAAAGAAAATAAAACCACTGCACTGGTTTTGAAATTTCATCAACTTTTTGGAATATTTTCTTTCCTTTTGGGTTTGGTTTAAGAAATGTGTGGTAAAGTTCTTCAATGCTACATAATCCAGGCCATAGTAGTATGACTTGGGTTGATAGAGGAAACTCAGTACTTTGCTACCACCAGCATTAGGGATGTTGCAACCCTTGGGGAGTGTCCCTAAGTCTTTAGATCTGATCTATGTTTAGGAATATTTGAATTTGGAACTTGCTCACAGATTATTATTGCCAAAGTCCCAGAGAAGTCATTCGTATAAACCCTTTGTGTTAATTATTTTTGATATATTTTAAAAATGTTATTTCTTTTTGATTCTATAATGATGAATAAAACTTTACATGATAGTCATGAAATCAGTAGGAGGAGTTTGATAAAGTCAAAGTTACATATGTTAGTTAGTTACATATGGAAGTGAAAAAATTTTAAATTACAATAGAACTTTATAGAGATATAACTGAGCTGGACATTTAAAAAAATGAGCAGAACTTGAATAAGTGCTTCCAAGAGTGTTCTGATACCCACTTTTTTTTTTTTAATTTAAGATTACTTAATAGATAAGATACTTGGAGTCAGGATGACCTTGGCTGAAATCCTGTCCTTAATAGTTAAGAGTTGTTTGACCATGATTAAATCTTACTGCAAACATGTCAGCTACTATTCTTATTATTTTAATCACAATGCAGATGACAAAAAAGAGAGCAAAAATTTTATTCTTGGAATGAATTCTTCTTCTAAATAATGTATATTAAATTCTATAAATATTTAACTATATGCCAGGCAATGAGTATTATGCCGGGTGTTGGAAATATACTCCTTGACCTCAAGAAACTTGCATCTAATGGAAGGAAATAACATTATAAGGATATATGTGTATATGTACATATAAATACATATATACTCATAATGTAAAAATATATATATACATACATACACACATATATATATATATATATACATAATATGATTTAAACAGTAAATAAAAATCATTTTCATAGAGTCGGAAAACACACATCTGGGGAGATCAGGAAGGATTTCTTAGAGGATGGAGGTATATATTGCCTGCTTTGTATTAAAGTAGAAATTTTATGAGAAAAAGTGAAGAGAGAGCACTCAGGCTTAGGAAATAGCTTAATAAAGGTATAAAGATAGTGGTTGTTAGGAGGAGCTAGATACACAGTGGAGAGAGCACTGGCACTGCCTGAGGTCAGGAGGACCTGAGTTAAAATCTGGTCTCAGACACTTAGCACTTACTAGTTGTGTTGTATAACTCTGGACAAGTCACTTAAACCTAACTGCCAAACCAAAAACAAACAAACAAACAAACAAAAAACAAAAAACAAAAAGAAAACAAACAATTTCTTCCCCAAAATAAAAAAAAGATAGTAGTTGGAACATTGTGTCTATAGGAAGTAAATCTTTAGTTTAGAACCTAGTGTGTACATACATAAGTAGAAATAAAATTACAAAAAACTTTAAGTAATCAAGAACACCAAAACTATAAATAAATGAAGCAAATTATGAATGCAGAGAAAAGGCTACTTGGTTAAGCATTTGAAAGATTATTTTTTACTTGAAAAATAATAATAGCTAACATTTCATTTTAAGGCTTGCAAATGCTTACAGATGTTATATTTATCTTTATAAAATATTTTGAAGGAAAAGATATAATCCTCATTTCATGGATATGGAGTCTCAGGTAAACAGATGTTAAATGACTTGTCCAAAGTTATAAAGCAAATAAGTGTATAAGGCTAGATTTGAACTCAGGATTCCATACTTTGTAAAACCTCATTGCCTATTAGTGTAATGTTTGTTGAAAAAATGTCAGAAGTCAGAATGGAATAGGTTGAAAAGAGATCAGGAGGTAAAGAGATGGATGAAACAAGTAGGGACAATTTTATTTATTTTTTTCTTTAGCAGTTTGACAATAAGAGACAGAAACGTAGCTTGAAGAGTTGTCAAAGTCAAGGGGAGTTGCCAAAGGTCAGGAAATATATTTAAAAGGAAGGTCTGAGCCTATTTATAGTCTGTAGGAAAGGTACTAATTGATAAAGAAGCATTGCAAGGGAATGGTAAAAAGAACTAGCTCCTGAGTGAGCCAAGGGGCAGGGCGGTGGGATCAAGTGCACAGCTGTATTGACGAGCAAACCCACCACCTATTTCCTCAGCATTGGATCAAGAGAGAAAATAGGGATGATATTGAAAAAATGGAGTGTATACTGTAAATAGGAAGTCAACCAAGAAGGAGGAACAAATTTGTATCTAATGTTGTGGTACAGATTCAGCTCAAATTAGATATAATGTATTTGCAACAAACCTGGTCAACATCATTAAGTGACTTCCAGTGATAGTCAGCAATTCATGTGCAGAGACTGAGGAGATAGATGGTGAGGGTAAAGTGGGGTTGGGATTTAGAAAGAATGAGTTATGACAGGTTAAAGGAGCAAGGTAGTTGGCTTTAAAGGATATCATGAAGATAAAGTGCTTGAACTTGCTTGGTTGAACCTCTCCATAATATACATATTAAAGCATTATTTCTTTCCTAAGTAAAAATGGTTATTGAACAAATAACAATAAAGATTAGATAATAAGAATAGAGAGAAATTCAGTTTTTTCCTTATTCTTTTGTATTCAGTTGTAAGTATAGGAAAATGTTGATTGAACATATATATTTGTTATGAAATGGAAAAATTCAAATGGATTACTTCTTAAAGGTACCTAGTGAAATTAATTAAAAGAGAATAAATGACTTTCAAGAAATAAGCCAATGACTTTGAAATAGAAGAACTCTACTTAATCATGTTAATATAAAGATTTTACTAATGTCTTTCCTCAAAATTTACCTAGCTAGGTATTATTTATAGACTATGATTAAGACGTAAAATGTCATAACTGAATGATCAAGTAAGATTCTATAAGTGACTGGGTCAGGGACAGTTGCTCACCCTTATTTCCGGGGTAACTCTTTAAGGTAGTAATGGGGAGAGTGCTGACCGGAGAGTGCTACTTATTACCTTGTGACCTTGGGAAAATAATTTACCATTTTGAATCTAAATCTTCTCACTTATAAAATGAAGGTAGTTGAGTCAGAAGGCATCTAAAGTTCCTTCCAGGTCAAGACATTTGATTTTATAATCTGAAACTAATTTGAATAATTTTAAACCTGCTATTGTATTCATTTCTGGAAACAATATTCCTTTCATTTAGAAACTATAATCTTTAAAGTGGAGTTTTTTTGGTCCTGTTTCTTCTTTTTCTTTTTAAATATAGGAGTGGCAAAAAATTGATTTACTTAATATAGTTCAGAAGTTTTAAATAATGGATAGGGAACTTCTGATCAGGAAATCATTGAAGTCCATGAAATCTGTTGGTCTGTCCCTTTCATGACAATCATAAGTGATGATGAACTGAAAGTTAGGTATAACAAGTTCTCACTGTTGGGTTTTTAACTTGATAATTGTGCAGTCTTTGAATGATGTTATAAAAATCCAAATGACTCTGCAGAAAAAAAAAGTCCCTCACTCCTGCTTTAAATGGATCTAATGACCTAGTTAAATAAACATTGGTATGATCAGATATTTTTCTTGACTTGTGTCTTACAAAGGATTAATGTTGGGGTTTGGGAGGGAATTAGTGTGTAAGAATTTTTATTGAACAGGAAAATAAGGGGATGCCTATTATTTGGGGAGTGGCTAAATAAATTGTGTCAGTGGATGTGATAAAATATGATTGCTGTGTAAGAAAAGAGAAAATAGATAATTTGAGAGAGATGAGGAAAGACTTGTGTGAGTTGATAAAGAGCTATAAAATTGTGTTTACTCTCTGATACAGCAGTGCTACTACTGTGTGAGTGAGTCCCAAGACATCATAAAAGAGGGAAAAGGAAAAAAGAAAGTGCAAACACCTCCAGACTAGTTCTATGGAAACATCAAATGGGGCCTCCTCAGGTAAACTAGGTATAGCTGGAGCCTCAGCAAGAACCACAGAGACTGTCACTTCTCAGAATATTTGTGGAGTGGGGGGGTTGAGTCCTGGAAGACAAAGTGAACTTTGGCTGATTGAGAACACAAGGTCCAGCTGTGCTGCTGAGAGTCAGCCCTAGGCAAGAAGGAACCAGCACCTGGTGATTGCAGAAGCACCATGGCAGGGGCACTGCTGGCTGGAGGTACCTGCAGGAGGGTGGAGCTCTTGGTTTGGGGTTCCTAGTCAGAGAGGAGAACTGAGGTGAAGCTAGAGGCGCCATCCCCCCAACCTCAGGATTAGAGGTACTTACACTGAAACCTATTATTAAAAAAAACATCAAAGAAGAGAGAACCCCACCATAGAAACATATTATGGGAATAGGGGAGACCAGGATTCATCTTCACAGGAGAATTCTGAAGTAAAAAAGCTTCTATTTCAAAAAGTAATGTGAAATGGCTTCCTAACCAGAGAGAAGTTATAGAAGAACTCAAAAAATAATTGAATGAGAAAAAATGGATATTAAATGAACTTGCAGATTATCAGGACTTTCTATCAATAAAATCCAAACCTAATAGAAAATGTAATATATGAGTCAATCTGAAAGATCAATTTTAAGGAACTTAACATATATAAACTGTTTAAACATGGAAAAATTATTTTTTATATAAGCATACTACATATTTAAGATTCACATCAACAATAGGGTAATTCAAAAGAAAGATTGGAAGAGTTAAAATAAAAACAGTCATCATGTTATACAAATGAAGTGCAGAAGAATAGACACAGAGGCATTAGAGGAGGGCTGAGGGCTCATAGTTCTAAAAACCTACTCACATTGGGAATGGGTTACATGTAACACTATGTATTTACCGTGAAGGGTATAGCAACCTCTAAAATCTATAAAGAAATAATGGGAGTGAGGAATGGGCAGATGGGGAAGTAAAAGGTTAAGGAAGAAGACAAGGGAGGAATCATTGGGTGCAGGGAAATTAAGTAATAGCAAGGTAAGTTATAGAGCATAATTTAATTAAAGAGGCACAAGGGATAAGAGAGATTCCTGTGGTGGGGGGTAGGTGTGGGTGTGAGTGTGCCTGGGGTTGGGGCTATACAGATTACACCATGCTTACACACTAAATTCCCACTTTGTTGCCACAGACCTTTTCTGCAGAGCTTCTAAGTTGTCTTCAGCTGGAAACTATTCTACACTGCCTTTTGAGGTCTCCTGACACTTTAAATTTTGTTTAGAGTCATTATATAAAGGAATGTGGAGTTTTTGGAGTGAGAAGTTGGGCTAGTTCCTACCTTTACTTCACTATCTTGGTTCTATCTCTATTATCCCCTTTTGACAACTGAAGAAATTGAACCTGAGAGGTCAATGGCTTGCCTAGGGTTACATGGTAGTAAGTGCCTAAGGTGGAATTTGGACTCAATTCCAACTGGTCATTTAGAGCTCTTAACCACTCTGCATCCCAGATGACTGCTATTAAAAAAAAAAAAGATTATAAATAAAATAAACCTTCCTTTTTTTTAAAGGGATAATTTAGCAGCAGGAAGACTAAGGATTAGTCAAGGGATTTTGATTTATATCCCAACCCTATCAAGGGATATTTGACCTTAAAAGTCACTTGACCTTTTCAAGTTTTGTTTCCCTCATCTTGAAAACTGTGGAAAATAGCTACTTCACAGGATTGTTGTGAGAACCAAAAGAGACTATGTATGTTAATCATTTGATTACCATAAAAGTCTTCTGTAAGAATGAATTCTTATTATTGTCATTATTATACATATATCAATGCCATCAATACTACCAACTACTTTTCTTTACCACTAGCATTCAGTTTAGAGCTGAAGTTTCACTGGAATGAGGAATGGTACGGAGAGTCTTTCTATTATTGCAGATTGTGAACTCCTCTATAAATTACTTAGAGAATTGCCTGTCTTAATTTCCCAAGTTTTTATGTATCAAAAAAAAGGCTGAAACTTAGAGTATTCCTGATTCCAGGGCTAGTGCCCTCTCCATTTTGTAATGTTGTATTAGTTTGGAATTATTATTATTATTATTATTAAACAATGAAATATGACATGGAAAGGTATTTAGATAAATAAATTTGTCTCTGAATGCATAAATCATTAGACTAAATTTCCCCTACATAGGCTGGATATAGGCCACTTTATGTCTATAGTCATTTTGCCTCTTAGAGAATTGGTTTATAGATGGGGCAAAGATGCAAGTCCCAAAATATTAGTCATTATTCTGCTTGACTTTTTCAACGATCTTACATTGATACTTTTCTGATTAATGAAGCACTTGTTATAATTTATTAAGCAATTTGAAAATGCCTTTTAACTCCAGTGACTTATATTGATGACTTAATTATTATCATGTTTGAGGTGATCTGCAACATTTTTGTTCCTGAGCAGACTCTTAAAAGGGAAGTCTTTTTGGAAGCCTCTCTTAGATCTGTTAAGATGTCCTGAAATATTCTGCAAAGAGGAAAGGACAAGTACAGAGTTTTCATATAAAATGCATTTTCATATAAAATATTCATATTTAACACTTTTCATTTCTATTCATTTCACAAACACTAACTAAATAACCCTCCCTGGGCCTCTCATGGCTAGGGAAATAATTATTATAATTCTAGTTTTATGGGTAGAAAGAAATGCTGACTGTTTAAACTATAAGTGGCAATGGGTTCTGAATGACAACTAGGAAGATGTCCTGGTGTGGGAGGCAGCCAGATCTATCTGCCTCAGTCTTCCTTTGACTGGTTAGAACTAGTTTTCTATCAAAGATAGAATTTGAATTCAGTGAATAGAGTTTTGCCACAAAATGTTGACACAGGTGTCCCCTCTTTTTTTTTTTTTTTTTTTTTTTTTTTTTTTTTGGCCACATCTAGTATATAGAGCTAGCACTACCAGACAGCACCTGAAAGGTTTTCTTGCTATCTTTGAGTATGCTGGAACCAACTGAAACACATCTCAAATCAGCATATGTTATATCTCAGGCTTGGTTTATTGCTTTACTAATTGACAAACAGAATTTTAATAATTCAGGCTAAATTCAAAATGTGCATATGTATATATATATATATATATATATGTATATATGTGTGTGTATTCAAACATTTCTATATCTGTCTGTTTATCTATCTTTTTTTAATGGAGAAAGGTTTGGATTTGGAATTTCTTGGAATTTGGAAATTCTTTGCCTGAATTGCTAACTAATCACAGAATGAGTGCAGCATCAGTCAAACTGAGACCTGTTGAAAACCTTGGCTTAAAAAAGTCAAGATCTCCCACTGCTTCCAGGGCCATTGACAGTCATACTGATCTTTATCAGGCCACTATGGCTCTAGAGGGGAAAGTGAGGCAAGTGACCTTGCACAGCCCTCATTTAAATCTGATTCACTTGCATGTCATGACATCACCTCCCTGATGTCATAATCTTCTTCCACAATGAAGGACAAACAATAACCTCTGTGAGTAAAGCTGGCCCACAAATTGGTATTAGTCAATCGGAAGACACTGGTTTCCTTTTTTCCTTCCTTCCTTCCCTCCCTCCTTCCCTCCCTCCCTCCTTCCTTCCTTCCCTCCCTCCCTCCCTCCCTTCTTCCCTCCCTCCTTCTTTCCCTCCTTCCCTCCTTCTTTCCTTCCCTCCTTCCTTCCTTCCCTCCTTCCTTCCTTCCCTCCTTCCTTCCTTCCCTCCTTTCTTCCTCCTTCTCTTCCTTCCTTCCTTCCTTCTTTCCTTTCTTCCTTTCTCTCTTCCTTCTTCCTTTCTTCCTTTCTCTCTTCCTTCCTTCCTTCTTTTCATATTTCCCTCCTACTTCCTTCCCTAGATGGCAAATAATTTAATATATGTTAAACATGCTAAAATATGTTAAATCCAATATATGTATATATATTTATTTATAATTATCATGTTGCACAAGAAAAAATAGATCAAAAAGAGAAAAAAATGAGAAAGAAAACAAAATGCAAGCAAACAGCAAAAAAGTGAAAATGCTTTGTTGTGATCCACACTCATTTTTTACAATCCTCTTTCTGGGTGTAGATGGCTCTCACCATTACAAGATCTTTGAATCTGGCATCAATCATCTAATTGTTGAAGAGAGCCACATCCATCATAATCAATTGCTGTATAATCTTGCTGTTGCTGTGTACAATGATCTCTTGCTTCTGCTTATTTCACTTAGCATCATTTCATAAGTTAGCATAAGTCTCACCATTCTGAAATCATCCTGCTTATTGACAAGAAGTTTTTATCAAGCACCCAAGATATACTAGTCACTGTGTTAAGCACTAGGGACAGAAATAAATTCTTTAGAGAGAGGTAAGATGTACATATAAAAGCTTAAATAAAATAAATAAATTTTTGGTAAGATGGACATACCAGTAGTTAAAGGCAAGAAGGAGGATAGGAAAGCATATAGGAGATGACATTTGAGTTGAGATTTAAAGGAAAATAGATATTCTCTGAGGCAGGGCTAAGAAGGAAGTATGTTTGCTAGAGGAACACCAGAATAATTTCTGCCATGTTGTATAACTTAAAAAACTGAAGTGCACAGATGATAAGAAATTCCCATAACTATTTCTACCAGTGAAATATGTGTAGGCAACATTAATGGTGTTTCATGTTCATATAATTAGACTGTCACTGTGGATTATGGAAGATGAAGGCATAGAGGATGATAGGATATTTTTCACTTGTATTCTTTCTTGAATTGGCAACTCATTTAAGCTTTGGGAAAGAGTTTCTTTTCAATTACCCTCTTATTTTCAAATAATAGTGTGTGTGTGTATATGTGTGTGGTGCAGGGGTAGAAGAGTCTTGTTAATCTGGTTCATGCTTTGAATGAGATTTTTATCACTCTATTCCATTCACACCATTTAATCTTATAAAATTATTTCTAAAATGCAAAAATGTGCTATCTTCAATTTGAAATAAGATCTATCATGATGGGCATTTCTTTTTAATGTTATCATATTATCCTACATTCTTGAATATCTTTGTACAGAAGAATTTCGAAACACCTTCTAATTTTTTTCTTCAATAATTTCAAGGGGCCTTTAGGCTTCTTCAGTCTTGCTAACATAGTTCTCTTTCAATCAGAAATGCTCACAAATTTAAAATGAGAAACTTACTTGTAAAAATATAAAAGAGTTGTTGTTTTTAAGAATTTTCCTTCCATCTCTTAAGATTTTTTCTTTTTGTGTCTCTGTAATTTGGTGAAATAGGTTCCTTTTTAAAATAACTATATAGTTTCGAAAAAAAAATTATTCACTCCTCATCACCTTTCTTAGAAGCACAATAAAAAGCACCAGGATATTATTATGTTAATGCTTGAAGCATAGCAAGTATCATCTATAGATTTTCTAAAAAGAGAACTGTTTGGAAATCACAGCTGGATATTAAAGCATCCTTCTCAATTAATTTCATTATAGAGTTTCATTATCAAGACAGTCTTTCATTCTGACTTTTTATAAATAGTTGAAACTTTGAATCTAAAGTAATAAATACATTTTGAAAGAGTGCTTGCTTTTCCCCCCTTTATAATCCTTTTCTATGTGTGTATACATTTATGTGTATATTTTGATTTTCCATTTCTGTCATTTCTAAATGTATTCTTCCACTCTTCTCTGCTCAGTGTGCCATCTTATATAATAAAAAACAGTTCAGCAAAATTAGACAATACAATGATCTGATCTGATAGTTTATATTATGTCCTATATTCATAGTTCCTCACTTCTACAAAGGAGGCAAAGAGGTACATTTTCTTATCTATTTTCTTGGGCAAAATTTAGTTATTGTCCTTAAATAGCACCCATTTCCCCTATTATTCTCCTTTCAAATTCTATTATTATAGTAATTGTATGTAAAATCATGATTTTGCTCAATTTGTCTCATTACCTGTGTCTTTCCATCTTTCTCTATATGACTGACTGAAAATAAAAGTTTTTAAATGCTTACTCTCTACAAAGCATTGTGCTAAAAACTGCGATTACAAATTCTCTTAATTCTTCATATAAACAAATTCCTATATCTCCACAATATCCAGTTTCTATTGCTTTTCCTTGTATCTCTACTGCTGAGCAGAGTGCCCGGCACATAGTAGGTGCCTCATAAATTTCTCTTGACGGACTGACTTTAAAGTACCACAATTTGTTTAGCCACTCCCCTAATTAATGGGTATCTGCTGTTGCCTTCCAACCTCTTTGCTCCATGCTGCCATGATATGTTTGGGCTATATGCCTAGTATTAGTATTTCTCAGCCAAAGCATATGGACATGCTAGTCACTTTCTCAGCACAATTTCAAATTGCTTTCCAGAATGGTCAGACCAAATCACATCTCAATCAATGGGATATTAGTGAGTCTGTCTTTTTCTCTCAGAGAATTAATACTTTGAATATGCCAGCATCAGAAACTTGGTTAAGCTAAAGATTCATAAATGTAAGGAACTTATGGCAAGGAAAATTCTGCCAATAATGCACACCATCAATGCATTTATAACTTATAGTCTTAAGGACTGAATTATTAAAAGGTTAAATGACTATCTATGACCAAAGTTATAGATAGGTCATGTTGAAAACTAGATTCAAACCTGGTCTTCCTCAGACTAAATTCTGCTTCCTATTTGTTAATCCAAAGTATCTTTTAAGTCACATGATTTTTAAAAAACAGATCAGATAAATATTTATAGGATTCCCATTATGACCCATCACCATTTCACATAATTTGAGAGTTACATAGAACATAAAGCCTCTGCTCTCAAGGAACAAGATGAGTACATGAAAGAACAAAAGAACATTTAATTACAGAACCTCAACATTGAAAGACACCATTCAATTTCCTTTTCAGTGCTAAAATATTTTCTACAAAATCCTTGATAACCTTGAATTTACAGTGATGAAAAGTTAATTACAGCATAATTCATGTGTAAAATACTGCCCCTTTTATATATGAACAGTTTGGTTTCTGAAAGAAAAATTTAAGAATAAACAGATTCTTCTGTGAACTGGAGAGGGAATTGTGCACTTTTATGAATGTACTGAGAGGACTTGTTTCACAGAAGAAGGATGTCTTCAAATCGTTGTGGTCTATCTATCCACCTGCATGTGAGTTTTTAGTTTTGAAATTTATGACTGACAAGATTATTTCAAATAAGTAGAGACTAAATTTAAAGTTACATAAGAATCATTGAATTAATAGCTGACTTCTATCATAAATATTTCTTTAATTTTAACTCAAAAAATAAATATAAAGCACTGACCAACAAAAATTTCTGATTTGGGGAAGAAGGGCATGAAAAGAGAAAACGAATTTTTATTAAGCACCTACTATGTCAGGTACTATGCTAAGTGCTTTTATAAATATTATCTCTTTTCATCCTCACAATTCTAGGGGAATTTGAGGCACCAGGAGGGTTAGGAAACCAGTATGAGAAAAAGTTAAGTATTAAAAAAAAGCCAAAGAGGACTCTTGAGAAACTAATAATAGGATGAAACAGAAGGATTAGGAGAGAAAGCTGAGTATAGGAGTCATAGGTGGTTGAGGACAGAAGTTGTTCAGGTAGGAGGATAGACCTTTTAGTTCTTCTGATCAAAATTTAGGACTTGGAAGAGAGAGAGACACTGCTTTGAGGGTAGCTTAGAAAAAGACTACAGTAACTGCTGGAATTCCATTGACTGAGAACTGTAATCTGCTGCTTTGTAATGTGCCAGTGGACTTATGGTTGCTATATGGCATCATCTAAATTTTAAAAGAAGAGAAACCTCTCAGAGGTTCCTGTGTTGCCCTCTGGTTTGCGGAGAAATAAGGGGAAAGGATGTTATACTTCTGTTTTTTTTCTTCCAATCTGCATTTTAATAAGAGATTTGTGCCTAGTTAGGAAAATCCCCCTGTTATTTGCAGATCTAAGAATCTCAAGAACTGTTTATCACTGAAAAAAAAAATAACAGTTTTCTCAGCAACTTTTTGAGGGTATTTAAAAGCTCGAAGAGCTTACTCCTTTGTCATTGGCTCAGAAGGAAAAGAGTGCTTTTCCCCAGTAGAAAGCAATGAAGACCAGAAAAGCAGACTTTTGCAGAGAATTAGTTTTCCACAAAACAGATTATTTTGGAAGTGATCAGGAACATCAAGGTCTAAAGTCCAAAGTTGTGAGTTGCCTTAGACACATATAATTCCCCATTCATGTGTCCTCCTTCTGTTTTCCTACATGTGTACATAATATCCCATTTTGGATATTAGTGGAATTGTATGACTCAAGCCACATTCATGAATGAATTATCATGTTTTGATTATTTTTGTTTTTTTTTCTTCTATATGTTAAGGTATTTTGTTATTTTTTTCTTTTGCATTTTGATGAATAAAATTACAATTAATCTGATTTGTGCTATATTGTTAGCTAAATGTTTTTTGTATATAAATTAATAGTTTTATAATGTGATTTTGTGCAAATGGTTAGCAAACCATTGGAGATTCAGAAGCTTCTTATATGTTTGTGTGTGTGTGTGTGTGTGTGTATCAATATATATATGTGTATATATATATATATATATATATATATATCATCAGGCTTAGTCATAGGACCCCAAGACAGGTAGTAATAGTAGTTCCATGTAGTGATATTAGTCATAGGACCCTAAGATAGATGGTAGTAGAGAGAGACCTATCTCTCTGGGAGCCCCTAAATTGTAAACGTGTATAAATTAAATAAGACAGGTCAAAGAGCAAGAATGAAGGTCCCTTCCATGCTTATAAGCTCCCCATATGTTTCTAAATTATACTGATTTATGAACAAAGAGAATAATGAACACTGACCCATATGCCAACACCCTAAGAGAAATAAGGTAGGATCTAATGAAAGTCAGAATAGTCCCTGAATATATTTAATATTCTTTCTGTCTCTTTATGATCCCCTCTTTTAAAAATCATAGTAATCAGTGGTGAAATCCTTGGTGTATTTGTTACAAAAAGAAATCTTAACCTAGTAATTGCAATGCCAATTTCGTGAGCTGAACATATTTCCTAAAGGCTTAATAATGACTTTTTTGCAAATTATTTGCAAGATTGCACTAGGACATGTATTACTATCGACCACAGAAATCCTTGCTAAATCAATACATTGTAGGTTCCTTGAAATTTTTCTTAATTCACATCAACATTAATATTTAGTATTTTGTATTAGAATTGTTGCTGCTCAGTATTTATCTATATTTTAGAACCACAACTCAAGCATAGCATGAGTTGTTGATGAACATTTAAGTCATTGGCAAAGAAATGATGCTGAGGAAGAGGAGGAAGAAGAGTGGTCTATAATGTTTTTAGCATGGAAATTGCTTCATGGGAATTATGACTTAGTATAAAAATCCTAGGGGGTTTCCTAAGGCATATAGAAATTAATTCCCGAAATTCATAGTATTGATGACAGTGAGAGATAGGATTGTGAAAGATGGAATACTGCTTTGATTCCAAACTCAAGGCCTCAAGCCACTTTGTTATGTCCCTTGTCAATAACAACAATGACATTATTTAAGAAGCTATGGCACAGTGTATAGTGGCTAAATTTGGAGGCAAGAAAATCTAAATTAAAATCCCAGTTTAGTCACTTAATCTACAGATGTCCCTGGACACATCATTAAACTCTCTAAGTCTTAGTTTTCTCATTTATAAAATGAAGATAACAGCATCTACTTCCCAGCATTGTTGTGAAAATCAAATGAGCTAAAGTAGATAAAGCATTTTATTATCTTTAAAGCAATATAAGGATAAACTATTTCTACAATTACCTCAGTTTCCTATAGCATTCTAGAATGTATAAAGTACTTTTTAAATAACAACCTTGTGAGGTAGAGGATCTGACTATTAATTGGTTTATGAGGAAAAAATCCAAAACAATAAAACAAGTTAAGTGACTTGATCACAGTCATATAAATTTCCATTCAGAAGAAAAATTCTTGGGTTAGTTTGACTCAGATTCAGCTCTGATAGTTTTGAATAAAGAGTTTTATTTTCAGGTATGCATATTTAGTAGAAGAAATTTAGAATTAGATTGGGAATAAAGCACAGATTATTGAGTACGAGCTCTTTGAGGCTAAAACCTGGATTTTATTTTGTCTTTGTATTCTCTGCACCTAATATTTTCTTGCCTATTTTAATACAGAGTTGTTGGATTTAAAGATCTGAAAGACTTCTGTAGAACAGAAGTAGAACAAACAATATTGCAGTTTTTAATACTATTGATTATTCCCTCCTAATAGATACTCTCTCCTTCATTGAGTTCTTCAATGCTGTTCTTTGATTTTTTCTCCCTTTTGTCTGAAAACTATGTTAGTTTCTTTGTCACTACATGTGGGAGTCATTAAAGATGTGTTTTGGACCCCTTTCTCTTTTTCTAATCTCTCTATTGGTAACTTTACCTGCTCACACAGTTCGAATATCATATCCAAGGAGACAACTGCCCAAACTATTTATCCAAGTTTAATTGTTCACTTTAACTGTAATCTGTTAGATTCCTAAATCCTACATCTTTCCATCTGGATGTCCTGGTGCCTATCAAACTCTATATCCAAAATAGAAATCACAATATTTCACTCAAACCATTTTCATTTCTGTTACTGTTCAGTTATTTCAATTATACCTGACCCTTTGTGACCCCATTTGAGTCTTTCTTGGCAAAGATACTAGAGTGATTTGTCACTTCCTTCTCTACCCCAATTTATAGGTGAGAAAACTGAGGCAAAAAGTTAAGTGATTTATTTAGAGTTACACAATAAGTGTGTGAGGTCAGATTTGAATTCAAGGAGATGAATCTTCCTCATGTCATTGAGCTGCCCCATCCCTCTTATTTTTTAAATATATTTTCATTTTCCCCAGTTACATGTAAAACAATTTTTACATTTGTTTTTAAAGTTTTGAGTTACAGATTTTCCTTCTTCTTCCTCACATGCCTTTATTGAGAAGACCCATGTGAAGTTGTGCAAAATATTTCCATAAAACTCATGTTGCAAAAGAAAACAAAGATCTCCCCCATCCTCAGCCCCCCAACAAAACTCTCAAGAAAAAAAAGAAAGTAAAGAAATATGTTTCAGTCTCTATTCAGACATAATTAATTCTTTCTCTGGATATGGATAAAATTTTTAATCATAAGTCCTTCAGAATAGTCTTGGATGATTGTATTGCTAAGAATAGCAAAGACATCCACAGCAGATCATCCCACAATTTTGCTATTACTAAGTACATAGTATATTTCACTTTGCTTGAACTCATGGAGAGTTTTCCAGGTATTTCTGAGAGCATCCTTCTTATCATTTCCCATGGAACAATAATATTCTATGACAATCATATGCCACAATTTATTTAATCATCTTCCAATTGTTAAGCCCCACCCCTCAATTTTCAATTTTTTGTCTTGAGAAGAGAGCTGCTATAAATATTTTTGTATATATGAATCTTTTCCCTTTATAAAAATCTTTTTTTTATATTTATGGCTAGTAACAGTATTGTTGGGTCAAAGGATAGGCATGAATTGATAGTCCTTTGGGCACAGATCATATCATTTGATCATTTATCAATTGGTGCATGGTTCTTATTTTTATAAATTTGACTCAATGTCCTCAATAGTTGAGTAACAAGGTCTTCATCAGAGAAACTTGCTTCAAAATTCTTTTCATAATTACAATTGTGAATTATGTGCTTCCCTGTTTTTTCTATTCTCTCTTTCTTTTCACCCTATCCCTCCTCAAGTGTTTAGCTTCTGATCAGTTTCTCCCCTAATATAACCTTTCTTCTAACACTTCCCCCACCTCCTTTATCCCCTTCCTTCCTATTTTCCTGCAGAGTAAGATAGATTTCTATACCCGTATTGAATGTATGTTCCATTTCTTTTTTGAGCCAATTCTGATGAAAGTAGGGTTCACAAATTCACCCTCTTCTCTCCCTCTTCCTTTCCATTATAAAAGCTTTTTCTTGCCTCTTCTTTTATGGCGGATAATTTACACTATTCTACTCCTTTTCCCTTTCTCCCAGTACATCCCTCTATCTCCCCTTAATTTCATCATTAACTCTTCATATTCAACTCACTTTTGTGTCCTCTGACTATATATACTCCTCCTAACTGCCATAACAATCAGAAAGTTCTTAGTAGTTACAAGTATCATCCTCTCATGTGAGAATGTAAAAAAAAAAATAAGTTCCTTATGATATTTTCCTGATTTCCTCCTTATGCTTCTCCTAGTACTACATTTGAAAATCAGATTTTCCATTCAGCTTTGGTCTTTTCATCATGAATGCTTGAAAATTTCCTCTATTTCATTGAATGTCCACCTTTCCTCTGAAGGATTATCCTCAGTTTTTCTGGGTAGGTAATTTTTGGTTGCAATCTTAGCTCCATATTCCATATTCCCAGGCCTCTGGTCCTTTAATGTAGAAGCTGCTAAATTTTGTGTTATCCTAACTATGGCTTCACTACATTTGAATAATTTCTTCATGGGTAATTTCAGCAATCTCTCCTTCAACTGGGAATTCTAAAATTTGATTATAATATTTCTGGGAGTTTTCATTTTGGAATCTCTTTCAAGAGATGGTTGGTGGATTCTTTCAGTTTTTATTTTATCCTCTGGTAATAGAATATCAGAATTATTTTCCCTTGGTAATTTCTTGAAAAATAATGTGTGGGTTCTATTTTTGATCATGGCTTTCAGATAGATCAATAATTTTAAAATTAGTTCTCCTGAATCTACTTTCTAGGTTAGTTGTTTTTCCAATGAGGTATTTCACATTTTTTTCTATTTTTTCTCATTTTTTTTGGTTTTATTTTATTGTATCTTGATTTTTAATAAAGCTATTAGCTTCCATTTGCTCAGTTCTAATTTTAGGGGAATTATTTTCCTCATTGAGCTTTTATACCTTCTTTCCCATTTGGCTAAATTTGCTTTTTAAGGAATTCTTTGCCTCATTGGCTTTTTAATTTTCTTTTACATCACTTTCATTTCTCTTCCTAATTTTCCTTCCATCTCTCTTACTTGATTTTTAAAATTCTTTTTAAACTTTTTCATAGCCTGAGACCAATTCTTATTTCTCTTGGATGTTTGGATGCAGTAACTTTGACTTTTCTATCATCTTCTGAGTGTGTATTTGAATCTTTCTTGTCACCATAGTAACTTACGATGGTTAGAATTTTTTCTGTGGTTTACTCATTTCCCCAGCCTTTTACTTGGCCCCTCCTGCTGACCTTCCAAGCTGCCTTTGGCTGAAAAATTGTTCTACTTTCTCTTTTTGTGGGTTCTAAACATTCTAAAATTTGTTTAGAGTCATCATTTAAAAGTATTTGGAGGGATCCAAGGGAGAACTCAGTGAGTCCCTACCTTTACTCCACTATCCTGATTCCCCCCTCTCTCCCCTATTCCTCTTCTATTAGAAAATGAATAGTAGCGATTAGAATGAAATAATAGGATACAGTGGGAAATGTTCTATATTTGGAATTAGAAGGCCTGAGGCTTGCTACCATGTGACCTTAAGTAAGTAATTTGCTCTTTCTAGGTCTTACTTTTCTTTTACATAAAATATAAGGTATTAATTGGATTTCCTTTAAGGTTCTTTCTAATTAAATCTATGAATTGGTCTTTGTATCTTAACACATAGTTAGTGTAATGGTGTGCGCATAAGAGATTCTACAAGATGAAAATAGTATAAAATTCTGAATTTAAATGTTGAAGAGTTGGAGAATAGACTGGAATTAGATAAAAGTCCTTCAATAATTAAAATATCCATGAATCAATAAACCAAAAATGAGAAAATTCAACACGTTGTGCTTAAATTAATCACAGAGATGTATTGGCAGCAAGATTATACATTGAGATATGTGGAATTAGGTTAAATTATGTTTTGGGCTAAATTTCTTTGCCATCATTTTCGATACATGGAAAATCAGGTTAAAGTATCTGATTATTTTATATTTATATTGTACATAGTTTATATAAACATATATGCATGTTATTTCCAGGATAGAATGTGATGTCCTTGAGATCAGGAATAGTTTCATCTTTATTACTGTATCTTTTATGCCTTGCATGCAAATCTTGCTTAATGAATGGCTATTAGTGAATGTATTAATTGACTTTAGGCATTCTTTGCATAGGGACAGGTAGGTAGCACAGTGGATAGAGTGACAGGCCTGAAGCCAGGTGGACTTATCTTCCTTATTTCAAACTTGTCCTCAGACACTTATTAGCTGTGTGACACTTGGCAAGCCACTGAACCCTGTTTGTCACAGTTTCCTCACTTCTAAAATGAACTGGAGAAGGAAAAGGCAAACCAATTTAGTATCTTTGCCAAGAAAACTCCAAATGGGGTCACAGAGTAGAAGAGGATTAAACAACAATATCAAAAACAACATCTTTTGCATGGAAAATAGTACAAAACCCAGCCTGATTAGAGTGAATTGTAGGGAACAGTCCTGTACAGTTTTTAAGAGAAGTTATATAGATATGAGCCTCCACATTTTTTATAGCTGTAAATGGTACCTATAACACTAGTCTCTCATATACTTGTGCATTTAATCATATTGTATCTTTTTGGTATTCAGAAGTATAGGATCACATCAATAATGGGACTGAGATGAACATATTAGAATTCCTTGGGTAGCTCTTGTCATCTTCCCAAGAGGATTGAGGAACTACTGGAAATGGAAGTGAATAACCATTGGTTAAGATGGTGATGAGAAGTTTTATATAAAAAAGAAGTCAAGAATCAGCTGAAATATCCAATAACAGAAATGTCCAAGTGTTTCCAATTATAAGTTATGTGATCAGAAATCTAGATGTGTGAGAGCCATACATATTTAATTCATAATTAATCACATTCTGTTTCAACTACATTTACTAATTCATCCAAGCAGGCTAACATGGCTCTTGGAGGAAGTCAAGGACAGAAAGGTAAAACTTTCTGGCATGGACACCTTGAGGTGACATGGAGATGTGTTTGATTCACAGGTCTAAAGCTAGAATTACTCATAACTGAGCATTGGACATAAATAGTTTTTGTTTGCTTTTCAGTTGTGTTCAACTCTTTGTAATCTCCTTGGGAATTTTATTGGTAAAGATACAGGAGTGTTTGCCATTTCCTTGTCCAACTCATCTTTCAGATGAGGAAACTGAGATAAACAGGGTTAAGTGACTTGCCCAGGGGCACACAGCTAGTTTATAGCTTAAGCCACATTTGAAGTCAAGTATTCCTGACTTCAGTCAAGTGCTCTATCTACCACACACCATACCACACTAATTGCCTTTATACAGTTTTGGAGAGGATTACTGAATTTGGTCTTTTCTAAGGAATGTTATGGCAGTAGGACTGTGAACATGACAACCAGGGACAGTTGCTGTGAGGAGTCTGTACCTGATTAGAGGTCTTGAAGTGAGAACTGTAGGGACTATTAGGAAGAAGCAACTCAATTTTGTGAAGAGTGAACTCCTATACAGAGGCTTAATGGAATAAAGTCCTATTTACCATTTGCTAGTTACACATAGACAAACATAGAAACAGAGGGCAAAGGTAAAGGCCAAATGGAAGGCTTACTGATTCTTCCAGGGTATCCGAGACCCTACAGGTTCACTAAATTAGTGTTTCCTATGTTGTAAAATTGAACTGGAGAAGGAAAAGGCAAACCAATTTAGTATCTTTGCCAAGAAAACTCCAAATGGGGTCACAGAGTAGAAGAGGATTAAACAACAATATCAAAAACAACATCTTTTGCATGGAAAATAGTACAAAACCCAGCCTGATTAGAGTGAATTGTAGGGAACAGTCCTGTACAGTTTTTAAGAGAAGTTATATAGATATGAGGTCATATATGATATGAAGTTATATAGATATGAGATAGATAGGATCAATTTGTTTTGTATTCATCTTAGGGGATATGATTAACAAAACAGACAAAGCAATGATAAACTGCATTTATGTATTTATAAATACAGTAAACCTTGATATAATTATGTCATTTTATATCAAAATGCCTCTGAGGTAGGCAGGACAGATATTTTTGTCCTCTTTTACTTTTTAAAAAAACAAAACTTAAGATTTTTGAAATCTTAACAATTAACAGTTAAAAATCAAAGCTGTATTGAAACTTCAATTTTTGATTTTTTTCTGATTTTTTTTCTCCCCGATAAAAATTAAGTTAATAGTACAGACCTCATGGCAGTGACAGAAATGAGCTCTCATGATGATAAAATTCTATGTCTAAGATGAAAGCCTGACTGGTTATAGCTCCGGTGAAGCAGTGAAGTTAAATATGCTAAAATGTCTCCCTTTACATTTTCTCCTTGAGGCTTACCTGAATATCCCCTTTTTAAAGCGATAATTCATTTCTTATGTTCTGGACAGAGGGGAAAAATATTTTATGGATTTTATTTTGTTCATTTTGAGAGCTTTGCCTGGTGTTTTGACTATATAATACACAGTGTTTATTTCCACCTTCTTCTTTTGTTTGGTTTTCCAGTCTTCAATAGTACTCTGGGTTAATCTGGGAAACAGCAATGATGTTGGAATCATGAATATCCACTCATATAAGTGCCATTTATTATGGAACCAATAAGGAGTCAAGTTGCCCCTGACACAAATATTTGTCTTTCACCTTAATTTCACTTGTTTGCAGAAGATATTATACTGATTTCCATTATGTTCTGTTGCTTCTTAAAAATCTCATAAAATACAAGCAGAAAAGTAAATAATTTTAATAAAAATACTTGGTATAGTTAAAAAAATAGCACCCAGTACATATTTGTTGCTTCTTTACTTGGAATATAACTTTAAAATATGCTTAAAGAAGTATAAACTTTTTTTGTTGTTCCTCTGATGTGCTTACCCAATTATAATATCAATTTTAGGTATTATAATGATTATTTTAAAGGGGTAGACTTTTATTTTCATAGATAGAAAGGTCTTCCAGGGAGTTAGGGTGGGAGAGGAACTAAATCTATCAAGGTAAATCTGTCTCTATTTAGAAATTCATCTTCCTTGATTTAGCCACAGGCTCCAAGTCAGTCTATGTTAAAAGTAGAACTTCACCCCTGTTCTTCTTATTACCCTTTTATATCTACATTGCCAGAAGCAGCTAAATGGTGCAGCAGATAGAAGACTGGGTTTGAAGTCAAGAAGTACTGAGTTCAAATTCCATCACAGACATTTACTAATTATGTGATTTGGGACAAGACACTTAACCTGGTTTTTTTCAATTGTAAAATGGAATAATAACATCTACCTTGCAGATTTGTCTTCCAGATAAAATGAAATAATTTTTTAAAGTGCTTAGCACAGTATCTGACACAGATTAATAATAACAATAATAATTATTATTATAGTTAACTTCTATATAGCATTTACTATACTATATATTTTCTTTATGATTTAATAAATGTTTATTCTCTTTACTCCCCTTCCCTACATTATCTGACCAAATATATGTGCACCTATACACATAACATAAATGTTCTGTATTTTGAATTTAGGGGAAACTTCTTAACATCAGAAACAATCCAAGGAACTAATTTGAAGTATAGACTAAGGAAATTTCCAAACAGAAGCTAGGACACTATAAGATGATATTATGGAGGATATTCCTGTCCTGTATTGCTTGTGACGTTTTGAGAAACTCATCTTATGGATGCATTTATTACTTGAATGAAAGTATCCATTGTAGGGGAAATATTGCAAAAGGCAGATGGCTAATTGTAAATTGTAAAAAAAGTAACGTGCACAGTTTGATTATTGGTGTGGTTGGTCCTGATGGACAAATAGTACATACACACTCTCCTCCAATTATATTTTTAAGCATCAGCTTATGAAAGTATCCCTATTTTCTCCATCTAATTTTATTTTGTCAACAGGTACCTAAATAGTCGAGGTGATCATTTGTATCTTTAATAGTACTACAAAGGTGACTAAAAGTTCTCCACTAGTCTTGAGACAGTACACAGTTACTTTTTCATTTACAAAATAAAAAGGTGGAAATAGAAGGCCTTTGCGCTCTTTGAAACTTTTAAATCTCACCCTAAATCATCCTTTTATGATATGAATTTTTCATATGTTTGAGTACCTGTTTTTTTTTTTTTTTGGTTTCTAACAACAAACCTGGTCTCAGAACCTTCCTCATATTCATTTCTTCTAATTTCAGAACTTACCTCATATAGATCACTTCTCTGTACCTCCCTTAATTAATTACACTATTGTCCCTCTTGTGGTATACTCTGTTCACATTAAGAAAACTTTTCATGATGATAAATTTGTTCATAAAAATTCCAAAAATCATTATAATCAAATTTCAAAATAATCAGGTCAATGGAAAAACTATTGCAAGTGGCCAGAAAGAAACTATTCAAATATCAGGAAGTCACAATCAGGATTACATAGAACTTGGTAGATGTAATATTAAAATAATCAGATGTCATGGAACATGATATTCTTTAAGGCAAAGGAACTAGGACTATACCAAGAATCACTTACTTGACAAAATTAAGCACAATATTTCAAGGGAAAAAATAGTCACTTAATTAAATAGAAGAATTTCAAGCTTCTTTAGGGAAAAGACCAGAACTAAACCAAAATATTGACCTCTAGTATCAAGACCCAAGAAAAACATAACCAGTTAAAAATGGAAAAGAAAATACAATTGATTCAATTGAGCTAAACTGTTTATACTCTACGTTGGAAAATGATATTTGTAATTATTTCTAATATCTGTGATTCTTAATAATTGTATTGCTAATAGTAGAGCTCAAAGGAATACACATAGAAAATATGGGTATAAAGTGAATTTAAGGAATGAGAAAAATAATTAAGGCATAAGAAAGAGGAGTACACTGGATGTAGAAGGAAGAGGTAGAATGGTATAAATTATTTTACTTGAAAGTAAATGAAAGGGAAGACAGGACAGTAATCAATGAGCATGTATAAAAATATTTATAGCAGCCTTGTTTGGTTGCAAAATATTGGAACTTTAGGGAATGTCTATCAGTTGGGTAATGGCTGAACAAACTGTAGTATATGAATGTAATGAAATACTATTGTGTGATGAGAAATGATGAATTGGCAGATTTCAGAAAAGCCTGGAAAGACTTCTATGAACTGATGGAAAGAAAAATGAAAAAAACCAGTAAAACATTGTATGCATCATCACATCATCTGTGGTGATTAACTATGAATAGTTCACCTCTTCTCAGCAACAAAATGATTCATGACAAATACAGCAGACTTAAAGAAATATGTTATTCATATCCAGGTAAAGAACTGATGGACTCTGAATGCAGATTGAAGCATTTTTTTCACTTTTTTTGTTTTCATTTTTCATGATTGTGACTAATGTGGAATTGTGTTTTACATGACAGTATATATATAAACCATATCAATCTGCCTATTACCTTTGGAGGAAGGGAGGGAAGGAAGGAAAGGAGAAAATTTTGGAACTCAAGATCTTATAAAAATGAATGCAAAAACTTTCTTAACATGCAACTGCAGACAATACTATTAATGAGTAAAAAATACAAAAAAGAAAAAATTGTGCTCAAAATTGAATAGAATTAAAAATTCGATTTGATCATGTTTTAGAAATTGAATAGAACTTGGAATGATTTTAAATAGCTTGCTGTCATCCCTTCCCTTTACCAAAATTAAAAAAAAAAAACAGTATTCTACTGGTGACTTTAAATCACGAAAATTCATGGTCTCATAAGAATTAGTCCCACTTTCTACAAGAAGCCTTTCCAGATTCCCTGTCTTAATTACTTCCAATTTATCCTGCCTCCTCAACCAAAAAAAGGAATAATTATGAAACCTAGCTCCCAGGGTTTTTGTGAAGATTAAATGAAATACTATTTGTAAAGCACTTAACACAGTATTTGACACATAGTAGGTCTTTAATAAATGCTTGTTTCCTTCCCTTTCTGTCACCCCATTGACTCAAGTCAAAGAACAATACTTCATTGTGTTTATTGTTTGGGGTGAAAAAACTGAATTATATCTGTAGATGAATGTAAGAATTTTTTCCCCCTTCTTTACTCTGCTATTTGAGGAACTAGGGAAAATAAAGTATGAGCGCCCAAAGGAAAATATGTGCATAAATAGGAGATACTGAAAAAAGAAAAGGGGAGGTCAAGGGGAAAGAAAGTAGTAGAAAGTAACACAAGAAGATGGCACAGAAGGACAGAATACAGAGCAAACTATACTTTAAAAAATCATGTTTGCTAATTAGATGACCTTTCTCAGAGTGGAGAATGTCATTAGAAATAATAGAACACAATAACCCAGTGATTTATAGTCCTGAAAACATAAATTATCCAAGACAGAATTGCTGGTAAAAATAATAGATGAGAACTAAGGAGAAAACTGGAAAATATTCTAGTCAAAACTAAGCAAATGACAACTCATTCCACAATACCAATACTTTTTAAATGGATATAATAGCAGACTAACAAGGAAAAAGAAAAGAATCAAAAGAAGAGGAGGAAGAGAAGGAGGATTAAAATTCACACATCTTTCCCATTTTCACTGTAGCTATCATTAGACCTCTGTGTGTGTGTGTGTGTGTGTGTATATATATATATATATATATATATATATATATATATACATGTAGATGCATTTGTGTCTGTATATGGATAAATGTGTATATACATATAAATATATATACATATATATGTATATGAATATAATTTTATTTACATGGTATTAAAAAGCTTTTGAATAAACAAAATGCATATATCTAGGAAAAGAAATTAAGTTGTTGACCAGGAAGAATTTATGATAATATTTATCGCTAATATCTTATCTGAGATTTGTAGAAAATTAACAGAAATATAGAAAACCAATAATCATTTCCCATTAAATTGTGGGAAGCTAAGTGATGCAGTGGATAGCACACTGGTTTTGGAATCAGGAAATCAGGAAAACTCACCTTCTTGCATTCAAATCTGGCCTCAGATACTCACTAGCTGTGTGACCCTGGGCAATTTACTTAGCCTCTCTTTGCCTCAGTTTCCTCATCTGTAAAATTAACTGAAGAAAGAAGTGGCAAACTGCTCCAGTGTCTTTGCCAAGAAAACTCCAAATGGAATTGGGCATGACAAAACAACTATGTTAGATAGATGTTCAAAATTATGAGCATATAATTCTCTTTTTTTTTTTCTTTTTCTTTTTCTTTTATTTAATAGCCTTTTATTTACAGGATATATGCATGGGTAACTTTACAGCATTAACAATTGCCAAACCTCTTGTTCCAATTTTTCACCTCTTACCCCCCCCCACCCCCTCCCCTAGATGGCAGGATGACCAGTAGATGTTAAATATATTAAAATATAAATTAGATACACAATAAGTATACAGAGCATATAATTCTCAAAAGAATTTTGCAAAGTTAAAATTATTAGCAGAATTGCAAATTAATAATCACTTTTAAATGCTTTGAATCACATGTACTAAGGGAAATTGCAAGCATTACAATTTATAGATTCAACTCAGAGCGAGATAATTGGCAAAAGTGGCAAAATATGGAGTCAATCAACATTTGAAGGATTTTAGAAATACAGGAGTATTAATACATTGTACATTACTACAGCCATTATAAAAAGCAATTTGGAATTTTGAAAATAAAATGGTTAAAGTGCCCATACTCTTTGATCCAGAGATTTTATTTCTAGACAGATACTCCATAGAAGTCACTGGGTAAAGGGGGGAGAAGACACCAAATATATCAACATATTTATAGCAGCATTTTCCCCCTTCCTCAGGATTAAAGGATTGGATACAAATTGAGAACTATTAGAAAAAGAAATTGTGGGAAATGATTGGAATGGAGTATTACTTCTTACTTGAGATGATAAATGAATGACTTTAAAAATTTATTTACATTTCTGGGACTAATTTTATGTTTATTCAAGTGTCTCTGTTTTTTTGTATTGTATTCCCACCTCCTTTTTAAATAAAGCTTTTATCTTTAATATTGTTAATATTGTTGGTAGGTGTTGGTAAGTGAAGAGGTTGTTTCAAGTTACTGAAAAAAATTATACTTTCTCTTAAATAACCTAAGTTATATCTATCAACTCAAAAGAGTGAGAATATCCTATCAATACATACTCCGGCCTTTTGGTCATTTGATTTAAGTTGATAAAGAATTACAAGGAGTCATTGGACCAGCTCAGCATTTTTTCTCCCCTTCTTTCTTTTTTCTTTCTTTCTTTTGTTTGTTTGTTTGTTTTGTGAGGCAATTGGAGTTTAGTGACTTGCCTAGTTTCATAGCTAGTAAGTGTTAAGTGTCTGAGATCAAATTTGAACTCAGGTCCTCCAGCACCAGTGTTCTATACTCTGCACCAATCTATCTATAGTTTTTCATTGCCAGTTGCTGGACATGTTTCTAAATTTAAGTATACAAGATTCATACAGATCTTTACATTCAGTGCTCTGAATGTGGCTGTTAGTCCAGATTTGGTAGAATAATCAGAGACTGACTAGAATCTAGAGAAAAATGTTAAGTTAAAAAACATTCTGCTAGCCCCTTCATGGTATAAAGAAACTGAGGTCCAAAGAGTTTAAGTGACTTTCCTGGTCACAAAGTTAAATAAATAATAGATCTGAGTTTTGAACCCAAGTCTTCTGACTTTAAATTCAGCCTAGAGGATTTGTCTAAAGTAATTTAATCATGTTGCCTCTAATAGTGAAACTCTCAATACCATCATTAATTTTCTTTTTTAGGAACAATCCCAAAGTTCAACAAAATAAATATCATAGGCCTTGGGTTCTGTTTCTAGGAAATTAATTCCCTAAATATTTTACCTAGAAAGTCACATGCTAGTTAAGACAATATCTTATGTTTATTATATTAATAATAACAAATAACATAACCCATTTAAAATGAGAACAAATAATGAATATCTTGAAGTGATTGCATATATTTACATTTGTAGTATTTGAAGCTATAGTTAAATAAAATGTCATTCAATTATAGAACAATGAAAGAGACTGTATCCTAATATCTTATTATCTAATATCCTCTGCACATACAAACATATGTGTACATACATGTTGTTGTTGTTGTTTATCCTTATTTCTCGAAGAGGACCATGACATCAGGGAGGTGAATTGGACTTAAGAGAAGGACTGTGCAAGGCCACCTGCCTCCCTTTCCCCTCCAGAGCCATCTGGGTCCAGTGGCAAGATATATAGATCAGGGTGACTGGCAATGGCCTTGGAGGCAAGGGGAGACACTGGCCTTTTTAAGCTAAGGTCTTCAACAGGTATTATTTAGATTTTTTTGGACTAGATGAATGAGGAGATTCTTTGCCTCAACTGTTATCTACTCTTAATCAAACACACACACACACAGACTAATGAAAAGAACTATAATCAAATACTATATTTTATATAACTATAACTTCAAAACCTGAAAATTTGACCACATGTGACCACTTCAGTAAGATTCATTATTCATACAAATTAGGACCTATAATAATAACTAAACTTTATAGCACTTTAATATCTGTGAAGTCCTTTCTAGACATTATCCGTTGATCTTCCAAACTACCCCATAAAGTAGATGAGGAAACTGAATTAGCTCATAATCAAAAAACTAGCAAGTATCTGAGGCATGATTTGTAATCAGATCTTCAGATCTTCTAGTCCCATTCTAATATACTCTACACACACACACACACAATGTGTATATATGTACACGTATTACACATATATGTATGTGTTTTTTCCCCTCAGAGATATCCTAAAATTAAATCTCAAATATCTTAGCACTGCACTGTCACTGTTCAAATGATGAGAGTAAACAGCAGTGCATTTTATAGTGCACAGGAACCTTCTCTATAATATTCACCTTGCCATTTCTCCCAGGAAAGATTTCTTGTTCTTTCTTTCTCCTTTTAAGTTTTAAGTGCTTCTTTAGCAGTACTGTCAATCAGAGCTATATTCATCTCAAAACATCACTTGTTATAATCACAACAATTAAGGTAGAAATCTTACCGTCAGAGTTAACTATTTTAAAAGGATTATAATGGGTTATGATAGAAAGGTTGTCACAGTGCAGATGGCTTTATAACCTTGTGTTTAAAGGTGAGCTAAGGGAAAAATATATAGGTACCAGTAATAAATGTGGAGTCTATATAAAATGCTGTAATGAAAACGAGTGAGAATTTTCATATCTTTTTTTTTTTATATATAGCAAGGACTCAGTTCAACATTTTCAAGTGCAAACCTGGGCTATCAAGGCATCATTTCCTCCTTAAGATAATAAATAAAACTCTTTTCCAACATAGGTATAAATAGAATCTTGGTAAATGAAGTCATTAATTGGCCTTTTCTGATACAGACATTAACTAATGATTAGCCAGCACATACCTGAAGTGAAGCTTACCATATTCCCCTGGCTGAATTACTTCATGTTCCTCATAATGGCCAATGGAAAAATAATGTCTTGACTAATGGTAAAATGTGAGATTCTTGACTTTTCCTTTTTATTTGTGTATCCCTACCACTAAGTACTGTGCCCAGAAAGTATTTAATAACTGCTTATTGAATGGAATAGAATTTTTAAAATTTTACCACATTTAAAGACTGACTAAGGCCCTTATATGGAAATATAACTGCAACCTTAGCTCAAGTAATTATTGGATTTTTCCTAAGGAGAGTCAAATAATCTTTTTTGGTACTTTTAGTGACATGAAACTAAGTACTGAATCATTATGGCATGAAATTTAGATTTAGGTAAAAATGGACAGATTTTAGTTTGAACATTTTATTTATACTTGTTAACATGTGACTTCAAAATTACATTCCATATTTTATGACTGTCATTTCATATTCTTATATTTTGTTTTCACAATCAATCTGTAAGCCTCTTGGAGAGAGGTCCATGTAAATACTTCTATGTTATCTTTAACTACAACCTTCTTAGAATTCTATGAGAACACAATAGATTGTCTATAAAAATGTGTTGATTAATATAAAAGTTAATAATAATAATTTTAAAATTAATATATACTAACTCTGAGTGTCTGTGTTGTGTCATGGATAAAGTACTAGCTTCTAAGTCAGGAGATTTAAATTCAAGTTTCACTTCTGATAAATGTTGACAGTGTGACGCAAAAAAAGTTATGATGCTTCATTGGTGCTAAGTTTATCTAAGTGCTAAGAAAGTTTCCAATCTTCATTGATAGAGGTGAGTTCCCTTGTTGGGAGTACTACCATTCTGGACCCAGAATAGAGTATTCACATCGCCTTTTTTGGCATGCATTGAAATGAGAAAATTTTAAAGCTATAAAAGAACTTAAAGACCATTCAGTCTAAAATCCTTATTTTATAGTTGAAGAAATGGTGACTTTGAGATATGACTTGATTTGTCCAAGTTCATATAGTCAATTAGTGACAGAGAATAGTATTCACACTCAGTTCTTATGATTTTATTCATTGCTGATATTATCTACTATATTGTTACTACTCTTGATATCTTGAGCACTTACTTTAAAAAAAAGAAAGAAACGAAGATACGTTTATCTTTAGAATATTTTTACAAATTATTCATAATTATACCACTTTTGATGACATTTATTCTTGTAGAGAATTATAATGAAACCTTTGGGTTTTATGTTATTAAGTATAATTTAAGGATTTCCTCCAATGGATAATCAGGATAAAATATTAAACTACTTTAAAAAGTCAATTCTAGAGGTTAAAACTCTCCTCTTTAATATATTGTCTTGGATAAAAGTCAAGTATCATCATTCTAAATCATATTCATATGATAGTCTATTCAATTTAAGATACTTGTTTCTTGTTTCTTTCAGTATTTCATTTTTCCCTGATTGGAAAAATCAGAAAAAGAAATTATTTTAAAATAAAATAAAGACATAAGTATTTATTAAGTTTTTATTGAAATTTCTATTATTTTTTTGTTAAAACTTGTCCTGAAAGTAAAGTCTAAAGGTTAAAAATGGCTATTTAATTAATTTTCAAAGAAAATAACATCTCAGGACATGATTGAGTTCTGTCTTTCATAGTATGTTGTTGAAAGAAAGAGAAATAAAATAGATCATGGTAAGAACTCTTATAAATGTTGGACCTCACTATTTCTATATATGTGTGTGTGTGTGTGTGTGTGTGTGTGTGTGTGTGTAATTTATCCATGTAAATGGCAAAAGAGAAATCTGACAAAATATACAGAGAAAAATGTATACCAAACAATGGGGAAATCTTCCTTTGGGAGTGAAGTAACGGCTCAAAACGAAGAGAATTCAGAGTATTACCAGGGAGGGAATTCCCTGAAGTGAATTTTGATAGGCATAGGGTGGATGCTCCTAAGGCTTATCATGTTGACTTTTCCCAAGAGTTTTATTTTCCCTTGAGTAATCTGAAGTAGGGTCGACACTGTTCCACATTTTTTTCTGTAATATGGAAGCCAAAAGCACCTGAAGCAATTGAACAGATTGAAGAGCCTGAAAAGAAACCTTTGTATTCAGTTTGTGACAGAAAAATAAAGACCAGGAATAGCTAAAACTCAGTGATTAACAAGAGCTATTAGATTACCTGTAAAATGAGGGATTTGGACTAGATTGGCTCTGATGATTCTTTCAACTCTAGGATCCCATGATTCTATTCCTCTAGTAATAGACAAAGGGCAGAGCAGAGTTCTCTATCAGTCTCAAGGTGATTTAGTAGCAAATCTCCAGGTTCAATTCATAGGAAATGGATTAGAAGCAGGTCTCAAGTTCTTAGGCAGGAGGGGGAGAACAAAAGAAGGATAAATTGGGGGAGGATTCTGGAAATATGGAAGAGTAGATTGGTAAATTTCAAACTCTCTTGATGTTCCCCACAAATAGAGCAAATTTGCTCCTCAGAGTGAACATAGACTGGTGGAAATCAAGAAGATTTGGGGTAGCACAGGGGTCCTCCTGACACAACCCATGAAGATTGAAAGAAAGACCATGGGCTAGAGATAAACCTGTTTCAAAAGTGCAAATCCCTCTTAGTTAGTTCCGTAGAAACCTTAAGTGGGGTCCTCTAGGGTGAACTGGATATAGCTGGAGCTTCAGTAGGAACCACAGAGATTTTCACCTCGCTGACTGTTTGTAGAGTGGGGGTTTGAGTCCAGGAGGACAGAGTGAACCTTGGCTAAATGGGAACACCAGTCCCAGCTGTGCTGCTGAGACTTAGCCCTGGGCAAAAAGGAACCAGCACCTGGTGAGTGCAGAAGCAGAGGGGGAGGGATGCTGCTGGCTGGGGGCACCTGCAGGAGGATGGAGCTCTTGATTTGGAGTTCCTGGTCAGAGAGGGGAACTGAGGCGAAGCCAGAGGCACCATCCCTCTATCCCATAATTAGAAGTGCTTACACTAATACCTATTATTTAAAAAAGCCAGCAGAGAAAAAGAACCTCACCATCAAACGTTCTATGAGAGCAGGTTAAGACCGCAGATCATCTTCAGAAGAGGACGCTGAAAAAAAAAAGCACTTCTATTCCAAAAATTAAAGTGAAATGGTTCTCAGCTCAGGGAGAATTTATAGAAGAATCCAAAAAGGAATTTAAAAATCAAATAAAAGACAATGAGGAAAAACTAAAAACTAAAAAAATAAAAACAATCCAAGAAAAATAAGATTGTGAAAAAAAAAGTTAATCAACTAGTAAAGTAGATACAGTTTCCGACATGAAAATAACTCTTTGAAAATTATAATTGGTTTTCAGATGAAGAAATTAAAACCATTTCTGGTCATATGAAAAAATGTTCTAAAGCACTATTGATCAGAAAAATGTAAATTAAGACAATTTGAGGTACTATTACCTCTCAGATTGACTAAGATGACAGAAAAAGATAATAATGAATGTTGGAGATGATTGAGAAAAGTGGGAAACTAATACTTTGTTGGTGAAGTTATGAAATGATCCAACCATTCTAGAGAGCAATTTGAAATTATGCTCAAAAGGCTATAAAATTGCACATAACCTTTGATCCATCAGTGTCTCTGCTGGGCCTGTATCCCAAAGAGATCTTAAAGGAAAGAAAAAAACCACATGTGTAAAAATGTCTGTAGCTTCCCTTTTTGTAGTGTCAAGAAACTGGAAACTGAATGAATGTCCATCATTTGGAGAATGATTGAATTAGTTATGGTATATGAATGTTAATATTATTGTTCTATAAGAAACAATCAGCAGGTTGATTTCAGAAAGGCCTGGAGAGACTTATAGGAACTAATGCTAAATGAAGGGAGCAGAACCAAGAGAACATTGTATACAATAACAACAAAATTATGTGATGAGCAGCTCTGATGCTTGGCACTTTTCAACAATGAGTTGATTCAGACCAATTCCAATGGACTTGTAATGTAGAGAGTCATCTCCATCCAGAGAGGTACTGAATGTGGATCACAACCTAGTATTTGCACCTTTTTGTTGTTGTTTGGTTGCTTTTCTTTTTCCTTTTTCTCTTTCTTTCTTTCTTTCTCTCTCTATTTCTCTTTCTTTTTCTCTTTTTCTTTCTTTCCTCCTTTCTTTCTTTCTTTTCTTCTTTCTTTCCTTCCTTCTTTCCTTCCTTTAGAAGAATATCAGGGAGGATTCAAAATATATAACAACAATTTACCAGATCAAAAAAGCATATATTATAAGAAGTAATTATATTCACGAGTATTCATCTTCTTTTTACTTCCTTGCAAATTGTTCTTTTATTCTCTGCTGCTCACCTTCTTTATTTTATTGTTTTTCAAACTTTCAACTTTCAAACCCTCCACCTTTCCCAAGCAAGCTATAGTTAAGAAAGGATATATTTATGTGTGTATATATATATATATATATATATATAATATATGTAGATGTATACATTCACATCCCCATACATATACACATCCCCCCCCACACACACACACATACACACACACACTCCTTTCCTATACCTACTGACTTTTTGTTTTAAAATTAAAAAAAAGAAAATTAGAATTGAGCAAGGGGAAGCCAGTAAAGCTGAGAGAACAAGAAAAAAATAAACTAGATTATAATAAAAAATGGAACATAATATGTAACATCTTACTAAGAAAAATGACATCTAGAGAACAGATCATAAAGAGAAAATATAAGAATAATTAGACTGCTTGAAAGTTGTGATAAAAAAAAAGGACTTTGGCATAATAATACAAGAAATAATTCAAGAAAATTGTCCTGGAATGATAGAACATGAGGAGAAAATAGAAATAGAAAAAAAAATTTGTCCACCAATTACCACTGCAACAAGATCCTTTGTGAAAAACACATAGGAATATTATTGCCAAATTTCGAAACTACCAGATCAAAGAGAGTGGAGCTACAATTAGAGCTGCACAGAACTTATCAGCAACCACAATAAAAGATTGCAGGACCTGGAATCATATCAACCAACAATCAAAATAACTAAGCCTGTGGCCAAAAATATATCCAGCAAAATTATCTATAATATTGAATGAAAAAAAAAACAGAAATTCAACAAGCTTGCAGATTTTCAGGACTTTTTATCAACCAAATATGAACTTAATAAAAAATTTCACGTATCAGAGCAAATATCAAAGATCAATTTCAAGGAAGTCACCATGGACAAATTGTTTGTGTTTTTTTTAACATGGGAAATGAATATCATATGTTCAAGATTTACATCAAAGATAGGACAATTCAAAAGAAAGATTGGGGCAAAGTTATGGTAAAAATAGTTATTTTATTATACAAACAAGGTGCAGAGGAAGAACAGACACAGAGCCATTAGAGGGAGGAGAAGAGCTTTTAATTCTGAAAATATCACATCAGGAATGGGTTAAATATTCAACACTACCTATATACCAAAGGGTATAGCACCCTCCAAACTTTATAAAGAAATAAGGGGCGAGGGATGGCCAAATTGGGAAGCAAAGGAGAAGTGAAAAACAAGGGAGAGATCCATGGGTGGCGGGAGGTTAAGTTGCAGCAAAGCAAGTTAAGAGTAAAATTAAAACAAAAAGTCAGCAGGTATAGGAAAGGAGTGTGTGTGTGTGTGTGTGTGTGTGTGTGTGTGTGTATGTGTATGGGGATGTGTATATGTATGGGGATGTGAATGTATACTTCTACATATATATAATATATATATTTATATATATATATATATATATATATATATACACACACACATAAATATATCCTTTCTTAACTATAGCTTGCATGGGAAAGGTGGAGGGTTTGAAAGTTGAAAGTTGAAAAAAACAAGAAAATAAAGAAGGTGAGCAGCAGAGAATAAAAGAACAATTTGCAAGGAAGTAAAAAGAAGATGAATGCTCATGAATATAATTATTTCTTATAATATATGCTTTTTTGATCTGGTAAATTGTTGTTATATATTTTGAATCCTCCCTGATATTCTTCTGGGCACATGACAATATTCTGTTATGTTTTGTTCAATTTTGTTTATAGTCCTTTTCTGTTTTTTTAAATAAAATAAATTTTAATAAAAATAAAAGGATAAATTGGATTAATGGAGATGTTATGAAATAACATATGGATGAACAAGAGAGGAATTCAGTTAAGAAAAATTAGGTACAAAGTTTATTAGAGGGCGCCCATTTTAAGGAGATAGGCAAGGACCTGTTTAATAGTTAGATTGATAGATAAATAACTTGATCATTTATTAAGTACTTATGTGCCAGGCAACATGTTAAAGCATTGAAAACATAAATATCCTCTAGGAGATTACATCATATAAAATGAAAACTGGGACACAAAGTAAGGAGGATACACACCTAGAGAAAAGGTAGAAAAGTCAGAAGAGAAGTATGTATGTTTTGGGCACTCCCTTAAATGGTAGTCCTAAGAACTTACCAATTGGAGTGAGGGACTATAGGGACAGAGACATCTATCTCTGTGATGAGAAAGCTGATAGGAATACAGACAGAAAAGCTTCCAAAATCAGGTTCAGAGGCAGTAGCAGCAATACTGATAATATGGAGAAAACACATTTTGGTTCCATGGTTAATATAATCATTTAGTCCAAAGTGTAGATTTATATCAGGACTTGGGAAAGAGCTAAGTTTACAAGTATGCAAATTTCCTTTCATGCGAAGTCCTCTTTATTTGTTCATATGCATGACTAAACAAACATTTTTACAACCTTTTAAATATAAGAAAATGAAAGGAAATTGCCTTGCCCAAGAATGATATCCTTTGGAGATTTTCTTTGCAAGATTACCTTCTCCATCAGCTTGTCTTTTAGAAAAAATAAGAAAAACAGTCTTGAAATGGCTTCATCACATATGATTTCTTCCAGACCCTTTTGAAATAGACGAAGTTACCCTAATATAGGACATTTTCTTTCCTGATGTTATCTTTTGAGCTACATACACAATCAAGAGATCAAGATTAATGCTCAAAATCTCTGCCTGATGATGTGTTTTGTGTTAGGAATGGATTAGTGGAGAGTCCTCTCACAGCAGAATTCTTAAAAATCTGAAACAGCAATGATTCTCTGCATCCCAACAGCTGTTGAGAGTGGACACTGATGATCTGGCTCTAGAAAGTGAAAAAAGTGAATGAAGAGGAAGGTTCAACTTGACCTTGGTACTTTTGAAATATTGACTAGAGCTAAAAGTGAGATAGCTTAGATCATGCATATATCTGCTGAAAGCTGAAAGGAAGCTGTGTTATAGTAGATGAAACATAGAAAGAACATGAATTCAAATCTAGGTTCTGCAACGTAAGTACCATGAACAGGTTCCTTTATGTCTGACCCTAATTTCCTAATCTGTAAAATGGGTATTTTAAAACTTGCACTACTTACTTAACAGTTTGTATGGTACAAAGTACTGTAAGTTTTAAAGTGCTGTTGGAATGTAAGGCACTCCCATCCAAGCTGAAAGAACAGCAGTCACTCACAGCCCTACTATCACTACTGTTTAATATGGAAGTTTTGACCTGCTGGAACTTCCTTAGGGAAACTGGTCCTACCCCTATCCCCTCCTAGGGGCTTACTATATTAGTGCTGAACTAAGTTCAAATTAGCATAAACCTTAATACAGGTCTGAACTCTGGAGGTAAAACAATCCACTATCATCACCTAGTATTAGGGACTAAAGAAGTATATTTCCTTGTCAGGCTTGCTTTTTAAAGTCTTTTGGATGGCTTTTTATTTGCTTTTTGAAGTAACCATTAAAAATTAATCTGAACCTCGCATTAGGTTCATCCATTAACCAATTATCATTTTATTATTATTGTTAATAATAATTTAAAAACCTAACCCCTCCAAAAAAAAAAAAAAACAAATCTCTCAACACATATCTTCATAGTCAAGCTCAACAAATTCCCACATAAGTAATATCTGCAAATGTAATTTTCTGTATTTTAAGTTTATATCTCTTTGATAAAAGGTAAGTGGCTTGTAAAGGTTGAATGCTTAAATAAATTAGGAATGTATAATATGTAGATATTGTACTCTTCAATAGAATGTAATAAGCTGCTTGAGGGCAGGAATTGTTCTAATTATAGTATTTGCGTTATTAGTGATTATCAAAGTGCCTTGCACACATTATATAATAAGTAGCTAAATGTTTGTTGAATTGAGTTTAAGATAAATATGAATGAAACACTGGTGCTAATCAGTCAATTCTCATTAACATTAGTAAGTGGGATCTTCAGATCCTATACTATTGCCCTCAGAGTTCTAAGTATAATCCTGAGATGTTGGGAATACCTTTCTTTAGTATATTACTCAAAAACTTTCATCTGGTATATTTTCCCCAAAATAATCATCAAATTGTATATCTTTAGTGTCAATTAGGCAGTAATTATAGTTTAAATATAATGAAAAATTGGTTCTAGTCTTTAAAACATTCACAACATGCTCATCTTAGTGCACACCTGCAAGGAGTCTTGACCAACCTGCTTACAATCTTGAATAAAGGAACTTTCCCATTCAGAAAATATGCAGGTACACTGTGCTTCTTGGTTTTTTTTTTTTTTGAGTAGTAATAACTGACCATTTAACTTGATGCTGATCCAAGTATGAGTGTGTGTGTGTGTGTGTGTGTGTGTGTAACAGGAAAGAGATGAAGTCTCTCTTCACAGAAGCAAGTGATGGAAGAAATGCTCTTAGACTCCTGTTGAGTAGGGAAATAGTGCTAGTCTGCTCATGTCCCAAGTCAGAGACTTATATGACCTTTTTTCTTTACTTCTTTTTCTGCTAGCAAATCTTTTTTTCTTTTGTTCCTGAGGAAATTGGGGTTAAGTGACTTGTCCAGGGTCACACAACTAGGAAGTGTTAAGTGTCTGAGAGCAGATTTAAATTCAGGTCCTCCTGACATCAAGGCTGGTTCTCTATTCATTGTACTATCTGTCCTGCCATGAAATCATTTTAAAGAAGTTCATTTCCATGGGCTTTCTGAAATACCAAAGGGTAAATTTGTTTTCTAAATGAAAATCTAATAGGACATTTCTCTAGTACCAGTCATGTCTTCTCGGGGATGTGCATTTCTGAGAGGGATTAATCATGTCAATAAAACATCTAGACCATGCATTAATATCATAGACTAAAACCAGGGACAAGTAAAACAGAAATTCTGATGTTAGTTAGTACATCGCTCCTCCAGAGCTTGCAGGCTCCTAGAAACCTTGTGCAGATACTTTCTTATCACAATGATGTTTATTTTGCCAATATCTTCTAGGGAACTATCAAACATCATCTTCCCTTCAGAAGTGCTCTCTGGCTTTTTTTTCTTCAAGCACCATTATGGTATCCTCACCACAGGCTTGATCCTTTAGGTGTTATAAAAAGTTATGGTAAGGAATTGATCAACTTTTCAATTAGGCTGAAGCTGACCTAGATATTAGATTTAAAAATTTAAATGCCTTCTCTTCTTCTTGGTATCTAACTGGAAGCCTTGACCCTATCTGTAAGTAAGTATTTATTATAAAAGGATCTTATCATTTTTCCTTTCTTTTTTTCCACAATCAAAAAGTTTCAAATTTTATTTGTTCCATCTGGAAGTTAAAAATCTTTAAAGGTAGGTTCAATAATATTTGAGAAAAGGTTTTCTTTCTAAAATGTGAATAGTTCTTCTTTTCATGTGGAAAACACCATAAATATTAATTTCAGACGTGGTAAAAACAGAATAATTAAAACTTAAAACCTTTCTTAAAAAAAGAATCAAATATATACCATTTTAATGTTTTTTTCAAGATATGGAGTATAAAAATCAGAGATAAAATATAATGCATTAGAATCAGATGGCAAATGGTTTAAAGAGGTCAAGAAGACCCAGAGTAAAACTATGTCTCATTCACTTGTTATGTAATTCTGAACATATTTAAGTAATTTAATTTTTCTAGGCTTCAATGTCTTTATTTATAAAATGAGGAAATTGAACTTGATGAAATTCAAGGTCCCTCCCAGCTTAAGTCTATGTCTATGATCTCTTTTATCTTCAAAATACTCTTTGTTTTAAAGAAAAGATTATATCAGCCACTTATTTACTCACGGTTTTTTGTCCATGCTTATGACTTTGTCTATACTATAAGGAATTCCAGCAGTAACAAAATTCTCTCTGCCAATGCAGATGTACAATTTATTTGCAATTTATAATTTTAAAGATAGACCTGGATCATAGAGAGGCTCAATTACTTGCCTATAGTTATGTAACCAGTATTTCAGAGGGAGAACTTGAATTTGGTATTCTTAATTACAAAACAAAGTCTTTATGCTTTGTCTACTCTGCTACTTGTTTTACTTTTTTCTTCTTTATTACTCATAAAAGCTCCTAACTCATTTCAAATTCCATACTTTGCTGACTAGAAAATGTATCTTGATTTTATTAGTGCCAAAGTAAGTCAAGGGTATCTATGATTTTTAATTAATAATAATAACTAAAGATGACAGGAAAAATAATAATAAATGTTGGAGGGGATTTGGGAAAACTGGGACACTAATGCTTTGTTAATAGAGTTGTAAAGTGATCCAGACATTCTGAAGAACAATTTAGAATATGCACAAAGGGCATGAATGAAAGGGTATGAATACTCTTGGACCCAGCAGTATCACTAGTGGGTCTGTATGCCAAGGAAATCAAAAAGGAGGGAAAAGTACCCATATGTGCAAAAATGTTTGTAGCAGCTCTTTTTGTGGTAGCAAAGAACTGGAGAATGAGAATGAGTAAATTCCCATCACTTGGGGAATGACTGAATAAATTGTGGTATATGAAGGTAATAGAATAATATTATTCTATAAAAATGATAAACATGGTAATTTTATAAAGGCCTGGAAAGATTTATATGAACTGATTCTGAAAGAAACAAGCAGAATCAGGAATACATTGTACACAATAATAGCAAGAATGTATGATGATCAACTATGAAAGACTTGGTTCTTCTCAGTGCTTCAGTGATCCAAAGCAATCCCAATAATCTTTGGATAGAAAATGCCATCTGCATCCAGAAAAAGAGCCATGGAGATTGAATGTAAATCAACCCATGTTATGTTCACTTCTTCTTTTCTATTTTTCTTTCCGTTCCCATGGTTTTTCCCTTTTCCTCTGATTTTTTCTCTCCCAACATGATTCATAAAGAAATGTGTATTAAAAGTTAATATACATGTACAATCAGAAAAATTAAACAATTTAAAAAAGGGTTAAAAATAATAGCCAGAATTAATATATTACATTAAGGTTTGTGAAAAGGTTTTTACAAAAATGGCCTTTTTCAGGTAATGATGAATATTGAAGGGATGTGGGAAAACTGGGACACTAATACATTATTGGTGGAGTTGTGAACTGATTCAACCATTCTGGAGAGCAATTTGGAACCATGCCCAAAGGGCTATTAAACTGTATGTCCTTTGATTCAACAATGTTTCTACTGGGCCTGTGTCCCAAAGAGAGTATAAAAGAGGGGAAAGGACCCACGTGTGCAAAAATGTTTGTTCCAGCCCTTTTTGTAATGGTAAGAAACTGGAAACTGAATATATGTCTATTAGCTGGAGAATTATTGAATGAGTTATTATATATGAATGTTATGGAATATTATTGTTCTATAAGAAACGACCAGCAGGATGATTGCAGAGAAACTTGGAGAGACTTAACATGAACTGATGCTAAGTGTAGGGAGTAGAACCAGGAGATCATTGTATATGGCAACATCAAGATTATATGATGATCAATTCTGATGGACTTGGCTCTTTTCAACAGTGAGGTGATTCAAGCTAGTTCCAATTGTCTTGTGATGAAGAGAGGCATCTGCACCCAGAAAAGGACTGTGATTCTTTTTAATTCAGTATGGAAAAAAGGATTAACAATATTTACAAAACTGTATATCCAGGACAAATATCACAACTTAGTATTTTCATCTTTTTTATTGTTGTTTGCTTACATTTTAACCCATTTTGATCTTATTTTTCTTGGACAGCATGATAATTATAGAAATATGTATAGAAGAATTGCATATGTTTAACATATAGGATTACTTGTCATCTAGAGGAGGGGGTACAGGGAAGAGAACAAAATAATATGGAACATAAGGTTTTGTAAAGGAAGATGAGAGTGTTGAAAATTATCTTTCATAATATTTTGAAAATAAAAAGATTTAATAAAAAAGAAAATAAAAGTAAATTCTGTTAAAATAACCCTTTTATCCTCTCAACAATCTTAAGAAATAAGCAAATAATTGATTATTTCCATTTTACAAATGAAGAGACAGACATTGAGGTTAAATAATTTGCTGAGAGTCACATAGCTATTGAGGGGATTTGAACTCATATCTTCCTGATTCTAGATCTAGTATTTTATCCATTGGGACAACTTTGTTGCTTTTAGGTATTTTAATGCAGGAAATTCTACAATTCAACATGACAATTCTATTCAAGGCATTATACTAAATATTAGTGTTAGTATGACAAACATGATAAATAAGTTCCTGCTTTAAGAGCTTACATTTTACAATAAATTATAGCTTAGAATCTGAAGAAAACATTGTGGCCTCATAGATTGATGAGTTAATATCTAATTAAGAACTTATTTAAGAAACTGAAGTAACTAAAGATATCTTTAGATCTAGATATCTTATGATCTAGATCACAACCATATTTCCCTTTAAATTGAAAAATGGAATGGTCCAGTGGAACGAGTGTTGAATGTGACATCCCAGATAAAAAATTATGTTCAAAATGGATCCCTTTATTTCCTACTTGTGTGAGTAAGCAAGTCACTTAACCTTTCTTTGGTTGTAATTTCCTGATCCATTACAAATATAAAGGAATTGAACTAGATAACCTCTGAGATCCCTTCCAAATCAAAATCTATTCTCCTATGTTGGGGTTCAGAAAGTAAATATTTCAGTTTCCTTACATATCTGACTAACTTTAGAAATCTAGAGTCTTGTTAAAGTTTGTTTTCAAATGACCTTTGGAAATATTTCCCAAAAATGCTTGAATCATTAGTTGCTGGGAAGTAACATTTTTACTAAGGAAATGTGAAGAAGGGAAAAAAGGGCAGAGGAAGCTTTTTGTATTCAGAAATCAAACTTATAACTTGTGGTTAAGTGTCTTAAATTTAATTATTCCACATATTGTTAATTGGTTATTTAGACAGGATAAATAAACAAAGTACTCTGAATGGGAAGTTTAGTGCCCCAAACTGGTCTTTCCTTAAAAAGTGGTAACTAATATTGTATGGAAATTGCATGTGTTATTAATGGGACTGGAAGATGAGAACAGAATTAAAATGAAGTATCATTTAGTATATATCACTACTGAAAATTCCAAACCTATGATAATAAAGACAAGGTCAGGTACCGTTTTGACTATGGGAATCTTTCTTCTTGAAAAATTAAAATAAAAACAGTTAAGTTTCCTTCCTAGGTCTAGATGAATTATATCAAAGGCAAATGTACACCTAGACTGTAGCATTATGATTTGATCTTGGGGCAAAGAGTCATTTTTCCAGAAAGGTCTCTTCCCTCAAGGTCTAACTTCCTCACTAGAAATTACTTAGTTACCAGACAAAGCCATATATTTTCTACTTGCAAATCACCAGCACGTGTTTATTACTGGAACTTTTTAACTGTACTATAGCTTAAACATTGGCAGCTAGGTGGTGTAGTGGATAGAGCACTGGACTTGGAATCAGGAATATATCTTCCTGAGATCAAATCCAGCTTCAGACACTTACTAGCTGTGTGACACTGGGCCAGTCATTTAACCTTATTTGCCACAGCTCCTTATCTGTAAAATGAATTAGAGAAGGAAATGACAAACCACTCTGGTATTTTGACAATAAAACTCCAAACAGGGTCGTAAGAATTGGACATGACTGAGACAGCATTAGCAAAAAATAAGTGTTTACACTATGCAAAGCACTCTGTATATTCTCCAAATAAGACAAATTATACAATGGTGAAAATATTACACAGAGAGACAAAATGAAAGATTTATGAACTTTGATCAAATCAGTGATGAACCATTTTTTCAGAAGGTCCTTTGATTAATTATATTATTCATCTTATCACAAAGGGATGATAGACTTAAGGGTCTGATGGAGACATGTATTTTGGATATGACCATTGTGTGCAATTCTTTTTTGTTTGACCATGCTTTTTTGTTACACAGTGGGTTTCATCTTTCTTTTTAATTCAGGATGAAAAAAGTGTTAACAATAGGTACACATATGTGTGGATTGTATGCCTTGTGTCTGTATGTATGTGTGTAGTAAGACAGTCCCTGCTCTAAAGGAACTTATATCTTTTTTTTTTTTTAATAGCCTTTTATTTACAGGATATATACATGGGTAACTTTACAGCATTAACAATTGCCAAACCTCTTGTTCCAATTTTTCACCTCTTACCCCCCCCACCCCCTCCCCTAGATGGCAGGATGACCAGTAGATGTGGAACTTATATCTTAATGAAGGAGATAATATGTATGAAAAGTTTTAGCTTCAAAAAAATAAAACAAAAAACAAAACAAGCAAACAAAACATTGTCTTTAGTGTACAACACAAAGCAGATGGTGATACTTCTTCCTTAATGTGATTTCTAATAAAATCATGTCATTTTTTTCACGTTGAACTACCCAACACTACCAAGAACCTTGTTGGCAAGAATTGGAGCAATTATAGAAGCAATTGCCAGATTGTATCTCCATAGGGTTGCCTCGCTGGATGATGGCTATAAGCATCGGGCTGGAAGCACTGCTATTCAAAAACTCGTGGGTTAAAGATCTTGGACTCAAGATCTTGGGATATCTCCAGTAGGGTCTGGGGAAGATGATGGTGAAAGTTTCAGTGTTTTAGTTGATTGATACCAGCTACTTCTTGTTTCCTTCCTCAGTGCCTTGTGGCTTCAGTTAATCTGGATTTCATTTTCTGTGAGTGGTAGTTGGTTAGCAGATGGTGGAGTTAGCTGGCTTTTGTGAGAGTTGCTTTCCTTAATGCTGCTTTATTTTAATATTTTATAATTTCACAGTGAATCTAAATTCACCAAAATACATCTTTCCCTATAACAAGAAAGTACATAAATTGGAATATTGAAGTTATCTGATATGTATGGATCATTTCACATCTGTAGTCTGCTATTTTTCTATTGAGTGAGGCATATATATATATATATATATATATATATATATATATATATAATCATCCCTCTGGACTAAACATTTGAGATTATATTGATTTGAGTTATGGTGTATTTTAGAATTGATTTGGGTTATGGTATAGTGGTATTGTGTATATAGTATTCTTTTTCTTTATATATAATAAATAGGTAACATGTATACAAATATATGATACATTTATATATTCCTTTAAATATATAATACTTTCAAACCCCTTGTTTCTTTTTTTAATAATAGCCTTTTATGTTTAAAATATGAAAACATAGTTTTCAACATTCACCTTTGCAAAACTTTGTGCTCCAAATTTTTCTCTTTCCCTTCCCCTAACCTCCTCCCCTAGACAGCAAGTAATCCAATATATATTAAATATGAGCAATTCTTCTATATATGTTTTCACAATTATTATGCTCCACAAGAAAAATGAGATCAAAAAGAAAAAAGAGAAAGAAAACAAAAAAAAAAAAAACAAGCAAACAACAAAAAAAGGTGAAAATTCAATGTTGTGATCCACATTCAGTGGATCTGCATTGCATGCAGATGGCTTTCTGCATCACAAATCTGGCCTGAATTACCTCATTGTTGAAAAGAGTTAGGTCTATCAGAATTGATCATCTTATAATCTTGCTGTTGCCATGTATAATGATCTCCTAGTTCTTCTCATTTCACTTAACATCAGTTCATATAAGTCCCTCCAGGCCTTTCTGAAATCATCCTGCTGATCATTTCTTATAAAACAATAATATTCCATAATATCCATATACCACAACTTATTCAGCAATTCTCCAACTGATGGGCATCCACTCAGTTTCCAATTCCTTGACACTACAAGGGCTGCTCCAAACATTTTAGCACATGTGGGTCCTTTTCCCTTTTTTATGATCTCTTTGGGATATAGGAAATACTGCTGGATCAAAGGGTATGTACCTTTGAGCATAGTTCCATATTGCTCTCTAGAATGATTGGATCAGCACAATTCCACCAACAATTAATCAGTGTCCCAGTTTTCCCACATCACCTCCAGCGTTTCTCATTATCTTTTCCTGTCATCTTAGGCAATCTGAGAGGTGTGTAATAGACACCTCAGGTATCAGAAATACCTCAGATATTTCTCTGATCAATAGTGAATTAGAGCATTTTTAATGTGATTAGAAATGGTTTTAATTTCTTCATCTGAAAATTGTCTGGTCATATCCTTTGACCATTTATCAATTGGAGGATAGCTTGCATGTTTAGAAATTTAAATTAATTCTCTTTATATTTTGGAAATGAGGCCTTTATCAAAACAGTTGGATATGACAACTTTCCCCCAGTTTTCTGCTTCCCTCCTAATCTTATTTGCATTGGTTTTGTTTATAAAAAAAGTTTCAACTTAATATAATCAAAATTATCCATTTTGCATTTCATAATGTACTTTAATTCTTTTTTGGGAACAAATATCTTTTGTCAGATATTTCTACCCCAAACTTTTTGTCTTCTGTGACAGAAAGATAACAGAATGAATTTATGAAGACAGAATTTATCTATTGCTTCCTAAAAAAGAAACTTCAAAGAAAGCCAGAATCCAGAATTTCCATTTTTGTAAAAAAAAAAATAGTCATGTTTTTCAGAATTCAGTGATTCTTAAGTTACTTCTTTGATCTGTTTTCTAGGTCAGTTTTTAACATATCTCAATTTATTTTTTTACTTTTAAAGCTCCTGATTTTGGGGTGGAGCCAAGATGGCAGAGAAGACACACGCCACTTTCTAAGCTCTTCTCTTACCCTCTTTATCAATATTATATTGAGCCTCAAAAATAGTCTTGACTGCTACAATTCGTAAAGATAAGAAGTAGAACAACTCACTGGCCGAAGAAAATCTGCAGTCTCGCCAAAAAAGGTTGGTTCCGGGGCCAGGGGGGAGATCAGCTCAGACAGGGAGAGAAATTAGGTTCCGAGTAGAGCCTCAAACCGAAAGTGAAAGCACAGATCTCAGCACAAGCTCGCAGCCGAACCTGCAGTACTCGCCTTTTCCTTGGGGCAGTTGTGATCCTGCACAGCAGGAGGACTCAGCCCGGGGTAAGCCTCCAATCTGCACAGTGGGGAGCTCGGCTTGAGGCCATAGAGCTTTTCTAGGCCTGATTTGCATCAGGCAGAGACACTGGGGCTGAGTTCTTGGCTGTCTGCAGTCTGCGGTCAGCTGCTAATACTCACAGTCCCACTAGAGGCTCCCGCCTGGGGCAGTGACACTTTCACCTCTTAGTCTCTAGCCAAGGGCAATCGCTAACCCACACAGCCCTACTGGGCACTTCAATAGCTGGGCCAATGCTGAATCCACTTCCTGTTGGGGGAAGGGAAAACTCTCACTCAGAGCCAGAAATCGGTTTACATCTCTCCCTGATCTGCAGAGGAAGCTGGTAACCCCCTTGCCTAGGAGACACACCCTAAAGGCTTTAAAACATGAATAAAAAGATGAAAAGAACAATCCACAGCTTCTATGCAGAAAAGAGCAGGTCGGCAAACCTGAAGAGACCTCAAACAGCAAAAATGCATCAGACTGTCCTCCTTTACATGATGTTCTCATAGAAGAGACCATTAAAGTCTCAAAAGAGAGTTAGAAAATAAATGGGGAAAGGAAAGAGAAGCCTTACAAGAGAGCAACAACTTCCTGAAATATGAATTGGAAAAGTTAAAAAATTCCCAGGAAGTGCAGGGAAACAAAATTGGTGATTTGGAAAAAATAAAGAACTGGCAAGAAATTAGGATTTGCGAATTGGAAAAGACAAAGAACTCGCAAGAAAGTAGGATCTGTGAATTGGAAAAAGAAAATAATTCACTAAAAAAAAAAATTAGTGAAATGGAAAAATTCACAGACCAAAACAATACATTTAAAACCCAATTGGACATATACAGAAAGAAGTAAAAAGCTAATGAAGAAAATAATTCTTTAAAAATTAGAACTGAACAAAATAGAAACTAATGATTCATTGAGACAGCAAGAATCAGTCAAGGAAAAACAAAAAATGACAAACTGGAAAACCATGAATTATCTACTTGAAAAAACGACAGACTTGGAAAATAGATCTGAGAGATAATCTGAGGATTATTGGACTTTCTGAAAACTATGATGAAAAAAAAGAACCTAGATCATTTTACAAGAAATCATCAAAGAGAACTGCCCAGATGTAATAGAATCAGAAGGTAAAAGGCATTGAAAGAATTCATCGAACACCTCTGAAAGAAACCCTAAAATGAAAACCCTAAGGAATATTGTGCAAAATTCAGAACTATCAGATTAAGGAAAAAATTTTACAAGCAGCCAAAAAAAAAAACCATTTAAATACCGAGGTGCCACAATAAGGATCACCCAAGATCTGGCTGCCTCTACATTAAAGGAAAGAATGGCCTGGAATCTGATATTCTGAAAGGCACAAGAACTTGGGATGCAGCCAAGAATAAACTACCCAGATAAGCTGAGCATTTTCTTCCAGTGAAGAAGATGGACCTTTAATGAAACAAATGAATTCCATTTGTTTCTGAAGAAAAAACCAGAACTAAACAAAAAATTTGATCTCCAACAATAGAACTCAAGAGATGCAGAAAAGGTAAAATAACTCTTTGAGAATTGTATTTCTTGTGGATATACAAAAAGAATACTTGATAATTTGATTGTACTGATATAACATAAAAAGAGCAGTAGATATGAAAAAGGGATGATGGCAGAATAAGGTGGGAAGGAGGGATAAAAAGAGAGAAACCACATCCCAAGAAGAGGCAAAGAAACTTATCATATCTGAGGGAAATTAGAGAGGGGGAGGAACATTGTGTGAATCTTACTCTCATCAGAGTTGGCTCAAAGAAAAAATAATTGACATTTATTTTAGAGAAAATTCTCTGCCTCATTAAAAAACGGGGAAGAGGAAAAGAAAAAGAAAAAGTAATAAGGAAGGAAGGGGAAGACTCAAGGGGAGGGAGGGATTATAAAGAGGGTAAGCATCGTGATACAAGAGGGGTACATGTTTAAAAGGGAAAGAGGGTTAGGAGGCAAGAATAAGTAAAGCATAATCTGGGTTATTAGGATGGCAGGAAATACAGATTTAGTAATTCTAACCAAATGTTAATGGGATGAACTCCCCAAAGAGGAGGCAGATAGCAGACTGGATCAAAAGTCAGAACCCACAATATGTTGTTTAAAGAAACAATTTAAAGCAGGAGATACATACAGAGAAAGGTAAAAAGGCTGGAGCAAAATCTATTATGCTTCAGGTGAAGTCAAAAAGTTAGGTAGCCATCCTTATCTCAGATCAAGCAAAAGTAAAAATTGATCTAATTAAAAGATAAGGAAGGAAACTACATCCTGCTAAAGGTGCATAAACAACAGAATATCAATATTAAACATATATGCACCAAGTGGTATGACATCCAACTTCCTAAAGGAAAGTTAAGAGAGTTGCAAGAAAAAGACAACAAAACTGTAATAGTAGGAGATCTCAACCTTGCACTCCTCAGAATTAGACAAATCAAACCACAAAACAAATAAGAAAGAAATTAAAGAAGTAAATAGAATATTAGAAAAATTAGTATGTTGGATCTTTGGAGAAAATTGAAAAGATAGAAAGGAATATAATTTTCCTCAGCAGTTCATGGAACTTATTCAAAAATTACCATATTTAGGCTATAAAGACCTCAAAATTAAATGGAAAGCAGAAATAGTAAATGCTTTTTTCATATCATGATGCAATAAAACTACATTCAACAAAAAGTTAGAAATAGACCAAAAGTAATTGGAAACTAAACAATCCATCCAAAGAATGATTTGAAGAGCAAAATTATAGATACAATTAATAATTTCACTCAAGATAATGAACAATGATGAATTATACCAAAATTTGTGGATGCACCAAGCGTAATAAGAGGAATTTTATACCTTAGAGCTTACTTGAACAAAAAGAGAAAGAAATTAATGAATTACTTACAACTAAAAATAAAAAGACCAAATTAAAAACCACCAATCAAATACTAAATTGAAATTTAAAATTAAAAGGAGAAATTAAAAATATTGAAAGTAAAAAACATTGAACTAATTAATAAAACCAAGAGTTGGTTCTATGAAAAGCCAAAAAATAGATAAGCCTTTGGAAATCTGATTAGAAAAGGAGAGAGGAAAATGAAATTAGTAGCTTAAAAATGAAAAGGAGAACTTTCCACCAATGAAAAAGAAAAGAGAAATAATGAGTTATTTTGCTCAACTTTATAATAATTTGATAACCTAAGGAAATGGATGACTACCTCCAAAATATAGACTTCCCAGACTAATAGAGGAGGAAGTAAATTGCTTGAATAGTCCCATTTCAGAAAAGAAATAGAACAGGCAATTAAACAACTCCCTAGAAAAAATCCCAGGACCAGATGGATTTACATGAATTTACCAAACATTTAAAGAACAATTAGCCCCAATGCTATATAAATTATTCATAAAATAGGAATGAAGGAGTCCTACCAAATTCTTCTATGACACAGAATGGTATTGATACCCTAAACCAGGTAGGCTGAAAACAGAGAAAGAAAAATTATAACCAATCTCCCTAATGAATATTGATGCTAAATCTAAATAAGATTTAGCAAAAAGACTACAGAAAATAATCTCCAAGATAATACACTACATCAAGTAGGATTTATACCAGAATGGTTTGGTTCAAATTAGGAAAACTATCAATATAATTGGCCATGTTAATAACCAAATTAACAAAACCATATGATCATCTCAATAGATGCAGAAAAAGCATTTGATAAAAATCCAACATCCATTCCTATTAAAAACACTTGAGAGTATAGAATAAATGACTTTCCTTAAAATAATCAGCAGCATCTATTTGAAACCATCAGTAACACAATGTAATGAACAAACTGCAAACTTCCCAACAAGATCTGAGTAAAACAAGGTTCCCACATCACTTTACTATTTAATATTGTATTAGAAACCCTCTTGCACTAAGAGCTGAGAAAAGATTAAAGGAACAAGAATAGCAATGAGGAGACCAAATTTCACTCTTCGACACATATGTATACTAGAGAACCCCAGAGATTTCTAAAAGTTATTAGAAATAATCCACAACTTTAAAAGTTGCTGGTTATAAAATAAACCCACTAAGTCATCAGCATTCTTATATATCACTAACAAAATCCAACAGTCAGAGTTACAAGAGAAATTCCATTTAAAGTAACTACTGATAATATAAAATACTTAGGAATCTATCTGCCAAGGAAAATCAGAAACTTTATGAGCAAAATTACAGACCACTTTTCACACAAATTAAGTCTGATCTAACCAATTGAAAATATTAAATGCTCTTGGATAGGGAAAAATTAAACAAAGATGAAATATTACCTAAACTAATCTATTTATTTACCGCATACCAATCAGAGTCCCAAAGAACTATTTTAATGACCTAGAAAAATAACAACAAAGTTCATATGGAAAACAAAAGGTCAAGAATTTCAAGGAATTAATGAAAAATCAAATGAAGGTTGGCTTACTGTACCAGATCTAAAATTGTATTATAGAGCAGAGTTACCAAAACTATTTGGTATTGGCTAAGAATGATTAAGTTGATCAGTGGAATAATTAGTTCAAGGGAAAAAACAACAAATATAGCAACCTAATCTTTGAAAACCAAAGATCCCAGCTTTGGGATAAGAACTACTGTTTGATAAAAATTGCTGGGAAAATTGGAAACATATGTATGGAACTAGGCATTGATCCATACTTAACCCGAACCAAGATAAGGTCAACATGGGTTCATGACCTAGGCATAAAGAATGAAATTATTAATAAATTAGAGGAACACAGGATAGTTTACCTCTCAGACCTGTGGAAGGGGAAGGTCTTTTTTTTTTTTCCCTTCTCAGAATTGGTTTTATTTTTTATTTTTTATTTTTTTTTATTTAATGGCCTTTTATTTACAGGATATATACATGGGTAACTTTACAGCATTAACAATTGCCAAACCTCTTGTTCCAATTTTTCACCTCTTACCCCACCCCCACCCTCCCTGAAATGGCAGGATGACCAGAGATGTTAAATATATTAAATATAACAGATACAACAATAAGTATACATGACAAAACATTATTTTGCTGTACAAAAAGAACAGACCTGAATATTGTACAATTAGCTTGTGAAGGAAATCAAAATCAGGTGTGATAAAATAGGATTGAATTAATGTAATGGTTTTAGTCATCTCCCAGAGTTTTTTCTGAAAGGGAAGGTCTTTTATGACAAAAGAACTAGAGATCATTATGATCACAAAATAGAAAATTTCGATTATCCAAACGAAAAGTTTTGTAATCAAACTAATGCAACAAGATTAGAAGGTAACAATAACGGAAAATATTTTACAGTCAAATTCTATGAAGGCCCTATTTCCAAAATATATAGAATTAATCCAATTTATAAAAATCAAGCATCTCCAATTGAAAATGTCAGGATAGAACAGACAATTCTCAGATGACGAAAAGAAACTATTTCAGTCATAGAAAAGATGCTCCAAGTCATTAATCAGAGAAAACAATTAAAAACTCTAAGAAACTACACACCTGCCGATTGCTAAATGACAGGAAAAAAATGATGATTGTGAGGATGCGGAAAACTGGGACATTGATGCATTCGGAGTGAAACTAATCCAACCATTTTGGAGAGTAGTTTGAACTATGCTCAAAAGTTATCAAACTGTGCATACCCTTGATCCACAGTGTTACTACTGAGATTATATCCCAAAGAGATTATAAAGAAGGGGGACCTGTATGTGCACGGAATGTTTGTGGAGCCCTTTTGTATGTAAAATTGAAACTGAATGGATGTCCACCGTGAGAATGCAAACAAATTGTGGTATATGAAATTATAAAACTGTTCGTAAGAAATGACCAACAGGAGATTCTAGAAGGCCTGGAGAGATTCACTAACCGATGCTTGAGGAAATGAGCAGGACCAGGAGATCATTATATACTCAACAACAATATTATATGATGACCAGTTCTGATGGACCGGCCATCCTCAGCAAATGAGATCAACCAACATTTCAATGGAGCAGGAAATGAACTGAAACTTCAGCTATGCCCTGAAAGAACCTGGGAGATGACTAAAAAACCATTACATTGAATTCTAATCCCTATATTTATGCAACCCATTTTTGATTTCCACAAGCTAATTGTACAATATTCAGAGTCTGATTCTGTTTGTACAAGCAAAATAACGTTTTTAATGTATACTTATTGGTGATCTAATTTATATTTAATATATTTAACATCTATTCATCCTGCATCTAGGAGGGGTGGGGGTAAAAATTGAAAAGAGGTTTAAATTGTTAATGCTGTAAAGTAATGCATATATCCTGAAAAAGGCATAAATTAAAAAAAATAAAGCTCCTGATTTTGTTTTAATATTTCTTGCTGTTTTATGGAGTAATTGATTTCTATTGCGTTCACTCCATGAGGTGACAAACTCTGTCCAAAGAACAAAATCCAGCCTCCCTTCCTCCCTTCCTCCCTCTCTACCGGGTTTTGTAAATTGACAAGGTACATTTTGAAATGAAGTTTGGATGTGGTCATTTGGCAGTAATTTGCAAACCTTTGGTCCATTTTAATTTTCAAAGAGTCTGTTACTCTAATAAGTCTTTCAACTTTCTGTTTCTAAGCTTTTTATTGTCCTTCAATCTTTTTTCAATAATACAGCTAATAATTTACATTTATATATTTTACTATTATACTGTTTATACTGTAACTTTTATAACTCTTACATTTATATTGTAACATTTATATTTCTTACTATATGTAGTTTTTGTGTGTGCCAGACACTGAACTTTAAATCATTATTTCATTTGATCTCACAACAATCCTATTATTATCTCTATTTTACTTATAAGGAAACTGAAGTACACAGAGGTTAAGTAACTTGCCTAGAGCCACACAGCTTGTTAGTGTCTGAATTTGACTGCAGGTTACTCTTGCCCCAATGTTCTATTCACTGTTTCACCTTCTTTCCTTTAGAACTTTTATTTTATTCATTCTAAATATTTATGCTTACAGTTGGTATAGTATGCGTAGGGGAGTATCTCTGAATCTACAATAGTTTTTCTTCTTAATAGTGCATTCCTTGATTCAATGATCTTTCAAGCCTTAGTCCTGAACAAAAGCTTTGTTCCCTGTTGTATTTTTGATTCAGACCATGACTATTTAGTCTCATCCTGGGTCATTTAGGTTCCTGTTGTGACTCACTCCTCCCTATCAAAAACTACGTTTTGGTAGATTTTTGAGATTTAACCCTTAATCTTAAATAATTTTTAGGGTATCTCAGGTCAGATTTCAAGGGACTAGGACATGGAGGCTTGGAGTATCAGAGTCTAAATGTTGTGACACACACTAATTGGTCCTTGTAAGTCTCTGACTGACATTGAGTTTCTGACCAACCTGGTACTTTCTTTAAAAACTTCCATACTTAACTGCCCCTATGTCACTGAAGCATCCATACTTTGTGTCTCTGGCTCTTCCCTAATTATGCTGGATGGTTGCTGACTTTTTTGACTGAAAATAGAGGCTGGTTTTGCTAGGAGGGGCCTAATTGCCTATGGTCTTCTGAATTACTTTTTGGGTAGTTCTGTTGTGCAAGAAATCACTTTTTTTGCCCTACAGTATACAATCAGAATCAAAGAGAAATAACTGAATATGAAAAAACAACAGGGAAAAAGGAAGAGACATCTGTTTCTCATTGGATTTCTGATCATTATTTGTCCTGGAAAAAAGCAACAGGAATTTGGGAGAGGCATCTGTTTCTCGTTGGATTTTCTGGTCATTATTTGTCCTGGAAAAATCAAGAGGTATATGGAAGATACATCTGTTTCTTATTGGTTTTCTTGATCATTATTTGTCTTGGTGTGATTTTTACTTTTTTTTTCCTTCCTGGAGAAAGTGTGAAGCAGTTGATCTACCTGTTTCTGTTAAACAAACATTTTGACTAGAAGTCCCTGCATTCTGTTCTACTAGTTCTGCTTACTTTTGCTTGCATCAACCCATATGGCTTCCCAATTTTTCATTCATCTTCATTGGGATTTTAGATAAGGTATCTAACTTTTCAGAGAAAACCAGCTTTCATTTATCTCATTAAGCAGTATTAGAAAGTAAAAAAAATAACAGATTATGTTTATTTTTTCTCTAGAGATAAAGCTTCTATACCTTAAAAGAAATAATAACTAAATAAAAAAAAACATTTATGGATTTTATTAGCCTTTGAGCCTAACCTGGTTTGTATTCCATTAAATGATGGCCATAACGATTCTGTAGTACAGTCTCTTTTGCTGCTGAAAGAAGAGAGACATTGAAATAACCTAAATGAATATATTTTCTTCAAGATGTGGAACTTAATAAATATTTGAAAAGCAAATGTGAAACATACTTCTGATTATCAAAAAAAATTTCTTAATTTTTGTCTTAACAGTAGCTGTGAATTTCTAAAATACCCTTAACTCCTCTTCTTCCTCCAAAACAGAGAGTGAAAGACAATATAAAGCAATATTATTCTATTATTCCATTTACTGACCTATTGAGATTATTGTTTTTTTTTTTTTTTTCTTTTTTTTTTTCTTTTTAATTTAATAGCCTTTTATTTACAGGATATATACATGGGTAACTTTACAGCATTAACAATTGCCAAACCTCTTGTTTAATTTTTCCCTTCCCCCCCCCCTCCCTACATGGGGATAAGTAGATATTAAATATATTAAATATAACTTAGATACACAAATAAGTATACATGACCAAAACATTATTTTTGCTGTACAAAAAGAATCAGACTCCAAATTATTGTACAATTAACTTGTGAAGGAAATAAAAATGCAGGTGTGCCATAAAATTAGGGATTAGAATTCAATTAATGGTTTTAGTCATCTCCCAGAGTTCTTTTTCTGGGTATGGCTGGTTCAGTTCATTACTGCTCCCTTTAAAATGATTTGGTTGATCTTGTTGCTTGGAGGATGGCCTGATCCATCAGAACTGGTCATCATCTAGTATTATTGTTGGTATATAATGATCTCCTGGTCCTGCTCATTTCATTTCAGCATCAGTTCTTAAGTCTCTCCAGGCCTTTCTGGAAATCATCCTGTTGGTCATTTCTTACAGAAATTTTCCATAATTTTCATATCCACAATTTATTAAACCTTCTCCAACTGATGGACATCAAATTTCCAGTTTCCAGGTTTAACCACTACAAAAGGGCAATACAAACATTCATTTTAAATACAGGGTCCCTTTCCCCTTCTTTATAATTCTCTTTGGGATATAATCCCAGTATTAACACTCTGGATCAAAGGGTATCACAGTTTGATAACTTTTTGAGCATAGTTCAAACTACTCTCAAAATGGTTGGATTGTTCACAACTCCAAACAATGAATCAATGTCCCAGTTTTTCCCACATCCCCTCCAACCAATCATCATTATTTTTTCCTGTCATCTTAGCCAATCTGACAGGTTGTGTAGTTTATCTAGAGTTGTCTTAATTTGCATTTCTCTGATTAATAATGACTTGGAGCATCTTTTCATATGACTAGAAATGGTTTCAATTTCTTCCATCTGAAAATTGTCTGTTCATATCCTTTGACCATTTTCAATTGGAGAATGGCTTGATTTTTATAAATTAAATTAATTCTCTATATATTTTGGAAATGAGGCCTTTATCAGAACCTTTGACTGTAAAAATATTTTCCCAGTTTTTTACTTCCTTCTAATCCTTTTCTGCATTAGTTTTGTTTTTTCAAAAACTTTTCAGTTTGGTATAATCAAAATTTTCTATTTTGTGATCAAGTAATGAAATCTCTAGTTCTTCCTTTGGTCATAAGACCTTCCCCTTACAGGTCTGAGGGGTAAACTATCCTATTTCCTCTAATTTATTAATGATTTCATTCTTTATGCCCTAATCATGGAACCCATTTTGACCTTATCTTGGTGTCTGGCGTTAAGTATGGATAAATACCTAGTTTCTGCCATATTAGTTTCCAATTTTTTCCCAGCAATTTTATCAAACAGTGGTTCTTATCCCAAAAGCCTGGGATCTTTGGGTTTTCAAAGATAAGGTTTTATATTTGTTGACTATTTTATCCCTTAACCTAATCTATTCCACTGATCAACTAATTATTCCTTAGCCAATACCAAATAGTTTTGGTAACTGCTGCTCTATAATATAATTTTAGATCTGGTACAGCTAAAACCATCATTTGATTTTTTTTTCATTAATTCCCTTGAAATTCTTGACCTTTTGTTTTCCATATGAACTTTGTTGTTATTTTTTCTAGGTCATTAAAATAGTTTTTAGTCTGATTGGTATAGCCTAAATAAATAATTAGTTTAGGTATTATTTCATCTTTAATTATTTGCTCGCCCTATCCAAAAGGCATTTAATATTTTTCAATTTTTAGATCAGACTTAATTTGTGGAAAAGTGGTCTAATTTTTGCTCATAAAGTTTCTAATTTTCCCTTGGCAGATAGATTCCTAAATATTTTATATTATCAGTAGTTACTTTAAATGGAATTTCCTCTTTTAACTCTGGCTGTTGGATTTTGTTAGTGATATAAAGAATGCTGATGACTTTGGGGTTTTATTTTATAACCCAGCAACTTTGCTAAGTTGTGGATTATTTCTAATAACTTTTTGCAAATCTCTGGGGTTCTCTAAGTATACCATCATGTCATCGGCAAAAGAGTAATTTGGCTTCCTCATTTTCCTTTCTTATTCCTTTAATCCTCTTTCTCAGCTCTTATTGCTATATTAACGTTTCTAATACAATATTAAATATAATTGGTGATAATTAAGGCAACCTTGTTTCCTCCAGATCTTATTGGGAATGGTTGCAGTTTTTCTCCATTACATATGATGCTTACTGATGGGTTTCAAATAGATCTGGATTATTTTGGGAAAAGTCCATTTTATTCCTATACTCTAAGTGTTTTTTAATGGGAATGGATGTTGGATTTTATCAAATGCTTTTTCTGCATCTATTGAAGGATGATCTTATGGTTTTGTTAATTTGGTTATTAACATGGCCAATTATATTGATAGTTTTCCTAATATTAACCAATCATTTCCTGGTATAAATCCTATTGATCATAGTTATTATCTTGGAAGTGACTATGGTCTTTTTTGCTAATATCTTATTTAAGATTTTAGCATCAATATTAAGGGAAGTTGGTCTATAATTTTCTTTCTCTGTTTTTTAATACCGGTTTAGGTATCAATTACCATGTCTGTTCATAGAAGGAATTTGGTAGGATCCTTCAATTTCCTATTTTATCAAATAATTTATATAACATTAGGGAAATTGTTCTTTAAATGTTTGGTAAAATTCACATTAAATCCATCTGGTCCTGGGATTTTTTCTTAGGAGTTGTTTAATTCCTTTCTTTTCTTTTTCTGAAATTGGACTATTCAAGTAATTTATTTATTCCTCTGTTAGTCTAGGAATCTATATTTTTAGGTAGTCATCCATTTCATTAGGTTATCAAATTTCTTAATAAAGTTGGGCAAAATAACTCTTATTATTTCTCTAATTTCCTCCTCATTGGTGGAAAGTTCTCCCTTTTTTCATTTTTAAGACTACTAATTTCATTTCCTCCCCTCCTTTTTCTAATCAGATTTCCAAAACATCATTTTTTTTTCATAGAACCAACTCTTAGTTTTTTAATTAGTTCAATGGTTTTTTACTTTCAATATTTTAATTTCTCCTTTTAATTTTAAATTTCCAATTTAATTGTTGATTGGGGTTTTAATTTGGTCTTTTTTAGTTTTTTAGTTCCAAAGAATTCATTAATCTTTTCTTTCTCTTTTTTTAAGTAAGCCTCTAAGGATATAAAATTCCCTCTTATTACCCTTTGGCTTCATCCCCAAAATTTTGTTATTCTCATCATTGTCATTATCTTGGTGAAATTATTAATTGTATCTATAATTTGCTCTTCACCAATCATTTCTTTTAAGATAAAATTGTTTAGTTTCCAATTACTTTTTGGTCCTAATTTTTTTGTTGAATGTAGTTTTATTTGCATCATGATCTGAAAAGAAAGCATTTACTATTTTCTTTCTTGCATTTAATTTTAAGTCTTTATGTCCCTAATATGGTCAATTTTTAATAGGTTATGAACTGCTGGGAAAGTATATTCCCTTCTATCTCCATTAAATTTTCTCCAAAGATCCAACATACCTAATTTTCTAATATTCTATTTACTTCTTTAATTTCTTTCTTATTTGTTTTGTGGTTTGATTTGTCTAATTCTGAGAGTGCAAGGTTGAATCTCCTACTATTTAAGTTTTGTTGTCTATTTCTTCTTGCAACTCTCTTAACTTTCCTTTAAGGGCTGATGCCATACCACTTGGTGCATACATAATTTAATATTGATATTGCTTCGTTGTTTATCTCCCTTTGAGGTTTTAGTTTCCTTCCTTATCTCTTTTAATTAGATCTTTTCTTTTTGATCTGAGATAAGGATGGCTACCCTCTTTTTGACTTCACCTGAAGCAAATAGATTTGCTCCAGCCTTTTACCTTTTACCTCTATATGTATCCCCCTGCTTTAAATTTTCTTTAAACAACATTTGTAAGTTCTGACTTTTTGATCCAGTCTGCTATCTGCCTCCTCTTTATGGGGAGTTCATCCCATTCACATTTACAGTTAAATTACTAAATCTGTATTTCCCTGATCCTAATAACCCAGATTGTGCTTTACTTATTCTTCCCTCCCCCAACCCTCTTTCCCCCCAAAAACATATTCCCTCTTGTTCATATTATTCCTCTTTATAATCCCTCCCTCCCCCCTTTGGTCTTTCCCCTTCCTGCCCTTATTACTCTTTCTTTTCCCTTTTCCCTCTCCCCGTTTTAATGGGTGAGAATAATTTTCTCTAAAACAAATGTCAATTATTTTTTTAAGGCCAACTCTGGTGAGGTAAAGATTCACAAATTTCCCCCCTCTCTAAATTCCCTCAGGTTGATAAGTTTCCTTAGCCTCTTTGTGTGATTTGGTTTCCCTCTTTTTATCCCTCCTTCCCACCTTTTCTGCCATCATCCCTTTTTCCATATCTACTTCCCTTTTTATTTTATATCAATTAAATCCAGATTTTTACATTATTTTTGTATATCCAACAAAATACAATTCTCAAAGTTATTTTTACCCTGCATCTCTTGGTTCTATTCTTGGAATCAAATTTTTTTTAATTCTGGTTTTCTTAAGAAACAAATGGAAATTCATTTGTTTCATTAAAGGTCCATCTTCTTCCCTGGAAGAAAATCTCCAACTTAGCTGGTAGTTTATTCTTGGCTGCATCCCAAGTTCTTGTGCCTTTAAATATCATATTAAGGCCCTTCTTTCCTTTAATGTAGAGGGAAATGGATCTTGGGGAATCCTTATTGTGGCACCTCGGTATTTTAAATGTTTTTTGGCTGCTTGTAAAATTTTCTCTTAATCAGTAGTTCCAAAATTTTGCCACAATATTCCTTGGGGTTTTTTATTTTTAGGGTTTCTTTCAGAAGGTATTGATGAATTTTTCAATTCCTATTTTCCCGTTCCTATTACATCTGGGCAGTTCTCTTTGATGATTTCTTTGAAAATGGTATCTAGGCTCTTTTTTTCCATCATGGTTTTCCAAAGTCCAATAAATTAAATCTCCTTTTCCATTTTCAACTTAATTTTTTTTTTTATGGATTGGTTTTCTTTTTTGTTTTTCTTGCTGTTCTTTGCTTTTCCAATTCAATTGTTTCAATTTGTTCTTTAATTTTAAAATTAAATTTTCTTTCCTTAAGTTTTTTTTTTTCGATTTCCCAATTTATTTTAGATTTTTTTTTTCGGGAATTTTTTATTTCCAAATTTTTTTTTTTGTAAGGTTTTTTTCCTTTTCCCAATTTTCTTTCTTAACTTTCTTTGGGCTTTTAATTTAGGTCCCCTATGAACTTTATTTAAAAACAATTTCCTGTGATTTTTATTTTTTCCTTCCAAAGATTTCCTGGGAATTTTGCTTTTTCTTGATTTAAGGAAGGTTGTCTCTTTCTTTTTTTCATTTTCCAAAACCTTTGGGGTAAGGTCCTTCCTTAGGCAAGGGGGTTTGCAACTTTTGGAGCCCAGGGAAAGTTTTTTAAAATTTCGGCTTTTTCTGAAAGGTTTGGGGAGTCTCTGGAAGGGGTTGAGGTTTTCCTTTCCCCCCAACCAGAGTTTTAAATGGATTCAGCACTGGCAGAGCTATCAAATGGCTTAGTGGGGCTGGAGTGGATTAGCGGTTCCTTTGGCTAGAGACTAAGTGGTGAAAGGGTGTCACTGCCCCAAGGGGCCTCTAGTGGGACTGTGGTATTGAGCTGACCGCAGACTGCAGACTGCCCGGAACTCTGCCCCAGTGTCTCTGCCCAATGCAAATCGGCCCTGGAAAAGCTCTATGGCCCCAAGCCGAGCTGCCCACTGAGCAGATTGGAGGCTAACCCCGGCTGCGTCCTCCTGCCGTGCAGGATCACAGCTGCCCCAAGGAAAAGCCCTTACTTCGGGTTGGGGCTGCGCGCTTGTGCTGAGATCTGTGCTTTCACCCTCCGATTGAGACTCTCCTTGGAACCTAATTTCTCTCCCCGTCTGGGCCGATCTTCCCCCTGGCCCCGGAACCAACCTTTTTTGGCGAGACTGCAGATTTTCTTTGGCCGGTGAGTTGTTCTACTTCTTATCTTTACGAATTGTAGCAGTCAAGACTATTTTTGAGGCTCGATATAATATTGATAAAGAGGGTAAGAGAAGAGCTTAGAAAGTCGCGTGTGTCTTCTCCGCCATCTTGGCTCCGCCCCCCTATTGAGATTATTGTTACATGATTTGCTTCAAAAATTGATATGAAAAGAATAATGTGAAACTAACTTGCTGTGTGAACTATATTTTATTAAAGACAACATGATTATAAACTGTTTGGAATAATGGATCAAATTCTAGGAGTGAACTACTCTAGCTCTGACACTTACTAGCTATGTGTCCCTAAAAATATCATTATTTTTCCATGCCTCAGTTTCCAATTCTATCTCATTTAGAGAGATCCTGTGAGAAATAGTGATAATGATGAAAAACACATTTATATTTTGTTTTTAGGTTTTCAAAGCACTAAATGTTTTATCTCATATGATTTTTACAACTTTGAGAAATAGTTGCTATTATTATTCACATGTTGTAGAAGATGAAACAAACTTAGAGGGCAATATGGCCCTAAAATAGAATTTGAGGATTTCAGTTTAGGTCTTCTTCAGAACCAGTGCTCTATGTATCGCAATATAGTCCTATGAAATATAGTTGCATAAAAGAAAATACTATAATAAATTACTTAGTAAATTTAAAAAGTGTTTAAATATTAGTAATAAGAATGTTAAGGAATTTAAATAAAATGGTTTCTTATTTAGTCTATCTTGGATTTTGAATAGTCCTAGTCCCCTTCTTTAGATTACCAGGAAATATAAATTGATACTGAATTTCTGCTTTTCTTTTTTCTTTTCTTTTTTTTTGGGTAACAAAGTAGTTTCCCACAGAATGCATACATATATGACCAAGTAGTGTAAAATATAAGAAAGAAAAACTAGTATAGAATTTAGAACTAAAAGAAGCCTTGGAAATTATCATATCTACTTCCTTTTCTACCTTTCCACTTTTTGATTTTATCACTATAATAGATTTCATGTTCTTGAGGAGAAGGGTCATAGTTCATGCTTTTTGCTTTTTTATACTAGATAATGTAGTCTAGTATAGACTACATAGCACTAAGCCAAATATAAAATAGATAATGAATAAATAATACATGTTGAATAATACATACAGAAACATTATATGTTTTCATAAGTTATAACCATTATGACTCCACAGCAAACAAATAATTATGTAATTTTAAAAGTTTGTGAGGAAAGCTTGAAGTGGAAAAATTATTGCATATTTAATAACAAACTCTGTTATAGCCATGTCCTCTATGTTGTCTATATAAATAAACAATGAGTCACTCAATAAGCATTTATTTATACCTACCATGTGCCAAGAATTGTCTTAACCACTGAAGGAATGAAAAGAAACAAAAGATAGTTTCTGTCCTCAAGGAATCAAATGTAATGGAGTAACAAAGAGCTCATAATCTAATGAGGTCATTCACAATATTATAGATATGTGTATGTATATGTATTTAAATCCCCCAATCTAAATTATAGGTAAAATAGAAAACATTTGTAAGTGTAAATGAATTACAGATCTTTGGTGGAAATGAAAGTTAATATAAGTATTTTAATTCGCTTTAACAATGGCAATTCCTTGTTGGAAGTCATTACCTATGAACATATTAATACAATTTTATGTTCTGTAAGTTTTGTCCAGAGATTGAATGTTTAACAATGTCAGACTCTCATTTACAGATATAAGTTCGGAGTCTAGCAGCAATGATGGTTCCAGATGATATAACAAGTGATTGAAGTGATTGGGGGAAAGCTGCGTGTGTGTGTGTGAATATCAGGTACTTGCAAAGGAATTTCAGAAGTGAAAACCAGAGTTAGAGCTATGGACTACTTTAAGTCAATAGATACTTCTATCCCATCTGCCCAGGGAAGAGAACTGGATAACTCTTGGTTTTAAATGTCTTTAGTGTTTAGTCAGTTTAGAAGATAATGCCAAGTAAGTTATCCGGACTAGCTGCCATTCACTTGATGTTCTGAGTAGAACAAGAGTTCATATTTTTTTTTAAATTTTTGATTATGGAAGGGCAGTCTGATGAAACCATGAGCTTCTTGTCAGAAGTTTTTTTTTTTTAAATAAAAAAAAAAAAACATTGCAAAGGGGATTAATACAATTATCAAACTATTAAAAACAACAATAATACTGTGCCAAAGTCCCTGGAATAGACAACTTCTAGAAATAGAAGGAAGAAAGAAAGGAAGGAAGGAATAAAGGAAGGAAGGAAGGAAAGAGAGAAGGAAGGGAAGAGAAAGTAAGGGAGGGAAAGAGAGAGTGAAGGAGGGAAAGAACAAAGAAGAAAAGGAAGGAAAAAAGGAAGAAAGGAAGGAGAGAACAAGGGATAAAAGGGAGGAAGAAGAGAAGGAAGGAAGGGAAGGGAAGGAGAGAAGGAAAGAGGGAAGGAAAAATAGAAAAGGAAAAACAGGAAGGAAAGAAGGAAGAAAGCATGGGAGAAAATAGGTATGGAAGGTAAGAAAGGAATAAACCTTTACTTAAAATCTTTTATGTGACAGGCACTGGATAATTGTATGGTAAGTATTGGCTCATCTGTTGTATAAAGGTGCTTGCTTCCTCTGTTTACAATTGGTTGGCTAGTATGAGCTCATGTTTTTCCCCCAATTTTTTTAAGAACTGAGGCCAAGGAAAAGAAATAACATGTTAAATTCATCAAAAAGGACCTTCACAGGACAATTGCTAAGGTAAGAAACTGGAATGTGGTTGGGGTATAAACCCCCAAAATTGCCCTGGATAGGGAGTAGTTTGGCTAGACAGCTCTAGGGGAGAAAATAGGAGAGGGTAATGGTGGTGGAATTAAAGAGTACTGGGTGTGGGACATATTCAGAGCATAACAGTGCAGGGCAAATGGGTACTTTTGACTGGGAGTGAATGAATGCATGGTAGCTATTGCTAATATTCCAGAGAAGTTTTATGTATCTCAAGGATTAAAAGAAAAAAAAAAAGCAAAACAACAACAACAATAGAGAACTCTAGCTCTCTAAAAGTAATCATCACTTCATTCCCATTCATTTCACCTGGCTGTTTGGATTTGTCTCCAACTGGAGCCTAAGCATTGATAATAGCTGAGGGCTTTAGCTTTTTCTCTTAAGGAGCAAAAATTTTTCTCTCAGCTTTGTATATAATTCCTGGTTCAAAGATGCAAGATTCAGCTAGGGCATTTTGATCTCTGTTTTATAGCCAGGGTGCAGAAAAGTTTTGACTTTACTCAGTTCACATGGAAAAATAGTGTGGGGTTTTTCAATAGAACCTAGGGCTATGTCAGTTGAGTGCTTTTTTTATCCTCTCTTGGCTCTCTCTCTTTCTCTCCATGGTCCCTACTCCAAGCTTTATTATCTCAGGCTGGGAGATCTGTGAAGAAATTAAATCAGCAAAGTAAGATGATATCAGGAAAGAATTTTTTTATTATGGCCTTAGGTTTTTAACACAGGCAGTCCATGATACCTGTGTCCCAATTTAATAAGACACTAATGCACAGAAAAGGTTTGGCAATATTTTTCAAAAGCCCAAAGTGCTTTACTATTGATTCTCCTTCAGTGGCATAAAACCTCAGAAATGTGGATATAGGTATGCTAAATAAGACCCTGCTGATTTTCGGCACTTTGAATCTCATCGTATTGTGGGCTTCTGTGAAGTTTGTTCAAATGCATTTCACTTATTCCAATACAATTGAAAGAAATTAAGCTCAAAACAAAACAAAATGTCTTTGGGGGGGGCGTCCTCAGTGTTTTTCTTGGGCAATACAATCATTCACCCTTGCTACTGAGTCCCTCAATTTGTGCATTTCTCTCGGGTCATTAATTAATAGTGTGCACACCCCAAAAAATAACCAGGTAGAACACTTAGAAATGAAATTATTACCCAGACACTGACTACATCATTTTAAGTGGTCAGTAAGGTGAATAAGATGAATAACTGAGTATACTTTACAAACAGGCAGTGCGGGTGAACCACCATTTTTTTTTCTTCCTCAAGAGTAGTGATTTTATATGGACAGCAGTGTTACTTGACTCATCTACTTAGCAAGACTTTTTTGTTTTCTGTTTTTGTGTATAGAGTATGTCAGTGATGTCAAACTCAAACAGAACCATAGAGAAAGGTCTCTGAGAGTTACATATTAACCTAGCTTTAAAGTGTAATATTATCTCTTTTATTATATTTTGTTATTTTTGTTAAATATTTCCCAACTACACTTTAATATGGTTTAGGCAATCCTTGATATGCTGGATATATGTGACTTGTGAGCAATGTTCCTATCTCTGGTGCATGTCTAGTTTCCCAAAGCCTATGTATCACCATTTCCATTCTTGTAAATGATACTTCTTGGAGTCTTTTGCCCATAACTTTCTGTGATACTTTATGTGGGTAAAAAAAGCAATAGAGAATAATAATATAGAATGGGCTTGGATGATATGGAAATCACTTCTATGCATTTAAAAACACTGTGTTGAGAAGTAGTTTATGGGCTTTTATCAGATTGTAAAAAGTGTCCATGATAATCTTTGGTTATTCCAATATATTGGTATATATTTGGTTATTATATTTGGTTATTTGGCTATTGGATATTTGGATATTTGTTAAGAACCTTGGCTCTAGCAGAAGAAATGAACTATTCTTTAAAATATTAAAATGTGAAATCTTTTGCCTGAACCTAGCTCATGAGTTCCTACTTGTTAAGCTTCCACTGTCTCAGTAACCTGCTCACTGCATTCCAAGAATTGCCACATTGCATTTACATAATTTATTATTCACAGAGTAAAGTAAAAAGAAAAAAATACAGCAAACACTTCTGTGTAGAGACATTGTCCTTAAACTATAATTTATCCATACCATTTTCCAACCCCAGAACCTCAGAGTGAAATGGTGAGAAGACTAAGCATGTACAACCATATAGCTAATGGAAAAGGGACAGTAATATTGGTGTCCACTTCCAGGAATGAAATCAGCTTTCCCAACTCATCTATTTTAGGTCTCTGTGTCTCTCTATATTCTGGAAGCCAGAAGCAGGAGTTACTTTGAAATCCAAAGAGATTCCAGAGCCCAATGAGAGGGAAATGAAAATATATCTTCTCTCTCTTCTCACCAACTCAAAACTGTCCCCCGTGCAGTTACAGAGCACTGATCTCTAACAAGGAGAAGAATTCCATATTAATAAGTAGGTGTTAGGACTTGGATTATCTTCCTCCTCTGAGCTAAAACTTTTCTGGACATAGTTCCAAAACCTGGAACTAAATAGTATGGAAAAAAGCATCAGCATTTTAAAACAACAAGGATGATTTTCTTGATATCCCAGTTAACCCATCCACATGCCATTGAAACTAAAATAAATAAATTTTCAATACAATATATGTAATAGATATGATTCTATGCAGAACATTATCTGGGAGGATGCCATAGTTGAGACAATGTGCCCAATTATATATAGGACATAATATGTGCATTATTTCTCTTAACAAGGAGGTTGCCTTTATTTGGCTCACAGAGGCTGCTCTGATAGTAAATATTTCTCCCTAATATGCTGATTTCTTAAAAAAGTAAATTCAAAGGGTTTTTCAAGAGGGCACAGACCCATTAATTTTTCTTTTGAATTATTAATTTAATTATTTAAAAACATGCAGGTTATTTGAGAGAGGAGAATGTTTCTATTATGTTTATCAATGTAAATTTTGCTTGAGGGGAAAAACAACTAAACGTCAAGAATTTTTGCATATCCCACTATCCCCTGCAAGATTTTGTCAAACAGCATAATAGTCAGATGTAAATGAAATCAACTTTTCTTCCCCTTCCCCCACCAGATAAATAAACCTTATTAACTATTTTTTCTCTATGGCTATCTTTTACATTCAGCTGCCTTCAGGAATTAATCACAGACTTAATAGAGTTAGGGGAACTCTGGAGAGGTTAGGTAGAGATATGAAAAACTGAATTGCTGGTACTTTTCTATAACAACTTCTCAATAGGCCTTCCTATCATCAGTCTCTCCTTTCTCCCATCTATTCTTCATGCTACTGCCTGCATGATCATCCTAATGCATTATTGTGAACACATTATTATGCAATAGATCTACTTTCAGAATGCAGAATGATGTAGGAAACCCCAAATTTTTCCTCATCTCTCCTTGTCAAATAGATATACTAGTTGAGTTTGTTCTTGGTTTGAGATTTTAAAATGGCCCAATACTGCTATTTCCTACATTAATTTTTCACATTTATCATTCTACCAGAATGAGCTACTAAAGTTTCCTTCCTACATATGTCCTTTATTAATGATGAGTTTTGTGTTTTAGCCCCTACCTTCACATCCATCAACTATCCAGCTGTCAAAAATTTTCCATGGTTTTAAAATGCTTTTAACCTTTTGTAGTTTAAAAAAATTTTTTTTGAGGTTTAAAATCAAAAATCTTCTTTGAAAAGAATGTAGATATTAATAAAGGTGATAGGAGGTTCATGGAGGAAATATGTATATATAATTTTCAAAGATAATAAGAATAAGAAATTGGTTATTTAAATTATTCATAATCAGTTTTTAATATGTTAGATAACACCATCACCAAGAAGTGTTGCTTGATGGCCTATAAGTAAATCTCATTTAATGAATATCTTCCTTTTTTTCTCTGCCTGATTATAAGTTTTATGAGGAAGGGATTAAGACTAGTTTATCTTTGTGTTTTTTCCAATGACTAGCACAATTCCTTGTGGCTATTGTTGCTGCTGCTGCTGCTGCTGCTACCACCAACACCGCTTGCTGCTGCTGCTACTACTACTACTACTACTACCACCACCATCACTCCCATTACTACTACAACTATTATTACCATTAATAATAACACTGACAGTAATGCTATTTATATATAATGTATACTAGCAATACATATTATATAAGAATAATTTGTTTAAGGTTGATACTAATATAGAATCAATTTCTTCTGCCTAGATAATTTAATATCCACATGGAACACTTCCCTATTTAAAACACTCTATCAAGTTAGTAATGTCAAGAATAAATGATATATAACATGATATTTTTCAGAAACAATTTAAACCAATTAAGGTTCTGCTTAATTAAAAGCCATTACCATTGCTGTTAAATAGAACTATATATAGCTCTTCCAAATCCACCTAATGTATATGAAAGGCCTTAAGGTAAAAGATTTCCAAAAAAAGCACATTAAACAGTTTCTTCATTTCATCTTCTTCCAATGAAATGAAAATGTTATTTGGATCAGATAGCTGTAAAATTCTCAACATGCATTAAACAAAATACTGAAGACTTCAGGTTTTTCCCTAGAAGTTATATTAAACCAAACTCTGTACGTGATACTTTATAAATACTTTTCCAGGCAAAATGTATGTAGCATAAAAGTATTGAAACTTAGTAATAGAATTTGAATGAGAAAAACACATTTAAACAATTAACATCTACCCAATAAGAATCTTAATGTATACTTTCAGAACTCTAAGATGTACCCTAACAGAACAGGACTCATTACCTTAAAGCAGCTATAGAAAGATTATCACTTCCTTTCCTAAAAGGATCAATAGACATTTTTAGAGTGCATAATAAACATATCAAAAGCCTACATAAATGTTTTTGTGACAAGCAGACATAATTTCACTAAACAATAATAAAGGCTGACAACAAGTAAGAGCTATTAAATTTATCAAATGTAAATGAAAGTGATCTACATCCAGATGGAAACTATGCAATGGCTAGGATCCAAGATTAGACTATGGGTGACATCTGCATGCACTCAGTCACCAATATGTCAACAAAGAAGTGTCAAGCAGTGTCAAGCATTGACTCATATTCTTGCATATTTGCTTCTAGAAATGGATGTGTTTATTATTGCAATCCAATACTATGTTATTCCCATCAGAAACTATATAAGAATTATCTTCAAAGAAGACAAATTTTGTAATCAATGTAAAAAATGTAAGAAAATGATAGAAATTGTGTAATACATCACTGTAGGCTGTAAAAAATTAAATACTTACCAAATACCTAGCCAATGACCTGCTTAATAGAATTATACATCAGAAGCTCACTAACCTTCATGGACTGACAGTTGCCAAATCTTCATTCTACAAATATAGGCCTCAAAATATTTGGAGAATTTGACTAGGAAAGTATAATGAAACCAGATCATTATCACTGAATGAATTGTTACCTATTATCCCTTGGGCCTAATAGTATTCTATAAAAATATTAGAATAATGTTTGTAATTTATATCACCACACCAAACACAAATTGCATATGTATCTCTTTCTCCATACACACAGATATATACATATATATATATATATATATATATATATATACATGTATATCATAGGGAAGAAGGAGAAATTTACATTTCTGTTGCCTTGTATGTTATTTGAGCTATATAACAAAGATGCTTGCAATGATCCTATAAATTCAGCACTCATATTTTAATATTATTATTCAACTATGAAAAAAGCAGTTATTTTATCTACCAGTGTAATAGCCTGTAAAACAATAAGTATAAAAGAATAATGAATGAGAGACATTATTTGCTTGGGACTATGGAAATTTTTTTTATCAGAATTTAATTTTAAAAAAGAATTAAAAAACAATAACAATAAAAAAGCTTTCAAAATATAGATGCCCAGCTGAGAACATCAAACTAAGTGAGAATAGGAAGAGGTATAGGTCATAGTTATTGTTTTATCTATTAATAGAAGTTCTGTCAAAAATTCTTTCAGATGATCTGCAGAGGATGAGTTTTTATAACCTTATACTTTTTATTCAAGTTATTTATTCACTGGTGCAATAATTGTACACAGAACATTGACTATTTTTAAAAATGTTAACTTTCTTAAAATTATTCCTGTCTAAACTCCAACAAAATCAAGTGACTGGAGGGTAAGTTAGGTGGCATAGTAGATAGATTGATGCGTCTGGGGTCAGGAAGAAATGAGTTCAAAACCAGTCTCAGACACTTACAAACTGTGTGACCTTGGGCAAGTCACTGAACCCTGTTTGTCATAGTTTCCTCATCTGTAATGAGGGAAATGACAAATTATTGCAGTGTTTTGCCAAGAAAAACCCAAATGTGGTCATAAAGAATTGGACATAACTGAAATGGCTGAACAACAAGTGGCTGAAATTAAATATCAGAAGCTTATTACCTTTTATAAATTTTATAAAAATTATGAGACAACAAATACTAGTAATGTAGTAGGTATATCTGCCAAATAACCTTAAGAATTCATCACAGTTTTTTGGTTCTCTACAAGAACCAAAGAATCAAACAGAAGAACTCGGGAATAATATTAATTCATAAAAATATAAATTAGAAAAATGTTTTGATAGATAATAAAAATGAAATTTCTATACTCTTTCATCTACAAAGAGTGAATAAAGCTTTCATGAGTGAGATCCAGCTGAAGAAATGAACACCATGTAGGAGCAAGACAAGGAACATGTCACCTCTCATCTGATCTGCTATTAGAGTTGCCTGAAGATACTTTTGTTGAGTACCTAGAAAATGAGCTTATATCCCAATGTTCTCATTCAATTGCAAAACAATAACAACAAAAGAAGTCATTCTATCTACCCAAGAAATCTTAAATATGATAAAATATTAGCAGGATAGAGGCTTTCCTTCAAATCAAATTTTTCTTCTCTGCCTACAACTCTACTGGATATGTTGTTTTTTTTCATTAAATGTTAAATTTGAGGATTAAATTAAATTTGAGGATAGGAATTATCTTAGTAGTTTGACAAATAGTAAGCCTTTAATTAGGACACTGAGATGCTCCAGTAGATATTATTGGGCCTGAAAACAACAACTCATCTTCCTGAGTTCACATCTAGCCTTACTTACTAATCGCGTGATATGTGAAAGGCTATTCTAAGCTGAAGGGATGTTGTTATTATTCATTCTTCATTTTCAAAGGGGACCAATGACATCATGCTATTGGGGACAATAGTAGAATAGTGATGAAATTTTGACTTTTGAGTGAACTGTATTTAACAGAACTATGCAATATTTTTATTTAGTTAGTTGAAACAGAATAAACCAGGGGTTATCCTGGATATGTCCTTCATTTTCATCCTCTTAATTGCTCATTGACTCTCTCAGAGTCATTGAAGTTGAGTGGGAAGACAAAAGTCAAGAAGACTGGCAATAGACTAGGATGCAGTAGATGACCATGGAGTCTTTGCTGTCTTACCAAGCTCTAAATGTTCCAAAGCATCTGCTTCATCTTCCTTCATGGCTGTTAGAAGAAACTGTTCTCATTTGGGGCATGGTATCAAAAAGGCAGGAACTATCTTTCCCTGTATCATCATTTTTCTACTGCTGTGCTTTTCATCTGTGATATTGGACCTCCTTCTTGCTCTTTGACAATATTAGTGATATTTCTATATCTCACTTTGCACAAATAATAAAATGTTAAAAGTACACAAAAATATGACTCCCTATTTCCATAATGTGATGTTACATTGAACAATTTTCTCCAACATTCTCTGTGGAATCTTTGTTATCTGTTTTACAGACATTTTTAGTAGATCTTACAGCTGCTACTTTCATGCTGCAAAATATAAAAGCAAAAAAAGCATGACTCACATGAAACCATTTAAATGGAATTGAATAAAACAGGTGGCTGATTTATTTTCTTACCTAACTCTAACCTGCACATTTTAAATAAAAGGGACTTTTGTTTGTTGACTTTTTGTTTCTTTATTTATTTCATTTTCTGTTACATCTTAGAAATTTTAGTATGTCTATAATAACAACTCAACTTTTATATTGTCTTCAAGTTTTCAAAAGCTTTCCTCACAACAATACTGCAATATAGATGCTGCAAAATATGATGAGCTCTACTGAATTGCTCAGGGACAACTTAGTTTGTGTCATAGGTGAGACTCAGATTCAGGCCTTTTAATTCCAAGACTAATCTTCTCTTTATTTGTTTGTTTGTTTGTTTTTGGACTTGAAAAACAACATATATGAACATTACTGTGGGGAAAAAAGAGAACAAGTAAATGATTATATTTGAATCTGTGAATATATACACACAGCTAATTTTTAAAAAATAAATGATAACTACTATACATTAAATTCCGTTTGAATTTTCTTCTGTTTTCTGTAAATTTTTTCAAAAGTTTCACTAATGTTATCATTTTAAAATTTTTGATTGACTATCATTCCTTTCAATTCTTCCCCTTCCAAACTAAAGGAAGGAAAAACCTCTTTTGTAACAAATAAACATTGATGTTGTTCAGTAATTTCAGTTGCGTCTAGCCCTTCATGAGTGAGGCAAATGGGTTATAGTTATTTGTCAAGGTCACATAGCTAATCACATAGCTAGTCATAATTTCTGAGGCTTGATTTGAATTTAGTTATTCCAAACTCTCAGCCTGATGCTCTATCCCCTGAGCCTAATATCTAGTTTCTGAGTGATATTGCTGAAATAGAGATTTCATTTCTATTTTCATATTCATATATATTTAATACAACATTATGTTGTGTTTTACCTTGATTTTATTTTTTTAATTATATAATCAAATTTATTTTTCTCAAAGATTCTTATAACTATACTTGTTTTTGGGGTTAGGGAAATGTAGGTTCAAAAAACAAATTAGTCACAAGTTGAAACCAAGAACAAACTAGGGATTATCCTGGATATGTCCTTCATTTTCATCCTCTCAATTGCCAGAGAAATTTTAGGAAGATACCCATAATAGAGCAGACCTCCTGTACTATACTTGTTGGGAGGCCATAGATAGGACTTGCATAGATTAGGGAGGCATGGATGTGCTGCAATTTGCATTGGTGAAATGAACATCCTTATCCATAAGGTAGAGATTCATTTGATTTTATCATATAAATTATCACCTCTTTAGTTTTCTGTATTCTTATCTCAACCTAGATGTGTGTTGGCTTTTTTGCCTGCTATTATTACACTCTATTTATATTGACCTGATAGTGAATTAAAAATTTCATATTTTTTCCACAGAAATGTATTTCTAGTCCTTCTTTTCTCATCTTGTACAACAAAAACTATTTTGTTTATTTCAACAGTAGAGACTGAATTTATCAAAATTAAATTTCATTATAATTAAATTTCATAGTTTAATATTCTAATATATCAAGAAATGTTTGGATCCTGACTGCTACTTAATGTATAATTTTGTGTCATTTAGAGTTAACAAAAGTGCCATTTATGCCTTTGTCATTCTAAGTTAATATCAAAACAGTATTTCTTGGAGATCTTCATATGGTTCATAATAAAAGCATGAGAGATAAAACACACAATTTTGAAAAATAAAAGGTACAAAATTCCTTTTTTTTTTGTAAGGCAATTGGGGTTAAATGACTTGCCCAGTATCACACAAATAGTAAATATTAAGTGTCAGAGGCTGGCCATCTAACTGCCACAAGATACAAAACTCTTTAAGAGGTCCTTGATCACTTAAGAATCAAAGAAATCTTCATATAGGAAGTAATATTTGGGTGGATTTTTAAGTATGAGCATGATTCTAATGGGATTTTGAATTTCTGGATTTGAATTCTGACTTTATGACTACCTGTGTGATTTTAAACAAGCTACTTAGCCTCATTGAGTTTTCTTTTCAGAAAATTAGGAGATTGGACTGGATGACATCTAAGGTTTCTTTTATCTCTCCTCAATTTGTGGTTATATGATTCTAACTCAAGAGCAACCAGTATTTCAGGAGTAGGAAAGAATGACTTAACCTGATGTTTGGGTATCCCCTTCTAGTGATCACCTTGTTATCTTATATTCAACACATGAAAAATCCTCCTTTTCATTTTTCCTGCAATCTTATTTCTTTTACTCTATTCCCTCTTTCTTCTGGGTCAGATTCAACATCTAAGTTTCATCTCATACTGTTCTGTAGCTGGCCAGAACTCTCTGAAAGGGTGTACTTGAGTCTAAGACAGCAGGGTGCTTGTAGTTAAGTGCCTACTAGGTGTGAGAGGGTAGTTCTTCAAACACATACTTGATGTAATGTAATGATGTGGTCAGTCTAGTTGGCATATACTTAGGGTAATGTGGTGATGTAATGTTTTATAGCTGTGCGTGCCCAGTGTGGTATGATGATTGTGCTGGAGTATTTAAGCAGAGTCTCAGGGACAAAGGGCTCACTCTCAGCCACAGCTCTTAGCAGCAGCTCTCAGCCACAGAAGATTTCAGGCTCCAGACTCCAGACTCCATCTTGGACCAGCCACATGGCAACTCACCTGTCTCCTTCACTTCTCCACCCTAAGATCAAAGACTTTGCCTGATCCCGAGGTTCTTTAGAGAGCTAGCCTGGATATTACACTATTCCTTTTAATAAAGTATAAATTTGGTCAAAATCATTTTCCATTTAAATTGTAAACTACTTGAGGAAAGATACTTCACATTCAGCATCTCCCTAATAATGTTCCTTATTATTTGCAAAAATCTGATTTAGTTTAGTCGATATTGACAAAGCTATAAAAGAAACAAAAACGTTAGAGGTAGAAGAGGCATTGGGAATTATTTTGCTTAATTGGTTTATTGCACCAATTAGGAGACTGATATCCAGAAATATAAAGTGAATCAACTATGAGGCAGTTGGTACCCAAATATAAATTAGAACTCAGATTTTTTGCCATCTTCCCAATGATCCTTTTATAAAAATAATAGTACTTTAGTTTTTCTCCAGTTAAATTTCAAAAAAAAAAATTAACATTAGTTTTTACAAGATTTTGAGGTTCAAATTTTTGTCCCTTCTTTCTACTCACCTTTTCTAAAGATGGTAAGCAGTTGCTATCATATAAAACAAAATTCTAGATTAGTCACAGTTGTGGAAAAAAAAAAAACATCATGAGAAAGAATAAGTAAAAAAAAAATGCTTCAAGTTGCATTCATAGTCCACCACTTCTTTATTGAATAAGGGTAACATTGTTCTTTGTCAATCCTTTGTACTTATCTTAGTTCATTGTGTTGCTGAGAACTGAGTCGCTCATAGTTGACCATCACACAATGTTGCTGATATGGTATACAGTGGTTTTTTTTTTAGCTTTGTTCATTTCACTTTGCATCAGTTCATCTTACACCTCCACGTTTTTCTGAAATCTGACCATTCATCCTCTCTTATTGCACAAAAGTATCCCATTACATTAAATACTACAGCTTGTTGAACCATTCCCCAATTGATGGACATTCCCTCAATTTCCAATTCTTTGACACCACAAAAAATGGCTGCTGTAAATATTTTTTGCTCAAATAGGACCTTTTTTATTTTTTATGATTTCTTGTTGTGTATCCATTTTGAACTTATCTTCGTACAAGGTGTGAAGTATTGGTCTATGCCAAAACGTCTTAAACTATGCATCATAACCACATTTTGTGTTCTTCACCTATTTTCCCAAATATTTTGTGTAATATTAAAAGTAATTGTTCTTTAAATGTTTGGTAAAATTCACTCATGAACCCATCTGGCCCTGGAGATTTTTTTTCTAAGGGAGTTCATTAATGGCTTATTCAATTTCTTTTTCTAAAATGGGGTTATTCAGCCAACAGGATGATTTCAGAGAAGCCTGGCGAGACTTACATGGAATGATGCTAAGTGAAATGAGCAGAACCAGGAGAATATTATACATGGCAACAAGATTGTAGAATGATCAATTCTGAGTTATTTGTCTCTCTTCAACAATGAGATGATTCAGACCAATTCCAATTATTGAGTAATAAAGAGAGCCATCTACACCCAGAGAGAGGACAGTGAGAACTGAATATGCTTCAGAACATAGCATTCTCACTTTTTGTTTTATTTGCTTGAATTTTATTTTACTTATCTTTTTCTTTTTTTAACTGGTTTGATTTGATTTTTCTTGTGCAGCATGATAATTGTATAAATATGTATGCATATATTGGATTTAATGTATATTTCTATCATGTTTAACATATATTAAATTACTTGACATCTAGGGGAAGGTGTGGGAGAGGGGGAGAAATTGGAACACAACGTTTTGCAAGGGCTGATATGCATATGTTTTGAAAAATTAAAAAAAAATTAAAAATAAGGGCTTTTTAGGTTTTCTATTTCCTGATCTCTTAGTCTAGTGAATTTACATTTTCATAAATATTCACTAATTTCATTCAGATTGTCAGATTTATTGGCATACAGTTGAGCAAAATATTAACTAATGATTGTTTTAATTTCTTCTTCATTGGTGGTGATTTTATCCTTTTCATTTTTGATAGTAGATATTTGGTTTTCTTCTCTTAAAACAAATTAATCAATGGTTTATCTATCTTAATGTTTTTTAAACCATCTCCTAGATTAATTAGCTCAATAACTTTTTTCTTGTTTTTTTTTTTTTGTAGTAAGTTAATTTTTAATACACATTGCTTAACAAAACATGTTGGGAGAGAAAAATCAAAGCAAAAGGAAAAAATCATGGGAGAGATTAAACAAAACAGAAAAAAGAATTAAATATAGCATGTGTTGATTTACATTGTCTCTTTAGTTCTTTTCCTGGATGTAAATGACATTTTCTGTCCAAAGCCTCTCAGGATTCCTTTGGATCATTGACCACCAAGAAGAACCAAGTCTTTCATAGTTGATCATTGCACATACTTGCTGTTATTGTGTACAATGTATTCCTAGTTCTTTTTTTCCCCTCAGCATCAGTTCATGTAAATCTTTCCAGGCTTGTTGATCATTTCTTATAGAACAATAATATTCCATTACTTCATGTACCACGACTTGTTCAGCCATTCCCCTGTTGATGGGCGTACACTCATTTTCGAATTTTTTGCTACGACAAAAAGAGCTGCTACAAACATTTTTGCACATGTGGGTCCTTTTCTCTCCTTTATGATTTCCTTGGGATACAGACCCAGTAATAGCACTTCTGGATCATAGAGTATGCACAGTTTTAAAGCCCTTTAGGCATAGTTCTAGGTTGCTATCCAGAATGTTCATGTCACAAATTCATCAAAAATGCATTAGTGTTCCAGTTTTCCCACATCCTGTCCACTGTTTATCATTCCTGTCATCTTAGTCAATCTGAGAGGTGTGAGGTCATACCTCAGAGTTGTTTTAACTTGCATTTTTCTAAGCAATAGTTATTTAGAACATTTTTAAATGTAACTTTAAGTGGCTTTAATTTCATCATCTAAAAATTGTCTGGTCATACTTTTGACCATTTATCAATTGAGGGATGACTTGCATTCTCACAAATTTGACACAGTTCTTCATATATTTTAGGAATAAAACCTCTATCAGAAATACTGTCTGGTAAAATTCTTCCCAGTTTTGTAGTCCCCTTCTAAGCTTGTTTCTGTCAGTTCTGTTTGTGCAAATCCTTTTTAATTTGTAAGCAAAATTTTGTAATTGTGTTCATATAGTTCTTGGGTTTGTCTGGATGATCAGCTTTGTCAGTAATATATAGAAATGCTGATGGTTTTTGTGGGTATATTTTATATCCTGCAACTTTGCTAAAGCTGTGAATTGTTTCTAGTAGATTTCTGGATGATTTTCTAGGATTCCCCAAGTTTAGTATCATATCATACATAAAGAGTGATAGTTTTGTTTCCTAATTGCTTTAGCTAATTCATTTAATTTATTTCTTTTCTTTTTGCTAAAGGCTACATATCCAGTACAATGTTGAATAGCAGTGGTGATAATAGGAACCTTGTTTCACCCCTGATCTTTTTTTTATTTATTTAATAGCCTTTTATTTACAGGTTATATGCATGGGTAACTTTACAGCATTAACAATTGCCAAACCTCTTGTTCCAATTTTTCACCTCTTACCCCCAAACCCCCTCCCCTAGATGGCAGGATGACCAGTAGATGTTAAATACATTAAAATATAAATTAGATACACAATAAGTATACATGACCAAACCATTATTTTGCTGTACAAAAAGAATCAGACTCTGAAATATTGTACAATTAGCTTGTGAAGGAAATCAAAAATGCAGGTGGGCATAAATATAAGGATTGGGAATTCAATGTAATGGTTTTTAGTCATCTCCCAGAGTTCGTTTTCTGGGCATAGCTGGTTCAGTTCATTACTGCTCCATTGGAAATGATTTGGTTGATCTCATTGCTGAGGATGGCCTGGTCCATCAGAACTGGTCATCATATTGTTGAAGTATCTAATGATCTCCTGGTCCTGCTCATTTCACTCAGCATCAGTTCGTGTAAGTCTCTCCAGGCCTTTCTGAAATCATCCTGTTGGTCATTTCTTACAGAACAGTAATATTCCATAATATTCATATACCACAATTTATTCAGCCATTCTCCAACTGATGGACATCCATTCAGTTTCCAGTTTCTAGCCACTACAAAAAGGGCTGCCACAAATATTCGTGCACATACAGGTCCCTTTCCCTTCTTTATAATCTCTTTGGGATATAAGCCCAGTAATAACACTGCTGGATCAAAGGGTATGCACAGTTTGATAACTTTTTGAGCATAGTTCCAAACTACTCTCCAAAATTTCACCCCTGATCTTACTGGGAATATGTTCAACTTCTCTCCATTACAAGTAATACTTGCTGTTGGTTTTAGATAGATACTACTTATTATTTTAAGGAAAGCTCCTGTTATCCCTATGCTCTTTAGTGTTTTTAATGGGAATGGGTGCTGTATTTTGTCAAAAGCTTTTTCTGCATCTCTTGAGATTATCTTATGATTTTTGTTGGTTTTGTTCTTGATATGGTTGAATATGGTAATAGTTTATCTGATATTGAATCAGCCCTGCATTTCTGGTATAAATCCCACTTGGTCATAGTATATTATTCTGTTAAGTTGCTGCAAACTCTTTGCTAATATTTTATTTAAAATTTTTTAATCAATATTCATTAGAGAGATTGGTCTGTAATTTTCTTTCTCTGTTTTGGTCCTTCCTGGTTTAGATATTAGTACCATATTTGTGTTATAGAAGAAATTTGGCAGGATCCCTGCTTTACAAATATTTCCAAATAGTTTACATAGTATTGCAATTAATTGTTTTTTAAATGTTTGGTAGAATTCACTTATGAATTCATCTGGTGCTGGAGATTTTTTCTTAGGGAGTTAATTATTTATTCAACTTCTTTTTCTAAAATATGACTAATTTTTAAAATGTCCATCCTTTTCAACCTACAAAATTCATATTTTTTTAAATGTTCATCCACTTTGGTTAGATTGTTCTACTTGTTGTCATAGACTTGGGCAAAATAACTTCTAATTATTGCTTTAGTTTCTTGTTCCTTGGAGGTAAATTCTCCTTTTCATTTTTAACACTAGTGATTTTATCCCTTTCTTTTTTCTGATCTAATTAACCAAAGGTTTATAAATTTTATTAGTTTTTTCATAAAACCAACTCTTAGTTTTGTTTATTAGTTCAGTAGTTTTCTTAGTTTATATTTTATTAATCTCTCCTTTGAGTTTAAAATTTTCTAATTGGTATTTAATTATGGGGTTTTAATTTGTTATTTTTCTAGGTTTTTTTTTAATTGCCTGCCCGATTCATTGATCCCTTCTTTCTCTCTTTTGTCCATGTAGTTATTTAGAGATATAAAATTTACCCTAAGAACTGGTTTGGCTGTATCCCGTAAGTTTTGGTATGTTATCTTATTCTTCTCATTCTCTTGGATGAAATTATGGATTGTTTCTGTGATTTGTTCTTTGACTTACTTATTTTTTAGAATTAGATTATTTAATTTCCAATTGGTTTTTAATCGTCTTTCCCTGGGTCTTTATTGAATATAAGTTTATTGCATTGTGGTCTGAAATGAAAGCATTTACTATTTCTGCCTTTTTGCATTTGATTGTGAGTTTTTTATGCCCTAATATATGATCAACTTTTTTGTAGGTGACATGAACTGCTAAGAAAAAGGTGTATTCCTTTATACCCCCATTCAATTTTCTCCAAAGGTTTGTCATATCTATGTTTTCTAGGATCCTATTAAGTTTCCTGCTTTCTTTCTTGTTTATTTTTTGGTTAGGTTTGTCTGATTCTGAAAGGGGAATGTTGAGGGCTCACACAAGAATAGTTTTGCAGTCTAGTTCTTCCTGTAACTGGCTTTAAATGTTTTCTAGGAATTTTCCTGCTCTACCACTTGAGGTATATACATTTAGTATCAATACTACATTATGTACTTTCCCTTTTTATCTGTTTTAATAAGATTTATTTTTACTTTTGCTTTGTCTAAGATCAGATTTGCCACTCCTACTATTTTTACTTCAGCTGAAACATAATAAATTCTGTTCCAGCCTTTTACCTTTACTCTGTATATCTTTCTGTCAGATGTGTTTCTTGTAAAAAAACGTATTGTAGGATTCTGTTTTTTAATCCACTCTGCTATTTGCTTCTGTTTTATGTGATAGTTCATCCCATTCATATCCACAATTATGATTACCAGTTTTCTGTTCCCTCCATCCTATTTCCTCCCCGTATATACTTTTGTTCTCTCTACTCTGTCTTTAATCATGTGTGCTTTTTAAACCCACCCCTCTCACTACCTTATCATCTATCTCCCCCCCTTCTTTTAGTGGTTTTTTTCTAAGCCACTCCACTGACTACCTTATCTTCTCTCAACACTTCCCTTCTTCTCTTACCTTTTTCCCTAGTGTTTCTGCTCTCTCCTCTATCCTGTCCCTCCCTTTTCTTTTCCTCTTTTTCTTCCTACTTTTTTATAGGATTAAATATATTTCTATAGCCAACTGAATGACTAAATTATTACCTCTTAAAGTCAAAACTGATGAGAACAAGCTTCAAACAATGCTCATCCCCCTCCCTTCTTTCTTTCCAATGTAATAAGTCTTTTGTACTTCTTCATGTGAACTAATTATCCCATTATACCTCCCCTTTCCTCTTTTTCCAGCACATTCTTTTTCTCAAGTCTTAATGTCTTTTTCTTTGATATCATCACATCAGTGACCATTCACAACCACAACCTCAGTCCATGTGATGTCCCACTCTGTCTGTACCATGACAGATACAGTTTTCAAGAGTTGTAGATATTGCTTTCCTATCTAGGGATGTATGCAGTTTAACTTTTGAATATATATATATATATAAATATATAAATATATATATATATATATATATATTTTTTTTTTCCCCCTGTTTACCTTTTTATGGTTTTCTTGTGTCCTGTGTTTGTGGATTGCATTTTCTTTTTAGTTCTATTTTTTTCAATAGAAATGATTGAAAATCTCTTACTTCATTGAAATTCCATATCCTCCCCTGAAAAATGATGTTGAGTCTTGCTGGGTAGTTAATTCTTGGTTGCAACCCTAGGTCCTTTGCCTTCTAGGTTACGGTATTCCAGGCCTTCCAGTCCTTTATTGTAGAAGTTGTGAGATCCTGACTGTTGCTCCTAAATATTTAAATTGTTTTTGGTTTGTAGCTTGCAATATTTTTTCCTTAAGATTATAATTTTGGAGTTTCACAAAAAAAGGAATTGGAGTTTTCCTTGTATGTTCTCTTTCCAGAGGAGATGGAGATTCTTTCAATGAATATTTCCTGCTCTGTATCTAGAATAGGGGAATTTTCCTCAACGATCTCTTGTAGAATGCTATACAGACTCTTTTTCTAATCATGATCTTCAGGTAAGACAATAATTTTTAAATTGGCTCTTTGGGATTGATTTTCCTGGTCAGCTGTTTTTCAATGAGATATTTTACATTTTCATCCATTTTTTCATTCTTTTTAGTTTGTTTGACTGATTCTTACTGTCTCAGAGTCATTAGCTTCTATTTATTGTGTTCTAGTTTTTAATGTGTGCTTTTCTTCAGTTATCTTTTGTATCTCTTTTTCCATTTGGTTTATTCTACTGTTTAAGGAGTTGTTTCCTTTAGAAAATTTTTCCTTCCTTTTCTAAACTGTTGACTCTTTCATGTATATTTCTCATTTCTTTTCTCATTTTTACTTCTACATTTCATATTTATCTTTTGAAGTCTTTTATGAGCACTTCCAAAAAGCTCTTTGGGCTTGAGACCAATTTATATCACTCTTTGAGATTTCTTCTGTGGATAGTCTGTCCTCTTGTAAGTTGGTGCTTTGGTCTGCCCTGTCACCATAGTAACTTTCCATGGTCAAGTTTCTTTTCTGTTTCTTGTTCATTTTCTTTCCATTTATTTTGGTGTTTTCTCTTTTTTTTTTACTTTTAAGGTGGAGCTCTGCTCCTGGGATATACAGGACATTGTCCCAAGCTTTCTGTGTAGCTCTGAACCTTGGCTTTGAACACAGGGTCTTGTGTTTGTAGGGGGTATCTCTGCCTCTTGTTTTCAGAAAACAGCTTGGTTTCCCAGAGTTTTCCTTCTGACCTGGCACTGGAAGCTCCCACCCTACAGAGCTCCCGTACTGAGCTAGGATTAAGGGTCTTAGTTGCTGATGTGCTGTGCCTTTTGATCCAATTACTTTTCTACTGGGCTTGAATCCCAATGAGATTATATAGGAGAGAAAGGGTTCCACGTGTGCAAAAATGTTTGTGATAGCCCTTTTTGTAGTGGCAAGAAGCTGGAAACTGTGTGGATATGCATCAATTGGAGAATGGTTGAATAAGTTATGGCATATGAATGTTATGGAATATTATTGTTTCATAAGAAATGATCAGCAGCATGATTTCAGTGAGTCCTGGAGAGAGTTACATGAACTGATGCTAAGTAAAATGAGCAGAACCAGGAGATCATTTTATATGGCAATAACAAGATTATATGAAGATCAATTCTAATGGACATGGCTCTTTTCAACAATGAGAAGAGTGAAGCCAGTTTCAATGATCTTGTGAAGAGAGCCATCTACATCCAAAAACAGGACTGTGGAAACTTAGTGTGTATCATAACATAGGATTTTCACTCTTTTTGTTGTTTGCTTGCATTTTGTTCTTTCTCATTCCCTCCTTTTTGAGCTGATTTTTCAAGTGTAGTATGATAATTGTATAAATATATATATATATATATATATACATATATTGGATTTAACATATATTTTAACATGTTTAACATATATTAGATTATTTACCATCTAGAAGAGTGGGATGGGGAAGGGAGGGAAAATTTGTAGCAAAAGGTTTTATGAGAATCAGTGTTGAAAAATTATCCATGCATATGTTTTGAAAATAAAAAAAGCTATAATTAAGAAAAAACAACAATAAAACTTCGGGCTGGCTTTCCCAGAGTCTATCTGACCTCAGCTAAATGCTCTTTTGCCCCAGTGAAACTGACCTTTCTTGAAGTTTTCTCAGGTATCTTGTGCTGGAGAGTGGTTTCTTTCATTAGACTCTATTCATTGGCTTGGTTTCATGTGGTTTTTTGAGGGAAAATGTGAGATCTGAACAGCTTCCTCACTTTACTCTGCCATCTTAGCTCCACTCCTGGAACTCTCTTTTTTCTTACTTTCAAGCCTGTTAATCTTATCTTTGATTTTCTAGATTTCTAATTTGTTACTCAATCGGGAATTTTTAATTGTTCTTTTTCAAGTTTTTTTTTTTTATCATTGATGTGTACCTTTTTCATTTTGTTGATATAAAAATTGAGTGAGATAAATTTTCCCTAAGTACTGCTTTGACAGCATCCCACAAATTTTGGTATGTTGTCTCATGGTTATCGTTTCTTTAATTACATTACTGATTGTGGGACACGTTAAGAATCAATTCAAAAAAATTCCAAAGAATGACATAGAAACAGTCATTAGCTTCTACTTTTTAGATGTTATTTCCCTCAATTAGCTCTTGTATTTTCTTTTCCATTTTGCTAATTGTACTCTTGCAGGAGTTGTTTTCTTCAGTGGATTTTTATATCTTCTTTTCCATTTGTCCTATTTTAAGCAGTTTTCCAAGCTATTTGATACTTTTTTCCCCTCAAAACTCTCTGGCATCACTCTTCTTTCTTTTCCTTATTTTTCTCCCTCTCTTTTATGTTTTTAAGCTACTTTTAGGCTCTATCATGAGTTCTTCCTGGGTTTGAGATCACTTTCGTTTGTCATTGAGATTTTGCCTATAAGTGTTTTGACACTGTTGTCTTCTGAGTTTGGGTTGTGATCTTTTCCATCACCATAATAGCTTTCTATGATCATATACTTTTTAATTTTTACTTCTTTATCTCTCTCTCTCTCTCTCTCTCTCTCTCTCTCTCTCTCTCTCTCTCTCTTTCTCTTCTCTCCTTTCTTTTAAATTTGAGTTTTCTGCCCCCAAGTGGAAGGAGTACTGACTCAGGATTCTTATTCCAGTGGCTATAGACTGACTTTTTGCTTGGCACTACATTGATATTTCTTTGAGATCCATGGAGGACCCTCATATCTGTTTCTGACAGAGAGGGTGAGGCAGAGGCTAGGGGTCTGGTGTTGATCTGATGTCCTTGTGGTGGTGTCTGGCATGTTCTGAGGCCATGTGTAAGTATTTTTGTGTTTCCCTGGAGCTTCAATGAAGCACATGATGATTTATCCTCTCTGGAGGATGCCTGTTTGCCTGATACCATGTTGAGGCATATGGAGGTGTAGTTATTGGACAGTGCCTGTTTGGCTGAGCTATATATAACAGAGTCCCTGATTATTCCCAGAGATGGAGTCCTCTAGTTCTCTTGTCTGTGAAGGGTTGGGGGGGAGGAGGCACAGAGATTATTGGTCTTTATGTTTTCTTGCTCCGCCACAGTGGAGCTGGAAATCTCCTGGTTTGCTGAAGTGGGGGTTGTTGCCAGCTTGCTGGAAAGCTTCCTTTCTTGGACAGTTCCCCACCCTTCCCCAAGTGAGACAGAACTTTTCTGTGAATCCTCTGTATCCAGGGATTAAAAAAAATATCTGGGCTGTATTTCATGGTTTCCTAGAGGTGAACAGTGAACAGTGTAATGGTGATTCACTACTTAACCCACCATCTTGGCTCCCAAAAGTAGAAAAGATTATAACAAAGGCTTTTATTATAATCCTTAAATCTATATAGAACTTTCATTCTGTCTTTTAAAAATACTTTGTGAGCTAATTTCTTTAGGATTTTTTGAAGCACAAATAGGAGAGACTATAGTCATGTCTTCTATGTTCATATTACATATCAATACTTTAAAGCAGTTGCTATAGAATATTGAACTGTGAGAAACTGCTCTTTTAAAGAAAACTCTTCAATTAGGTCTCTTTCACACTGACTCAGATTTGCACACATTTGGTTAACACTCAGCCTCTGTTACTATATCAGCTGTGAGTCACAGTCTTTAAACTTTTTTCAAAACATGGTTCTCCTTCAAACTCTTTTTTCATTTTAATTGGGCCTTGTTTGCTTCTATAGAGATGTCAGCTTTCAAATGTTGCCACATTTTTCTCAGGGACTAAGTAAATGGTAACCAATTTATCATTATCTTTAAGGTCCTTTGAAGCCTTCATGTGATGAATATCTGTTTCCATTACAGCTATAGTAGATAATGGGAGAATGAGTATATTAACCCCTGATTTACTTGCCAATTTTTGTTTAAATAATTTATTGGTGTTCATTTCTGCCCATTGAACACTTCTTAATTTGTATTTCTCTCAATTTGTATGAATGCTCTCAAAGTACTAGACCTACTATGTGTCCTGATATTTTTAGTTCCAAACTATTTAATAACTGATAATTCTACTTAATTTACTTTTTTACTCAAAGGCCAAAATGAATAATAAATAATAAAATGAATAATAAATAATAAAGAACTTCAGTAGGAGATACAGATTGATAAAAGGTTAGATTCTCACTTCTTGTTCTTGACTGAAAAGTGAGTTATTTAGTCACTAAATTTAGTGATTAAATAACTCACACAAAATGTCACACTTAAATATTCATAACGGGCCCACTAAGGCTTCACTAAGAAAAAAAAATTGTCAAAAATTAGGAGAAAATGCAACTTGATTCTTCATTTGAGTTATTAGCACAGGGCATCAGAAAAACAATACTTAGACTAATAAAAAATACTTGCAGCAATAAATGAGAAACATCTGGATCAATGAAACACTTTACTGCTATCTGGGAGTCATTTTCCATGAGCCACTTTTGATCCTTATAATGTATGTTCTCTTAGACAGTGATGCAATTCAATTTAGTTTACTAACTTGCCAGTCACTGTGCTAAATTCCCAGGGAACTAAATCAAAACCAAACATCCTTGCCCACAGGAGCTTATATTCTTTGGTTGGGGGAAGAGAAAATATAGAGATAATAAATCCAAACTACATATAAAATAAATTCAAAGTTGTTTGTAGGTGGTGGTGGATTAGGATACCAACAATTGAAAGAATCAGCAAAGGCCTCAAAAAGTTTCTGGCAATCCCTTGCATATAGTACCCAATTAATCAATGTTTGTCATGATGGTCATTGGTACTTTTGAGTCTGTAGATAAAACCATGTTAATGAATTGGATTGGCAGTTTTTTAAAAGAAAATTACCCTTTTTCATTATTTTCTTATTAAAAATCTCTTTAGTCCATTGAAGGAATATTCCCTATTCCTGAGTAAGTTCACTCTGTCTTTTAGTTGACTTCTCAAGGAAAGTTCACTTTGACTTCTCAAGGAATGTATCATGTATGCATTGACTGCTTATCTATGTAGCAGGAACTAGCCTCTCCTGAAACTCAAGGACAGTACTTGGGAGAAATGGCTAATCTCCCATGTATGTCATTTATTAATTACAACCTTGAAGCCCCTCATCATTATCTCCTTGATGAGCTAACACATCTGTATTTCTTTTTTCCTAGGGTCTTCCTCTTCTTTTTGAGTACCTGAAGAGTGTCTGGAACTACAAGTCTTTTCCTCAAAGCAGAAAGCCAGAATTCCTCTCTTCAAGGTTTTACCACACCTAGGTTCAAGTTCTACCTCTGACACATGCTACTCTTCATGCATACATAAAACATTAAATAATCTCTACCAATAAAATTTTTTGCAAATGGACTTTGAAACTTAAGTTATATATAAAATAATACATGATAAATAAATTACAGATTAAATGCTCTGTGGACAGGAGTCATGATATTAACTAGTTAATATTAGAAAAGGAAAAGGTAGAATTGGAGTTGGACATTAAAACAGTTTGGCACATGAATAACAGAATGAATGTTCCAGATATAGTGAATAACCTAGCAAAGATATAAATGTATGAAAAAATGGATTATATTTGGGAAATAGGGAATATAATCTAATTTGGCTGGTGTCAGGTAAAGAACTTGAATATCTCTTCCAATATTAGTATATATCTTGCTTTTGAATAATTGTTTGTATACTGCCTCCTCTATTAGAGTACAATATCTTTGAGAATAGCAGTGCTGTTGTTTTTTAACTTTTCTTTGTGTACTTAATGCTTAGCACATTGTCTGGCACATAGTGGGTACTTAGTAGATGCTAGCAGATTGTTTTCTCCATAGGTCACAGGAAGTTGCTAATGATTTTTTGAATAAATGAGTAATATGACCAAATATATTCATATGAAAAGATTAGCCCTGCAGTACTATAGAAGACAAATTGGTAGGAAGAGAGTAGAGGGAGGAAAGCTACTGAAATAATTCTGGTGGGTGGTATAATATAAACTTCTATACTTCAGCTAAGCTATGATGACAACCATGTGGGAACTCTATGGATATAGTTTGCGATGACTTCCTGCCTAAACAGATGGTTGAATAACTTCTTATGGACAAAAACCTTCATCACATCTGACCAATATTCTTATAAAGAGTTTATTTGAATCTAGGTAGGCTGGTTTCCAGATGGCAGATAGAATCCATCACTTTTCCCAGAGTAAAAATCTTTGTCAATTTCATAGGATCTGCTGATTCTTAGACTCCACTAGGATAGCCTTTGAGAATGCATAATTCTCTCTTTCTGTCTCTGTGTGTGTCTGTTTTCTCTTTAAATATATACACATATGTATGTACATATATGCATTTCTATGCATGTATACATGTGCATACAATATAGATTATATGTATACATATAGATAGTAAGGGAGCTGTTCTTTTTTCTTCTGTAAATTAATCAGGAGCCATTTGATGTAAAAACTCAAACTGATATTATTGGACGAAAAAGAGCAGCATAATCTATGAAAGTATAGTTTAGATATCTGAAAAAGTAGGCTGGTTACAATATATCTTCAGCAATTTTTAGGTAAGGATGTATGCCCAACCAGAATGATAACATTGTCCTTGAGTTACTTCTCTAAGTGTCTTCTATCCCCTGATTGAATATGCTCATGAATAAGCCTTGTGAACTTAATTTTGTTTCCTAAGTAGTTCTATCTACCATAAAGGAAATTCCTTGAACAGCAGATAGGAATATTTGTGCAATGCATTAGTCAGTTATTCTTATTGAATTATCTTTATGAAACAATGAATGTTGATGCACAAAATCTGCAGATGAGAGATCCAAATCTAGACAGGTAAGAACACTCCTGGTACTTTATTATTAATCTCTCCTTTATTACTATACATTGTATAAGTATATATAACTGATGACTGGCATATGAATCTTTACTAAGGGATATATATGTTACTCATGACCTAGGAGGCAACCTTCTACAAAAACCCTTTTTGCTAGACCAGTAATTTATCTAGAGATCCAGAGAATGTGATCCAGAGAATACTGGGGGACCCTTGAAACCCATTCAGAGTCTACAAATTAAAATTTAATTTTTATCTCTAATATCCATAAATAAAACCCACATAAACAAAAACTCTTTGGACAGATCCTTAATAATTTTTAATAGTATAAAGATACAGAGAACAAAAGTTTGAGAACCACTGTTCTACTCTCAAATGGAAATAAATACAGTCCTGGAAGTGGGAGGACTTAATTCTTAAAAGTTGTTAGGTATATTTCATCAACTCTTTAGCTCTTGCCCCAACTCAGTATTTTTAGGAAAAACTTCTTAAACAATGTATTACTCAAAAAATTAATGTGATTCTTTTGAGAAAGGTAGTCACTATACAAAATAGCAGATATTAAGAATAGATTAATCATTTATTTCTTCTGTATGGCACCCAAAGTCTTTCCTAACATAACTCCACTCCCAACTTTTTAGATTTTTCCTATCTTACTCCTTGTCACATACCCTTTGATCCAGTGATAGTGGCTTCCTTGCTCTTCCTTGAGGAAGACACTCCATCTCTTGACTCCAAGCATTTTCTGTGGCTGTACCCCATACATGAAATGTTTTCCTTTCTCATCTCTGCTTATCAGTTTCTCAACTTTCCTTTAAAATCCCATGTTCTACAAGGAGAGTTTCACAACCTATTTAATTCTAGTCCCTTTCCTTTTTTAGTGATTGCTTATTTTTCCTATCAATAATTGTGCATCTAGTTAAAAGCATTTAGCCTAGGATCCAGATTCAAAGTGCCTAACCTCATAGGACTCATACTAAAATGTCACCTTGATAACTATAGTAACAATATTCTTCTGGTACTAAAAGCATGTAAAAGTTAGTGCCCCAATTATAGTTTAGAGTATAAAAATAAATATAGTGCATTAATGAATACATGAGTTATCCTATATCCCTTAAATTATTGAAAAGAAACTTGTTAGTTAATCCCATTATTCTGTTTTTCTCTCTCACTTCTAACATTCTTCTCCTTTGACTCCTAAAGGCCACAATTTGCTTTATTCTCTCTAAACTTACTTCATCAGGTAGGCTCTTTTCCTAGCTGCTAGAGCTTCAAATATAACACTTCAATTAAATTGAGAAGAGCAATTACTTAAAGTGACAAACAGAAGAATGCTAATTAACCAGAAAGTTCACTCAGGGGCACTTAAGCTGGAGTAGTGAAAAGTAAAGAGGTTGTGATTTAATGTCTTTGCCCCACTTGCTTTTGTAAAACATGGTTCTTCATTAAAATAATGCCAAAAGAGCAGAGCAGATTGCATTAACAAAGAATTAATGACTGCTGGTTACTGAGAAGATCCAATTTTATGTAATTTTTTTTACAAAGCATACAAGATTCATGATGAGGAATAAATATAATTATCTCAAATTTTCCCCCCTTCGGCATAAATATTTATTTTATACCTTAATGTTGCCAACATGCAGGATTTTGAAATCAAGCCTGCTTCATTTTAAGATTTCTTTGGAATCTTACCTACATAATATTCATATATAAAATCAAAGCACTATAAATATTGGAGAGGCAGGCTGGAACAGTGTATATATATATATATATATATGTATATATATATATATATATATACATATATATATACACACATATATATATATTTATTATGTAGACTGTTCTTCAAGTATGAATGAACTGGGTTCATCAACTCTACCTCTTGCCCCAACCCTGTATTTTTAGGGAACACTTATTAAACAGTGTATTACTCAAAAATATTAAAATGATTCTTTTGAGAAAGGTACTCATTAAACAAAGTAGCAGATATTAAGAATAGGTTAATCACTTATTTCCTCTGTAGGGCATCCAAAGTCCTTCTAAACATAGCCCTACCGCCAATTTCTGACACATACTAGTCATGTGGCATTGGCCAAGTAATTTAACTCTTAAGTGTCCCAGACACATTTCTTAGATAAAAAATTGAAGAGCTAAAACAATATGAATTTACCATGCAAACAAAATTGTAGGAAAAAAAAGACAGAGACAGAAAGAGAAGGAAAGAGAGCCTAAGAAAGAATCAAATGAGATATAATATTTAAAAACCACATACTGATGCAGTACAGAAGAAGTAGGTTTATTTTTTGAGGCACAGCAAGTAGAAATATCATGGTTTGTGCCTCTGACTTTAGCAGAATTCTTAACCTTTGTTTTGTTTATCAGTGAACCTTTTGACAATTTGTTGAGGCTTATGGACCCTTTCTTAAAATAATATTTTAAATGCATTAAAAGATATATAAAATGACAAGGGAAGCCAGTTTTATTAAAATATGGTTTCATATATATATATCTATATATATAAATATATATACACACACACATATATGCATATGTGTGTATGTGTGTATTTAAAGTTCATGTTTTTCAGTTAAGATCCCGGACTTAGAAAGTCTCCAATTTTGGCTCATTTGTAGAATATTCAATACCAACAAGCAGCCAGACAACCAAAATGTACATTGAATATGAGCATTTATGTATATATTTTTTAAAAAAGAAAAAACCAAAACAATAAAATCAGAAATGGCTTTTATATTAGAGTCTAGTTAATGACAATAAATTCACATCAAAAGAAATAAGGCTGCAGTGTGGGTTTAGTGGGGAAGATATCAGTCATTTGTAGCTATAAGGCCCAGTATATGGAGATAGTATTTCAAGTTAGAAAAAACTGAGAGAACTGAGTTAATACCTGACCTTAGAAGGATGCTCTTGAGCAAGCTGATTAATCTTATCTATAAAACAAGGATATTTATATCATGTAGGATTGTTGAGAGCATTGCGAAGAGAGATAGAGAAAGAGAGACAGAGACAGAGGCACAGAGACACAGAGAGACAGAAACAGAAACAAAGAGACAGAGAGAGAGAGAGAGAGAGAGAGAAAGAGAGAGAGAGAATGTGTTTTGTAATACATTTAAAGTATTTGTAATCTGAGATCATTTTATGGAGGCTAGTTCTTTTTGTTGCTGTTGTTGTTTTTATCATTATAATGGCCCTTCTTAACTTGGTCTTCCATATCTCTGGCTTTTCTTGAGAGCCTCACCTTGTATGTCTTCGTTTTCCCTCCTTGTATGCACAACTCAACCCGGGTGATATGACTTCTATATAGTTTGCTTTAAATTAAAAAACTTCTGGCACTGGTCAATTAACATCTCTGTCACTGACATTGCTTTTCTGGGTCTTTCTGGATATTTCCCTTTAGCCACATGCAGATAGGCTAAGGGATTCTCTGCCTCTTCCCTGCACTATCCCTCTTCCCTATTTTCCCTTGTCAGTGCCTTTTTGCAATGTGTCTTCAGTACACAGCATTCTCTAAAACAAAATATTTTCCTAACATTGCCATATCTGTACTGTGTCGCTTACACATACAGGCTCTTATTAGCTAAAATATAACCTGACTTGTCTAGAATGAATCTTCTTAGTACAGGGGAAGTGGTTTCATTTGCTAACTTCTCCTATTACAAAGAAAACATTACTTGCATTACACAAATGAAATTGTTATTATATACATAACTAGTTTGTGCACATTGTTATTGTTCAGTTGTGTTCAACTCTATAACTCCATTTGGAATTTTCTTGTCAAAAATGCTGGAATGGTTTGCCATTTCGTTCTCCTACTCATTTTATGTTTGAAGAAACTGAAACAAACAGAGTTAAGTGACTTACCGAGGGTCACAAAGCTAGTAAGTGTCTGAGGCCAGATTTGAGCTCAGGAAGATGAGTCTTTCTGTATTCAGGCTTAGCTCTCTGTCCACTCTACCTATCAGCTATGCTTTATGCATGGGAAGCCATAACATATATATATATATATATATATATATATATATATATATTTTAATTATAACTTTTTATTGACAGAACCCATGCCAGGGTAAATTTTTTACAACATTATCCCTTGCACTCACTTCTGTTCTGATTTTTCCCTTTCCTCCCTCCACCCCCTCCCCTAGATGGCAAGCAATCCTGTACATGTTAAATATGTCACAGTATATCCTAGATACAATATATGTGTGCAGAACCAAACAGTTTTCTTGTTGCACAGGGAGAATTGGATTTAGAAGGTAAAAATAACCTGGGAAGAAAAACAAAAATGCAAACAGTTTACACTCATTTTCCAGTGTTCCTTCTCTGGGTATAGCTGCTTCTGTGCATCATTGATCAATTGGAACCTAGTTAGATCTTCTCTTTGTCGAAGAAATCCACTTGCATCAGAGTACATCCTCATACAGTACTGTTGTTGAAGTGTATAATGATCTCCTGATTCTGCTCATTTCACTTAGCATCAGTTCATGTAAGTCTCTCCATGCCTCTCTGTATTCATCCTGCTGGTCATTTCTTACAGAGCAATAATATTCCATAACATTCATATATCACAATTTACCCAACCATTCTCCAATTGAAGGGCATCCATTCATTTTTCAGTTTCTAGCCACTACAAACAGGGCTGCCACAAACATTTTGGCACATGCAGGTCTCTTTCCCTTCTTTAGTATCTCTTTGGAGTATAAGCCCAGTAGTAGCACTTCTGGGTCAAAGGGTATGCACAGTTTGGTAATTTTTTGGGCATAATTCCAGATTGCTCTCCAGAATGGTTGGATTCGTTCACAACTCCACCAACAATGCATCAGGGATCCAGTTTTCCTGCATCCCCTCCAACATTCATCATTATTTTTTCCTGTCATCTTAGCCAATCTGACAGGTGAATAGTGGTATTTCAGAGTTGTCTTAATTTGCATTTTTCTAATCAATAGTGATTTGGAATACTCTTTCATATGAGTGAAAATAGTTTCAATTTCATCATCTGAAAATTGTCTGTTCATATCCTTTGTCCATTTATCAATTGGAGAATGGTTTGATTTCGTATAAGAGTCAATTCTCTATATATTTTGGAAATGAGGCCTTTATCAGAACTTTTAACTGAAAAAATGTTTTCCCAGTTTGTTGCTTCCCTTCTAATCTGAAACAAGGATTCTTACAAGGTGGTAAGTCAGTGGAATTGATAAAGAAAACAATGGTTATCTAGTTTAGCATAGTGCTTAATAGTTGTCTTTCTTTTGTAATTATTTGTGGGGGGTTTTTTTAGTCAAGCACTAATTCTGAGGCTTGTCATGAAATAAATTCTGAGAGAAAACACAGAGCTTAAGTAAATGTGTGTGTCCTCTCCACCACCTTGGCAGGAAGTCTGAAGCTATAATATGTAAACATGTCTAAATTATAACCATCATTTAGTTTTAAGCATAAATGTAAATTTGATTATAATTTACTCCCTGATACATGAAAAAACATCTCTTAAAGTGACTTTAAATAGTCAATTTTGGTAATAGCCATCTTTTACATAGACCATTAGATCAATAATGAAAAGGCTGACACTACTATACTTTCTTTACTAATGGTAAATGGAGATTTTCACAATTCATAATGCAGTTCAATTAAATTCAACAAGTATTTATTAAGCCATTATTATAGGAGTAGTTAGGTGACTTTGGGATCAAAGGCTGGGTCTTGAGTCAGCAAAAGCAGAGTTTAATTTTGTTCTCATACACTTAGTTGTGTGACTTTAGGTGAGTCATTTAATCCTGTTTAACTCAGTTTATTCACCTGTAAAATAAGGGCAATATTTTCCAAGATTCTTGTGAGAATTAAATGAGATCATGTTTATATAGTAAAGTATCTGTCACAGAGTAAGCACAATATAAATTATTATTGTTGTGTTATATGCCAGGAAGTCTGTCATGGTGTATAGAATACTGGGTTTGAGCCCTATTTTCAGCATATGCTGACTTTATGATAAAGTCACACAATTCTCAAATTCTCAGTGAACCAGGTAACTCTCTGAATTGTCAATATGCATCAATAGAGCATTTTTTTCTCATCAAGTTCCCTCCTGATACTGCTGAAATCACAGTGCCAGATCCTGCCTGCTCTCCTCCTCTCTCTGGAGATATGAGGACAAAAAGCAAAACAGAAAAAAGTGAACAATTAATGCAGTATACCTTCAAAAGTTTCCATTATATTGGGAGAAAACAATATGCAAAATAAATAGAAATCCATACAAAGTGATTTTAGAAGGAGGGAAGGAGAGTACCTACAGTCCTAGAGATAAAGAAAGAGCTTGTGTATGAAGTGATCCTTGAATTGAACATTACAGTGAGTTAATGATACCAATATGGGAAGGTTAAGAAGGGGATCACTCCAAGCTGGGCACAGCCTTGCTAAGGTATGTAGAGGGGATATGGGAGAAATTGATAGTTCATAGTTATTGGATCACACAGTTAAAGACAGGAGGCTATAGAACTTTATATCCCCAGTGCTTAGCACAATTTCTGGATTATAATACATGATTAATAAGTGCTTGATGACTTGACTGAAGTTGACATGTCAAAAATTCCTCTAAACAAAAACCCTAAAACAGTATGTTTTCAAGCTACTCATAGTTCAATGAGGAGACAACATATAGATAATCATGTATAAATAATATACATAGGGATAAAATGATGATAATTTAAGGTCAAGTTAGCATATTTGTACATCAATCTGGCTAGAATATGGAGGATAGACTGCAAAGTAAAGGCTTGGGGATTTTATATGAAATAGTCTTTGTGAGAGATGAGTAGTGATGAGGGTCTGAATTAGGCTAGTGGCCATACTAGTGGAAAGAGAGAGATAATATGAGATGAATTGTAGTGATAAACTCAATATAATGCAGATGCAAACAATGGAATCTAGAAACTGGCAACACATACATTGCTTCATAATTTTGTTTTAGTACCTAACTTGTACTCTAAACAAAACAAAACCTTGACACTACAAATAAGGGAACATTAAATTCATCACGAACATTAACTACAAAAGTATTTGCTTGAGAAAAGTCTGGGGATTCTTGGAGATTTTAATTTCAATATGTGGAGGCAGCATATTATAGTACCTCAAAAACTTGAACTAGCTGCCTTTGAGGACTCTTCTGACAAATACTATTCTGTGTCACTTTCTGTGATTCAAAGTTAAAAGCCCCTACTAAACTGCATTGGGTAAAAGGATTTCCTCACTAAGAGTAAAACTATATCAATGATATTGTAGTTCTGATTCAAGAAAAAAAGAAATCAACATGAATCAACAGTTACAAATATGGTGGCTAAAAACATCAATGTAATCTTAGGATTCATTAAATTAGAGCTGGTGTCCAAGGCTAGGAAGATGGTAGTTCCATTATTCAGTTTTTGCTGTTCAATTTTTGTTGGTTTTGTTCAACTCTTTGTGACCCCATTTGGTGTTTTCTTGACAAAGATACTGGAGTGGTTTGCAATTTCCTTCTTCAGGATCCATGAGTAAACTGAGGCAAATGGAATTAAATGATTTACTAGTAAGTTTCTGAGGTCAGATTTCAATTCAGGAAGATGAGTCTTTCTCATCACCATAAACTAAGGCATACATTCCACTGAACCACCTAGGTCTATGTATGTTTTGGGAGAAAACAGAAGACTTAGGGAGGAGGAATGAAATTATATGATATTTCTAAATATATATAGATAATTGGCTCAAATTTGTAAGAATTCAAGCCATTCTCTACTTGATAAATGATCAAAAGATATAAAAAATTTTAAGATGAAGAAATTGAAATAATTTCTAGTCATATGAAATGGTGCTTTAAATCAGAGACTTGCAAATTGATCAGAGAAATGTAAATTCTGAGGTACTACTACACACCTCTCAGATTGGCTAAAATGATAGGAAAAGATGATGACAAATGTTGGAAGGAATGTGGGAAAATCGGGACACTAAGGCATTGTTGTTGAACTTGTGAACATATCCAACCATTCTGGAGAGCAATTTGGGACTATGCCCAAAGGGCTATCAAAATGTGCACAATCTTTGATCCAGCAGTGTTTCTACTGGGCTTATATCCCAAAGAGATCTTAAAGGAGGGAAAGGAACCTATATTTGCAAAAATGTTTGTGGCAGCCCTTTTTGTAGTGTCTAGAAACTGGAAAATGAATGGATGCCCATCAATTGGAGAATGGCTGAATAAGTTATGGTATTTGAATGCTGTGGAATCTTATTGTTCTATAAAAAATGATTAGTAGGATGATTTCAGATTGGACCGGAGAGACTTACATGAGCTGATGCTAAGTGAATGAACAAAACCAGATCATTGTACAGAACAACTACAAATTATACAAAGATCAATTCTGATGGATCATTTTATTTTGTTAAAATAGGACTTTATATAAAATAGTATTACTTATTTTATTTTTATAAGTCAAGAAAATTTCAAGCATTCATTTTATAAGACTTTTGAATTCCAATCTTTTCTTGTTCTTTTCCCCTCTTTCTTCTGAAGATAGTAGGCATTTTGATATATTTTATACATGAATCACTATGTAAAAAAATCTCCAGCTTAGTCATGGTTGTGAAAAAAAAGAAACAGATCAAAAGGAAGAAAAAACATGAAAAAGAAAAAAAGTGAAAAAAGCTTCATTCTGCATTCAAAGTCCTACAATTCTTTATCTAGCGGTGAATAGCATTTTTTGTTTTTGAGACTTTTGTACTTGAATTGGATCATTGTGGTGCTGAGAAGAGCTGAGTCATTCATTGTTGATCTTCACATAATTTTGCTTATATTTTATACAATATTTTTCTAGTTTTGTTCATTTCACTTTGCATCATCAATTCATACAAGTCTTAGAAAGATCATTTTAAAAGGAGAAATATTCATTTTGTTAATATCATTTCCTGATTGCAATCAATCAATAAACATTTACCAACTATCTGTCCTAAGTATTGAAAATTCAAAAGAGGCAAAACAAAAAATCCTTCCTTCAAAGAATTTACAGTATAGTATATTCATCTAAGGATTTGTAGAGGGCATTCTTACTTTCTAATGATGCACCAGTTCAACCCATTTCAGCTCTTTATTAGACCAAATTGGAATGGGGAAAAATATTTGTCAGGAGCAGTTGAGTTCAAAGAAAATCTGGGCAAGAAATGTTACCAGCATTGTTTAGAGATTTCTTCTGTTTTAATGATAAGTATTCAGTGACATTGGAAAGAAAAGCCTTGCCATACATAGAGTTTCATCACATATTTATCTCGGGTTTTAGACCTTTAACACTATGTTGCTGCTTGGAGCAAATATTTAGTCAGGCAAATTATAAACTCATCTAAAGAAAGATTTATAAGAGAAACATTGACACAATTTTCACTATAATGCTATGAATGGAACTAGTATAATCATCTCTCCTCACTGCATTGATATTTGACAACATACTACTCAGCAGCAGCTGTTACATTATTGTCTTTAATGCCCATAAACCAGATCATCTTACATTATGCAGTTGAACATTTGACAGCACAAGCTCTGTCTGAGGATGTCATCTTTGCAAAAACAGTTTTGCATCTGAGGGATTTCTTGAGTAACAGGTGCATCATTATACACACCAACAATTTGCTGTGTAAGGAGGACAATAATGCAGCATTCATTGCATTATGATAACTAACATTAGAAAAATGAACTTGCTTAAGGGATAAACGATAGAGGTCCATTTAACTGGTCCAAATGCACTTAAGCTGATGTCGTTTTCAAAAGAGACAATTTGGATTCCAGGCAAGCAGTTGTGGTGCAGATACAATCCTTTTCACATACTGCTGAGCTTTTTACTCAGCAACAGAAATACCTGAAACAAAATTTTTTTGGTTCTGTTTTTGTTTGTTTTTCCCTGTAGAATTGTGGTATTTCTGAGTTAATAGAAAACTGTTAGTTTGCTTGATGTATTGATTGAATTAAAGTCAGATCTTGGGTACTTGTCCTTCCTTGGTCTCTCTAGAGAGGGAAAAAACCTTAACATTTTGAGTAACTGTCACAACTGCAATAAGAATAAATTCAAATGTTGGTTTTAAATCTACTTTTGCTGGGTGCAATATATTCTCATTTATAACCTTTGGCACATTCTTCATCTCTATGAACCTTGATAACTGAGAACAGAAGCTGGGCTTCCAAAACATTACTTTAGATAGTTTTCTCATGACAATTTGGGATAGACAGATGGCAGATCTTAAAAATTGATGCTTTGATATGATGATGAATCTATGATCTCATCAATGTTTTTAATTTTTTCATCAATGAGGATTGCAGCCCATTTATACCCTCTCATCCTTTGCTAATAAAAACAACAAAAAATAGCAAAATAGACAGCACTGGGTAATTACATTCAGTCTAGTACAATGGAAAATGAACTAGAAAATTTTGGAGAAAATAAAGAAGTTTGGACTTTGGAGTCAGAGGACCTGGGTTCATATCTTGTAACTTCTTCATAGTGTAATCATTAACAATTCCGTCAGACTTTTTGTATTTTGATTTTCTAATTAATGAAATCAGAATACTACATATCTTACTCAGTACAAATGTAAGGTTATTGTGAGAATCAAATGACATGGCTAAGTATGAAAACAAAGTTTCAGGAAACAATGACATTTTGTTTGAGTAATCTACTCCTGCTCCTCTACAGAAAGAGTGCAAAGTAAGGAATGCAAGGAAAATGAGGGGGGAAATGGGATAGCCAGGACTCTTGAGTTAGGGGAAATTGTTATCATATCTAAATATTCCTTAAGTTAACTATAAATAAATGATATACCCTTTCTGGTCAAATTCTAATTACCTTATATTTCTTCAAGGCCTAAACATGCAACCTATCTTGTCTCAAACAATCTTTGAAGACTTCTAGGGCAGGACCAAAGATGGAGGAGTAAAGTCAGGAAGCTGCTCGAGCTCTCCCACTTTCCCTGGGAAACCACAAAGCCTCTGAACAGAGTCTGATGGAAGGAAACCCCTCTCCAGCTCAAGACAGACTGGAAGGACTTCAGGAAAGGTCAATCTCACTGGGTTGAAAGGGGTGTTCAACCCAGCTCAGGCAGACTGGGAAAGCCAATGAGAGGGTCTTAATCACAGAAAAACAGCTACTAAGCCCCTCAGTCCTGGCTCAGCGGGGGAGCGCAGCAAGGGGCAGCTTCTAGGCCCAGCTCAGAAGGCAAACTCTGGGAAACCAGGATGGGGAACCAAGAACAGAGCAGACAAAGGTATTTCCTACATACACAAGCAGGTGCTGTGCTCACAAGTAAGGCTCAGAACTGCACAAGAAGCTTGGGACAGCAAACAAACTAAAACTAAAACTAATGAAAAAAATGCAAGAAAATGTGAATGAATTCATTGGAAAAACAACTGAACTTGAAAATAGATCCAGAAGAGACAATTTAAAAATTATTTTCCTACGTGAAGGCCATGATCAAAAAATGATCCTGGATAGCATTCTACAAGAGATCATTAATAAAACTGTCCTGATATTCTAGAAACAGAGGAGGAAATACTCATTGAAAACATCTGTTGATTACCTCTGGGGAGAGATCCTACAAGGAAAACCCCAAGGAACATTGTTGTGAAACTCTAGAACTATAATCTCATGGAGAAAAAAAAAAGAGATCATTATATATGGCAACAGCAAGATTATACTGTGATCATTTCTGATGGAGATGGCATTAGCAAAGTTCTATGGCAATTGCTAAAATATATTTTCTTTCCCTGAAGGGGAATTCCACAGGGAATGTATAAAACACCTTGACTGATCCTATCTATTGACTTAATGGTGAGGACTCTTTTAAAAATGACCAAATCAAACCAATTTTTTTTTTGCCTGTTGAGGATTGAATCATTAGAAACAGTCAGCAGCTTTGTCATTTCCAAGGAGCCCAACCTGAATCAGAATCAGTCAATATCATTTTCCAGAATCAGAATACTTTCAAACTATATATACTCTATTCTATATAGAAGCCTAACTTAAATAAGTTTGCTATGCTTCCTCTAAATAGAATTATATAGTAATGCCTGTGTAAGATTCCCAGTTCCAGCACATAATGACCATGTCTTTATACTTTTATCACTGAAACTACCTACAATATTCCCCCCTTCAGATATCAACATAAAACAATGATGGGAATATCTGAATGTAGAGAAATTACAAATTAAAAAAAACTAATTCATGATGTACTTATTAGTAATTATTTAAGAAAATCACACCAAAAATTTGTCAGTCCAGTATTTTTTTGTTTTTAAATCACAATGACTTCTAAGTAGTTTGCTATTTTGTGGTAGCACTCAATTAGTTGACATGCTTCATTGATTCTATCTATGCAGTATCTGTCATATCTGTTCCTTCTCCTTCATTAATTTGGTCTCCCTACCACTGGCAGACTTCTTGTCTTGACTATGCCAATAGTCCCTCTCTCCAGTCTTTTCTTTCTTCCCTCCATCCTTCACATAGCAGTTAAAGTTACTTTTTCAAGGTATAGGTTTGATCCTGGCTCAAAAATCTTTAGTGATACCATACTGTTTCTAAGATCCAAGTTCTTACCTTGGTACAAAAGGTCCTTAATTTTCTGGCTCTAATTTACCTTTTTGGAGTTATTTCATGTTATTGACTTTTACACATTCTTCATGACATATCGTAGTAATAACAATAGTTAAGAATCTACTATAGGCAAGTCACTATGCTAAATACAATAATAAATCAGGCTTTGTCATTTCCCTTTAGGACACAGGTTCTTAATAACACACAAGTTTCTAGGGGGTCCTTGAAATTTTGGGGGTAATTTTGATAAATGTGTTTCAATATAATTTATTACCTTTATAATTCTATATATTTTATTTTAGGTATTCACAAACATCATTCTGAGAAGAGTATTTATAGGCTCCATCAGATTGCCAAATGAGTCCATGACAAACACACACACAAATAAACATGACATACACCCAAAACCACACCCCAAAACACACAAACATGACACATACAGCTCTTATTCTAGGGATTTGCCATTTAGTAAAAGTGATGAGATATATAGACTCAAATTATAATACAAAACATAATAAAATTATAAGTACAAAGAAATTACGTTGAGAATTTAGAGAAGAAAGTGATCATTTGGTGATAATTATTAGGGGATAATCACAATATATTTTTCAGAGAAGGTGACATGAAATGAGACTTTAAAAGGAATGTTCATGTGTGTGTGTGTGTATGTGTGAGCATGCATATATATTTGTGAATTCAATTTGTATGGAATTGCTTGGTAAAGGGCAGAAAAGTTTTGGGGCATGTTTAGGGAGCAATGAACAGCTAAGTTTGAATGGAGTATTGTACATGAGGAAAAATACAAAATAATAGTCTAAAGTGATCTTGCAGAAAAGTTGTAGACAGCCTTTCCCTCTGATCATCATAATGGAATCTGTCATTTGATGCCCTCTATAATCTGACTTCAATCTAATCTATTTTGAAGCCTTATTTCACATTACTTAACATACTCTATACTAGAAAAGAGTCATAATTTTGTGCTCTCATCTCCATGCCTTTGCTACATTGTCCTGATCCCTTAAATATTCTCTTCCTCCCCCACTTTATTTATCTTTTGAAATCCTTCCAGTTTTTGCAAGGCCACCTCAATTTTCCCCTCATCTACAAAACCTCTCTAACTTCCCCACAACCATCTCTTTAAATAGGAGTGTTCTGCTTTCTCATACTTCTTACAATTTTTATGTACCTATATATTATTTCTTTACTTGATTCTAGGTCTCATGAGGACCAAGCCCCTTGTTTCCCCAATAATGTCTTATGCATAGTAGGCATTTTTTAAAAATGCTGATTAAATATAACTGAATTGCAACAATATAGGAATTGTAGTTTATTTGAAAGACGTTAGACATCCAGGGAACAATAATAATTGATCATTTACTTAATGCTTAAAGGCTTGCAAAACACTTTCAAGTCATGCAATACTTATCTTTATTTTTTTTCTAAATCCCAGGTAGACTGGAACTGCAGACTATGTCTGAATATTTATTGGCATAATTAATAATTTATGCCAATTTATAATTAGGAAATTGAGACTAAGAGAAGTTAGTGAATGGTCACTGTGTCAAAAGTGGAATTTGAACCTTTTTTTTTTTTTTTTTTTTTTTTAGTTTTTAATCTTCATTTTTGAAAGATTTTGAGTTCAAATTTTTTTCTACGCCTCTTTCCTCTCTTCCCCAAGGCAGTAAAAAGCCTAATGTAGGTTATACATGTACAGTCATTTGAAACATGTTTCCATGTTGCTCATGTTGTGAAAGAAAGAATAAAAGAGGAAAAAAATCAAGGGAAATAAAAAAAGAAACAAATAAACAAAAAATGATGAAAATAGTATGCTTTGGTCCACATTCAGTTACCATAAGTTCTCCCTCTGAATGTGAATGGCATTTTCCATCCCAAGTATATTGGAATTGTCTTGTATTACCATATTGCTAAGAACTAAGTCTATCATAGTTGATGATCACATAATCTTGCTCTTACTGTGTTCCGTGTTGTCCCATGTTCGCTTGGTTCTGCTCACTTCACTCAGCATTAGTTCAAAGTCTTTCCAGGCTTTTCTGAAATCAGCCTGAAATCTGAAATTATTTCTTATGGAACAATAATATTCTGTTACATTGATATATAACAATTTATTCAGCCATTCCCCAACTGATGAGTGTCCACTCAATTTCCAATTCCTTGCTACTACAAAAGAACTGCTACAAGCATTTTCACTCTTTTAAGATCTCTTTGAAATACACACCTATTATTGTTACTGCTAGATCAAAGAATAAGCACAGTATCATAGCCCTTTGAGCATAATATCAATGAAATGTAGAATGGATGAATCAGTTTATAACTCTACCAACAAGATATTCATTCACACATTTTTCCCACATCACTCCAATGTTTATCATAATTTTTCCCTGTCATCTTAGCCAATCTTATGTAAGATGGTACCTCAGAGATGTTTTAATTCACATTTCTCTAATCAATAATGATTAGAACATTTTTCATATGATTATAAATGGCTTTAATTTTTTTATCTCAAAATTGTTTTGAGTCTAAAATTTACTTTTCATTAAGTAAGAAATACTTTCTATCATATCTTTTGTTTGTTTTTGTTTTTGTTTCAGTTGTTATTCTGAGCAATGGAATATAATATCAGACTTGAGTATTACATAGTGTGTTTTCATAGAAAGAATTCTTTTCTGGGTTTTTAGTTGCCTAGATTAAAGTCCCAGATCCATCACTTCCTAGGCATGATTTGCAGTATTTCTTCCATTTCCCAATTTCCAGCATTCTTTGATCAGATTGCTCTGATAATTGTAAATATATGTTTAGGAAGGGAAGAGACTTGATATGGGGAGACCTGATAGCTTATTGAAAATATCCAGACAAATGGTGAGGCAGACATGAGTGAGAATAATAGTGATGAAAATGGAAAGGAAGAAAACTATCTGAAAATACATTACAGTGATAGAAGGGATAGATATTATTTGACAGGCAATCAAATGGGAGAAGCAAAAGAAACAAGAGAAAGGTATATTTTTCTACTATCATTAATAGCAAGAAAGGAGTTGATTTGGGGATCAGGTTTTAGGAAATAGCTAAGTTTGGTTTTGTATATGAGGCAAACCCTACACTAATCAGTAAATAAACACAAGAGCTTAACCCAGAGAAGGGAAGGGAAATATTTCAAAGTTATGATTTCTCACTATGGCTAAAATCCTCAATTTTAAATGAAAAATAATAGTGGAAGAGGATTCAGTCAAGACTGAAATTGAAAAGACTGGATATCTTCCTTAAAATTTCAAGCATCTATAATTTCATCAATATAAGGATTCCCTCCATGGATGCAGATCACAACTCCTTTAAAATTCAGTATATATATTTTGGCAGTTGCTATGGTTGAAAAATTCATCACCCCACTGCCAACCAGATGATGAACATCTCCTAACTTAGCTAGATTGGTCCTTGGACAATAGACATATAATATGACAAAAGACCCAAAAGCCCTGCTAGCTTTGTCAGATTTTATGTTCCACTGATAGAAAGTCTCTTAAAACTCAATGTCATCTCAATGTTATATAAAAAGCATTGGATGATGCTGGCTTTCAATAACATTCTATACTTAGTTGACTTCATGCATTTGTTTAATAAATATTTACAGATTACTATACTCAGTGCTGTGTGATATCTAAGATCACATTTTAATTATATAATAAAGAAGATTATTTTGTGTCTATGTGAGGACTATTTTTCAACTTTCAAAATCAGGAAAAATCCATTGCCTTCAAATATTATAGCTCAGCCAGATATAACACATGGACAAAGCAGAGTGGAAGGGGTTTAGAGATCATTCAATAAATCATTCTAACTTTTCCTCTTCTCTCTTTTTTATTTTGTGTGTTGGGGCAGGGGATTGTAGTATAAACACAGTCATAATTAAAGGTCTGGTGAATTTCTATGAATTTTGGCTACCTAAAAATGTCAAGACATTTACTAGTTGTGTAACTCTGGGAAAGTCACTCAACCCTTTTTTGCCTTACTTCCCTCATCTACAAAATGAGCTGAAGAAAGAAATGACAAACCATTCCAGTGGTTTTGGCAAGAAAACTCCAATGAGGTCACAAAGAGTTTGAAATAACTGAACTTTTATTATTTCAGAAATTTTTCAATCCCTATCTACCTACCATCTCATTGCCACTGAAAATATCACTAATAATTTCAAAGTGCTAACTATAATGACGTTTTTACAGTTTTTGTTTTCCCAAATCTTTCTGAAGCTTGAGACACTATTTACCACCACTCTTTTGAGTAGTATCTCTATGCTTTCTGGAATTCTTTGAACACTGACTGATTTTTATGAAATTACTTTTTCCCAAATGTTCTGCTAGTTATGTGAATTTTGCTTCTTATTTTCCTTTGCCATGTTATCATCCATCCTCTATCCCCTAAAAATGAAACTCTTCCCTCCTCCTCCAGGATTTACCCTTTCCCTTTCCTTCTGTATTGCTCCTTGTATCTAATTAGTTGTTAAGTCCTGACAATTCTATTTCTACAATATCCTTGGCACTTTCAAACTTCTTCCACTTATAGTATCACTACCCACATTTTTGTCAGCCTGTCTCCTATTGATCTATCCTCTGATGACTTCCAAATAAATAACCATAAAACAATTTGATTATGTCACTTCTTTATTAAAAAATATCTAATGACTCTATACTGGTTGAAGATAAAATACAGACTGTTCATCTTGACATTTAAGGCCTTAGATACTTTGATTCTAACATATTATTACATGCTATTATTATGTATGATATATACATATTATTATATTTCATTTCACATTATTGCTTTTCATATTTTCTATGTTCTAGTCAAATTGGTCTACTAGCTGTTCCCTCCCCCACAACATTCTATCTCATTCATGAATGAATTCCTTTCTCATTTCCAAACTTTAGGATCTTCAACTTCTTTAAATGATCAATTCAGTTTTCACTTTCTCTAAAAATTCTCTCCCTTACCTATTATTGATTTTTTTATTCCTCAGACTATATAAAATTGTATTCCTCAAATTATGCATATCCACATATTTATCTATGAATGTGCTGCATATCCCCATGGTCTTTGTCCAGGGTCACATATGTAGTAGGTAATAGTCTTGAACCTAGGTCCTTTGATAGCAAAAGTAGTGCTCTTTGCAGTGAATCTAGGACCTTATTCTTTCGAATAATTCTCAACAAATTAGAATCATACATCCTTAAGGGCAAGGATTGTTTTAAAAAAATACACAATGGTTTGCAGTTTTATGTACAGTTATCTTATTTTTATTAATACATTGTTATGTCATAAGCATTGAAATGCTTATTTTATAACATAAATTAAAAATAAAATAAAAAACAGGAAAGGTGTGATTTCAGAAAAGTCTGGAAAGACATATGAGCTGATGCAAAGTGAAGTGAGCAGACTATGAAAATCTTGTATTCAGAAACAACATTTTAAAAATAATCAACTGTGAAAGACTGATTAGTCTTATGAGTACAAAGATTCATGACAATGGCATACAGTTTCAAAGAAAGAACTGATGAACTTTTATTCATAGTTTATTTTTATTGTTTTCTCTTCCTCCCTTCTTCAATGTGACTAATATAACAATTTACATGTCTCAATGATGTAGGGTAGAAGGAAAATGAAAATTTGGAACTGAAAAAAAAAAACAAAATAAAGTTGTTCCCTGACCAAAAAAAAAAAAAAAAAAGATGCCTCTGTATGTAAATACCTAGCACCATGAATTGTCCATAACAGCTTGTTGATTTGAGTAGAATTAAGCATTATCTTGCCATATATGATCCTCCATAAAATTAATCAGAAATTATATCTATGAAAGAGGAGAAAATGCTATCCTAGTTGATAAAATCTCCATGCAAGAATTTCCCATTCAAACCTGTTTCTACACAGGAGTTATAAAAGTATATAGAAAAAAGGTAAATTTTTTTTCAAAGACTATTTTTTAAGTTTCTCAGGAAATGGAAGGAAATAATCAAATTTGTAATTCCTTCAATAATTTAAAAATTATCTTCTAAATCTATAATCAATATCTTAGCTCAATGGATCGTAGATTTCTACACTTAGATAGGTTTTTTTTAAAGATATATATGTTCGCTACATATTTATGTATTTGGGGCCTTAGAGGGGAAAAAAAGATTTCCTAGAGAAACAGATTGTTTATTTTTTTATTAAAAAAAAGTCTTCTTTTGTTGGCTGTTGATTATGTGAACTTTTGCACATGGTATGGTCGAAAAATGACTGCAGTTAGATCTAAATTCAATTTTGGTTTTTACCACTGACTGTGTGTGTAATTATTACTCCATCTCTCTGAGGGTCAGTTTCTTCAGATACAAAGCACGAGTAATAGTACTTGCACTATCTACTTCACAGTGTTGTCCCAGAGAAATCATTTTGATAAATTATAAAGCTCTGTAAACATGAGCAATGATTATTCTTTTTTTAGAGGTGTACATTATGTTCAGGAAAGACTAGTACTTCTGGAGTGAAGACTTCCAGGCTCTTTCCAGGGCTGCTTTCCACTTGATCTACCTAACTCTCACTTGTTCCAAGAAGCTGTAGTATCAATCTTTTTGGCCAATGAACTAAACTGGGTTGGAGGTATTCAAGGGGCCATAAACCCTATGGTTAAGTTAGAGGGTGTCTACCCCAAGAAGGTAAAGACTGACACTGATAGAATGGGTGCATGAAATCAATTTGTCCCAATGATCATGAAGCCAGGTGAAGCAGGTGTTGTGGAGTGCTTAGAGCCTGGTTAGACTCTGAAGATACCAAGGTCATCCACTGAATCTTGAGTCATCACTAATGATCATGACTCTGTCCTGACACTGGACTGTGGTGCTTCAGAAAAGAGCCTCACAAATCCAATTTATGAATTAATCAAAAGACATCACTCTACCTTTTTCCCATGTCTACCCTCAATGTCCTGGAGGCAATAGGCAAGTAACAAGCAGTAGATGCAGATACATGGGGAGCTCTATCACAACTATGCGCACAGGCAGCCCAGGGTCTACTTCTCACTGGAAGCAATGGTGGGATTGGGCAGCCCCCTGCGTGTCCGAGCAGCCTTTTAAGGAAAGTACTGCTCACTTCCATGTGTGAGGAAGGGGATAGAAAAGGTACCTTAAAAAGTGTCTGCTTACTCAACTCTAGCTTAATTATCTGGTGGATAGAGATCCCACTCTGCAGTTGAGAAAATAAAAATGTACAAAAAATTCTGAAGAGTTCATTCCACTTACCATCAATACATGAAATGTGCATACACTTATGGACAACACAAAATCACATAGACCTGAAAGAAGAACAGCTCTTGTTGTTCTAGAACTCAATAAGTATTGCTTTCAAATAGTAACCCTGAGTGAAATAAGGGTTATAAATGAAAGCCATCTTACTGAAGTAGGAGGTAGGCACATTTTTTCTGGAGTGGCTGTAGTGAAAGTTAGCATCATGAAGCTAGTCTAGGTTTTGCTATCAAAACTAATCTAGCAAACAAGCTCATATGCCTTTCAAAAGGTGTGGATGGCAGGCTCATGACAATGTGATTGCCACTTGGAGGAAAATACCATGACATCATCATCAGTGCCTATGATCCCACAATGACAAACCCTCATGAGGTCAAAGAAAAATTTTCTGAAGACCTGGAGACCTTTATTATCAATGTGCTAAAAGAGGACAAGCTTATCATTTTGGTTTACTTTAATGCGGGAGTAAGCTTAGACTGTTATTCATGGCAGGGAGTCCTTGGGAGGGATAAAGTTGGAAACAGCAATAGCAATGGTCATTTACTATTGAAGACTTGGTATATCATGATCTACTCATCACTAACACTGTATTTCATTTACCTAAATACAATAAAATTTCATTGATGTATCCTTGCAGCAAATATTGGCATTAAATAGACTATGTGATTGTAAGGAGAAGAGACAGACAGGATATGACCAACAAAGGCAATGTGTAGTGCAGAATGCTGGGTTGATCATAGCCTTATCCTCTTTAAGCTGAATATTTGTATTCAACAAAAGCTGTGACTCCAAGTCAAAAAGACTCATAAAAGAGTTAATGTCAACAGGAGGGTAAGTTGAACCAACACATAGTTAACAACACTGGAACAGAAAAGGAGTGGACAGCTTTTAGAGATGTGGTGTACAGCACTGCATTCACTCATCTGGGTCAGAACACTCACAAACATCGACTGATTTGATGAAAATGATAGGGAAATTCAGAAGCTGATAAATGAAAAACCAGAATTCCACAGAGTGTGCCAGCAGGAATAGTTCATCCCATCTCTAAAAATATAGTATTCAATTCCATCAAAAGTAAAGTACAGAGAAAAGTACAGTCGAAGCTTAGAGAGATGCGGGATTCTTGGCTCAGTAGCAAAGAAGATAAACTTCAGTTTTATTCTGATAATAACAATCCAAATCATTTTTATGATGTACTGAAGGCTATTTGAGAGCAAAAATCTATTGTTACATCTCAACTACTCTGTGCTGATGGTGCCAATCTGATTAGTGATAAAAATATGATTCTAGAAAGATGGACAACACTATCATAATGTTCTCAACAGACAATCATAAATCAATGCTGATGCTATTGACTGTTTACTTCAAGTTGAAATCAATCACTCTCTAGCTGAAGTTCCAACTGAAGAAGTAGTTTTCAAAGCTATGAGGCTACTTTCATGTGGTAAAGCACCAAGGACTGGTGATTTTAGTCCATCTGAGATTTACAAGATAGGGAATGAATTTCTCATACAAAAGTTGATTGAAATTTTTCAGATTATATTTCCAGATTACTCCAGAGATTATGCCCCAGGAATTCAAGGATGCCTCCATTTTATAAAAGTAAAGGGGATAGATTTTCCTGTGATAATCACAGAGGAGTCTCTCTCTTAGTCAATGCTGGCAAGATTCTTGCTAGCGTCCTCCTTAATGGGCTGACTCTATACCTGGAAAAGGTAATCTACCTGAGTGCCAGCATGGCTTCAGAAGGGGCCAAGGAACACCCAATATGATGTTAACTGCCCGACAACTCCAGAAAAAATGCCAGGAGCAAAATAGGGTTTTGTATACAACATCTGTAGTTACAACAAAAGCCTTTGACACTGTCAATCGAGTTAATGGAAAATTATGTCAAAATTTGGTTGCCCAGAAAAGTTCATCAGTATAGTACATTAATTTCTTGATGGCATGCTTGCCTAAGTTCTGTTCAATAGACAGTGGTCTCAAGCTTTACCAATCACCAATGGAGTGAAATAACTACATGTTTGCCCCCATGCTTTTTAGTGTGCCGTTTTCAGCCATGTTGTCAAAAGCCTTTAAGCAGGACAAAAATGGAATCAAAGTCAGCTACCTCAGATGGTAAATTTCCATATTCATCATGTTGAGCAAAAAATCAGATCAAAGGCTATAAGTCAAAACTAAAGTGGAGAGAGGGTCAATGCATGATTTTTTGTTTGTAGATGATTATGCATTCAATGCAATCTCTGAAGCTGAGATGCAAGAAAGTATGGGTTGATTCTCTGCTGCTTGTGTTCATTTTGGCCCAACAATTAATATCAAGAAAACATACAGGTCTTCCATCAGTCAGAACCTTGCTATCCATGTGTGGAATCATTAGTTACAGTAAAAGGAGAAGTTCTGAATGCTGAGAATAAGTTTCTTGCCTTGGCAGTGTATTTTCCAGGGGTGTCCACATTGATAATAAGATTAACACACACATTTTCAGAGCTGGCTCAGTGTTTGGGAGACTCCAAGGGAAAGTGTGGGAGAAAAGTATTAGACTATCAAACTGAATCTCTACAAAACCATTGTGCTGATCTCACTGTTGTAGGCCTGTGAAACCTGGACAGTGTAGGAGCACCTGCCAGAAAACTGAATCACTTCCATTTAAATTGCCTTAGGAAGATTCTGAAGATCACCTGTCAGGATGAGCTACCAGACACTGAGGCCCTTTCTTGAAGTAAACATTTCAACTGCAGAGGAAATAACTCCATTGGGTTAGCCACATTGTTAGAATGCCAAGAGTATGTTTACCAAAAAGATTATTTTAATAAAAATTCACACATGGTAAGTGCTCACAAAGTGGTCTGAAAAAGCAATACAAGGAAACTCTTAAGTATGTCTTAAGAATTTTAGAATTGATCATATGGCATAATAGACACTGGCACAGGACCATGGCATGCCTTATCAGAGAAGGTGCTGTGCTTTATGAGCAAATCAGAATTGAATTAGCTCAGAAGAAATGTGAGATGTGCAGAGTTAGAGAGTCCACTTCAGATGTTCATAGGGATTATTTGTATCCAACCTGTGGCTGAGCATTCCTAGCTCATATCGGTTTGCTCAGCCAGCTGGACACACAGTAACCCAACTCTAACATATTGATATCATGTTGGTCCTCTTCAAGAATGAAGAACAGCAACTAACCAGCTATTGTTATTCTTTTAACCACTCTTAATGTGTTATTCTAAAAAACACTAGTCAGTCTTCTGTTCTGATGTATATAGTTATCACCCAAGAAGTGGAAAGATAATTGTTATCAGAAAAAAAGAAAATTAAGCGGTTTTCTCACTTATGCAATCACTTCTAAAACATTCTCTTGTGGGAGGAATTTATTTTCATTATAGTCTAAAAAGAGACATGTTTTTATCAAAACCTGAATATGTGATATAGCATCTTGAGCTGTTAAGTTTGATTTTAAGATAAAGAATTACTTTATAAATAATTTTACATCTATAATACATATATACATATTCATGATGAGTATATATATAATACAATAATTTTTAAAAGTTGAGCTATTTGTATTAAATTCACTAAGTATTTATTAATCATCTGCTATATTAAATACTTTGTTGGGTTCAAAGGGAAGAGAACAGAAGGAGAAGCATTTATGTGACACCTACTATGAACCAGGCACTGTGCTAGTATAGTTTTTTAATACCTTATTTGAATTAATACAAAGAATACATTAATATCTCAAAGAAAAAGTGATTTTGTCATATGTAATTGGCAATATTAAAGGCTTGCTTAAAACACAGAAAACTTAAGGTACTTTGGCTTAATTGCATAACTAATAAACCTCAAGACAGATGTAAATACAGATTGTTCTAACTATAATTCCAGTTCTCTATTTATTATATAAGTATGCCTTTCAAACAGTAGAAATAAGTACTTCAGGGTACTTATATAAAAATTATTATAGACAGCAAGTGCAGGGATCTATTGCAAAGGGTACTGATTTTACTTTTAGAGGACTCAGCATGATCTAAGAAATTACTTAATCCTTTTGAACTACATTTTGCTTATTTGTATCAGTTATTTTTACTTAATTCCTCTCGCCCCATCTCTAGTAAAAGACATCAATAAAATATTATAAAAGAAAAAAAGTAAAGATCCTAAACATATTTTCTTATTTCTATAAGGCTGTGTGTAAGATCCAATCAAAGAACAAAGTTCAGTAATTCCTTAGATGAACTTTTCGGTGTGGACAGTCAATATGGAAAGTTCTGACCTCAAAATTTTTTGACCTACATAGTCACATAGTAGAACCTGAGTAATAGATATAGCTAAGTCTTCAGGTAGATAATGCAATAGATAGAGTGCCATCTGAAGTCAAGAAGAATTAAGTTCAAATCCTGCTTCTCACACTACCTGTGCAACCCTGGGCCTAATTTAACCTTTGCTTTGGATTTTGCATCTATAAAGTGAGATATACAAGAAAATGGTAAACCATTGCAGTAGCTCTGTGAAGAAAAAGCCCAAAATGGGTCATTCAGAGTCAGACAAAACTGAAATGACAAAATAACAAAACTTCATTTAAAGTGTCATGCACAGATCATACATATAAAATCTCTATAATGAGATCAGAAAATATGATAAATTGTTTTTGAGCAGTAGTCGCATGATGATGATGTGGACAGTGATATTCTTGTTAAGAACCAACTTTATGATGGGGGCAGAGTCAAGATGGTGGAGACGACACACTCTTCTTGCTGATCTTCTTTAACGATCCTCAGATAATTAGCAAATACAGCCTCTGAATTAGTTCTGGACTGGCAGAATCCATGAATATTTGGAGTGCAACAAATTACCAGCAGAAGATAATTTCAAAGATTTCCAGAAAAAATCCAGACCAGAAAAGGTCTGTTTCATTTGGGCACAGAGGGAGTTGGTCAGACGCTGTGCAGACCCCCGGGCAGGATGCTGTCTCCACAATGTGGAGAATATACAGGGAGGAATCTACAGCATTGTTGGCCACTTTGCCCTTGGCGCAAGCCAGTAGGTCAGCAGAGAAATTTGAAAAAAAATAGGGAATGAAGGAATCCTTTCAAATTCCTTTAAGACACAGAAATGATACTGATACCTAAACCAGATGGGATGAAAACAGAGAAAGAAAATTATAGACCAAACTCCCTAATGAATATTGATGCTAAAATCTTAAATAAGATATTAGCAAAATAACTACAGAAAATCATCCCCAGGATAATACATCATGATCAAGTAGGATTTATACCAGGAATGCAGGGCTGGTTCAATAGTAGGAAAACTATCAGTATAATTGGCCATATTAATAACCAAATTAACAAAAAAACATATGATCATCTCAATAGATGCAGAAAAAGCATTTGATAAAATCCAACATCCATTCCTATTAAAAACACCTGAGAGTAAAGGAATTAAATGGACTTTTCCTTAAAATAATCAGCAGCATCTATTTAAAACCATCAGTAAGCATCATATGTAATGGAGACAAACTGCAACCATTCCCAATAAGATAAGGAGTGAAACAAGGTTGCCCACTATTACCATTACTATTCAATATTGTAGTAGAAATGCTAACTTTGGCAATAAGAGTTGAGAAAGAGATTAAAGGAATTAGAGTAGGTAATGAGGAAACCAAATTATCACTCTCTGCAGATGAAATGATGATATACTTAGAGAACCCCAGAAAATCTACTAAGAAGCTATTAGAAATTACCCACAACTTTAGCAAAGTTGCAGGATACAAAATAAATCCATATAAATCATCAGCATTCTTATACATCACTAACAAAATCCAACAGCAAGAGATACAAAGAGAAATTCCATTTAAAATAACTGTCGATAGTATAAAATATTTGAGAATCTATCTGCCAAAGGAAAGTCAGGAACCATATGAGCAAAACTACAAAATACTTTCCACACATATAAACTCATATCTAAACAACTGGAAAAATATCAAGTGCTCTTGGATAGATCAAGGAAATATAATAAAGATGACAATATTACCTAAACTAATCTATTTATTTAGTGCTAGACCAATCAGACTTTCAAGAAACTATTTTACTGACCTAGAAAAAATAACAACACAATTCATCTGGAAGGACAAAAGATCAAGAATTTCAAGGGAACTAATGAAAAAAAAATCAAATGAAGGTGGCCTAGCTGTACCAGAAAACTATATTATAAAGCAGCAATCATCAAAACCATTTGGTACTGCCTACGAAATAGACTAATTGATCAATGGAATAGGTTAGGTTCACAGAACAAAATAGTCAAGAACTATAGTAATCTAGTGTTTGAAAAACCCATAGATGCCAGCTTTTGGGCTAAGAATTCACTATTAGGCAAAAACTGCTGGGAAAATTGGAAACTAGTATGGCAGAAACTAAGCATTAACCCACACTTAACACCATATGCCAAGATAAAGTCAAAATGGGTTCATGATCTAGACATAAAGAATGATATTATAAGTAAATTAGAAGAACATAGGATAGTTTACCTCTTAGACCTATGGAGGAGGAAAGAATTTGTGACCAAAGAAGAACTAGAGATCATTATTGATCACAAAATAGAAAATTTTGATTATATTAAGTTAAAAAGTTTTTGTACAAACAAAACTAATGCAGACAAGATTAGAAGGGAAGCAATAAACTGGGAAAATATTTTTATAGTCAAAGGTTCTGATAAAGGCTTCATTTCCAAAATATATAGAGAATTGACTAAAATTTATAAGAAATCAAGCCATTCTCCAATTGATAAATGGTCAAAGGATGTGAACAGTCAGTTTTCAGATGAAGAAATTAAAACTATTTCTAGTCATATAAAAAGGTGTTTTAAATCACTGTTGATCAGAGAATGCAAATTAAGACAACTCTGAGATACCACTACACATCTCTCAGATTGGCTAAGATGACAGGAAAAGATAATGATGAATGTTCGAGTGGATATGGGAAAACTGGGACACTGATACATTGTTGGTGGAACTGTGAATGATCCAATCATTCTGGAGAACAATTTGAAACTATGCTCAAAAAGCTATGAAACTGTGCATTCCCTTTGATCCAGTAGTGTTACTACTGGGATTATATCCCAAAGAGATCCTAAAGAAGGGAAAGGGACCCACATGTCCAAAAATGTTTGTGGCAGCCCTTTTTGTAGTGGCAAAAACTGGAAACAGAGTGGATGCTCATCAATTGGAGAATGGCTGAATAAATTGTGGTATATGAATGTTATGGAATATTATTGTTTTATAAAAAATGACTAATAGGATGATTTCAGAGAAGTCTGGAGAGACTCCCATGAATTGATGCTAAGTGAAATGAGCAAAACCAGAACATTGTACATGGCAACAAGAAGACAGGATGATCAATTCTAATGAGCGTGACTCTTTTAACAATGAAATGATTCAAAGCAGTTCCAATTGTTCAGTAATGAAGCGAGTCATCTACACCCAGAGAGAAGACTGTGGGAACTGAGTGTAGACCACAACATAGCATTTTCACTCTTTTTGTTCACTTCATTTTTGTTTTCTTTGTTAGTTTTTTTTTTCTTTCTAGATCCTATTTTTCTTGTACAGCAAGATAACTGTATAAATATGTATACATATAATGGTTTTAACATATAATTTAGCATATTTAATATGTATTGGACTACCTGCCATCTAGGGGAGGAAATGGGGGGAAAGGGTGGAAAATTTGGAACAGAAGGTTTTGCAAGGGTCAATGTTGGAAAAATTACCTATGTTTTGTAAATAAAAGCTATTTTTTTTTAAAAAGAACCAACTTTATTTAGGGGACTATGATGTTCAGTAAATAAAGTATTGGACCTCAAAGAAGATATTAGTTAAAATCCTGCTTCAAACTCTTGGCAAGTCATTTAACCACTTTCAAACCTTTTTTTTTCCCTTTTGATCTGATTTTTTGCTCAACATGATGAATATGGAAATATATGTAAAAGAATTCCACTTGTACATTAATCTATATTGGATTACTGGCTGTCTAGAAGAGGGGAAGGGAAAGAGAAAAATTTGGAGCACAATATTTTGCAAAGGTGAATGTTGAAAACTATCTTTGCATATATATATATTTGGAAAAAAATTAAAAGCTAGTATTTAAAAAAAAAACACCTCTTCCTTCTCCTTTGAAACATCTTGATAATTTACTAACCAGCATGATAACATCATGACCACCAGTGTTTTGTAATATTTTTGTAATATATACAAGTATACAAATAAATTATACATATGTATAATTATTTGATTTTCACAATAATCTATGACAGATGCTATTGTTATCTCCATTTTATAGCAGAAAAAACAACTTTGTGAAGTATGTGTTATTATTAATCCTATTTTATAGATGAGGACATTGAGGCAGAACATGGTTAGAAAATGGATTTTATTACCAGTTTAAATAAAAGTCAGCAAAAACTTTATCTCTGTACATGATAAAAGACAAAGCGGAGACCTGATGTATCAGGTGGAAATGAGTTTCACAATATTGTATTGGAAATACTAGCAATGCAATAAAAGTAAGAAACATAAATAGAAGGAATCAGAATAGAAAATGAAGTAATAAACCTATATCTTTTTGCAATTTTTACTTGGAAAATCTCAGATTCAATTAAAAACATCAGTTGAAACAATAATTTTAACAAATAGGACCAAAGAATAACTAGAAAGCAATAAAAAGGTAAAATAGACAACTTTGATTACATTAAATTAAAATTTTTTTGCACAAACAAAACCAACAGAAACAAGGGAAGTAAAAAACTTGGGAAAACATCTTTACAGCCAGTGTTTCTGATAAAGGTTTCATTTCTAAAACATCTAAAGAACTGTGTCAAATTTATAACAGTTCAAGTCATTCTCCAATTGATAAATGATCAAAGGATATGAACAGGCAATTTTCAGATGATGAAATTAAAGCCATCTATAGTTAAATGAAAAAAATGTTTTAAATCACTATTGATTAGAGAAATGAAAATTAAAACAATTCTGAGGTATTATCTCACAGTTCTCAGATTGGCTAAGATGATAGGAAAGTATAATAATAAATATTGGAGAGGATGTGGGAAAACTGGGACATTAATTCATTGTTAGTGGAGTTGTGAAATGTGAAATGGTGGAAATTGTGAAATTGCTGGAGAACAATCTGGAATTATGCTCAAAGGGCTATAAAACTGTGCATATCCTTTGACCTAGCAGTACCAGTACTGGGTCTGTGTCCCAAGAAAATCACAAAGGAGAGAAAAGGACCCACATGTGCAAAAATGTTTGTAGCCGCTCTTTTTGTGGTAGCAAAGAATTGGAAATGGAGTGGATGCCCATCAATTGGGAATGGCTTAGCAAACTGTAGTATATGAAGGTAAAGGAATATTATTGTTCTATAAAAAATGATGAACAAGCTAATTTTAGAAAGACCTGAAAAGATATGAATTGATCCTGAGTGATAAAAGCAGAACCAGGAATACATTGTAGACAAAAACAGCAAGAATGTATGATGATCGACTGGGAAAGACTTGGTTCTTAGGGGTTCAGTGGTCTAAAGCACTCCCAATAGACTGTGGATAGAAAATGCCAGCTGCATTCACAAAAAAAAAAAAAAAAACCCCAAGGAAATTGAATGTAAATCAACACATGCTCTGTTCACTTCTTTTTTTTTTTATTTCTCCCATGTTTTTTTCCCTTTTGCTCTGATTTTTCTCTCCCAATATGATTCAAAAAGCAATGTGTGGTTAAAAATTAATTAATTGATTTCAAAAAAAATTAACAAATGGATTTTCTGACTCTTTAGTTATTTCCCATGATTATAGTTTATAAAAAACATTAAGATAGTTGAGGGGATAAGTCAGAAACACCTGATTTTAAAGCCTAGCTCAGACATTCATTAGCTGAGTGACTAGTACCTACTTCCTAAAGTTGTTGTGAGGATTAAATGAAATAGTAACTGAAAAATGCCTTGCAAAATTTAAAGAACTATATAAATGCTAGATATTAATGTTATCATGCTGATTAATAAGTAATCAGTCATTGCCATTTAGGTATTTCAAGGGAGAAGAAATAAAATTTGTATAACAGCTTTTTATTTTTTCAAATATATGCAAAGATAGTTTTCAAAATTCACCTTTGCAAAACCCTGTGTTCCAAAATTTTCTCTTTCCCTTCCTCTCTTTCCCTCCCCTAGACAGCAAACAATCCAATATGTTAGATGTGTGCAATTCTTTTACATGTATTTTAATATTTATCATGCTGCATCCTGCACAAGAAAAATCACATCCTGAGGGAAAAAAGAAAACATGAGACAAAACAAAAAACAAAAAACAAGCAAGTAAACAACAACAAAAAGATGGAAACACTATGCTTTAATTGACATTCAGTCTCCATAGTTCTCTCTCTGGATGCTCATAGCTTTTCCCATCATAAGCCTATTAGAATTGCTTTGAATCACTCCATTGTTGAAAATAGCCAAGTTCATTACAGTTAATCATCACATAATCTTATTGTTGCTGTCTACAATGATCTCCTGGTTCTGCTCATTTCACTTAGCATCATTTCATGTAAATCTCTCCAGCCCTCTCTGAAACATTCTCCTCTTTGTTTCTTAACATTCACATACCAAAACTTATTCAGCCATTCCCCAAATGATGGGCTTTCACTCAATTTACACTTCTTTGCCACTAAAAAAAAGGCTGTTACAAACATTTTTGCACATGTGGCTCCTTTTCCCCTTTTTGTGATCTCTTTGGATGCAGATCCAGTAGAAATACTGCTGGATCAAAAGGTATACACAGCTTGATAGCACTTGGGATATAGTTCCAAATTGTTTTCCAGAATAGTTGCATCAGTTCACAACTCCAACAACAATGTATGTGTTCCGGTTTGCCCATATTTCCCTCCAACATTTATCATTATCTCTTCCTGTCATTTTAGTCAATCTGAGAGGTGTGGAATTGTACTTCAGAGTTGTCTTAATTTATACTTTTTTATTTTTTTACATTTTTCTAATTAATAGTGATTGAGAGCAGTTTGGTATATGACTAGAAATGGTTTTAATTTTTGTGTGAAAATTGTCTCTTTATATCCTTTGATCTTTATCAAATGGGGAATAGCTTGTATTTTTATAAATTTGAATCAATTCTCTATATATTTTAAAAATGAGATCTTTCTCAGAAACACTGGATATAATTTCCCCCCAGCTTTCTGCCTTTTTTTCTGATCTTGGCTGCATTGATTTTGTTTGTACAAATTATTCTTAATTTAATATAATCAGAATTTTCCATTTTGTATCTCATAATGTTCGCTAGTTCTTTAGTCACAAATTACTCCTTTCTTCATAAAAAAGGTAGACTATCCCTTGTTTTACTAATTTGCTTAGAGTATCACTCTTTATGTCTAAATGGTGAACCCATTTTGACCTTGTTTGGAGTGTATGGTCATTGCCTAGTTTTTGCCATACTAAGAAGTAGATTTTCTAATATGCTACTTTATTGTTGGTCTATCAAGGACAGTAGACTTGCCTTCTCTTTTAATTCATTTTGAATAAGAATTGTCATAAAGGAAATGAAAACATAAGAGTGAGATGTGATTGCCTCTTTATACTTGTAATTTAGGCTTATTCTAAAATAGTATTACTCTTGACAAGAAAGAAACAACAGAATTACTTTCTGCCACCATATAATTTAGCTCTTCCTTCTTATACATTCCTTTTATTGTTCTTGGTCCTGTTGTCTGAGTCAAGGAGAACAAGTTTAATCCCTCTTCCATAGGAGGAAGTTCCCTATGAAAGTTGGCTATCATGTCCTCCCTTATAGTCCTCTTCTCCAAGCATTACAACTCCAGTTCTTTCATCCCAGCCTTTCACTGCATTACCTTGAAACCTTTCAAAATTTTGTTTCTGTTCATAGTTTTGACATTCTGGACCTTAACCAAATATCCTTCTTAAAACGTGACTCGCTGAAGCATTGTGCAGTATTGCAGATATCAATATACCAGGGAAAAATATTATCTCATTATTACTGGATGCTATTTCTCTCTTAACCAAATGAATCTTATGGTATACTAACATACCCAGATCTTTTTTCAACTGAGGTTCTAACAGGTTGATCTCCAATACCCTTTTCATCCTGACTGCTTACTTTTGGACAGCGTTATGTCTTTTGTAAAATGTTGGCTGGATTTGTGAGGAAGAACATCGTTTATATAATAATGCAATCCTATATGACAACTGACCTTGAATGGAGGAATCTTTACCTGAGACACAGACACATACACAATAATGAACTAGACCCCAGAATTAATTTTTTCACCATTAGCACTGATATCACAACAACTGCCCCATCCTGAGAATGCATAGACTTCTTCATTCCCTTTTCTCTCCCTTCACCACTCTATACCTCTTTCTCAGAAATTAATAATTGAATCAACATTTGGTACTGTGATCAGTACCTCCGCTCAGAATCTCCAAAATTACTTTGTATATATTTTTAATGTTCTATGCATCTGTTGTTATTCCCCAGAAAGAAACCAAACTCAAAGGAAATGGTTTCATTTTTGTCTTTTTCCCAAGTGTCTGGCAGATAATAAGAACTTGTAAATATTTGTTAGATTGATATCAGTAAAAATAGCATCAGTAAGATATCAGCAAAAATACTTAAATTTTGAGTGAAAGATAACCTCTCCCAAAGAACATTTTTTATTATAATGTGATTTTTTTTTTCTTTTTTGACCTTTATCCACTGAAGTAAGTAATATTAACAATCTGAGTTCCATGTCCAAACAGTTGGGGAAGTATTCTGATGCAAGAAGTCCTTATCAAACAATGTGATTATAAGTTCTCTCAATTATATTGTGGATCTTCATCTTAATCTGAAGCAAAATGTATTTGGTCTTTGAGGAAGCATGAACTATATAAACTCCATATGGATAAATTAAGCCTATTAACTGAAATGGGATATTTAATGACTCTTTAGACATATTAGTGATGTGGAACACCAGATGACATTCTTTCCTGCAGATCATTCATTTTATCTATATTTTAATTTCTCTTACAGTGATTTGGTTGTTTTTAGATCTACCAAGAGCACTGGAAATGAAGAATGAAGAGACATTTGACTGACTCAAAAATAAATCTTTAAGATATATGTTATTTCCACAGAAATCAAGAAGCATGATGAGCCTCTGGGGTACTATTTTATACTTTTTTCAGTTTGATGGTCTTCATTGGCTTTCATTGAATAGTTTATCCTCAAAATGTAGCAAATAAAAATCATACATTTGGGTGAGACTAACAGAAGCTAATACAGGAAACCAGATTTTACTCACAGAGGCCCAAAGGACATCTCCATGTTTACCAAGGGACAGAACCATATGTTATTAAAGTGAGAGCTATTATGTGGGAAGCATTCAGGTGGGGCCCCCAGCAATGCCTTGACTTACTAAATATAGCCAAGGTGATTTATTAATCTATAGATATTCTGAGCCTTTTGTCTCTTTTACCACACAAAGATACATACATGCATGCATACATACATGTATATGTGTGTACGTGTATATATATATATATATATATATACACACAGACACACAAATAGTGAGCTCTAGATTTCAAAAAAATATTTTTAATACTTACATAATATCAATCAATTTAGCAATAGAAAATATATTTTTAAAATATATTCATTGCTAAGTGGCCATCACCTTGACACCAGTATAACAAATGAAAAGTTTATTTGTTACTAAAATAACATTAAATGAGCAACTTGTTTATTATCCAATTTTTCATGGAAAAGTGATGTAAAGCACCTTTGTCAAGATCAATTTACACCAAAGAATTTTGGAGTTTGACTGAGCAAATATAATTTGATACCCTTGAGTGTCTGCACTCAAGATCCATTTACTCTTGTTTAAGATTGCAGACCCTGTAACTGACTCTAGGAAATATGGGAAGTATCAGAGAAAAAATAGAGATTGAGGCACTATTCACGGAAAAGTATTGTTCTTTTAGTAAAAATAAATTATTTGAGGACAAAGTCTGTTTATCTTTCTTTTTTATCTATAATGCCTAATACAGTATCTTAGACTGAGTAGGAAGCTCAATAAATTTTGTTTTTTGTTGCTTTCCTTAAATTCTGTCCTTAACTCTGCAGAAATCCCTAGTATAATGCTCTGGAAAATAGCCATCCAACTTTTTCTCAAAGACATCCAGCAATGGAGAACCTACAATACACTAAGGCAGTCTTTCTAACTTTTAGCTTACAGAGGTTATGAGACTGATCTCTCTGTCAAACATAAAACTTTCTCTCCATACTTCCATCCATTGTCGACAGTTCTACTCAATATTTTCTTATGGTTATTTTTCATACATTGACATATTTAGATCCAAGCCTTCTAGCCAAGGCTCTGGATTGCTTACATATTGCCTTTACACCAAGAATTGTAACTCTTCTTCATTAGATCTGCTGACTTTCAAAATTCTCATTGGCCTTAAGTGTGACATTGCAAATATGTAGTGAGATTGGTTAATTGACTTTTACTACTCAATTTATATCAGGCAAAGTTAGATGGTACAATGCATAAAATATTATATTTTGAAGTCAGGAATGCCTGAGTTGAAATCTTGCCTTAGACTTACTAGCTAAATGAACCTAGCTGGATTCATTTTAGAAGAAGAGAAAGGTAAGATAAATAGGGGACATTGTACATGTAATAGATTCTTTTAACAAATTATGTTTGTTAATCTTTTAACAACTCTTTTAAGAGTTGTTAAATCTTTTTTAGAACTCTTTTAAGAATCTTTTAAGAACTCTTCTAAACTTCATTATTTTCAACTATAAAAGTGAGATGATAATAATACCACCTTTTCCACAGAAGTATTGTGAGAGTCAAAAAAATTAACATATGGTTACTACTTGTAAATTTCAAAATACCATACAGGTAGTAAGTAGTCATTTTTTTTTCCTATTGCCTGATTACTTCATTCAAAAAGCATTTATTGAGTACTTGCTATATTCCAGACATTATGTTGTTAGGGATATACAGACAAAACCCAAAATAGTCCCTTTACTCAAGAAGCTTATAGTCTTAATTATCCTAGAAAAATATTCTAGAAATAAGGCAAGCTTAAAAAAATATAAATTGAAAGACATTGTACCTATACCATATTAAAGTTTTGATTGCCCTTCTCTGAAAAAAATAATTCAGACAATATAGTATATCCATAGTATATCCATGATTTCAATTAAGTTTATTCTTCTAAGCAGAGAGAAAGTACTTTGGACATTATGAAGAAAATGAGGATCAGGGCCCTTGAATGCATTTGTTCAGGTTCACATTTGCATAAGTTTTTGGACCATGGCCCTCTAATTTCAGTCCTTTTCCTTTTCCTCTCACCATTACTTCCACCTCAGATTTTACTTTGGAATAATCCTAGAATAAGATGAGAATGAAATATTAAGACTGCACTGGAATGATTGTAATTGATTGTTCCTTGAGAGATAAAAGAAGGGAGAAGAAAAAAAAAGAAAATACCAAGTCATATGACAAGAAAAGTTGAAAGGAAATTGTATCACTAGCAGACATCCTGAAGTCTGCATCTTTTACCTTTCTGTTAGCTCAATAATTGGTAATAAAAAATGATGATATTTTTATTATCTGTTTCTGTTATTTTACTAGTATAAGGAATTCCATGGAAGAAAGTTATTATAAATAAAGATTTTCAATTTAGAGTCTTTGGGGAATTGCGTGGGGGAATTGAAAAGTTAAGTAATCTTCCCAGAGTAATACAGGCAGTACATATCAGAGGCACTATTTGACTCTCTTGGGATTTGAGGGGTCAGAGTCTTACTGATCTCAAAACAAGCTCTTTCTATTTTGTACCATATTGCTTGTTAGGGAATCCATATTAATTTGTTAAAATAATCTATTACATGTACAATGTCCCCTATTTATCTTACCTTTCTCTTCTATTCCAGAAGCAATTCCCAGTTACTTTCTTATCTTAGATATCAATTTTAATTTATTTATTTACTAATTTATTTATTACTTATTAATTATTATTATTACTAATTAATTTAATTATTTACTAATGAATCAGTCTATACCTGAAAAGATTAACTGAGAAATCTGGTTGAATTGCTGCTATACATTATACAAACAGAAATAGGGATATGACTGATTATATCATTGATTCAGGGAACTTTCATATGAGGAAACTCCCTCTATTTTGTAACTAACAATCTTAAAGAATTTCTAAGAGCAAAAAAAAAAGTTCAAGGGATCTGCCTGAGGTGACACAAGTAGTATGTGTTAGAAAGGGGATTTGAGCCCAGTATTTTCTGTCTCTGGGAATAGGTAGTTCTCTAATCATTGCACCCACGACATGCCTCTCAGATATGGAATAATGGAGTATCTTGGAAGAAGAGAAAACACTGAATCTTAATTTATCAGACTTGGATAGATAAAATGCTTTTTTAAAAATTATTTTTATTTATTTTAATATACATTGCTTTATGAATCATGTTGGGAGAGAAAAATCAGAACAAGAGGAAAAAGTCATGGGAGAAGAAAAAAAGCCGAAAAAAAGAAGTGAATATAGCATGTGTTGATTTACATTCAATATCCATCATTCTTTTTTTTTTCTTTTCTTTTCTTTCTTTCTTTTTTTTTTTTTTTTTTTTTGGATGCAGATGGAATTTTCCATCCAAAGTTTATTGGGATTGCCTTGGATCAATGAACCACTGAGAAGAACCAAGTCTTTCATAATAATCTCCTTCCCACTCTTATTCTTTCCATGAATCTTTTTTAAAAAAGTAAGAATGCTTTTTCTCTCCATATAATCCTTAATTTCCTTGCTCAGATTCAAATTGTTTTCATAATTTATTTCCATTTATTTGACTCCCTTTCCCTTTCAATTTATATTCTATTTGATTTGCTTTCCTCTTTCCATTTCCCCTTTTTATGTTTATATTTGAACCCAATTTCTCAGTTAATGCAGTCAACTCCTATATCCTTATTAAAAAACAACAACAAACAGCAATCATGACTACTTCAGGATGTCTGCTAGTGATACAATTTCCTTTCCACTTTTCTTCTCATATGACTTGTTATTTTCTTTTTTTCTTCTCCCTTCTTTTATCTCTCAAGGAACAACCAATTAAGATCATTCCAGTGCAGTCTTAACGTTTGATTCTCATCTTATTCTAGCATTATTCCAAAGTAAAATCTGAGGTGGAAGTAATGGTGAGAGGAAAAGGGAAAGGATTGCAATTAGAGGGCCATGGTCCAAAAACTTGTGCAAATGTGAACCTGAACAAATGCATTCATTTCCTGATCCTCAGTTTCTTCATAATGTTCAAAGTACTTTCCATGTTTAAGTCTAGCTTCATATAAATCTATTATTTAGATGAATCTCAGCATTAGAATCCTGAACATGGCAATGTAGAGCTTAAAAAGTTGACTTATTTCTCACATACCTGAGTTAAATTGTACTGCCAGTTGTACTTGGGTATATATGTCGGGGGGAGGATGGGTGGGGGTGAAGGGGCTATATCATGAAACAGAAGATATGAAGAATAAAAAGCAGATTTGTGTGGCCAAAAGTTAGAGATTGTTAATAGAATAGGTACAGTTATTTTTACTTCCTTTGAAAGCCTTCTCAGATTCAGCTGAACCTCTCATGCCCAGGAAAGGTTTATCTACATTTAAAAATTTCTGGGTTTTCCCAGAATATAGGAGTGTCTCTCCTTCTGGATGTCTTGTTTTTTGATAATACTTGATAATTCCCTATTTGGCAACACATCAGAGTTTCAGTATTAAGTGAAAGCTTTCTTTAAAAAAGCTTTCTTTAAAAAGTGTGTAAGCTTTCTTTAAAAAAAACACACAAAAACAAAAACAAAAAAAATACTTAGGTTATATATGTCTGAGTTCATAACCCATCAATTTTCTGGAGTTGTTTTAAATATCAAAATTTAACCCAAAGTACTATTAAATATTTCAGACAACAAATGCAACTATTTAAATGAAAATTTAAGTATAATATTTTACATCTGCTTCTTCCAACAAAAATCTCTAATTAAACATTAAAATAGAATTGGCTAGCCAACTTCTTTGACCCTAAATTTTTATTTTTCAGTTTTTTCCTCATTAGTAAAATTGTATCTCATTTGCATTAGGTTCTGTTTTTTCCAGAATATCTAAAAACTAATTTTTCTATTCTTCTCAGTTTTATAATAATTAAGTCTCATCCTTAGCACAAGATTTTATTTTCTTATATAAAAATACCAATTGGTACATATTTTAATAGTTAATTACAAATATTTCTAAAATAATGTATCTCTTGACCAAAACTATCTAGAGAAAAATTTTATTTATCTTTTTAAGAAGAAAGGAATAATAAATGTAATATCAACTCATGGTTACAGAGTGCTTCAAAATTCTAAAACACTCTATATACCTACATCCACATGCACACATGAAAAACTTATTTAAGTAGTGAAAGTATTATCATTTCTCTTGTATTGATTAAGAAACTTATATGACTTGACCATCATCAAACAACTAGTGAGTGTTACATTTAGGGCATAGAAATATAGAACTTCAGAGTTAAAAACTTCTTTGAGATTATGGATTAAAATACATGAACAGAAATCCCACTTACAAATATCCCAATTCCCTTCTCGTCAAATGTCCAAAGTACTCACCCTTCTTCTTGAAAATCTATATTGATGGGGAGATTAAACTTGAATTTGGGGATAGAACAATAGAGCTTTTCATCCTCATAGAGAGAAGGCAGAAGGAAAAAAAAATATTAGGGGAGAAGGGAATTCAGACTTTGTGAGGAGAAAGAGAAGGGAATAAGCTTAGTTCTCTGAATCCAAGTCCTATGATTTTTCCTCTAGAACAAGCAGCCTGAATGAGAAGAGAAATAATTTTGGTATGTAGCTCAGTCTATCAGTGCAAACATTAAAACTGTCAGATGTGTGCCTCCCTAATCCTCCAATATTATCCTGAATGTTTATTCTACTTTCTTATGGTAGTGACTTTAAAGAAAAGAAAATCTAGGCTTCTTCCATCTATATCTGGAAAAGACACACATTTAAATTGTAAGCTGTTCATTTTGGATTTGTAACCTCTTAAATCAGGTATTTTGGCCAAGGCAGCTTTTTGAAGTATTTGATGTATTCATCACCTGAGGGAATTCTCCAGATGTCAAAGTATGCTTCCTTTTGCTGCTTTAAATATTCCTATTTCAGTGATTCATGGTATCATGACAGCATATAAGGAAAATTCACGTGGATAAAAGGATAAACTTGATTTGTTTTAATGAAACATAAAATTTATTTTTTGAAACTGTAACAAGTACAGTTTAAAATCTATAGAATGCATTACTTGATTAAATGTTTTTTCTAAAGATCAGACTCCTGGGATAGGATAAGGATGCAGGATTTAAGGATAGGATAAGGATGCAGGAAGGTAGATCAGAGGATAGAAAAATATTGATCTACAAAGATGGATAGAAGCAGTTACACCCAAAGAAAGAACACTAGGAAATGAATGTAAACTGCTTGCATTTTTGTTCTTCTTCCGGGGTTATTTATACCTTCTAAATCCAATTCTCTCTGAGCAACAAGAGAACTGTTCGGTTCTGCACACATATATTGTATAGGACTGCTTGCCATCTGGGGGAGGGGGTGGAGGGAGAGAGGGGAAAAATTGGAACAGAAGTGAGTGCAAGGGATAATGTTGTAAAAAATTAGCCTGGCATGGGTTCTGTTAATAAAAAGTTATTTAAAAAAAGAAAAATATTGATCTAGAACTTTGAGTATGGCTTATATCCTATAGCTGTTCATATGAACTTTTTGATTTCAGAAGCACCAACCTTTTCCTTTGACCTCAAGAAAAGTTTGATAGCATTATGGCAACTTTATTTGAAATCCTAAGAACTTCTACAGTTTTCTATAGCAATATATAATTCTCTCTGTTTTGAACAGTGTCCTTCCCTCTTTCTCATTTGCACTCTCTTTTTTGTTCTTTGTTGCCAATATTGAAAAATAATTTTAAGAAATGATGATCTAGGGGGCTGCTAGGTGGTGCTGTGGATAGAGCATCATCCCTGAAATCAGTAGGATCTGAGTCAAATCTGACCTCAGACACTTAACACTTCCTGACCCTGGGCAAGTCATTTAAGCCCAATTGTCTCAGAAGAAAGAAAGAAAGAAAGAAAGAAAGAAAGAAAGAAAGAAAGAAAGAAAGAAAGAAAGAAAGAAAGAAAGAAAGAAAGAAAGAAAGAAAGAGAAAGAAAGGAAGGAAGGAAAGAAAGAAAGGAAGAACTGATGATCTAATCAGCAGAGACATGACTAGGAATTATTTCTCCCAAGTTAAATCCAATTACAGATAGGGAAATCAATACAAAATGTGTTCTATTTTGGATGCATTCATACCACTGGAAATGGTGACCTGTCTCCTTATAATCTAGCCTGAATTCTCCAGAACAGTCAGTGGCACCTCAACCCCAAAGAAGTGTTGAAAAGGCAGCAATTTGGGCAGAGTGTCATTGAGAAAGCATAACTCAGGAGAGAGAAGCACAGAAACATGATTTAATCCCCATAGGTAATCATCCAAACCTCATTCCCCATTCCTTACCACCTGGTTCCTTATTCCCATACTTCTCAATCCTCTCAGCCCTCCCACTCCAAATTTCTAACCAAACACAACCCCTTCCTTTTACTTTCCCCTTTGGAAGTCCTATTTCATCATCAACAAACTTCTCTTCTTCCTAAATATTTTCCTCTCCCATTTTTTCCGTCTTCTAGTTATTATTGAAGTCTGGTTCCCTCTTGATGACAGCCTCTCTAGATGAATTTCCCCTCATTTGCAATCTTGCTGGTTGAGGAAGGGAAATTGGACTACTTCTTGATCCCAATTTTTATTTGCAGATTCTCTTCCTATTTCTATCACTCAATAACTTTTTCTCTTTTGAGGTTTATATAATTCATATCTACCATCCAATCAAAATTCTGGTGGATAGTGTCTACCATTCTAGAAGTTCCTTATTTCCTCAATGAGATCAAAATCTGACACAGATTCCCTCTTTGAGCCAAAACTTATGAGATTAAGCTTCAGGCAATGTACATCTCCCTCCTTCTTTCCCTTCATTGTAATAGACCTTTGTGTGATCTAATTTGTCCCATTTTACCTCCGCTTTCCTCTTTTTTCCAGTGCAGTCTTTTTTACCCCTTAAAGTCTTTTTCTTTGATATTATCATATCATTATACCCACACTCTCTGTATATATATATGCCTCCTTTAATTTTCCCATAACAGATATAGTTCTTAAGAGTTATGCATATTTTCTCATCTAGAGGTATAAACATTTTAATCTTTGAATAATATATATTTTCCCATATTTACCTTTCTATGCTTCTCTTGAGTCCTGTGTTTGAAGACCAAATGTTCTGTTTAGTTCTGTTTATTTTTCAATAGAGATGATTGAAAGTCCTTACTTCATTCAAGATTCCTCTCCTCTCCTGAAAGACAATATTCAGGATTTCTTGGTAGTTGATTCTTTGTTGTAATTCCAGATCCCAGAATATCATAGTCCAGACCTCTGATCCTTTATTGTAGAAACTGCCAAGACCTGCCAAACAATCTTTACTGTTGTTTCTTGATACTTGGATTATTTTTTTTAGGTCTGGAATTTTGCAGTAGTGTTCCTTAGGGTTATCGATGTGGTCTCTCTTTCTGGAGATGACAGATGAATTCTTTCAATGACTATTTTGTCCTCTGGTTCTAATATATCAGGACAGTTTCCTTTGATGATCTCTTGAAGAATACTATCCAGGTTTTTTTTTTTTTTTTTTATTTGGTGGGGGGGGATTGGTCATGGCCTTCAGATAGATTAATATTTTTAAATTTGTCTTTCCTGGATCTATTTTCCAGGTTAGCTATTTCTCCAACAAAGTATTTTACATTTTCTTCCATTTTTTCATTCTATTTAATTTGTTTCACTGGTTTTTGATGTCTCATAGAGTCATTAGCTTCCATTTGTCTGGTCCTAGTTTTTAACGTGTGATTTTCTTTAATCAGTTTTTGAACCCTTTTTCTATTTGATTAATTCTACTTATCAAGGTGTTGTTTTCTTCAGTTGCTATTTTTAAAAATTTGGCCAATTGTGTTTTTCAGGGAATTGATTTCTTCAGTGTCTTTTTTGTTTTCTTCAGTCATTTTCCTTCTTTTTCTAAGCTGTTGACTCTTGCATACCTCTTGTATCTTTTCCCAATTTTTCTTCTACCTCTCTTATTTGCCTTTTAAAATCTTTTATGAACACTTCTAAGAAGCCTCTTTGGGCTTGAGGCCAATTAATATCATCCTTTGAGATTTGTGGGCATTTTGTCCTTGTCTGAGTTGGTGTTTTGATCTTCCTTGTCACCATAGTAGCTTTCTATAATTAAGGTTATTTTCTGTTTCCTTGTTCACTTTCTTTTTTACGTCTTGTAGTCAAGCTTTAAAATCAAGCTCTGTTTCTAGGGTACCAAGTTTCTTGTGCAGCTCTGAACCTTAGCTTTGAGCATAGCTCCTCTTTTCTTTGGTGTCTTGCTTACAACAGGTGATAGTCCTACTTGCTCTCTCCAGGAAACAGTCTGATTTCCCAGGCTGGCAATTTGCCTTTTGTTCTGAGATGAGAGGCTATCCTACTGGTCTGCTATGCTATTGAGCCATAACAGAAGGTCTTAGTTGCTGATCTGTTTAATTAAGTCCCTCTCACTGACTTTCCCAGCTCCTTCTGAGCTGTACTGAGCATCCTTTTCTCCCCAGTGAGAATGACTTTTCTTGAAGTCCTTCCAATCTATCCTGAGATGGAGAGTGCTTTCATTCCATCAGACTCTGTTCAGAAGATTGGTTCATATGATTTATGAGGGAAACTGGGAGAGCTTAAGAAGCTTTCTAGTTTAACTCTGCCATCTTGGCTCTGCCCCTCACTATAGTCTTTGAGAATGTTGATTACATCTCTCTCCTTGATACTCTATTTTGACTAGGCTTTCAGACACTACTATCCCCTCCTTATTCCTCTGTAGACCACTCCTTTTCAGTTTCTTTTACTGGATACTTATCCAGATCATAACTTCCAACAATAGGTAATCCGTAGGATTTTGTTCTGTGTTCTCTTTTTGTCCTCAGTATCTCCATTTAGTGATCTCATCAGATTACATGGGTTTAATTAACATCTTTATAGTGATGATAGATAGACATATAGATGATAGAGATAAATATGGATATAGATATAAACATACATTCTTCCTTACATATACATCTACATACATAACTATTTATCAATACATATCTATCAATATGGGAGGGAAAGATCCTCAGGGTTTCTAGCCAAAACAGAAACAATTATTATTTACATTCATTCTGAACAACTTAGGGACCAAAGAATGTATAAGTAGAGTTTGACCTGGGATCTAATCTTAGTTAATAATCCCAGAGGGATATGGGTTTAAGGCATATCCTAATTGGAAACTCCAAGATATCTTGGGAGGTTTCAGGGATCAAAATTTACATTCATTTGGATGGAGTACCCACAGATAATGATGTGATACACTATGTGGACTGGTGGGAGAGGGGTGAAAGAAGAAAGAAAAGAAGAAAAGTAAAGAAAAGATCTATATTACAGCCCTCTCTTACTTAAAACCAATTCAATTGTATATCATGACATGGACTCTAATGATATGGTCCTCTCAAGAAGTGAAGACAAACAACAACTATCACATTACAATATACTAATATAAATATATCTTATTATGTCCAATGCAATTTAGGTCCTTAAAAAGATATTATTTTAATCTTTTCATTTTAGTGTTCACTGTTTTCACAGTGATTGCCACAATAGGTGTTTAATAAATGTTTGTGCACCAATTCATTAAGATGATAAGAGATTTCAGCCGACTTCCAACCAAGATGGCGGCAAGGAAGCACACAGTGTGTAAGCTCCGCATTTTCTCTCAGAATCCATCTCATTACAAGCCTCTGAATTAATGCCTGACTGAAAAAGAACCCACAAATAATTGCCAAGAGAAGACATCCTTGAGATTCACCAGCAAAGGTCTGTTTTTGCTCGAGGGCGGGACGGTTTTAGATCGGGCACAGGCTGAGGGCAGGCAGCGGCAGCAAGAGCTCAGCAGGCAGCTCACAGCCGAGCAGACCGGAGGGGGTTGGGGTGTGATCTCAGCCGTCTCTGTGGGGAGAGCTTCACTACAGGATTGGATACTTTGCCCTGGCAGCAAGTCAGTAGCCCAGCAGAGAAGCTAAAAACACTGGGGTGAAGAATACAACCCCAAACAGCTGGAGTTCCTTGGGACCGGCCACCCCTCCCCCACTGCGTCTCAGCACGCTCTCAGAGTCTCAGAACCCAGGTGCAGCACAGTCCTGCTAGTGCCTTGCTGCTGTCCCCTCAGTCTGTAGAGGAAGCTCGGTAACCCCACCCAGCCCCTCCCCCAAAAAAGCAGATTCCATTTGGGTTTTTTTTTCTTTTTTTTCTTTGCTAGTTTGTCTCTGATTATTCTCTGACAAAATGAGCAAAAAGTTAAAAAGGACCTTAACGACTGACAGCTTTTATACAGACAGAGAACAGACTCTAAACCTTTAGGAGACTAAAAACAGATTATCTTCAGGTGAATCCCCACAGGAGGAGATCATCTGTTCCTCAGCACAGATGAATCTCATAGAAGAAATTAAAAAGGCTCTCACAAGAGAGCTACAAGAAAAATGGGAAAAGGAGAGGGAGGCTTGGCAAGAAAGACTGGAGAAGTCATTCCACTCATTTAAAGACAGGATAGATAAAGAAATCAAATCCTTGAAAAATAGGATTAGTGAACTGGAAACAGAAAATACCTCACTAAAAAATAAAATTGGCAAAATGGAAAAACATTCCATAGAACAAATTGGACAATTAGAAAAAGATATAAAAAAGTGAGTGAAGAAAACACTTCATTGAAAATCAGAATAGAACAAATGGAATTGAATGACTCGAGGAGACAAGAAGAATCAGTCAAGCAAAACCAAAAAAACCAAACAATGGAGAAAAATGTGAAATACCTTCTGGGGAAAACAACAGACCTGGAAAACAGGTCTAGGAGAGACAATCTGAGAATTATTGGATTCCCAGAAAAATACGATGAAAAAAAGAGCCTGGACACTATTTTCCAGGAAATTATCAAAGAGAACTGCCCAGAAGTCATAGAAACAGAGGGTAAAATAGACATTGAAAGGATTCATCAGTCACCCAGTGAAAGGGATCCTAAAATCAAAACACCAAGAAATATAGTGGCCAAATGCCAGAACCCTCAAACAAAGGAAAAAATACTGCAAGTGGCTAGAAAAACCCAATTCAAATATAGAGGAGCCACAATAAGGATCACCCAAGATCTAGCAGCATCCACATTAAAAGATCGAAGGGCCTGGAATATGATATTCCGAAAGGCTAAGGAACTCGGTATGCAACCAAAAATAACTTACCCAGCCAGAATGAGCATCTTTTTCCAGGGAAGAAGATGGTCATTCAACGAAATAAGTGAATTTCACCTATTATTGGCGAAGAAACCAGAACTTAACAAGAAGTTTGATCTGCAAATATAGAACTCAAGAAAAACCTAAAAAGGTAAAAGAAATCTTGGGAACTATATTTCTGCTGTAAAGATGTATAAAAAATACATGTATACCTTGTTCTAGAAATTAGAGGTGGAAAGGACATTGTACCAGAAAAAAGGTAGAGTAGGGGTACTATATCTCACAAAGAGGCAAAGGAAACCTATTATATCTGAGAGAAAAGAATGGAGGGGGATGAATATAGTGGGTATTTTACTGCCATAAGAATTGACTTTAAGAGAAAAAAATTTTAGACATATTCAATGTATGGTGAAACTTCTCCCATCTCATTGAAAAGTGAGAAAGGAAAAGTGAAAAGGGAAGGAATAAGCTAAGAAGAAGGGAATACAGAAACTGTGAGGAAAGGAGTAAGAAAGGGGGAGGAACTCTAAGGTGGGGAGGAGGATACTAAAAGGGAGGGCTGTGAGAAGCAAGTGGTGCTCACAAGTTTAATACTGGGAAGGGGTAAGGGGAAAGAAGGAGAAAAGCATAAATAGGGGTTAACAAGATGGCAAATAATACAGAATTGGTAATTTTAACCATAAATGTGAATGGGGTAAACTCCCCCATAAAGAGGGAGTGATTAGCAGAATGGATTAAAAGCCAGAATCCTACAATATGTTGTTTACAGGAAACACACCTGAAGCAGGGAGATACATGCAGAATAAAGGTAAAAGGATGGAGCAAAATCTACTATGCTTCAGGTGAAGTCAAAAAAGCAGGGGTAGCCATCCTGATCTCAGATCAAGCAAAAACAAAAATTGATCTAATTAAAAGAGATAAGGAAGGGCACTATATCTTGCTAAAGGGTAGCATAAATAATGAAGCAATATCAATATTAAACATATATGCACCAAGTGGTGTAGCATCTAAATTCTTAAAAGAGAAATTAAGAGAGCTGCAAGAAGAAATAGATAACAAAACTATAATAGTGGGAGATCTCAACCTTGCACTCTCAGAATTAGATAAATCAAATCACAAAATAAATAAGAAAGAAGTCAAAGAGGTAAATAGAATACTAGAAAAGTTAGATATGATAGACCTCTGGAGAAAACGAAATGGAGACAGAAAGGAGTACACTTTCTTTTCAGCAGTTCATGGAACCTATTCAAAAATAGACCATATATTAGGACATAAAAACCTCAAACTCAAATGCAGTAAGGCAGAAATAGTAAATGCATCCTTTTCAGACCACGATGCAATAAAAATTACACTCAACAAAAAGCCAGGGGAAAGTAGACCAAAAAATAATTGGAAACTAAATAATCTCATACTAAAGAATGATTGGGTGAAACAGCAAATCATAGACATAATTAATAACTTCACCCAAGAAAATGACAATAATGAGACATCATACCAAAATGTGTGGGATGCAGCCAAAGCGGTAATAAGGGGAAATTTCATATCTCTAGAGGCCTACTTGCATAAAGCAGAGAAAGAGAAGGTCAAAGAATTGGGCTTGCAACTAAAAATGCTAGAAAAGGAACAAATTAAAACCCCCAGTCAAACACTAAACTTGAAATTCTAAAAATAAAAGGAGAGATCAATAAAATTGAAAGTAAAAAAAAAAAAAACTATTGAATTAATTAATAAAACTAAGAGTTGGTTCTATGAAAAAACCAACAAAATAGACAAACCCTTAGTAAATCTGATTAAAAAAAGGAAAGAGGAAAATCAAATTGTTAGTCTTAAAAATGAAAAGGGAGAACTCGCCACTAATGAAGAGGAAATTAGAGCAATAATTAGGAATTACTTTGCCCAACTTTATGGCAATAAATTCGACAACTTAAATGAAATGGAAGAATACCTTCAAAAATATAGCTTTCCCAGATTAACAGAGGAAGAAGTAAATATCCTAAACAGTCCCATTTTAGAAAAAGAAATACAACAAGCTATTAACCAACTCCCTAAGAAATAATCCCCAGGACCAGATGGATTTACATGTGAATTCTACCAAACATTTAAAGAGCAATTAACCCCAATGCTATATAAACTATTTGAAAAAATAGGGACTGAAGGAGTCCTACCAAACTCCTTTTACGACACAGACATGGTACTGATACCTAAACCAGGTAGGCTGAAAACAGAGAAAGAAAATTATAGACCAATCTCTCTAATGAATATCGATGCTAAAATCTTAAATAAAATATTAGCAAAAAGATTACAGAAAATCATTCCCAGGATAATATACTATAATCAAGTAGGATTTATACCAGGAATGCAGGGCTGGTTCAATATTAGGAAAACTATTAGCATAATTGACTATATCAATAACAAACTAACAAAAACCATATGATCATCTCAATAGATGCAGAAAAAGCATTTAATAAAATCCAACATCCGTTCCTAATAAAAACACTTGAGAGTATAGGAATAAATGGACTTTTTCTTAAAATAGTCAGGAGCATACATTTAAAACCAACAGTAAGCATCATATGCAATGGGGAAAAACTGGAATCTTTCCCAGTAAAATCTGGAGTGAAGCAAGGTTGCCCACTGTTACCATTATTATTCAATATTGTATTAGAAACACTAGCCTCGGCAATAAGCATCGAGAAAGAGATTAAAGGAATCAGACTAAGCAGTGAGGAAACCAAACTATCACTCTTTGCAGATGATATGATGGTATACTTAGAGAACCCTAGAGATTCTACAAAAAAACTATTAGAAATAATTCGTAACTTTAGCAAAGTTGCAGGTTATAAAATAAATCCCCATAAATCCTCAGCATTTTTATACATCACCAACAAAATCCAACAGCAAGAGATACAAAGAGAAATTCCATTCAGAATAACTGTCGACAGCATAAAATATTTGGGATTCTATCTACCAAAGGAAAGTCAGGAATTATATGAGCTAAATTACAAAAAACTTTCCACACAAATAAAGTCAGACTTAAACAATTGGAAAAATATCAAGTACTCATGGATAGGTCGAGCGAATATAATAAAGATGACAATACTCCCTAAACTAATCTATTTATTTAGGGCTACACCAATCAGACTTCCAAGAAAATATTTTAATGATCTAGAAAAAATAACAACAAAATTCATATGAAATAATTAAAGGTCAAGAATCTCAAAAGAATTAATGAAAAAAAAAATCAAATGAAGGTGGCCTAGTTGTATCTGATCTAGAACTATATTTTAAAGCAGCAGTCACCAAAACCATTTGGTATTGGCTAAGAAATAGATTAGTTGATTAGTGGAACAGGTTAGGTTCACAAGACAGAATAGTCAATATAGCAATTTAGTGTTTGACAAACCCAAAGATCCTCACTTTTGGGATAAGAATTCATTATTTGACAAAAACTGCTGGGATAACTGGAAATTAGTATGGCAGAAATTAGGCATGGACCCACACTTAACACCATATACCAAGATAAGATCAAAATGGGTCCATGATTTAGACATAAAGAACGAGATTATAAACAAATTGGAGGAACATAGAATAGTTTATCTCTCAGATTTGTGGAGGAGGAAGAAATTTGTGACTAAAGATGAACTAGAGACCATTATTGATCACAAAATAGAAAATTTTGATTACATCAAATTAAAAAGCTTCTGTACAAACAAAACTAATGTAAACAAGATTAGAAGGGAAGCAACAAACTGGGAAAACATCTTTACAGTTAAAGGTTCTGATAAAGGCCTCATTTCCAAAATATATAGAGAACTGACTTTAATTTATAAGAAACCAAGCCATTCTCCAATTGATAAATGGTCAAAGGATATGAACAGACAATTTTCAGATGATGAAATTGAAATTATTACCACTCATATGAAAGAGTCTTCCAAATCATTATTAATCAGAGAAATGCAAATTAAGACAACTCTGAGATACCACTCCACACCTGTCAGGTTGGCTAAGATGACAGGAAAAAATAATGATTGTTGGAGGGGATGTGGGAAAACTGGGACACTGATACATTGTTTGTGGAGCTGTGAACGAATCCAACCATTCTGGAGAGCAATCTGGAATTATGCCCAAAAAGTTATCAAACTGTGCATACCCTTTGATCCAGCAGTGTTTCTACTGGGCTTATACCCCAAGGAGATACTAAAGAAGGGAAAGGGACCAGTATGTGCCAAAATGTTTGTGGCAGCCCTGTTTGTAGTGGCTAGAAGCTGGAAACTGAGTGGATGCCCATCAATTGGAGAATGGTTGGTTAAATTGTGGTATATGAATGTTATAGAATATTATTGTTCTGTAAGAAATGACCAACAGGATGAATACAGAGAGGCTTGGAGAGAATTACATGAACTGATGCCAAGTGAAATGAGCAGAACCAAGAGATCATTAAATATGTCAACAATAATACTTTATGAAGATGTAATCTGATGGAAGTGGATTTCTTTGACAAAGAGACCTAATTCAGTTTCAATTGATCAATGATGGACAGAAGCAGCTACACCCAAAGAAAAAAACACTGGGAAATGAATGTAAACTGTTTGCATTTTTGTTTTTCTTCCCGAGTTATTTTTACCTTCTGAATCCAATTCTCCCTGTGCAACAAGAAAACTGTTTGGATCTGCACACATACATTGTATCTAGGATATACTAGGATATATTCAACATATATAGGACTGCTTTCCATCTAGGGGAGGGGGTGAAGGGTGAGAGGGAAAAATCGGAACAGAAGTGAGTACAAGGGATAATGTTGTAAAAAAAATTACCCTGGCATGGATTCTGTCAATAAAAAGTTACTATAATAAAATAAAATTTAAAAAAAAGATTTCAGCCAAAAAAGATGAGAAATGAAAGAATACTCAGACCAGCAACATTTTCAGTTAGTTGATTAATAAATGTTTAATCACATAGTATTTTTGTAGACTTGTACATATTGACTTGAAAGTAAAAATCTTAATCCTCTAAGTATTAAAAAAAGGATATAACATCTCCCCCATCCCTTTAAGACTTATTTATACAAGGTTTGAGAATAGTTTTGGAGAACTTTAAAAGGGCAGCAAATAGAAAGATCAATACCTTCAGAGAGTTTGAGAATTATTAAAAAGGATCTGGCATGATGATGTACACTTCTAATCCTTTCTGCCTGGGAGGCTGAGTCAATAGGCTATCTCTACTAAATCTAGTATTAATATGATAAGTCATCTGGAGAGGTGAGATGATTACCACATTGCCCAAGGAAGGTCAAACCAACTTAGATAGAAAATGGAATATTTCCCCTGTTGAAAAGAATAGGATCAGGCATATGAGTATCAAATGCACAAGATCTTTAAATTAAATCTTTAAATCATTAAATTAAAAAAAAAGTTTAAAAAGTCATAATAGAAATGATAGGATACAGAATTTTTAATGAGAAAAAAGATAATGTTATCACATTTTTTCTTTTAGATTTATTAGGCTGAAACTATTGTAAGGTCAAGGAGATAATCTAACTCAAACATAAGATCATGTTTCAATGGACCTTTAAAGGGAAAAAGTGAACTCTCTAAAGGAAAGAGAAAGATTAAATTTCACAAATCTTCTTTCAAATAGTTACTAAGAATACATTCAATAAGAACACCTTAAGTACAATATCTTAAAAAACAAAACAACACAAAACAAACAAACAAGGAAAAAACTTTTAGCATTAAATTGATGTGCCAGAAATAGAGGAAGGTATCCTGGATTCCTAATGCAGTATTATGAAGCAACTAAAATTCAAAAACATCTTATTTCAGGGTTAGAACTCTAACAGAGGATTTAGCACTTGGGAAAACAGAACTGTAAGTTGGGATATTGGAAATGAACTATTCTCTTCTTGTGGAAATGTAGCTTTGACTCAAACTAGTATTGCACATACAGAATTCTTTTTTTTTTTTTTTAAATATTTGCTACTGCAATAAGTATAACCATTTTTCTCAGCATTGAGAAAGAAAATTGATGCTAAATAGAAACATTAAAAAAATCAAATCTATTCTAGGATGACTATTTTTGGATCTGTTTACCACCAGGGACAGAGAGAAGAATGCCTTCTATGCCTACCCATGTAGCAAATGACAGTGGGTCATCAGAGAATCATAGAAGGTAAAAATAACTCTGAATGGTTCCTTCTGTCCAGTTTTAATACCATTATTTTAAAAACAGCACAACTGACCTTTTAAACAATCAAATTTAGCATTGTTATTGTTAGAAGGATTTGCTTAGGTTTTTATTAAACGGCATTACTAAATGAGATTTGTGAATCCCCCCTCTTTGATCTACCCTCAGACTATATTGCACTAAGAAATATAGTCACATTTCTATATTTCTATCTATAATCTTTTAGCCTACCAAGCTGTTATGAAATAGATGGCTTCACCTAAGCCTGGCCCCTGCTGGAACCTTTCCCTTTCACAGATGAGAAAACTGAGACCAAAGGAAGAGAAGTGATTTATCTGAAAAAATACAGCTAGTTCTCAGGGAAGCCAGAAATAGAACTTAGATCTCTTCATAATACAATGGCCCATATGTAACACTAAGCATTCTCAGTTGCTTTTGACAAATAGCTTAAAAATTCCTGTAAAAAACACTAAAGCAATAAAACAGATAGCTAGCAAATAGAAATCCATCTTAGATGTACTTCTCATCTCTTCTTTCTTCTTTTCTAGTAGCTGATCAGACTTCCAGCACCAACCATTAACTTGTTGCTTTTTTTTGCCACAGTGTCTTATGCCCTTTGCTCTGTGCGTTGAAAATTTTTGTCAGTGACTTAGCAATGGTAAAGATGACATGATGATCTAATTTTCAGATGACATACAGCTGGATGGAATAGCTAATACATCGAATGAAAGAATAAGGACCTAAAAACACAGTATAGAATAAATAGGCTGAATCCAACAAAGTGATGAGTATTAGGAGATTGAACACAGACTCTGTAATCATTATTTGAAGGAACCCTCAGTCTTGTGAAAAGGGAACTTAGGCAAACATGATTTTTTGCCTTTCATTATATGAAAGGCTCCTTATCTGGAATAGGGGTTTAAGAATTGTTCTTTTTTGACCTAAAACATAGAACAAGGAATAATGGTTGGAAGTCAAAGTGAAATTAATTTAAAATTAAGAGTCCAGAAAAGCTTCTTAACAAGTAGAAATATCTAAAAGTAAATTAGGTGGCCTTAGAGAGAGAGAGAGTAGATCTTTCTACTGGGGGGTCTTCAAGCAATGACTGGATAATCATTTGCCAGAGATGCTGGTGGAACTCAGATTTAATTGTCTGACAGTAAAGAGGAATGAAGGAGTGGAAGCTTCAAGAGCTAAATGAAAAAGAATTAATAGCACAGAGACAATATAAAGCATGAGTAAGAAAAAATAAGACTACGCTGTGGTAAAGAAAAGAGAGAGGACAAGTATTGATCCTGTATGATTCTTTTAACAAGAAACTTGGACAGAAAATATCAGTTGTACCCACCTCTTTAAGTACTGAATGAAGTTTCAGGAAAAAGATTTACTTTTCCCTCTACTTTCCCTCTTGTGTCTTTCCATTAAGAACTACTGGAACATACTCTGCCAACTTTTTTAGGTTTCTGTTAGACTGTGTGCTTCTTGAGAGCATGGACTGTCTGTGACTGATCCCAACACTTAATACAGTGCCTGGAACATACTAGAAGTTTAATTAATGTCTGTTGACTTTTTTATCCAAATGTTTTGGGTAACCTCAATTTCTACCTTGACCTTAAGGAGAATGAGTATTATCTAAAGATAATATAAATTTAGATTAAAGCAAGAAGTTGTCACAGTGGATGAAGCCTTGGGTTTGGAGTCAGAATGACCACAGCCCAAATCCAGTCCCAAACATTTATTAAATATATGACCCTAGGCAAGTCAATTAACCTTTGTTTGCTTCAGTTTAGTCATGTGTAAATGGGGATAATAATAGCATCTTTCACCCAAGTTTGTTATGATGATAAAATAAGATAACATTTGTGCAGTACTTTATTAGCTTTAAATTATTATGTAAAAGCTAATTACTATTAAACAAAAAGCAAAACATATAACTAAATGCTATGAAATTTTTTTCTTTTTTTCCTTTTTTCAAGAAAGCATATATAATGATAGTAAAGATTGCATATTCATGACTTTCCATCTTTTCTTTGCTTCCTTGTAGGTTATTCCTTTGTTCTCTGCTGTGCACTTCTTTCTTTATTATTGTTCCCCTTTCATCCCCCTCACCTTCTCCAAGCAAGCTACAGCTAAGTACAGGCATATTTATACATGCATACATACATACAGATTCATACTCACATACATCATATATATATATATATATATATGCACTTACATATAATACATGCACACATACATATGTATACATATATATTCACAAATATATAGACATGCATATAAAACAATATTAATATAATTGACATATAATGTAGGTTTCTCTCTTGATTGAGTCTAAATTTGACATTGACACCTGTAATTACTAATCCTATTTTTTTTTTCCTAATGAATTCTACTTCTGATCCTTGTTACATTATTTGTGTACATCTCTTATTTCCTATCCCTTCTAACTCTTCTACTTTAATTCTTCCCTTTAATTTGTCTTGCTAATACTACCTCCCCTATTATGGAACACTCCCTTATCTTCTCCCCCCACATTTTCCTTTCATCTTTATTTCATTCCTATTAGTCTACTACACACTTTATCTCACTCTCCTTAATCTGACATCTTTCTATGCCCCACTTTTTCTTCTTTTCCACCCTCTTTATCTCTTTTTCATTAATCTACCTATACACCTTGTCCCACTGACACACTTTTCCATACCCCACCTTATCCTTTTCCCTCCCCCTTATTTCTTTACAGATTTTGGAAGGTGCCATACTCTCTATCTCTGTAAGAGTTGTTCCCTATTTAATCCACTTCCAATGTGAGTAAATTTTCAAAGCGTTCCTTCCCCCCTCTAATGCCTCTGTATTGGATCTTCCTCTGCATTTCATTTGTATAGCTTAACAACTACTTTTTAGCTTTTCCTAACAGTTTTATCTTTTCCAGTCACATCATACTCATCTCTGCTTCAATCTTTCTTTCAAACTACCCAATTACTGATATCAATCTTTTTTTTTTATTATAATAACTTTTTATTGACAGAACCCATGCCAGGATAATTTTTTACAACATTATCCCTTGCACTCACTTCTGTTCCGATTTTTCCCCTCTCTCCCTCTACCCCCTCCCCCCGATGGCAAGCAGTCCTATACATGTTAAATATGTCGCACTATATCCTAGATACAATATATGTGTGCAGAACCAAACAGTTCTCTTGTTGCACAGGGAGAATTGGATTCAGAAGGTAAAAATAACCCGGGAAGAAAAACAAAAATGCAAACAGTTTACATTCATTTCCCAGTGTTCTTTCTTTGGGTGTAGCTACTTTTGTCCATCCTTGATCAATTGAAACTGAGTTAGATCTCTTTGTTGAAGAAATCCACTTCCATCAGAATACATCTTCATACAGTATCGTTGTTGAAGTATACAATGATTTCCTGGTTCTGCTCATTTCACTTAGCATCAGTTCATGTAAGTCTCTCCAAGCCTCTCTGTATTCATCCTGCTGGTCATTTCTTACAGAACAATAATATTCCATAACATTCAGAAAATTGCATACTAATACTTGTACACTGATAAAAATGACAAAAAAGAAAACAGTCCACATTAGAGGGACTGATGAATTGAATGGTAGAGAAATTTTAAGACACGGTTGATCTGAAAATTGTTTACAAAATTTTATTAATTTAGAAATATAGAACTATATACTAGGTCTACATCCTAGAATTATATATAGAACTATATACTAGGCCTAAAATATTTATATCCTTTGGCCCAGAGATCACATAATATATACTCCAAGAAGGTCAAAGATAGAAAGACTCCATATACTTCAAAATATTTGTAATATCACTATTTATAGTATGACAGAATCAGAAACAATGAAGTTGTCCATTGATAGTAGAATGGCTAAATAAATTTGCTGCATAAATATAACAGAACAATATCCTCTCATAAGTTACGAATATAAATAATTCAGAGAAGTATAGAAGACATAAAAACTGATTCAAGGTGAAATAAGAATATAGAAAGCCATAATCACAATGACTACAACATTATGAATAAAAACAAAATTTAAACTGTTTAGTTACTCCTAAAGATGAAAAAAAAACAAAAACAACTATATCTTCATTTTTGCAGAGATGAGTGAGATTACAGATATATAAATTGGAATATAATTCCAGAATTTGTTGATGCCCTGGCTGTTCACCTAGTCTGATTTTTATGTGTATCCTAAACACAAGTTTTACATAAGGATTTATCCAACTTGCTGGAAGTCTCTAATTTCTCCTAACATTGTAAGGTCCCAATGGAACAGTCTGGTTATAGCTACTGGGTCAGGTCAGCTCTCGCTATCACCACATGAGCTTTTATCATTTCTTTCTATCAAATGTTTTCTTGACAACATCCTTTATTTTTGTTCTTTTAAAAAGTTGCTTATTGGATATATGTTTCAAACTGCTTCCAACCATCTGCTTTTCTATCATCCTCCATATGTAACTAATTAATAATTCTTTGGAGACTGTTATGTCCTGTGTCTTGCTGTCATAAAACAAGATGGTAGAATGTTTTTATTAATAAGATGGGCCTTTATTTTCATAGGAAGTTTAAGGTCATTAAAGAAATCTCACAATTATCTGAAAGCAATACTCTCATTCTTCTCCTTCTATTCAAATCCGAATCCAATTGGTTATCCATCAGTACTTTTTGTCATATAAACAAAACATATATATAATATGCACATTTTTGTATATACATATATACAAAACATATATGTGTGTGTCATATGTATGTGTGCATACTCATGGATACTGTAATCAAGGAAATAGATTTTATTCATATCCTTAGTCATTAATCTTTCATATGTATATGTTCAGGTAAAAAGCTTTTAACTGTTTATAATTCCTTAATGAGACAATCTGCTGTGCTCTGAGGCTTAGAATAACTAGCAGAATGTTATCTAAATATGAGAACAATTCATATGAATATATATCTTGTTATATCTGTATGATTATAGATATATGTATATATATAAGTTTATGTGTACATACATATATATGTGTGTGTGTGTGTGTGTGTGTGTGTACATGTGTTTGTGTGTATTAAGTTTAATTATATAGCCTTCTTGGATAAGGGAAGAGAGGAAGGAAAAAAATATAAAATAAAAAGTGAATAGCAGACAATAAAAGAAAATCTATAAGGAAGCAAAGATGAACACCTCTAAGACACTGGGTAGTATTCATTATATAGGCTTTCATGAAACAATTTTTTTATCTTATATTTTGAATTCTCTCATGTTTTGCTATGCACATGGCAATGTTTTTTTTTTTCCTTTTTTTTTTATTTTATATAAATAAATAAAGGAAAAATGGCGGGGAGGAGAGCATTTATAGGACCTTATCATATCCACTGACATTGATTGGTACTCTGCACCATATTACATCCATCACAAGAGGAAACATATTTTCTGAACTACCTCTCTCTCTCTCTCTCTCTCTTTCTCTTTCTCTCTCTCTCTCTCTCTCTCTCTGCATTGTCCATTGAATATAATTAAAGGGCCACTGAATATTCCTGTTAACTATATTCAAGGATTCTAAAATGATTTTGATATATGGATGGGAGATCATTCTTGCAAAAGAGCTTTTTAATATAGTGTTTTCCCTATAAAATCAAATGCTTTTCAATATCAACAAACAATAAGCAAATAAACAGGACCTTATGTTAATTTTATTTTTCTATTGAATTATAAAATGGTAAAGATGAGTTTTATTGTTAAATATTTTTGAAAGCTTTTTGGTTCCTCATTCATGCTTTCATCAAGAGTGACCTTGATTTATATATAAATGGTTACATTCAAAAGAAAAATAGAGAAAAACATTGTCAATACTTAACTATAATAAGTTTTTATGATCAAGGAAAATGGAAATATAACATATGGACCTTAATATCATGGTTATTAATATATGTGTAGGGGAAGTAGAAATGTCACTAAAAGAACAAAAATGGAAAAAAGCAGATAAGTATATGTAGAAAACCTGTTTGTGGAAACAATTGTGAGAGTGATGCAGGACTGCTATATCAATATCCGAAGTTGGAGAAAATGCTAATGGTCCATCTATAAAAATTTCAGAACTTTTATTTCAAATTCCTTCAAAACAATAGAGAAAATAAATTATAAATCATGCTCAATTCCACGTAAATATCATATATGTAAATATCATGATATGTAAATATCATCTATAATCTATAATGCCTATACATTATAAGCCAGTATATTATTAGCAAAAGAAGATTGAAATATATAAAATAATATTTCTGTCTTCAGCCAACTTACATTGAAATCCAGGAAAGATCCATGAGATAATTCAAAAAGCCAGGATACTTACTTTTAGACATAGATTTTTATTATTATCTTTTATTTTTACATTATCTTTATTTCCATCTCAATCCCTTCCTTCCATCCTTTCCAGAGTCATCCTTTATAACAAAGATTTCTTTAAAAATAGAAAAAAAACCAGTAAAAGGAATATATAAGTCCAAAAAATAAAAAATCCTGCATTGTATGTAGTATTTCACATGCTTATTCAAGAGTGTGAGGTTATGTCTTCTCATATGTCTTTGATGAGGACAAGCTTGTTCTTTATGATTTTGCAAATGGTTATTTCTAGATTTTTAGTAACTCTTTTTTATGGTTGTAGTCACTGTGTATGTTTCTTCCGCACTTTGCTCACTTCACTTTGTATTAGTTCGTTTCAATCTTTGTATACTTCTTTATCCTTATCAAGCTTTTTCATTTTTTGACACACAGTCAATATCCCACTACTTTCCTGTACTAATTTGTTTAGTCAGTTGCCATTGATTTGCCACTGATTTGTATCTACTTGATTTCCAGTTCTTCACTACTACAAAAGTACTATTTTGAATATTGCAGTATATATAGATACATTCTTTTTCTCAGTGACCCCATAGGAATTTATGATCTAGTGGAATCCTATGGTAAGAAGGTATGGCATTTTAGTTATTTTATTCATTCTTACTTTATGTCTGACTCACCCTCTTTTCTAGTCATGTAGCTTTTGTTGTACTTTATATAAATTATTATCCACAAATCATCTGGGGTGATATTTGTTAGCTGACTTTTGTTCACTGCATATCTTTCCATTGCCCTTTGACCATCTGTAATTTGTATTCCTCTGAAATGCTGTTTTTCCATTATTCATAGCCAAAAACATTATGAGGAAAATAGTAGTATTAAAGTGATAGGATTTTGCAGCTGCCAACAACTTAAGATCATTGAAATCATTATATACTTTCTGAAAAGTTATCCAGCACCATCTCTACCTTTTATTCAGTGCTGGACTCAGTTTATTGCTAATATATAATATTTGTCCAAAGTATAAACCTTTATTCTAATCCAGTAATTCAGGACCATGTCATTATTCTGAGCAATTTCTTTTTCTTTCTTGTTTTTCCTTCTAAATTGTTAAGCTAATATATTTCAAATAATTGACTATTTCAGTGTAGAAGCCTTGCTACTTCCCAGCATTTAGACTATGCAAATAGAATCATGTTATCTGTTAACTAAGAACATTTGTAGAATTTTACCATTGATTAATAGATTTACTTTTGATTCTCTTCATCATATTCTCCCTGATACTGGCAAGCGTGTTAAGTATACATATTCCCCTTTGTAGCTTTCCTGTTTGATGTAAATACTTAGCAGGTCATGCATGGATAAAGTTTATTTACATAAGAAATCTTAATTATTTTAATATACACAACCACTTTTTGTAAAGAGAACTTTTGAGGTGGTTTTTTTCTATGAAGTTAAATGATATAATATCAAGCAATGACAGACATTTAAGAAATTTTATAATCTCTCATTCTGTTATTTGATTGTGGGTAAAAATAAGGAAGGAAGAAAGAGAAATAAAGATGGAGAAAAGAAGGAAGAAAGGAAAGATATATATGTTAGTAATAGTTGTGAAAGTTTATATTTACATCATATCTACTATGTGCCAGGGATTATGCTAAATTCTTTAAAACCATTATCTCATTTGATCACACAACAACCTGGGAGGTAAGTACTGTTATTTTCCCCATTTTACAAATAAGGAAACTGAAGCAGGCAGGGGTGATATGCCCAGGTTCACACAACTAGTCAGTATCTAAAGATGGATTTGACCTTATCTCTTCCTGACTCAACATTTAATTCTATATTCATTAAGCTACTGCTAGGGAAAACAAAATCTCTTGTGAAAGTTTATATCTTCTTTTCTAATGTCCTCATCAAGACACCCTAAATATTGCATAGACCATTCTTAGAAAGATTTTACAAAGAACATAAAGCATGAGTTGCCTTTTTTTTTTTTTTTTTTTGGCCAAAGCAACTTGTACTATTTTCTTTTCTTTAGAATCTTCTCCTATATGATATAGTTTGATTCTGAGTTCCTTTGAAATAACATTTCTGTCAGCGCATATTTCTTCCATACATCAGGGCTAAATCTTCTTCCCAATTCTATCTTGTGAAATGTCATTGCTGCTTCTTTACATATCACATTTCCTTATTGAGGTGAGTCCACATATGATAATTCTACTATTTACTATCTCTACTGATGAGAATAGATGACTACAGCAATGACAGTCATTCAGATGGTCAACAATAATTTAACAAGCACTTATACTGCATTAGACACAGTATTGGGAGTGCTGAGAATCTAAATCCAAGCAAAAAGACAAATAGCTCCTGCCTTCAAGGAGATTATATTCTGAGGGGAAAGAGAACACATTAAAAGAAAGCTGAAAAGTATGAGTGAGGGAAATGACAAGACAATTGTGACAAAACATTTTGATTACAACATTGATAATTTTTCTATTTTCTAATAAATTAATGTTTGCAGATAGTCTAAGACTTAAATAGTTCCTAGTATACCTACTCCCTCTCTTATCATTCTGAATCCATATTTACAGAGACAACAAAAGCTGGGGAGAGGGGACAGAGGGAGTTTAGAGTGTTTTTTGTCACTGTGATCTTCCATCCTTTTCCTTCCTAACGTTGTAGTTGTTATTGTCATTTAAGGAGTTTGTTATCTAAAGGGTTTCTTTCCTTATTACTATCTCTGTTTGTCAAAGTTAATAATATAGAGTAACATTTAATTAATAATATACAATAATAATAATTAATATTTATATAAAATTTATTATAATCCAGGTACAACAGAGACAAACAGATTAGTTGCATTTTAGTATATGAGGATGGATTCAAACTTAAGTGTTCCTGACTCTAGGAACCAAAGGTAATGCCTGGACCATTCTGTATTTTAGCAACTATTTTTCAAGGGGCAAATATTTTTAAGAAATGATGAAAGTCATAGTTAATATCTTTACTGTTGTCTATTTCCCATGCTTTAAAGTTGAAAGCTTATTGAAATACGTTGACTTAAAGCTGTGATAATTATGAAAACATTTAGAGTAAGGAACAGTTGAGTCTGAATTCTTCTCACTCATCCAGTGGCTATATTATTCTGAAAATATGCTTTAATCTCTCTTAGTTTCACATTTTATTTGAAAAAAGTTTATGATAAAAGCATTTACCTCATCGAGTTGTTATGAAAATTAAATAAAATTATATTTGCAAAACATTCTGAAAAACTTAAAATGTTATATAAATATTTGCTATTATTATTTATCTTTTCTCCTCCTAACTGTCTGAAGGATACTTCCTTCTCAGTTTCCTTTTCTGGAACTTCATCTGGGTCATGTCTACTTCACCTAGAGTGTCTTCCAAAGCTGCTCTAGGACTTCACCTCTTTTTCCTTTATATTCTTTCTTGGCTGACCTCGTCAACTCCCATTATTTATTATCATCTTTATGCAGATACTTTAAAAAGTATTTACTCAGCTCTAAATTCTACTCTGACCTCCCTGGATTTATTTTGACCCTTGAAATAATGAGTTAATTATCTGACTGTGCATATCTACCAAAATCTAAAATGTCGCTTTTGATATATGTGTAAGTAGTTGTTTTCTGTCTGTGTTGACAGGACTCATCTTTTTTTTTTCTATAATGATATTACAGACTTCTCACAGTCATTGCCTTCTTATTCTCTTCTTGCAGAATGTGCTCATGATAATCAGGGCTCTGTTTATGTAATGGGCTGAGGTTTGAGCTGATGCACTGAGGTCCCAAGTACATGAGGCTAGATAGTAATTGGGCTATACTCTATTAATATACATGATTGGAAAGAATGGTCCCCCCCTCTCCAAGTCCTGATGTTTGTATAGGAAATGAAGATTTTGGTGGGTGGGGGAGAGGGGAAGAAGACAAACTGGGAGAGAATTGGGCTGAGTTCAGACTCGAGTGCTGGTTGTATGGCTGCTGGTAGCTAGCTTGACCATGCACACATTCTATACCGATTCTTTCCACCTCCATCCTTCTTCACGAGAATAAAGACTGACGATTTTCCCCTAACCCTGTTCTTTGGATCTTAAATACCGATCTTAACATTTGGCCCAAGGTGGGAACCAAGGACTGAAGAAGTCTCAAGGAACTTGGGTGAGTATTTTAATAGAAAAAAAGGAACTTATTTTCTTAAAAACTAAACCATAATTTTTTTTTTAAAATGGGACAAAGGTAGAAACTCCATCCCCCCCCCAACCCCACCCAAGAGGGGGCTATGGAAAGCATATTAAGTGACAGAAATACATGGGTTACTTATAACTTGGGAAAGATAGCGAATTTTGGGGTATATTAACTGCATTCCCTTGATCGTAGAGGAGGAGGATCTCTTTGAGATAACTGGTCCCGGTTGGAAAGAGATGTTATACATTTCAGAGAATATGGTCCCTTTCAATTCCCATGGAGGATTTTATTTATACAATGTTTTCTTTAGACTAAGAATCCCTAGAAAAAGGCCCTTGATCCCTTCCCTCCTCCTCAAATTAGCCAGATAAGGAGGAAGACAATGAAAGTTAAACCATATCCCACAGGGCATGGAGACTTAAGTGAGCAAGGGTGGGGTGACCTTTCCCCTCAGGAGAATTTTCAGCCCCCCCCCAGGAGCAAGTGATTGACTTCCTTCCACCAACTACCCTCGGGGATGGAGGGAGGGGGCAGTGGGGGCAGGGGGACCAACATTGAGCAGGCTTAAGAGGGCTTAATGAAGGCCAAAGAAAAAGGGTGTGGACATCCGGGAGCCCAACCATTATGTTTCCTGTAATTTCCCAGTCTAATGCCTCAGGTCAACAAAGTCAAAGATACACTCCTTTTAAGGTAAAATCATTAAAGATCTTAAAAAGGCCTGCACTAATTTGGGGCTACATAGCTTTTGTTAAGATGTGTTACAGAATTTGCTTTAAGTCTTTGACTTGATGACTGGAAATCTATAGCAAGGTATCCTAGAACCTGGACAAAATTACATGTGGCTTCCTGAATATAGTAGTTCGTATAAAGCCCAACAAAAATAAAATGTTGTTACTTTGGACACCCATGACCTACTAAAGGTATAAGGTCCATTCGACGTCAAAAGGTTAATTATTCAGTAGCAGCATATGAGCAAATTGTTGCTAATCTATCAAAGCGTGGGATTCGATTCCAAATAAAAATGATAAAGGTGAGGCCTTCAAAAAAATGCAAAGGCCAGATGAGCCTTTCTGACGGGACGTTTGACCTATCCAAGAACTAATGGGAAAATCCAACAAAGATGTTTTAATAAGGCAACCAAAGAAAAATGCTAATGAGGTGCAGAAGGATTACTAGGACCCCAAGGATGCCCTTTAGAGGGTTCATAAGACGCTGTCCACAGTGGACAAATCCTTTAACCAATAGAAAGGATTCCCAAGACCCAACATGGGTAGACAGGGTCCCTTCCAGCAAGGGACTTCTAGAAACCTAATGCTTTCAGTGTGGTAAAAGTAGGGCATCTAAAGCTCAATGTTGTATAGAGGCAGGGGAGAAAGCAGGGTAGAAAAGACCCAGTATCCCATGTCCAAAATGCAACAGAGGCTTCCCATTGGGCCTCAGAATGTAACAGGTTCAGGGAACGGGATGGGGGCCCAGCCCCAGGGCCCCGGCAAAAAATTTGGGGCATGATGGCGAATGGGCCCAGAGAGTCCAGAGGCCAATCCCCAATATGACCAATCAGCCAGGAAGCCATTGAGGGCAGAAAGGGATTACCAATAATCAGCCAGGGAAAACCTGATGGACGAAAGGGATTCAATTAGGGGAGAATAAGGTTGTTGCAGCTGAGAAACGGATACCCCTGGAGGGGGGTTGTTCCTTCCGCCTATGGATCCCTTGCCTCCAGGCACAGTGGGGCCATTTTACCTCCTGAGGTAGTACAAAAAGTGTCCATCCAATACTGATGTGGGAAATGGGAATTTAGATAATATCCCGTCACCAAACAGGAACAATGTGGACTTATCACCCAGGAGAAATAGTGACGGTTTATTTCAACAGAATCCTAATAACAGCCGGGGTGTCACCCAGATTCTGATTCAGATCACAAAACAAAGTACTGGACAGCAGCTGTAACAACTGACGACCTATGCTCACAATCTATAAAATGGCCTTCCATTAAGGATTGGTGACACTGGTCGTCGGAGTCATTAGAGGTGCCAGCTGGCCCCAGTCACTGGCCAAAGATTAAACAGACACCTACAGCGGGTGGGAGGATCAATAGCAGCTGAAGTTAGTGCTGCCCCTTGAGATGGATTTTAAAGGGCAAACAGGAGTTTTCCTCCTTTTATAGTTGAAAAAATCCCCATCAATCTGTAAGAGAGTTTTGTATAGGATTAAAAATGAGTACTTCTTTTTAAGCAGGGCTGCTTTAAGGCCAACCTTTCACCGTTCTATCCAATGGAAAACTGATACACCAGTGTGGATAGAGCAGTGGCCCCTTAAAAAGAAAATTCAGGTTTTAGATATAGTACAGGAACAGTTGACCAAGGACACTTAAAACCTTCTAAGTCCTTGAATTCCCCATGTTTTTGTGAAAAAGAAATCTGGAAAATAAGGATTTAAAGATTTAAGAAAAGGAATGAACAGATGGAAACTATGGGAACTTTCAGCCTGACTTCATCTCCTACTCGTTTAGAGAATGGTCTTTTTCATAGATATTAAGGATTGTTTCTTTCTATCCCTCTGGATGGAGGATATGAAAAGAGTTTTTCATGCCCAGCGTTAACTTAGCTGAGCCTTATAAAAGATATGAAGGACAGTTTTCCACAGGGAATGAAAAAACAGCCCCTTATTTAAAGTAAATTTTTGCTCTTTCTTAAAGAAAAGCATTCCAAAAGTTAGCATTAAATTTCATGAGACATTTTGGATGAGACCTAGGAAAAATGTTAGAGGTGTCTCAAAAGACCATGAAACACAGGAATTAAAATTATAATAACAGAAAAAATTCAAAGAATGTCCTTTTCAATATTTGGATAAAAGATACCCTAAAGGTGCAAGTTCAAAAAACCTCCTTAGAAAAAAAGCTAAACACATTGAAGATTTTCAGAAATTGATAGGAGATATCCAAATGATGGACCAGTGTTAGGCTTGATACCTATCATTACAACCGTTATATGACATTTTAAGGGGAGACAGTGTTTAAATTCACCACGCCAACAAAAGAAGCTCAAGAGGGTTTGAGGAAAGTTGAACTCTTATCAATTGTTGAAAGAGTCCTAAAAACCCTTTGAGATATGGGTTTTGCCAAAAGAGGACCCCAGCAGTCCTTATAAGGACACAATGTGATAATGGTGAACCTCCCAGCACAAACCAGATCAAAGCCTTACACCTACCCAGTGCTTGTTTAGAATTTTATTAAAGGCCACTAAGAGCAGTACAATTATCTGGGGAAAACCTGATAAGATATACACCTTTTTATACAATACACAAATTTGTGTGTTTAGACATCCCAGAGTGGAAATTTTATTAGCCATGGTCCAAATTTTTTACATGGGTCTCCATTAAAGATAATAGATATTACATAATTGAGATGGACCCTTGAAGAAAAGTTTCAAATTCCTCTTCAAGGACCAACAATCTTCACGGATCATCCAAACATAATATTTGTGCTTGTACCTCTGATCTAACTATAAAGAGAGTAGTCAGAACTCCTTTTCATCCACTCAGCAGAATGAATTTACATCATTCTAGCTCTTATTATTATCCAGGAGACTTAAAATATAATATCTGATTCGGCCATTCAGTAGGGTGGTACAAAGAATTCCAAGCCCAAATAAAATTTGCAGCCTCTAATATATATGCTCTTTAAGAAACTTCAAAAAAGTAGAAAGCATCCAGGTAAGATCTTATATTACATGTCCATTCTGTGGACTTCCAGGTCCCATATTTGATGGCAATTCAAAGGCAGATAGCCTTCTAACTATTTGGTCAATACCCCTTTGTTCCAAAAGCTCAGGCATTCATTCTAAATATCATCAGGCTCCGAGCTTTCGTTTCAAAGAATAACAAAAAAGATAGTAAAAGCCTGTGTTGCCTTCCTTTCCCAAGCTCCTACACTGCCTCCAGGGGAACCCTCGTGGTTTGAGACCCAATGAAATCTGGCAAAATGGATGTACCCTTATAAATCTTTTGGTCGTCTTCTTTCATCCATGTTGTGTAGAACCTTTTTCGTTCACTTTGCAATCCAGCAGCAAAAGAGACAGCCCAGGGTCACTAATTCCTATACAAGCATTTGCATTATGGGCCAAAAAAAAAAAAGACAATGGTCCTCTTATATTAAAATTTTGACACTTTTTAAAGTATAAATTTTACACACCACGGATACCTTTTAATCCTCAAGGACAGGCAATAGTGGGAGGAGAAACAGAGATATTAAGACACTACTCAAAAACAAAAGAAAGGGGGACCAAAGGTAACCCTAGAGAATTCAAATCAGTCTTTATACTATTAACTTTTATTTTGACAAAAGAATTGGCTCCGGGCTGACAGGTTTTATAACCCCGGAAGGTCAGTGTTCAAAACAGCTCCACATCTTTAGATAACCCGGTGATGTGGAAACCCAGAAAGTGGTGAAAGGAAAGGACCAGATAGGCTAACTGCTTTGGGGAGAGGTTTCTTGTATCTCACAGGTGGAGAAGGAATCAGATGGGGTGCCAAGGCCTATTCCCGCCTTGTCCTGAAGAGCGGACAGACCTTGAAACAAAGGAGAAACCAAGAAAACGGGGTGGTGCTGTTGTGTTGTCCTACCATTGAAAGAGCGTGGCAAAGTTAGGGTTTGACTCATGGAACAAAGATTGTTGGATTTTCAAAACCCCGGAATCATTGATTCTGGCCATGGATTGAAAACCTGGAATCTTGTTCTTGAGACATGAAAACCCTCAGAATCATTGTCTCTGGACATAGGATTAAAACTCTCAGGAATCATTGGTTCTCTGGACAAGGATTTGAAAACTCTAGGAATCATTGGATTTCTGAGAAATGATAAGACTGTTACAACATTCAAAATCTCTGGAATCATTGGATTCCCTAACACATAAAAAGATTTTTCAGGACTTCAAAACTCAGGGGACTTGGATTCACATTGAAACAATGGAAAGATTGGTTTTGACATTCTTGGCTGCTGAAAAGGTTTGTGACTGTTGTTTTAATACCACCTTCTAGGACTTCTGGTGATCTTTCCAACACCATGTTGATTTATATTGTTTGCTATTCTGCTACTTTGTGTACAATTCATGTTTGTTAACCAATCGGCCTATGACTGAGGGGAGGGTTTCCCAATAGCCTCTGCGAGCATGTGCTTTGTAATACCTCCCATGCTGATGGATTTTGTATAATAAGACCCTTCAGCCCAGAAACCTCTTAACCTCCATTTCCCTTTGGTGTTTTCATCTCCCCTTCCTGAGATGTCAGGGGAGGGCGGATCATCTCCTTTTTATGCTTTCCCGCCTTTTTCCTGAGAAGTCAGGGAGGCTGTGATCACCTCCTTTGGGTTTCACCTCCTTCCTGAGAAGTTGGGAGGCTGGATCACCTCCTTGGGGCTCTGACCTCCCTGAGGGAGTCAGGGATGGCATGAGCACCGTGTTCTAAAATAAAAGAAAGGGAAATGTAATGGGTGAGGTTTGAGTGATGATGAGGTCCCAAGTACATGAGGCTAGATATAATTGGGCTATACTTATTAATATACATGATTGATTAAGAATGGTCCCTGCCCACTCTCCTTGAAGTCCTGATGTGTTGTATAGGAAATGAGTTTTGGTGGGTGGAGGCAGGAGGGAAAAGAAGCTGGGAGAGATTCTGAGCAGACCAGCTGTGGTTGTTGGCTGCTGGTGGTTTAGTTCTTGACTAGCTGACAAATTTATCCATTTCTTCCACCTCCAATCCTTCTTCACTGAGAATAAAGACTGACGATTTTCCCCTAACCTGAATTCCTGTCTCGTGCTGATCTTAAAATACACGATCTTAACAGTTTAAATATACAGAACTTTGGGTTGTTTAATTTCTTAAAGGTAAATCACATTTTCAATATATTATTCACCATCCTCCTTCAAAAATTAAATCACCAAATATTAAGGTATATGTTGATTTAGTTTGAAAAATATATTTTTGATATACTTTTTTTTTCTATTTCATTTTCTGCAACAGATGTTGGCACAGCAACTATGAATATTTTCATTCTAGATTGTTTGTTTATACTCAACAACACCACAAATTGTCTAAACCTTTATTTTCTATCAAGAATGCATTCAAAGGATTCATATGCCATGTGAAGAAGTTCTAGTTACATATCAAATGGTTTACTAATAGTGAATTGTGATTCACAACTGCAATACTGTACTAATACACACAAGGTTGAATCTAGAAGGCTTCTCACTAACTTTCATTTGTTTTCTTCTGTGCTTTTCCAAGGAAATCCAAGGAATATTTGACTTTTAACTCCTCTTAAACTCTTAGAATCTTCAATTATCTTGAAATCATTAGGTTAGCAGGAAACATCTAACCAGACAAGTTTAAGAAATTCATAGAAAGGTGACTTGCTTCTGAACTTTAATAGCAAAGGATTAATTATAATTCATTTTATAATGCTATAAAATATTTCTTTCTTCTTCCTATTCGATCCAGGGGTTCAATCACATTACTTGCCAATCTCATTACAACAATTAGTATAGTCTCTAATTAATGTCCTGATATCACAGGTCTTCAATCTGATCCATCTCAACTTGTTGTATAGGACAGAGAGTTAGCATGCCTTGAATACTAGAGAATCAGTCTTGGAGCCAGGGAGACGTATAAGCAAAGTTTCACATGTTTTGTAGATTACACGGTTGTTCAATCATTTTTAATCATGTTTTCCCTTCATGACCACATTTGGGGTTTTCTTAACAAAGATACTGGAATATTTTGCCATTTCCTTTTCCAGCTCATTTTATAGATGATGAAGTAAGGCAAACAGAGTTAAGTGGCTTGCTCAGGGTCATACAGCTAGTAAGTGCCTGAGGCTAGATTTGAACTCATAAAAGATGAATTTTTCTAACTATACCACCTAGCTGCCCATATGACACTCAGCAAGTAATGAAATCTTAAATTGTTTTAGGTAATTTTAAAAAATGCATTCCTTTTTTTTAAATGGGGTACAATAGTTTAAAAAAAACAAAATGTTTATCAAAATTTTAAGTAAAAAATACAGGAAGGAAATAATGAGATAAAGGAAACATTATGTAAAATCTTCAAAGAATTGGTTTCAATTGTCTTAAGTTTGGAGTACAAGTTCCAAGGATTCATTCAATAATATAGTATTTTTTTTTTTAAATTTCAGTGGCCTGGTAAATCCTTCTACTGGCAGAGATTTGCAAGTCATCTCTGACCTATTATCTAATCTTAGAAAATTGTCTGCTCAATAGTCACATGGCTAGTAATAATCAAAGGTGGGATTCATGTTCCTTCTAAATTATTCCTAATTAGAGATTCAAGGAAAAAAATAAGGATAAGAGAAATTAGAGAAAAAGCAAAAAACTACACACACACACACACACGCACACACACACACATGATTATACATATGAGGGCAAAATTGTCTGCAAAAATAGAATGAAAGCCAAGAAAAGCTAATTAAAATGATGTTGAAAAGCATTATTCAGTGGTGTTAAAGTCTGAAAATCATCCTGTGTAAAGTCTAGGTAAAATCATGTACCATGTAATAATTACCAGAGAGGGAACTTTTCACCAAATAAATTTAGCAAAATGTTGATATTGTCTAAGTCATGATTTTTGTCATATTACAAAGCAAAATGCTAAAATTGAGATTTTCAAATGAATCAAAAAGGAAACAAAACAAATGATTACAAAAACAATAACCACAATAAAATTTTGTCTTCCCCTTTAACAAGAAAAGGAAGGCTTATTCAAGTTTTATTTAAACAAAAACTGATTATGAAAAATTGCATGCAATCCAAGAAATGAAATTGTAGCTTATATTTATCTAGCACTATAATATCTTTGAAGGTAATTCAACTATTGTGGTTTCAGTTTTATATATGAAGAAGTGGAATGCATAATAGGAATATGAACCCAATTCTGACTCTAATTTTGATGCTTGTTCCATTGTATACTACTACAAAAGGAATCCCCAGAATGACAGCTAAAGGAAGAAAAATAGGATAGATGATGGGGAGGATGTGGGAGGAAAAAAAGAAAGATAGATTATGTAGCCTTCATTTGTAAAGCCAATCATTTCAGTGATATATAAACCACATGTTTACAAATTCTGGATTGTCACTTTGGTACAAAATGGGTTGTGGGTTTGACTGATATCCAAATCTACTTGAATAAATATCAGGAGTAATCATCACATTTTGTCTCTCATTAGCTAGGCAACCACTATCTGGCATCTACGTGTTTCTTCTCCTAAGATGATATCCTATTCCTTTCTTTCATATTCTAGACAGCAGAAATACTTGATCGATACTTGCACAACACAGAGAGGTAGCACAATATACTGGTCACTGGTCTTAGAAGACTATTATTACTTCTTACTTCATATGAAAAAAATAGTAGGAATGCTTTCCTCATCTAATTTATTATATTGTAGAAAACAATGTACTTTGTATATTTTAGAAGGTAATGGAAATATGAGTTATATGCCGTAGAAAGAGACCTGAGTTTCCTCCTCAGTAAAATGTTTTGTAGATAATGTCTGGGATAATGACAATTCCTACTGTTTGACCTTAAAAATTTCCAGAAGTATATTTTTTCCTAAGAGTTAAAAGAGAATGACATGTGTACATGCAATTGTGTTATAATGCTTATTTTAAAGATGTGTGTTTATTATTAAATAATTGATATATTACAGAAAAATTTGAGCATAAGAAAAAAATTACTTATACACAGTTTTGTCTGGAGGAATCTGAGTGAACACAGACAACTATGACCAGTCAAATTCAGCTATATAGAAACAAACAGAATACACAAAAACATGCATTCAAACATCTACTAGCTATCTTAGTTCACATCATGTGTTACCTGACAAGATTGTCTTTTGGCATTTTTTCACATTCGTAAACTTTTTTTTTAATCTTTTGTTTTTTTAGAATTCTGAGAAGGCAAACAATTTGATGTAAATTATACATATGAAGTAATGCAAAACATATTTCTATATTAGCCTTGTTGAATAAGAATAAAAGACCAAAAATCCCAAAAACATAAAGTAAAAGAAAAAAAAATGTGTTTTGATCTGCATTCAAACTCTTATCAGTTCTTTGACTGGAGGGAGATAGCATTTTTATCATAATTGTCTTCAGAATTATTTCTGATCAATATATTGTTCAGAATAGCTGAGTCATTTTCAATTGATCATAGTACAATGCTGTTGTCATTGTGTGCTTTGTTCTCCTGACTCTGCTCACTTCACTTGTTATCAGTTCATGAAAATCATCCTAGGTTTTCTGAAGCTATCCCATCAATCATTCTTTAGAGCACAATAGTATACCATAATAATTATATACCATTGCTTGTTGAGCCATCTCCCAATTTACAGTCATCCTCTCAATTTCTAATTCTTTGACTCCACAAAAATGATGAAATGTATGTGTCTATTTACAAATACAAATGGTTTCTTTCTCTTTCACTTTAATCTCTTTTGTACACACATCTAGTAGCTGAATTGGTGGGTCAAAGGATATGCACAGTTTAATAGTTCTTTAGACATAGTTCCAAATTGTTCTGCAGAATGGGTGGATCAATTTATAATTCCAGCAATATTGCTGTAGTCTAAATATTTTTCCACATTCCCTTCAGCATTTGTTATTTTCATTTTTGTCATCTTAACCAGTATGACAATTATAAAATGGTACCTCAAAATTTTCTTAACTAATATTTCTTTAATTATTAGTGATTTAGTGCATTTTATATAATTTCATAGCTTTGATTTCTTCTTTTGAAAACTACCTATTGGGGTTGGAGCCAAGATGATAGAGTAAAGGCAGGAATTTGCCCAAACTCTCCTCCAAACTGCTCCAAATTTCTTTAAATAATGACTAAACAAATTTTAGAGCATTGGAATACCCAGAAAGAGACAACTTAAAAGCTCAACAGAAAAGATCTGTGGTACCAAAGTGGGAGTCCAGCATTCAGTTCCAATGCAGGGTACTCCAGCATAATCTCGCACCCTGCCCCAGCCCAACAATTTCATTATCTATATATCTGATAGATAATTTTTTTTTGCCTTCCTCTAATCTGCTTATATTATCATATGTACAGCTTTGAGTTTATCTTGATGTATTTTACAAGAAGCTGATCTAAGCTACTTTCTACCAGAATGTTTTCCAGTTTTCCCACAATTTTTGAAAAATAGTGATTTCTTGCCTCAATAGCTAAGATCTTTGGGTTAACCAAACATTAAGCTGTTATGGTGACTTGCTTCTATATATTGTAAGTTTAATCTTTTCCATTGATCAATCACTCTTATTTTTGTCCAGGACCAGATTGTTTTAAGCATTTGAATCCCCTTCCTTCATACTAATTTTTTTTTTTTCATGGATTCTCTTAATATTCTTAACCTATTATTATTCTTCCAGATGAATTTTATTATTTTTGTATAGCTTCATGACATTATTCCTTGGTAGTTTGATTGGCATGACATTGAATAAATGATCTTGTTTTTCTTCAACATCTCCTCTCTCCGTGCATTTATATTGTATTTTCCTCATACTTAAAACTTTTAAGTCCTCCCCACTACCTTAGAGTTCCAGTTTTCTTCTTTTTTCTATAGGTCTTTTCTGGTCATACAAAAAATAAATAAAATAAAATAAAATTTTATGGCATTAAAAACTATTACATTTATTTTTAAAAAGTAATATAGAAACTTGTCCTTTGGAACAACTTGACTTGTCCACATATAGGCTTTGCTCTTCTCATGGAATAAATGGACAAAGCAGGTATATCAAAAGCCAAACTAAGTTTTCCAGACTTTACGCTTCTATTGCTGGCAACACATGAAAGGCTTTTGTGACTCATCTCCAAGGTGCTGCTAGAATTTAGTCCTATGCTGGAATTTTGAGCATGCTTGGTTTTTATTTCTTTTTCATTTAAACAGAAGTGCTGTTCTTTGCTTTGCTACATTATTCTTTTTGCTCTCAGGCCATTAGCAATGTTCTCATAAGGTCAAAGCTACTGTAAATGGAAATTTCTAACCTGCAGCAGCCAGACATAGTATTTTAGTTTGTTTATATTTTAGACATCTCTGCACTGATTTTCTCCCCCAAAGCCCTCCATGCTCTTTATTAGTGAGTCTCATGCTTACTGGGTCGATATCCTCCTAGAGAGAACATCATAACTGTAGGTTTATCTTTGTCCTTGCCCTTGCTATGTGCCTGTTTGGTAACTACTGCAGGCTTTTTGGAATTCATTTGTTGCCCTTTCCTCTGGCCAAATATTTCTTTATACTGACAGGCCTCCTGGTATTCTCTGACTTCTTGGCTCTCTCCCCATATTCCCCTGTCCCTAGTTTCCCTCTGACTGCTGTGATACTGAAGACTATATGATGGCTTATAATTATAGTACAAGAGTCATTAAATCAAAAACTTTTTTCTGAGTATGTCCTTCATCTTGGAATTTTTGAAGTGAAGCAAAAAAAAAAATTCAGTGCATCATAATTATTTATTGTTCATCATTGAATTATAGTGTTCCTAAAAGTCTTGGTTGCCTTGCCCTTGCTCAGAATACATTGCCTGAATTGCAGAAACCTGTTAAAGGTAAGTTTCAAGTTTTACTTTCTTGTTAAACTTCTATAGTTATCTCATAGCTTATGTACAAATTATTAAAGTTCTTGGTATCTATTATTTACTTGGAACTAATAATGTAATGCCTTTTATTGGTAATTGTCACTACATGTATAAATAAGTTTTATTTTTTAAAAATAGATTATTACGACTTGCAAGGATTCAACCCTGTAATTTGTCCCTCACAGTGCTTAATAATGGCTCTTGCAGATAATAGATGCTCAACAAATATGTTTGCTTGGAGACACTGCTATATGAGTGTAAGGATGTGACTGAAAATACAATTATGTTATCAGACAGTTAACTATTTTTAATTAAATTACTACTATATGCTATGCATTCTGCTAAATTATGGGGATACAAAGAAACAGGTAAAAACACAAAGCAAAGAAAAATGAAAACACTTCTGAGAAATTCACAAGAGGGATTAAGGAATTTTATTCTCATTGAACCTTTGTTTTATTGTCAAAACTAAATCTTCTGTCACTGGTAATGCTCTAAAATATATTCCTCTAAATATATTCAGGACTAAAGTAGTGCTTTATACTGCAACCAAACAAGAACCAGAATGGATCTGGACAACTATTAGTCATTAAGATTTTATAAATGCTTATCATATGCCAGGCAATGGAGATACAAACACATACAAAAGAGTCCTGTCCTCAAGGAACTTCCATTCTGATGGAAGAGAAAACATGTAAATAAATAGGTACTAGATATATACAGAGTAATGGAAGGCAATCTAAATAGGGAAGGCATTATTGGCTGTTTAGTCTTTTGAAACTGAATCCATTTGGAGTTCCATTAGCAAATATTCTATAATCTTTTGCCATTTCCTTCTCCATTTTACAGATGAAAAACTGAGGCAGAGTTAAATGACTGGGAGCACACAGATAGTAAGTATCTGAGGCAGATTTGTACTCAGGAAGATGAGTCTTTCTGACTTCAGGTCCAGTGCTCTATTCACTGGGCTACTTAGCTGCCCAGTTGGGGGGACCAGGAAAGCCTTACTCAAATTTGAGCTAAATCTTCAAGGAAGTCCAAAAAGCAGCTTCTTTTTGGGGGACAGAACCTTCCAGGAATGGAGGACAGCCAGTACCAAAAGTATGGAAATGGAGAATAGATTACTATGTTGGAGCAGCTTCAGATAGGCTAGTGTTGTTGGATCACATCATATGAAGAAGGGACTAGGGTATCAGAATACTGGAAAGGTAGTAAAGTGTTAGGTTATAAAGAAAAGTAAATGCCAAATAGAGGGTTTTATATTTTTATTCCAGAGATAATAGGGAGCCATTGAAACTTATTGAGCAGGAATATGAAATGATTTGACCCATATTTTAGGAAGAACAGCATGGCAGCATAAAATTAGATCAGAGAGAGCCTTTGAGGCAGAGAGACCTGTTAGAATGCAATTTCATTAGTTAAAGAGAGAAGTAAGAACAGCCTAACTGGCATTATGGCCCTATGAATAGAGATTAGGAAATAGATTAGAAATGTACTGAAGGCTAAAGTGACAAGATTTGACAAGTAATTTGATATGGGAATTAAATGTAAGTGAGGAGTTGGGGATGATACAGGGTTGTAAGAGTAGTTGTATTTTAGGCAATAGGGAAGGTTGGCAAGGGTATGGTTTGAGGTAGATAGTAGGGAATGTGACGGGGATTAGATATGTTGAGTTTGAGATGCTTTAGGGGCATATGGTTTTAGATGTTAAAAAAGAAATTAGTGCTATCTGATTACAACTTAGGAGAGAAGCAAGAGCTAGATATACAAATCTGTGAATCATCGTCATTATAACTGAATTCATGGGAGCTGATAAGCAATGTGAGAGAGTACAGAGTAAAAAGAGAAGAGAAGCAAGGAGAGCCTTAGGAGACACTCATGATTAGTTGGACATGAATGAAGTGCCAGCAAAATGACCAGGAATGGGTAGTTGGAAAGATAAGAAGAAAACTAGTAGAGAGTTACACATACCCATGCACGATTACACACATGCAATCACCACACACCTGCAAATTTTTTAAAAAAGAGCATAGCTAGAAGAAGATGATTGATGATTCCAAATGTCACAGAGAGGCCAAGAAGGATCTAGAATGAGAAAAAGGCCATTATATTTATTATTCCCTGGTAAATTTGGAAAGCACAATTTCAGTTAAATGATGAGATCAGAAGCCAAATTACAGAAAATATAGAAGAAGGTAAGATAGAAGGATGTGGAGATAGTGAGCATCAATGATTTTCTTAAACAGTTTAGTCATGATAAAATATAGAATTATAGAGTGCAAGATGGTGGGAAGTGATAGGAGCAAATAATATTTGTTGTTTTATTTGTTTATATAATATGGGGGAGATATAAGTATGTTTATAGGCAACTAGGAAGAAATTAGTAAAAATAAATTTGAAATATGTGTATATAAGAGAGAGAAAGAGAGAGACAGGCAGACAAACAGACAGAAAGAGAAATAGAGAGGAGGGTGGAAGGGAGAGGGGAACAGTGTGGTGTTCTTCTTCTTTTATATAATATATTGGTTCTCTGGGAGCACATTTCTTGGGGAGGTTTCCTGGAGGCAGTCTTAGTTTCAATTCAGAGTAATAATCACTCCAAATACAACCAGCTGATAAAATCCAAACGTTTATTTCTTATCTCTTTCCTTGGGCCGGTTAGCTTTTTTAGAGGCCTATCTCTCTGCTTGGTTCCAAGAGTTCTTGCAGCTTGTCCTTTGCCTCTGCTTTTTTCAGCCTCCAGCCAGCACAAAGGTGGAAGATGGAATGAATCTGACTTTGCCTCTGAGAGTGGGCTTGTGGACTTCTGTATCTCCCAGAGTGCTGTTTGGTCCTGAGAGCTTCTTGCTTATATGCTGTACACTGAGTACACACCAATCATTATATCACTGGGAAACCATTATTTGTTGTATGATTAAATCAATGCTAAACTAGATTTAAACATTGTCTCCTCAATTCCACTTAGTACGTTGTTTCAAGTTCTGGCCCATAACATCTCCTTGCAGGATCAGATCAATCATACTGAACCATGCTAGATGATTATTGTCTCTATCAACTCTAATGAGTTAACACTTTGTAAGGATTCCAACAGAAGAGGAAAAAGGGAGAGAGGGAGGAAGACAGATAGACAGACAGAAAGATACACAGAGACACAGAGACAGAGAGGAGAGGTTGGTTAAAAGGAAAGAGGAGAATGAGAGGAGACAGAGATAGAAATGGAGACAGAAAGTGAAAGACGTATGATATAAATCAGGTGGCAGTTTACAGTACTTGTAATCACAACTGTCATGGATGAGCAATTTAATAATTAATAATGAGGATAAGAAGTGAGTACATTGATGCTAAAAGGCAACATAGCTGAGTTCCAAACATTGGAGGGGTAATGAGTATTTGGGTTGTGGGAAATCAAAAACAGGAAAGGAAGAACACTGGCAGCAAATCTAAGCATAAAATCATGGGTTCTAGAACATGATCAAAGATCAATCTATTTAATATCCTTACTTTACAGACCAAGGAACTGAGACATAAAGCTTAAGTAACTTGTCCAAAGTCACACAGATAGTATATCCCATGTTGGAATTTGAACCCTGTCCTTTTTATTCTAAATTAAGTAATTTACCCTTTACACCATGCTTCCTTATCAATTTATGTTTTGAAATTCAATTTTTGTTATCAAATATGCTTATGAAGAGGATTAGGAAGTAGAAAGGATGCAAACAGTATTTTGGACAGCTTGGCTTAGGGAGAGTTAGAGTGTAAGACATATTTATTGACAGATTTGCTTTGCTTACAAATTTGCTGCTGGGGTTTCCTTTTTAATGAGTATTGGCATGTGATCCTTGAAGCCTCAGACACCAATAATTGTATGCCAAAGTCATATCATTACCTATTTTCTAGTTCTTTAAGCAGTGATTGATACTCATCCACCTGCCCAGTTTCCTGCTATTATAGTCTACAAGCCCATGACTAAATGGTGCCATTTGACTATATTTCCTTGTTTTCTTAAAATGTTTTTTCAGTCAAGTCTGCTAACTTTTATTTTAGTTCATTTTTACCATGAATTCACAATGATGCCAATGGAATTGCTCAAGTAATTCATGTAGCAGTTGTAGCAAGTTCACCTGGGAATATTTCAATGTCTCTAATGGGATCACTGAAGTAGAAATCCTAGAAGGTTTAAGCTGGAAGGACCCCTAGACATCATTTAATTCATTCCTCTTATTTTATAGATGAGATTACTAAGACCCAGATAGAGAAATTGTTTTGCCCAAAGTCATGAGAAATGAAATATAATTATTTGGAACTGTTTTGAATATTATAATTTCTTTTGAAATCTCTTTCTTAAATCACTATGAAATCCTATTAAAGTAGTCAAATTATATGCTACACTTCTTTATGGTTTGTGTCTAAGCATTTGAAAGAGAATTTTTAGATTTAGATAACTGTAAAAGCATAGCAAACCAAGTATTAAAATGACAGGCATAGAAAATCACATTGCTATTGTTATTATCTTATATAATTCTAAAAGAAATAGAATAAAAAGGACCATTTAGAATTTGCTTTCCAGTTGGCATGACAGATAAGTCCATTATTCTTCAGTGGAATTGACTCCCCATGAATTTTAGACCATAGAGCAACTAATTTGAGGTGAATGGGATTTTGTACAAGGGCAACCAGAAGGGCACATTTCTTTTTTGACTGTCACAAACATTCCTGTGCCTGACACCTAGAAGTAAAACTTACAACTATCCCCGACCTTCATCTTCAGAATCCCCTTGTTGTGACAACTTTTTTGCTGAATCTACATTCACTGAAACTCACCAGTCCCTGAAAAAGAGAGAAGGGGGACTTATAGGTGGCTAAGTTCGAATATTCAACTATGCTATTGTTTTCTATACCATTCCATTCCTTACAACCAGAAATACACACTTGATTTTGACTCAGCTGTAACCTTGTAATTATAGTTTCAGATTTAGACTGAAGAAGATTACAAATGAACAAAGGTCCATCAGTGAATAGGAAAAAATGTCACTACATACTCTGCCTCTGTAGAGTTATATTAAAATTGGAAGTTCTGTTAGTTTGAATGTTAATCCAAATGTTCAATACCACTAAAGCGAGAGTTGGTGGAAGATACTACATTAATTTTGTATTTTTATTTGATAAAGTGTTTAGAGAATAGGGTGTGCAATACTTAGCTAATGAAGATCAGTTAGAAAAGCTTTATAAATAATCTTTTTTCTCTAGTTATATATACTTTTTAGACTAGGGACTTTAAAGGATAAAAAGCTATACAGACACACAGGCACACACAACAACAACAACAAACAACAAGAATGAATACCCAACTTTTTAATTCCACCTCTAAAAATCATTTTGGGTACCTCCAACAGAATCAACTCCAACCCAAGAAAATGATAGTCTCAGACATCAGCAAAGGGCTGTCATCAGTTTTATTACTTGTTTCATGTTTGCACTAAGAAAAACTAAAATGTAAGCTGTGGACATTCAGAATTTTCAAATTATCTATATTTCAGAAAGGAAAGTAATTTTATAGTTTCCTGTCAAGGAGAATAACATAATTTCAATGGCTGATATTTGAATCAGTTGACTAGTAATTCTAGCTGGGCTCTATTTCTATCAGTTCATCCCTATATATATTTTAACTTTTCTAAATCACAAAAATTATGTCTCTAGCTCTTACAATCAATCAATGAGAGTTTACTAAGTTCTATCAGGCAAATTCACAATAGAGTTTAAGTGAATAGCATATAGCAACACTAAGGTGGTTCAGAATCAAAGGATACATTTAAAGATTAGTCAAGGAATACCCTATTTTAACTAAATTACATGATTAGGAGCATGGAAGCCTCCAGAATGAAGAAGCTCTCAGCAAGCTGGAGGGAGAGTTACAGCAGCTGGTTCTAAATACTAGCATCATCTGACAAAAACTGATCTTGGAAGAGTAGGGCTATGGTTTTCTCTGCCTTTTGAAGTTCATTTTATATGCCACGGTGTAGAAGGACTAATGTAAATTAGATGTAAATAGAGATATGTTAGAATCAGCCAGTAAGGACTTTAAAGTGCTGATTTTAAATTTTCAGTGTGAGCATTTATATCTCAGAAATTGACAAATGCAACAAATCAGGGCTTGGCTTATTGTTTTATTGATTTTCTATAATTAAGAAAATAGTGGAGAAAATTTTTATTTTTCCTATAAATTTCTTTCTTTCTAATAAACTTATTGCTTTGTGAATCATGGTGGGAGAAAAAAAATCAGAGCAAAAGGGAAAAACTGGGAGATATTAAAAATAATAAAAATACTAATAAAATAATAAAAATGGGAGATATTAAAAAAATTAAAAAATGAACTTAGCATGTATTGATTTACATCCAGGCTTCTTAATTCTTTTTCTGTCCAAAGTCTACTGAGATTGCTTTAGTTTACTGAACCACTGAGAAGAACCAAGTCTTTCATAGCTGATCATCACATATTCTTGCTGTTATTGTGTACAATATATTTCTAGTTCTGCTTATTTCACTCAGCATCAGTTCATGTAAATCTTTTCAGGCTTTTCTAAAGTCAGTTTGTTCATATATATTTTTTTTACCAATAATATTCCATTATCTTCATATACCATAACTTTTTCTGCCATTCCCCAAATGATGGTAATCTACTCATTTTTCAATTCTTTGCTAGCATTAAAAAAGTGCTGCTGCACATGTGGGTCCTTTTCCCTCCTTTATGATTTCCTTGGGATACAGACTCAGTGATGACACTGCTGATTTAAAGGATATGCACAGTTTTATAGTCCTTTGGGTTGGAGAAAATGTTAATGCATTTTAAAGTTAAAATGTCTTAGGTTTATCTTTTTTTAAATTTTTAAAAAGATCTTCTTGTTAAACATTTACCAACTCAATATTTGGTATAATATAAAAATGAGATAGTCCTTATTCTCAAGGAGCTTACATTTTTCTAAGGTATTGTTGCTATTGCTCAGTCATTTTTGTCATATATACTATACTTCATGATACCATTTGGGGTTTTCTTGATGAAGATAATGGAGTGGTTTGTTTTTTTTTCTTCTCCAATTCATTTAACAGATAAGAAAACTGAGACAACCATCGTTAAGTGACTTACCTAAAGTCACATATCTAGTAGATATCTGAAGCCAGATTTAAATTTAGATCTTCTTGACTCCAGATCTGACCCTCTATCTACTGTGCCACCTAGCTTCCCTGCTTCAAGAGTAGTGGTTCTTAAACATTTTGACCTCAGGAGCTCATGATACATTTAAAATTTTTTGAGGATCCTTCCAAAGAGCTTTTATTCACCAGAGTTATGTCTATCAATATTTAAATAATTAGAAATTAAAACATCTTAAATTATCATAAAAATAGTTTTGACATTTTAGACCCCATTCCTTGAGAACCATTGTTGCACTGGGATGCTAATTCATTCACATTCATGTTTCCTGAGGTTCTAGTAGATAACAAACATCCACATAATAAATGCATTAGATTCCTTTTGGGAAAGAACTTAGACAAACACTCTCAAGTAGTTCGTTTTCCTCCCTGCAGTGAATTAAGAAATTACTTTTTTCCCTTCTGTGATTTAGGGAAGAAGGTAAATGAACAGACATCAGAAAAAAAAATGCTAACAAGAGAAATTATCCATTGATTCACAAACCTTCTCTCCCTCCCCCCTTTTTAGTTAAAATTTGAAAAACAGCTCTTTGCTTCTTTGTAAGAAAGATAACTCCACCCCCCTTTATCTTTGCCTGTAGTACTTATTTTAATATAACATTCTACATGGCACCAGGTTTCCCAACATACTTCATTCTTAATTACAACAAAACTCTTTTCAACATAAAAACAATAGTCATCTCCTTGAACACATGTTTTCTTTTCCCGTGTATACAAGTTTATAATTTAAAAACATTTTCTAATATATACTTATGTGGAAATGACTCTCAAGATTTTTTTTAAAGGTGAAATCATTTTATCTATTTATATATTATGTGCAATACAATGCCCATTCCAACAGGAGCAATCTGCTTTATACAAGCAGTGCTAGGATGTTTTCAGGGAAACATCAGTCACATTTAGACCAGCATCTTACAAAAACCTGAAAAGTTATCATTTTGAATAAACTTCATTTGTGGCTAAAACACTCATAATCATCTCAGCACTGACAGATTATCCCCAATTTTTATGGAGTACTTGTTTTTACCATTTAATTAAGAACGGGGAAACTGCAAAGATAAAACTTGATTTTGGTGTTAGTGGGTTTGAGTTTGATATTAATGGTTATTCAAAAGATAAAGTGCATATTGAGATTCTGAACAAATCCACAAGTAGGTCAGAAAGTACCAAATTATATAGGGAAGTTTTGCTTCTTTTTTTGAAATTAGCCTGGAATTAAGTAGATAACTACAATAGTAAATGGTAAGATAATATTAGTCTTTCCTGCCATAAAGTTTAGAAATAATGACTTCTGAGCAAGTAACCCTTCCTAGCATTTGTCAACTTTAGAAGAGAAACGCGGTCTGGGTTTTCTGTTTTCGAAAGTGAGTTAGTCACTCTATTAAAACTCATATGTCCAAGGTTGCCCACTATCACCGTTACTATTTAATATTGTATTAGAAATGATAGCTTTGGCAATAAGAGCTGAGAAAGAGATTAAAGGAATAAGAATAAGCAATGAGGAAACCAAATTATCACTCTTTGCCGATGACATGATGGTATACTTAGAGAATCCCAGAGATTCTACTAAAAAGTTATTAGAAATAATCCACAACTTTAGCAAAGTTGCTGGTTATAAAATAAACCCACATAAGTCATCAGCATTCTTATATATCACTAACAAAATCCAACAGTCAGAGTTACAAAGAGAAATTCCATTTAAAGTGCCTACTGATAATATAAAATATTTAGGAATCTATCTGCCAAGAGAAAATCAGAAACTTTATGAGCAAAATTACAGACCACTTTTCACACAAATTAAGTCTGATCTAACCAATTGGAAAAATATTAAATGCTCTTGGATAGGGCGAACAAATATAATAAAGATGACAATATTACCTAAACTAATCTATTTATTTAGCGCTATACCAATCAGAGTCCCAAAAAACTATTTTAATGACCTAGAAAAAATAACAACAAAGTTCATATGGAAAAACAAAAGGTCAAGAATTTCAAGGGAATTAATGAAAAAAAAATCAAATGATGGTGGCTTAGCTGTACCAGATCTAAAATTATATTATAGAGCAGCAGTTACCAAAACTATTTGGTATTGGCTAAGGAATAGATTAGTTGATCAGTGGAATAGATTAGGTTCAAGGGATAAAACAGTCAACAAATATAGCAACCTAGTCTTTGACAAACCCAAAGATCCCAGCTTTTGGGATAAGAACTTACTGTTTGATAAAAATTGCTGGGAAAATTGGAAACTAATATGGCAGAAACTAGGCATTGATCCATACTTAACGCCGTACACCAAGATAAGGTCAAAATGGGTTCATGACCTAGGCATAAAGAATGAAATTATTAATAAATTAGAGGAACATAGGATAGTTTACCTCTCAGACCTGTGGAAGGGGAAGGTCTTTATGACCAAAGCAGAACTAGAGATCATTACTGATCACAAAATAGAAAATTTCGATTATACCAAACTGAAAAGTTTTTGTACAAACAAAACTAATGCAGACAAGATTAGAAGGGAAGCAATAAACTGGGAAAATATTTTTACAGTCAAAGGTTCTGATAAAGGCCTCATTTCCAAAATATATAGAGAATTAACTCTAATTTATAAAAAATCAAGCCATTCTCCAATTGAAAAATGGTCAAAGGATATGAACAGACAATTCTCAGATGAAGAAATTGAAACTATTTCTAGTCATATGAAAAGATGCTCCAAGTCATTATTAATCAGAGAAATGCAAATTAAGACAACTCTAAGATACCACTACACACCTGTCAGATTGGCTAAGATGACAGGAAAAAATAATGATGATTGTTGGAGGGGATGCGGGAAAACTGGGACATTGATGCATTGTTGGTGGAGTTGTGAACGAATCCAACCATTTTGGAGAGTAGTTTGGAACTATGCTCAAAAAGTTATCAAACTGTGCATACCCTTTGATCCAGCAGTGTTACTATTGGGCTTATATCCCAAAGAGATTATAAAGAAGGGAAAGGGACCTGTACGAATGTTTGTGGCAGCCCTTTTTGTAGTGGCTAAAAACTGGAAACTGAATGGATGTACATCAGTTGGAGAATGGCTGAATAAATTGTGGTATATGAATATTATGGAATATTATTATTCTGTAAGAAATGACCAACAGGATGATTTCAGAAAGGCCTGGAGAGACTTACACGAACCGATGCTGAGTGAAATGAGCAGGACCAGGAGATCATTATATACTTCAACAACAATACTATATGATGACCAGTTCTGATGGACCTGGCCATCCTCAGCAATGAGATCAACCAAATCATTTCCAATGGAGCAGTAATGAACTGAACCAGCTACGCCCAGAGAAAGAACTCTGGGAGATGACTAAAAACCATTACATTGAATTCCCAATCCCTATATTTATGCCGACCTGCATTTTTTATTTCCTTCACAAGCTAAATGTACAATATTTCAGAGTCTGATTCTTTTTGTGCAGCAAAATAACGGTTTGGTCATGTATACTTATTGTTTATCTAATTTATATTTTAATATATTTAACATCTACTGGTCATCCTGCCATCTGGGGGAGGGGGTGGGGGTAAGAGGTGAAAAAGTGGAACAAGAGGTTTGGCAATTGTTCATGCTGTAAAGTTACCCATACACATAACCTGTAAATAAAAGGCTATTAAATAAATTAAAAAAAAAAAACTCGTATGTTTTAATTTCTTAAGGCCACTTTCTTTTACATTTTCTTGTTTAAATGTCTTAACTGAATTCCTAACCCCCTATTGTAATAAAATTTGCATAATTAGTAACACCAAGGAGTAAAATAAGTTTTATTGATTTGATCTCCACAATATCTCTCTCCTCTTCCTTTCCACTCACTCACATGGCCACTAATGTAGTTGAAGTTTCCATTGTCTTCCACTTAGATTATTCTAGTTGCTTGTAACTGGCATCCTTATAATCTTTCCCTTTTTCAATCCATCTCTCACATACTACCAAGCATTAATCTTCTGTATAAAAATATTTAATGACTTTATATTGCCTAGGATATGAAGTATGAATTCTGTTAACTGACATTTGAGGTTCTCCAAAATCTAGTTCCAATTTATATTTCTAGCATTATTTCCTTTTATTTTCCATTCAATCTAGACAATTAAATGTTTTCTGATCTCATGTTATCATTTTCTGCATCTGTATAATTGTCCAGATATTGTCTGAAATGGATACCATTCTTATCTTGGGTTCTTGAAATCCTTCTCTTTCGTCATAGTCCAGGTCATGTTCTATCTATCTCATGAAATAATTTCTTATGCTGCCCTAGTCTGAACTATATTTTACTTAAAGCTGTGCTTATTAAAATATAATTCTTGTGGGATATGATTGTGTGAATCCATGCCTTATGTATATTCGGGGACAACCACAGTAGCCTCCGTCTTGGACACTGCTATCTTTCTCTGTTCTTTCTCCCTGTCTCCCTGTCTGTCTGTCTGTCTGTCTCTTTCTCTCTCTCTCTCTCTCACACACACACACACATACAAAACTTTCCTTAGTCCCTCTGTTAATTTCTTGCCACCCATTCCCTTTAAAGGTAAATGAATATGTCAACAGTGAAATTAAACTCATAAAAAAATGGGGGCTATGAAACCATATGATTAAAGTCTCTGCCAGATGCATATTGATTTAGGAAAACTTTAACATTATATAAATATTTAATCATTTTTTTTATTATTTTGTTAAATATCTTCCAATTATATTTGAATCTAGTTCATCTGCCCTCTTCTTAGGTTCAGTCTAAGTAGACTGCATGTTTGACACCTCTGTTCTAAATATTCTCACAAATCACCAAAAATCCAAAAATTATCTCTCTAAATAACTTGTCAACCACCTGGAGCAAAATTGGATTATTTCAATTTTCTTTATATTGCAAACTACAAATTTTAAGATGCTGATAAAATCACAGTTAATGCTCATATAATTTATTAACATATCAAGGAAAACAGAAAGTTAAATAAATATTCTCAAGATGCAACTGTCTATAATGGGGATCAGATATAGGATCATCTATTTCTTAAATCTTATATCCACCTCATAGACAGATTGAAGAAGCTTTACAATGACATGGATTTAGATTTAAAAGCACAATGCCTAGTAGATAGCAAGCACTAAATAAATATTTACTGAATTGAATTGAAATATCCCAACACGGTGTTCTTGGAAAAGAAAAGGGGGAAAATAAGTTAGTGACTGGACCACACACTCACCAACATAGTAATTTCAAATTCCACTTGTCCTTAATTCCAGTTTACTCCTACCACATACTTGTGTAACACCTGTTTCAAAAAGCTTCTTCTATAGAGACTATTGAAACTGCTATTGTCTCTTAAGAGAAAAGAGAACATAGGAAAATTTAATTGCAGTTATACAAAGTGGTATTCTGAATGAAGATTTAATGAAGATGTCTAAAGAGAAACTGTGGGGTCTTCAGAGAGAAAAGATGAAGAAAACATTTCTTTGGAAAACTGAATAGTTCATTTTGTGAAAAAAATTATAAAGAAAATTCCATAAGAAATAAAACTGTTAAGAAATACAATTTATGAAAATCTGTTGAAAAAACAGAAAGTAGATAGAGGGGGGGAAATTATTCCTGAAAGAACATATAAATTTTAGCTTTTAAGCAGGACAGAGACAATTTTTGAAAAGAGATTTTAATTCTCTACGTTGAACTGGAGAGTAGTACTATGTTGTTGGCAGAAGTAAGGAGAAGTCATCTTTAGTTCTAGTAAAGGTTTGAAATGACTCTGACTATGAAGACCTATCTTATTGAATCTTCAGAAATTTGGGTTTTATCCATGCATGAGTTTGTGTGTGTGTGTGTGTGTGTGTGTGTGTTTACAACTCCTTGGGAAATATTTTTTACAGCTTTAAAATAAATAATTAAAAATTCAATGGTTAGTTAATAATATTGCATAAATAATATTTATTAATAGAAGCAGAAGTTAAGCTTAATTGATTTGATAAATTGAGGAAACTATGGCAATTTAGTGAAAACAAATCAACACATATCCATAGATTACCCTTGAATTTGTGATGAAGAGAATAAAATCATAACAAGTAAAGCAGCAGGCTAAAAGGTGACTCGTGGATGAATATAGTTGAGCAGGTAAAACCCTGTTATGCTGATCTTTTCTCCATTTGCTCTTTGTTTTTGTGGTCCTTTCCTTTCTCACATCTCAATTTCATATCTTTGTCTCCTCTACTTGGCAATCTAAAATATGTAGACAGAAGTTCTTTCCTAAGTACAATAGAAATGCCAATCCAGTTGAGCTGGAATTCTCTATTGGAGAGGTCTTCCAATATGGTTGTAACTGAGTGCTATATATTTACATGGACCAAGTTTCTCTCTTTGTGTCTCTTTTCTTGGTCTCTGTCTCTCTGTCTCTGTCTTTATCTCTCTGTCTTTGTCTGTCTGTCTCTTTCTCTCTCAGTGTGTGTGTATTCCTACTCAACATTTTTAGTACAAGAAGAATGTCTAGCACTTGCAAGGTAATTTTTAAATTGTTGAATGTTTCACTTTTAATTATATTCCTTCTCTTATGCAGGTGACATACACTGCTTATATTCACAGATTTACATTGAATAATACTAGATACATTTATTTGTTGAATGCTGACTGAGGATCTACCATATGCTTAATAAAATAAAAATTAAGCTGTTTTTCTGAATTAAAAAATAAAGAAAATGAAAGTAGTTTAAATTTGGGATAGTGTAAGGTTTTCAATTTAAGTCAATAAACATTTATTAAATGTCTGTGTGTATCTTCCACTGTTCTATGCACTGCAGAAGACTATATATATATATATATATATATATATATATATATATATATCTGACATATTTTCCTACCTTTCATTTCTTTTCTTCCTCTCTGAATATGAGGCTAGGGTAGGCAATGTGGATTATGACTGTAAAACTGTAAATTGGGTCAGGACTATAATTCCTATAATCCTTAGACCGCAAGGCTGTTCTTGATTAAAATTTCTAGGAATTCAATTTCCCAGAAGACTATGTGCTTGGATACAAGGTGATTATGTCATAAGGATTATAGAGATTGTAAAAATGTAGAGTTTTAAAAGGATTTTTTTTCTGAGGTTGGAGGAAAAACAAATGAGGCATTAAAATGGTAATGGTATTGTTCATGAAACCAGCAGTTCTTGCATATCCTTTAGTCTCAATGGAGAGGAAGAAGACAGCAAATTCTGGTGACTTGTGGAAGGTAACAGAAGTAGAAATGAATATATATACACTTCCACATACCCCCGCTCATATATGCACACAAATACCCATATAATACACACACACACACACACACACACACACACACACACACTTCTCTTCCCTCCACTTCCTTTTTCTTTCCTTACCTTCCTTTCCCCCCTTTTTTTCCCATCATTTTCTCTTTGCTAGCAGGATCTTACTATATTGATACTGAAATTAGTGTGGATAGTAATTGGCTTTAATCCTATTTTATCTCAGAACTCCTAAACTCAAGCAATCTATCAGCCTTAGCCTTCCAAATAGCAGCAATAACAGTAAGCACAATACCTGGCTATTTTAAATTTTCAATTTTCAATTATGTTCTAGTTCATTATTTTATTTTTCCTTATGGCAATATTCTCTGACTATTAATTTGTATAGTGTCACTAAATATTTAGATGGGAATTTGATTATAGATATTCCCAAATTTAGTAGGGATGATGGTTCAAACTAGAAGAAGATACTTCAAAATAATCTAAAATATCTCCACACTTTGTCCAAATCTATATTAATCCATTGAGCCATAGGTAGCCTCAACAAAATTTAAATAAGGTGAAGCTTATCTATCTACCAAAGTGAATCTATAACCCTTCATTTCCAAGACTGTCCACAAGCACTAGGCAGAATAGAATAGATAAGAGAGCAAATAGTTTAGATCCAAAATTCAGAGTTTCCCAATCCTTGATATTGCTACTTGCTTATTCTTCTAAATTCTTCCAAAATACTACTTTAGTCACATCATTCAATGCTCAAAATGTTTCACTGGAGTTACAATATTTACCAAACAATATCTTAATTCTTAATAATACTTTATATTACATTTTTATCTATAGGTAGCTATTAGTTCCTCCGGGGAGGGATAAAAAAAAAACAACTATTTATTAAGAGTGTTCAGGCACTATACTAAAAAATTTGCAAATATCATCTCATCTCAACCAATTCTCATTTCTGAGGTAAGTGCTATTAATATCCATCATTTTATAGTTGCATAAACTGAAGCAGAGAAAAGTTGTAAATTGTCCAGGATCAAGTACCTGATGGTGAATTTGAACTTTGTTCTTCCTGGCTCCAAACCCCATGCTCTATTCACTGGTTCACTTTCACATTTCTGAGTGTACATTTGCATTCACCACAGTACCTAGAACTGTCTTTCATGTGACACTGGCTGAATTCTAACACATCTTTTCAAATTCCCACTGAATCTACTTGTGAAAATATTCAAAATGTTATCTAGTATTTCACACTTGAAGACCTCAACTACAGGGTTAAAATGAAGAGAGCTCTGGGCCTAAACTGAATTTAAATATGACTTCAAACACTAGCTGTGCAATCCTCACTAGTCACTTAACCCTCATTTGCCTCAGTTTCCTCATTTATAATATGTGCCAGGCCCATAGTATGTACTATATAAATGCTTATTATTATTATCATTGTTATTTCCATTTAACAATGATTCTCTCAAATGATCCAGTAGAAAAGATTAATTCTGCATATATATATATATATATTTTTCCTGCATTGAAAACCCTTTGAGGATAAGAACCCTGATATCAATTCAATTGAATTCAATTCAATTCATATATATTAAGAGTATATTCTGTGGGAGATACTTGATAGATTCTGAGATTAATCAAATTTAAAGTAATTAAAGACCCAGTGAATTTCTTTATAAAAAATATAAAACATATAGTTCTTTCCAAACAGTAGAAACATGGGAAATAACTTGGTACAAAATATTACCTAGATTGTCAGATAATCTCCCTGTGAAAAACGGATGGGCATTTTAGTTTCCATATGAAATTGTAAAAATTAAATTGGAGAAATGAAACTTAAATTAGAAAACCAAAAGCACAAGGACATCAAAGAATAATCAAGGGTAGAGGTAATCTTTCCCCAAAAGAATATAAGCTCTTTCGGGGCAGGGACTGACTTTTGTAATAAAGGATGATAGCCTGAGATTTGAAAAGAATATTTTGTTTTTTTATCTTTAACCCTCCTCTGTTACCTTCAGGATAGGAAATAAAATACTGCCTTTGGAGTTTCAAATATATATCTATTCACCTAGTCATTCATTCTTACAAGAATGTAAAATAAACCTTTCCTGCATTCATTAGTGAGTCAGTGGAGTTCTTGGTAAGGATATTTTGTTTCTTACATCCCTATTAGATTTTTTCAGTTTATTTATCTAATCACAAGAACGAATTCAGCCTGGCCAAAATATATAGAATACGGCAGATATCAAGATAAAATGCACCAATTAAAAAAAAAAACTTTCCAAAAGAAATAGTTATTGGTTGAATTAATGAAAGAATACTACTCCTGCTCTCCCCCCTCACCCCCCATATACAGGTAGCTAAATGGAAGTTAGTCCTCCATGCCACCTTCTACAACCTTCTCATTATAGCCATCTGCAACTCACTGTGAACTTGATCTACTTCCCTGTCGGCATTAGGCTCTGATATGTGAATTCTTCCATTATTTCACTGTGAACTAAAATTTTATTTCCTGTATTCTCCTTGCCCTTGCTCCTTTCTAATACCTCTTTATCAAATTTAGGAAAAGGTTAGTGCAGTGTTTGACATGTAAGTATTAACTAAATGTTCTCTATCTCTGTCTCCATCAACTGCTCTTTCTTTTTTTCCTCACACATACTATTTGCCTATCTATCCATCCCTCTGCCTATATATCTTTCTATTTATCCCTCATTTGAATAGTTTTCTCCTCCTTCTATTTGCAAACTATTCAAATGCTATTACTATGAAAGTCTGTTTTGAAGCAGGGGCTGCCTGCAGGATTGAGAGTTTGGGTATAGCTATATTTTCCTTTCATTTTGTTAACTGAAAATCAATTTCCTATTTTAAAGGCAGGCACATATCTGTATATCTGTATATCCCTCTATTTATCCCTCCTCAAACAATACTGATGGGGGATAAATATTACAAGATGTACTAATAGATTTAGAATTAAAACTCAGATAACTAAATTTCTATCCAATGTCTTATTTTTTCAACAAATCAGTTTTATGATGATTTTGTAACTCCTGTTTATCTTTTCTAGATTCTCTGCTCTTTTAATATGTTCTTTTTCCATTTTTCTTTTTACTTTATTCCAAAGCAAATTGCCTAGCTGAAAGGTCACTTGGAGCCTGTTTCTGCTTTTCCCTTGCAGGCAGAGGCAGGGATACTTGACAGAGCTGAGGACTAGACAACTGTATCAAAGAAAGAGGAAGAAAGTTATTCTTGTCAGAAGGGCAATACATCTAGCCCCAATAGTGTGCTGAATAGCCTTCCAGGCCTGAGTTACAATAATAATGAAAAAGCCCTCAGGCTGAGCCCTTGAAGGCTAGAAAAGAAAGGAAGAAAAAAGCATAGGTATACAGTATTTATATACATGTAAGGAGGAAAATGAAAATCTCCATGAGGTAAAGTTAAATTCCTTTTGATGTTTTCAGCATTCTGCTCTGAATCTCAATAATCAAGGGGGAGTATTGGTGTATGATTCTTATGAGCCTTAAATGAAAACCTCTGTAAAAGATTTAGTCCCTTTTTCATAGAGTTTCTGTAATCGCACATACTGCTATGGAAATCCGATAATGGCCCCCAAGGTATCAAGAAATGAAAAAGAATTCAGGGAGAAATAAAGCGTGAAAGCCTACAACACATGGGTATTATCAATTCAGCCTCAATCAAGCTGGAGAGGCTGAATCACTCCTAATTCAAAGGGCTCTCTCTTTAGAGATCTAGGCTAGCAATAATTTTCTTTGTGGCCTTTTAGAAGCTTTGCATTCTTCACAATGACAGCATACACAGAGTAAAAGTACAGGCTTCTAAAATATGTAATAGAACATTGAAATAAGAAAAGGCAGGAGGAAAGAAAGATATTTTATTGAAAAGCAAATTGTGGAGCTTAGTTTAAAATTGGACACTTGCCTTTGATGTGCCTGCCTTTAAAATAGGAAATTGATTTTCAGTTAACAAAATGAAAGGAAAATATAGCTATACCCAAACTCTCAATCCTGCAGGCAGCCCCTGCTTCAAAACAGACTTTCATAGTAATAGCATTTGAATAGTTTGCAAATAGAAAGCTCAAAGAGCATTGGCATAACATCTTGTGTAGAGTTTCATTCTAAATTTATATTTTAGGCCTTCTGTCTTCTAAGAAAACACAGAAAGTGAAAGTTCACAACTAAGAATGCAATACTTGGAAAACCTTGAATATTCATGCAATTCTCAGGATTGTGAACATCTAATAATGACATTATAAATGAGTTATATTCTAGTGCATAAAACATGAAACGTTTGTGTTTATTGCCCATGATGCTCATAGGCATTTTTATATACAATCTTTCATGATTTGCCAGTTTTATGTTATTCACGGTAAGAAAAATAGAATCTCTAAATTAGAATTCCATTCAAATTATCAACCATAATTATATCCTTGTCCACATAAACCTCATCCTATTTTTGTTGTTGTTATTCCAATTTGCTTTGGAAAGTCAATGAAAGCAAAAAGTCATGTTCTCTGATCTAAGACCAGAAAATATAGTTTGGGAAATATCTAAAGTTCGCAGATGGCTTGTTGTAATGCTTCAGACAATGCCAGCTTGTGGTAGAAATATCCAGCTCTTGTCCAGTTTCCAGAATTGCTTTTTACAAATACATTGCTCACATTTTTATAGTAATACATATCATTTTAGAAAGTAAGTCTGATGACTTCCTTTTTTTATTCTAATATATTTGTTTTTAATACACATTACTTTATGAATCATATTGGGAGAGAAAAATCAGAGCAAAACAGAAAAACCCAGGGTGGGAGGAAGATAAAAAAAACAGGAAAAAAGCAGTGAACATAGCACCTGTTGATTCACATTCAGTTTCCTTATTTCTTTTTTCTGGATTCATTAGGCATTTTTTGTCCAAAGTCTAATTGCAATTACTTTGGATCACTAAATCCCTGAGAAGAACCAAGTGTTGGATAGTTGATCATCATACATTCTCACTGTTATTATTTACAATGTATTCTTATTTCTGCTTATTTAGCTCAGCATCAGTTCATATAAATATTTTCAGACCTGTCTAAAATCAGCTTGTTCATGATTTTTTATAGAAAAATAATATTTCATTGTCTTCACATACCACAACTTGTTCAACCATTCCCCAACTGATGGGCATGTACTGATTTTCCAATTCTTTGCTACCACACAAATTGCTGCTACAAACATTTTTGCACATGTGGGTCATTTTCTTTCCTTCAAGATTTCCTTGAGAAACAGTTTTATAATCCTTTGAGCATTGTTTCAAATTGCTCTCCAAAATGGTTAAATCATTTCACAATTCCACCAACAATGTATTAGTGTCCCAGTTTTCCCACGTCCTCTCCTACATTTATCATTATCTTTTCTCAGATTAGCCAGTCTGAGAAGTGTGAGGGGGTACCTCAAAATTGTTTTAATTTGCATTTCTCTAATCAATAGTGATTTAGAATGTTTTTTTTTTTGTAAGATTATAGATGGCTTTAATTGCTTCATCTGAAAACTATCTGTCCATATCCTTTGACCACTTATCAACTGGAGAATGACCTGTATTCTTATAAATTTGACACAGTTCTTTATATATTTTAGAAAGGAGACCTTTATCAGAAAAATTCATTGTAAAGATTTTTTTTCCAGCTTTTTCCAGCCCTTTTAATCTTGTTTCTGTTGATTTTGTTTGTGCAAAAACTTTTGAATTTAATGTAATCAAAGTTGTCCACTTTGCCTTCCATAATGTTCTCTAGTTCTTCTTTGGTGATAAATTCCTCCCTTCTCTAAAGATCTGATAAGTAAATTATCCCTTGCTCTCCTATTTTGTTTATGGTATCATCCTTTATGCCAAATCATGTGCCCATTTTGACCTTATTTTGATGTGAGGCATGAGATGTAGGCCTATGCCAAATTTCTGATATATTATTTTCCAATTTTCCCAGTAATTTTCTTTCAAATAATGAATTCTTAATGCAGTAGCTGAGTTTGGGGGTTTATCAAATTCTAAATTACTATAGATCTTGCCGATTGAATTGTGTGTACTTAATCTATTCCACTGATGCATCACTCTTATTTTTTAGCCAGTATCAAAGGTTTTTGATGACTGCTGCTTTATAATATAGTTTTAAATTTGATATTACAAACCATCATCCTTTGTAATTTTTTCATTAATTCCCTTGATATTCTTAACTTTTTGTTCATCCAGATGAATTTTGTTATTATATTTTCTAGCTCTGCAAAATAATTTTTGGCAGTTTGATTGATATTTCACTGAAAAAAAATATATCAATTTAGGCAGAATTGCCATTTTTCTTATATTAGCTCAGTCTACCCATAAGCAATTGATATTTCACCAGATATTTAGATCTGACTTTATTTGTGTGAAGTATTTTTTAATTATCCTTGGGTTTGTGTTGGCAGGTAGACTCTCAAGTATTTTGTTTTGTCTATAGTAATTTTAAATGAAATTTCTCTTTCTATTTCTTACTGATGAGTTTAGTCAGTAACATTATACAAATGTTGATGATTTGTGTGGGTTTCTTTTATATTCTGCAACTTCGCTAAAGCTGGAAATTCTTTCCAGTAGATTTTTGGATGATTTTCTAGGATTCTGTTAAGTCTATCATCATATCATCTGCAAAGAGTGATAGTTTTATTTCCTCACTGCCTATTCTAATTCCTTTAATTTCTTTTTTTTTCCTTTTCTTATTGCTAAAGCTAACATTTTTAGTAAAATGTTGAATAATAGTGTTGATAATAGGCATCCTTGCTTCATCCTTGATGTTATTGAAAATGTGTCCAGCTTCTCTCCATTACAAGTAATATTTGCTGTTGGTTTTGGATAGATACTGTTTATTTTTTTAAGGAAAATTCCCTTTATCCTTATGCTCTCTAGTGTTTTTAATAGGAATGGTGCTGTATTTTGTTAACTTTTTAGGCATCTATTGGCATTATGAAATGATTTCCATTTTTAATATATAATTTTAATATGGTTGATTATATAATGTATATAAATAAAATATAATTTTTATTGCATGGTGGTCTGAAAAGGAAGCATTTACAATTTCTACCTTTTTGCATTTGATTGTGAGGTTTTTATGCCCTAATACATGGTCATTTTTGGTGACAGTACCATGTACTACTGAGAAAAAGGTATATTCCATTCTTTCTCCATTCAGTTTTCTCCAGAGATCTATCATATGTAGGTTTTCAAAACTCCTATTAATCTCTCTAGTTTCTTTTGTGTTTCTTTTGTGGTTAGATTTGTCTGATTCTATGGGGAAGGTTGAGATCCCCCACTAGTATAGTCTTGCTTCTATTTCTTCCTGTAATTGACTTAAAATCTTCTCTAGGAATTTGGCTGTTCTACCGTTTGGTGCATATACATTTAGTATTGTTCATTGTTTGTGGTAGCCTTTATCAAGATGTACTTTCCTTCCACACCTCTTTTAATAAGATATTTTTATGCTTTATCTGAGATCAAAATTACTATCCTTGGTTTTTTGTTTGTTTTTGTTGTTTTTTCTTTAGTTGAAGCATAATAAATTCTCTTCCAACCTTTTACCTTTACTCTGTATGTGTCTCTATGTGTCAGATGTGTTTCTTGTAAACAACAGATTGTAGGATTCTCTTTTTTAATTCATTCTGCTATTTGCTTTTGTTTTATGAGAGAGTTCATCCCATTCATATTCTGTTATGGTTACCAGTTCTGCTTTTCCTTCCATCCTATTTTCTTCCTCGTATATGTAATGTTCTCTTGGGGTCTCTGGGAGCAGCGTTCCTTTCAGTTCAGGAATCACCACAAGTGCAGCCAGGAGTTAAAGTCCAAATCCTTTATTATCTCTTTCAAAGTCTTGTCTCCTTTCCTAGGGCCCCGTTAGCTTGCTTAGAGGCCTATCTCTCTCCTTGGTTCCAAGAGCTTGAGCCCCTGCTGCCAGTCCTTTGCCTTCTCTTCTGATGAATCCTGGCTAAGGCTCCTAGCTTGTATGCTCCACACTGAGTACCTACCAATCATTATATCACTAGGAAACCATTATTTATTGTAGGATTAAATCAATGCTAAACTATATTTAACCACTGTCTCCTCAATCCCACTTAGTACTTTGTAAGCATCCTTTGTTTCAAGTTGAGGCCCATAACAGTGTATACTTTTGCTTTCTCTTTCCACTCTGTCCTTAGTCATGTTTTTTCACCCATCCCATCCACTCCCTTATCACCCCTTCTTCTTCTCTTATTAGTATTTTTTGTAACCCACTTCACCCATTCTCTTATCTCCTAAACCCAATTTCCTCCCTTCTCTTACCTTTTGACCTAGTGTTTCAGCTTTCCCTTCCTTTGCCCCCCTTTTCTTTTCCTCTTTCTCCTCCAACTTCTTTATAGAGTTATATAAATTAGTATTCCCAACTGAATAATTACGTTATTCCCTCTTACCGTCAAATTTGATGAGATTAAGTTTCAGACAATTCTCATTCCCTTCCTTCTTTCCCTTATTGTATAGGTCTTTTACACCTCTTCACGTGATCTAATCATCCTGTTATTCCTCCTCTTTCCTCTTTTTCCAGTACAGACCTTTATCCATCCCTTAATGTCTTTTTATTTGATGTTATCACATCAGAGTCCATTCACAACCATACTCTCAGTCTATGTGAGGCCTTCTCTATCTACCCTAGTGAAAGATATAATTTTCAAAGAGTTACATGTATTTTCCCATCTGGAGATATAAACAGTTGTTAGCAATAACATCCTTGACACTGAAAATCAGATATCAAGGAAAATTTATTAAAGAAGAATCTTAAGGATTCGTCTTAATGTTTCTGGCCATAAGTAGGCCCCTACTTCTCTTCACAAAGCGGGAGCACTGAGTATAGAAGTGAGGGAAGCTTTATACTTCCTAGTGTAGCACAGCTCCTTACTTCAGAGAAGGGATTGGTTCCTTTTGTATGGGTTACAGTCTTTCTCATTTGCCCACTACATGTTTCCCCTTAATATGTATGAAACATACCCCCCATCATACATCCCATGTTCAAAAATGGCGGAAAACTCCCCCTATGGATGTGTTGTTTAATATTAAATTAGTCTATTAAGCAGGAACAGTAGTGATTTGGTCAAGTTAGGTCATTGACCTGAACTAGTTTGGGCTGAATTGGCTATTAAGTTTATGGTTTTCTCAAAACCACAAGACTCTTTCTGATTGGCTGAATCTCCCTGAGCCTTCCTAGCCCCCCAATTCCTTGTTTGTTATTTCTATTTTTCTATTTCTATTGATCACTTAGTTGTTCTGTGAATCCTAATCTTCCTTAACCTCTCACATTCTGAAAACCTCTTGGTCAGTGGTACCCACTATTCCACACTACCTCAAAGCTTGTTACACTGTGAAAACTCAACTTTTCAGCATTTCTTACACAGTTTAACCTTTAAATTATATATATATATATATATATATATATATATATATATATATATTTCTCCCTTTTTATGCTTTCTTTCTATGCTTTCTATAAATTTTCTCTTCAATTCTGTTTTTTTTTTTCAATAGAAATGATTGTAAGTCTCTTACTTCATTGAAGCTCCATCTGTTTCTCTGAAAGTTGATACTGTGTAATTAATTCTTAGTTGTAACCCCAGGTCCTTTGCCTTCCAGAATACTCCTTTATTCCTTTATTGTAGAAGCTGTCAGTTCCTGAGTAACTGACTATTGCAACTTAATATTTGAATTGTTTTTGTCTGGCAACTTGCAGTATTTTTTTTTAATTATACCTTTTTATTTATAAGATATATGCATGGATAATTTTTCAGCATTGACAATTGCAAAACCTTTTGTTGCAATTTTTCCCCTTCTTCCCCCCACCCCCTCCCCCAGATGCCAGGTAGACCAATATATGTTAAAGTATATATTAAATAAAATATATGTATACATATCCATATTTTGTTGGCAAGCCTGCAATATTTTTCCTTGATATTGTAGTTCTGGAATTTTGAAACACTGTTCCTTAGGGTTTTCCTTGTGGGATCTTTTTCTGAAGGAGATCAATGGATTCTTTCAATGAGTATTTCCCCCTATGTTTCTAGAATATTGGGACAGTTTTCCTTAATGATTCCTTAAAGAGTGCTATCCAGGCTCTTTTTTTGGTCATGATCTTCAAGTAGGCCAATAATTTTAAAATTGTCTCTTCTGGACCTATTTTCCAGGTTGACTGTTTTTCTAGTGAGGCATTTCATATTTTTTTTCCATTTTTTCATTCTTTTTGGTTGATTGATTCTTGCTGTCACAGAGTCATTAGCTTCCATTTGCCCTGTTCCAGCTTTTAATGTGTGATTTTCTTCAGTTATCTTTTGTATCTTTTTCCATTTCATTAATTTTTATTTTTAATGAGTTGTTTTCTTCAAACAATTCTTTTCCTTCCTGTTCCAAACTATTGATACTCTCATGCTTACCTTTCATTTCCTTCGCCATTTTTTCTTCTACCTCTCTTATTTTCCTTTTAAAGACTTTTGTAAACACTTCGAAGAAATCTCTTGGGCTTGATATCAATTCATATCATTCTTTGAGATTTCTTCTGTGTACATTTTGTCCTTGTCTGAGTATATGTTTTGGTTTGCCCTATCACCATAATAGCATTCTATGATCAGGGTTGTTTTCTGTTTCTTGGCTCATCTTCTTTCCTTTTCTTTTGGTATTTTCTCTCTTTTTTTTACTTTTATGGTTGATCTATGATCCTGGGATAAAGGGGATAATGTCCCAAGCTTCTTGTGCATCTCTGAGCCTTGGTTTTTTTTTTTTTTTTTTTTTTTTTTTTCAGGGGGTAACTTGGCTGCTCTTTCTAGGAAAATCTTGGTTTCCCAGAGTTTGCTTTCTGAGCTGGGACTGGAAACTGCCCCTTGATGTGCTCTTCTACTGAGCCAGATTGTGAATTTTAGTTGCTAATTTGCTGTGATTAAAATCCTCTCACTGTCTTTTCCAAAGTCAATCTGAGCTGGGTGGAACACCCTTTTCACTCTAGTAAGATTGACTTTTATTTAACTTTTTTTCCAGTCTATCTTGACCTAGAGAGAGGTTTTATTCCCCTCAGACTGTTCAGAGGCTCAGTTTCTTATGGTTGTCAAGATAAACTGGGAGAGTTTGAGGAGATTGGTGACTTTACTTCAACATCTTGGCTCCACCCCCTGAATTTGAGGATTTCATTTCCAAGATTTTTCCCACATTATTTTCAACAAGGACAGATGAATAGTTTGGTGGTAGAGAGAAGAATTCAAATGTTTAGTAGTTTAATAAAGTCCCAGTCATTATTTATCTACACACGTATTAAATGCAATTCTAAAGTGACAAATTAATATTGCAGTACAGAACATTCTTAGAATTAGATTGCCATGTTTTATGGTGATCCTAACATCATTAAAAGAAAACAGTAAAGAAATTTCCACAAGTTACATAGTTCAAGTAAAATAGAAATATGATGCTTGCATGGCTATGATTTATTTTTATTAAATGTAATATGCTTTCAATGTAAAATGTTATCATGGTTTGTGTTCATTTTCCATACTTTGCACTGTCAGTCACATAGCTAGTAAGTGTCAGATTCTGAATTTGAATTCAGATCTTTCTAACTCTGAGTCTGGTGCTCAAAATACTAAGCCACTTATCTCTTTTGAAGATTCCTGTAATAAAGCTAAGAGTTATCCCTTTCTGACAGAATTGAACCATACCTGCTAGATGAGTAACAAGTCAACCTGTAATTTCTTTTAAATCATGAATTACTGATGAAAACAGAGGCTAAGTATCTTAGAGACTGTCCAAGTCACTGAATGTCATGCCTTAAGTGACAGGGAATTCTTTATTTTTTTTTTTCTTCCTTCTTAGCTTGAAAACCATTGCTTAAATCTGAGACTACTCAGCCAACTTATAGGATGGAATTCCTAGTTTATTGTGGTCAAAGCAAGTCTTGCATCAAATAAGGATAAAATGAGCTGCAAGTGATGAAGTCCTGAATGGTGTTTTTGGACCAAAATAACTAAAGAATTGATCCCTGAGACTAGCAGGAAGAAAACTCTGATAGAAATCAGTGTAACTCCCTGGTCCCACCTTTTAGGGAGGTGGTCCAGTCTGAGTCCAAGTTATGTCAAACTCCTGAGACTCACCCTCTTTAGAAACCCCAGGCATGTCTTTGAGATTAAATTTTCTCCATAAAATCTATTTGTGGGACATTTCATGACTGCTACCCTCCTTTGGGTCAGTCTACCGTAGCATTCTGCCTCATGGTGTCTCCCATGCCACTTGGATTTCCCCTACCCTCCCCCAACCCTAGTTCTCCTCCTCATAGCTAACTAACTTTTTTAGGGTGCTAAGTCCCTTTCAAGAAAAAGGCTGCCATCTGAGGGCATGCCCCAACCTTATGGGGTGCTCCCTTTCTACTGGGTAATTGTGAGTTCTACTGAGGACTTCATATGCTCTTCCACTCTATTTCATTTTTACCCTTCCTGGTGTCTATTATATCCCTTTATTTTGTCTGTAACCTCTTCCCTGAATAAATCTACCTTTTGTCAAGGAGAATGGCCATTGTGAATTTTTCACATGGCTAAACCCCAACTTTTGGCGTCTGATATCATTTGGTGCCAAACTCCACATTATAGATCACATCATTAGGATAGTATATTGCTTTAAGACAAAGAGAACCAGTTATTGGTAGAAGTTCCAGGGTGAACCTCTAATAAATACAGTATAATTTTGTAGTCCAGAGAATGTCTCAAATGAATCCAGACAGATCTCCTTTCCTAATCCCCCAAAATAGAAATAATTTTTGTTCATTGCCATTGGGAAAGAAAAAAAAAAGTACTATCTTACATTATCACTTAGCAAGTGTATTGAATCACAAATCTATTGAAATGTTAATAGTCATGAGAACATCTGGTCATAGATCAAAAGAGCAATTTAGTGTTGAACCCTACAAAATAAAGATAAGTTTGCTTCTGAGAATGGAGTGTAGGTGGATTTTTAATAGGCATTATTATACTACTAAAGAATTCTTAGACCAGTGATGACCATAAAAAACCCATTATAAGTTGTCTTATCATGCTCAAGGAAATTCATAGCTCAGTACAAATGTAAACATATTTTAAAATCCTCTTATGTAATGAAAATCCAATTATTAACATTGCTAAGAAATATTCCATACAATTATTTTTGAAAGAACATATCTCTTCTCCTGGGCCTGGTGAAGTCTATGTTGTACCAATGTAATGTACACTTCTTCACTTCTAAAAGAGAAAAAAAGGAAGAGAGAGAAGCTCAAACTTCTGCTCTTTGGATCTAATAATTAATTCTAACCATAATAATCAATGTTCTTGTTAATAATGACCCTGATCATGCTGATCATAATGATGATGATAAAGGGAAAACATCAGAAAGAAGGTATTGTCAAGAGAGAAGTTTCAGAACATTTGTATCTTGACATCTTACCTACTACTGCTAGTCAGGTCAGGTAACATATTCCCACTTATCCTTTCTTCTAATCTCTGTCAGCTCACAAAATCAATAGAGCTTGTATTTCTCTGCTTGAGGAGTTAATTTTGAATAAAAGGCATCCTGTCATGAATAAATATAAAACATTTTTTTAGTCCATGCTAAATAAGTAAGTTCTGACAATTTTGAAATGTGGGGTCAGGGGTTCCTGCCCTATTTATAAACAGAAAGCTCTCCATTCAAAGTATGACTGGTTAGGGAACATCTTTCTTTATGAAATTTATTGCCCTGATTGGAGCCAATCAAAAAAGAAGTACTGTATGTTGTTCCTCCATCCCACCCAACAATCCAAAAACCTAGCATGTCTGCTGATAACTAAGGTATTTGCTAAGGATGGCTGAGCAGAAAGTTTCATAAAGTCATTTCTTTGGTATGCTTGTCAAAGAATCTCATTTTTTGCAGTGACAAAAACAGACAGGTTCTTGTAATGTTTGCTAAGTGGTGATTACCAGAAAAGTAAACCTTTTCTATAACAATCCCAAAGATAAAGGACACTAAAGAAAGTATTTAGTATCTTAAGTATATCTCTTAAGCTTTTAAGAAGTTAGATATTATTCAGGAAATTTCGTTGAGATTTATCAGGTTGGATGAAACAATATTTAAAGTTCATTACAACCACAAGAAATTGTCATTATAATCAGGTAACACAGGAAGAAGTTATAATACCTTCAATTGTTAACAAGAATGTATTAAGTGCCTACTATGTAACATTCATTATGATAAACACTAGGCAAGAGACAATCCCTATTCTTAAAAAGCATACAATCTCATTAGGGAAATAACGAGCAAACAACTACATACAAAAAATTCTCTATAGGATAAATTTGTGGTATTCTTGGAGGGAAGGCTTTAAGAATACAGACGAGATAAAACTTTTTTTTTTTTTTTTTAAGAAAGTTTGACCAAGTAGATTTGAAGCAATTCTGAAAATCTAGGTGGCATCGATGAGAAGGGAAATAGTTCTAGGAAATGAAGTATGGGAGAGACATAGTTCATAGTTTGAAAGAATCAAAGAGATTCTCTTCTAATCACAGAAGAAATTTTTACTCCATACCCAATTGACCCTACTCTGAGAAGGTCTGGTAATTAGAAATGGTTTGGGGAAAGTTTTATGTTGACAATTTGGGATGTAGCTAGCAGGCAAGTAACCTACAAGTTTGCAAATTATAAAAGACTTAAGGAAGGAACCAGAATGTCTTCTAGTAAAGTCAATCAGACAGGAGAGGTTTTCTTGGAGGACAAATATGGAGCAACAGATAAGAGGTTTTATTGCTCCACATTTCATAATTAGATATTCAATTTTGAGTAGACCCTTGACTCTGATCAATCATCTCCCCCTTTCTGTTTTTTGGGAAAAGATATTCTGAGGACAAGGGCTGGGGACCATCAGATTAAAGAAAACTAATGAAAGGGCAGCTAGGTGCCTCAGTAGATAGCAAGGGTAGCTGGGTGCTCAGTAGTAGCTCTCAGGGAGTACTGAGCCCAAAACAAGGAAGACCTGAGTTCAAATCCATCCGGAGAAACTCACCAACTAATCATCCAACCTCTTTTGCCTCACTTCTGGCAATTGTAAAATGGGATATAATAGTGTTGAGATTGAGAAGGGGGATCCCAAAAATCCCAGTCTAGTGTGATGAGAAGCCTCAAAAGAATTTGCAGGCTTGGGGCAGCTAGGTGGTGCAGTGAATAGAGCACCAGCCCTGAAATCAGGAAGCCCTGAGTTCAAATTTGACCTCAGACACTTAACACTTCCTAGCTGTGTGACCCTGGGCAAGTCACTTAACCCCGATTGCCTGGGGGGGGGGGGATTTGCAGGCTTGAACCTTTCTCTTAATCAAGGGGCAAAGTTTATTAAAAGCAATGTGACCCTATTATTGAGGAGATTGAATTCTTGGACAGAATGTTCTAAAGTCAGAAGATAATATCTCAAATCTAGCTGCAAGCACTTACCAGCCCTGAGATGAGATCCTGAATGGTGGTTTCCGTATGCAGAGAAAAACTGAAGAACTAATAAAAACTATTACCTGGGGCAGGTAGGAAGGCTTTGATAATCAAGATAAGTTTAATTCCTTGGTTCCACCAATTAGAGGTGATCCAGTCAGAAATCCAAGTTATATCAAGTCCCTGAGACTAAATTCTTTCAGTAAGACAGACCACTTATAGTCTATGCCATAGTTACTGCCCTCCTTTGGGTCAGTTCACCACCTGCCTTGTAGTGTCTTTTCCCTTCCCCCATGCCATGTGGTATTTTCCCTAATTCCATGAGGCTTCCCAACCCCACTTCTCCTGCTACCAGCTAATTAACTAGGTACCTTACCGTTCAGGATTTAACCTGCCAGCTCAGGACATGTCCTAACCACATGGGGTGCTCCCTTTCTACTGGGCAATTGTGAATTCCACTGAGGATTTTGTCTTTCATATGCTATCCCACTCTGTTTCATATTTACCATTCCTATGACTATTGTATCCCTTCATTTTATCTATAACCTATTCCCCTAAATAAACCTACCTTTTGCCAAAGTAAATGGCCATTGTGAGTTCTTCACAAGACCGAACCCCAACTTTTGGTGCCTGCCATTATTTGGTGCCAACCCCCACATCATAGATCACATCACCATGACCCTGAGCAAGTCACCCAAGTTTCCTCCTTTGTAAATGAATTGGAAAAGGAAATGACAAAACATTCCAGTATCTTTCCCCAAAGTCCTCCCTGCCTATAGAGTCACAAAGAGCTGGACATGCTTGAAATTACTGAACAAAACTGAACAATGCTACTTGCCTCACCAATCTGTTGTGAGAATCAAATGAGACATTTGCAAAGCACTGAGCCCAGAATCTGGCACATAATGGACACTATATAAATGGTGGCCATTATTACTATTATTGAATGGTGTTAATACATCAGGTGTGGGTTTTGGTAAGGCATTGTTGTAATTAAATACCTCAAGGTGACAAAATTGTGAATATAATTGTTAATATAATGACAGAAATTAATAAAATGAACTGCCTCTCCTTTAAGTGATCCCTGTCAGAATTTTAGTAATGTAGTGGACTACACTTTTAAGCAAGAAGACATGGCCACATGCTTCTAGTACAGGGCTAGTAGCTTGCCTAACATTATAAAAAGAAGTGTGTATTTTGAGTAATGAGAAAGTTCTTATGAAATGCTAATGGTCAGGGCTCCCAGCTTTAATTTATATTAGTTCTACTAGGCAGGAGCGGGGAAGGGGGGGTTTGCAACCAGGGGGATTGAGGCAGAACAATTCAGGGAAACCAAAGCAGAGCAATTCAGAGAAACCGAGGCAGAATAATTAAAGGAAACTTGTATAACAATACAAAGCATTATATTAATATTAACCACAATAGATGATACTTACGATTTAGTTTATTAAGGATGTTCCACTTTAATAGGCCAGAGAAAACAATAGCCTAAGTAAATAAAAACAAGTATTTAAGAAATCTGATTGACTAACAATACGAATTTATAATAAATTAAATAAAAGATCCTTATACAACTTATTTATTGTCTTCATCCCAGGAAACACAACACTTTTATGGCTTCTTTACATTCCTTGAATATGGCACTCCATCTCCTGAATGTTTTTGTTATTTCTTCTCAACTGGGTCTTCATCAACACTTTCTCTCCTTGGTGGCTGTGACTGGTCATCTAGAAGTCTGGAAGTCTGCATATGTGAGGAGTGGTGGTAGCAGGAATTTCTAGTGAGAATCCACCAAGTGGGGGGGGGGGGCGGAGCCAAGATGGCGGAGAAGACACACGCGACTTTCTAAGCTCTTCTCTTACCCTCTTTATCAATATTATATCGAGTCTCAAAAATAGTCTTGACTGCTTCAATTCGTAAAGATAAGAAGTAGAACAACTCACCTGCCGAAGAAAATCTGCAGTCTCGCCAAAAAAGGTTGGTTCCGGGGCCAGGGGGGAGATCGGCGCAGACGGGGAGAGAAATTAGGTTCCGAGGAGAGTCTCAAACCGAGGGTGAAGGCACAGATCTCAGCACAAGCTCACAGCCCCAACCCGTAGTACGGGGCTTTTCCTTGGGGCAGTTGTGATCCTGCATGGCAGGAGGACTCAGCCCGGGTTAGCCTCCAATCTGCGCAGTGGGGAGCTCGGCTTGGGGCCATAGAGCTTTTCCAGGGCCGATTTGCACGTAGGCAAGAGACACTGGGCAGAGTTTGCAGCGGTCTAGCGGTCTGTGGTCTGTGGTCTGCAGGTCAGCTGCTAACTCACAGTCCCACAAGAGGCTCCGCCTGGGGCAGTGACACTTCACCCCTTAGTCTCTAGCCAAGGCAATCGCCAACCCACTCAGCCCTACTAAGCAGTTTGATAGCTCAGCAGTGCTGAATCCACTTCCCTGTTGGGGGAAGGGAAAAACTCTCACTCAGAGCACTCCCATACCTGAGGCCGAAATCGGTTTACATCTTTTCCCTGCTCTGCAGAGGAAGCTGAACCCCTTGCCAGAAGACCTACCCTAAAGGCTTTAAAACATGAATAAAAAGATGAAAAGAACGATCTACAGCTTCTATGCAGAAAAAGAGCAGGTCATGCAAACCTGAAGAGACCTCAAACAGCAAAATGCATCAGACTGTCCTCCTTAATGATGCTCTCATAGAAGAGACCATTAAAAGTCTCAAAAGAGAGTTAGAAGATAAATGGAAAGGAAAGAGAAGTCTTACAAGAGAGCAACAACTTCCTGAAATACGAATTGAAAAAGTAAAAAAATCTCAGGAAAGTAAGAATTGTGAATTGAAAAATAAAAATTCATCAGAAAGTAGGATTTGTGAATTGAAAAGACAAAGAACTCGCAAAGAAAGTAGGATCCGTAATTGAAAAAGACAAAGAACACACAAGAAAGTAGGATCTGTGAATTGGAAAAAGAAAAATAATTCACTAAAAAAAAAAAAAAATTAGTGAAATGGAAAAAATTCCAAGACCAAAAACAACACATTTAAAAACTCAATTGACATATACAGAAAGAAGTAAAAAAAGCTAATGAAGAAAATAATTCTTTAAAAATTAGAACTGAACAAATAGAAACTAATGATTCATTGTGACAACAAGAATCAGTCAAGCAAAAACAAAAAAATGACAAACTGGAAAAAACCATGAATTATCTACTTGCAAAAATGACAGACTTAGAAAATAGATCTAGGAGAGATAATCTGAGGATTATTGGACTTTCTGAAAACTATGATGAAAAAAAAGAGCCTAGATACTATTTTACAAGAAATCATCAAAGAGAACTGCCCAGATGTAATAGAATCAGAAGGAAAATAGGCATTGAAAGAATTCATCAACACCTTCTGAAAGAAAACCCAAAATAAAAACCCCAAGGAATATTGTGGCAAAATTTCAGAACTATCAGATTAAGGAAAAAATTTACAAGCAGCCAAAAAAAACCATTTAAATACCGAGGTGTCACAATATGATCACCAAGATCTGGCTGCCTCTACATTAAAGGAAAGAAGGGCCTGAATATGATATTCTGAAAGGCACAAGAACTTGAGATGCAGCCAAGAATAAACTACCAGCTAAGTGAGCATTTTCTTCCAGGGAAGAAGATGGACATTTAATGAAACAAATGAATTCCATTTGTTTCTGAAGAAAACCAGAACTAAACAAAAATTTGATCTGCAAGTCATAGAACTCAAGAGATGCAGAAAAGGTAAAAATAACTCTTGAGAATTGTATTTCTGTTGTGGATATACAAAAAGAATACTTTGTATAATTTGATTGTACTGATATAACATAAAAAGGGAAGTAGATATGGAAAAGGGATGATGGCAGAATAAGGTGGGAAGGAGGGATAAAAGAGGGAAACCACATCCCACAAAGAGGCAAAGGAAACTTATCATATCTGAGGGAATTTAGAGAGGGGAGGAACATTGTAGTGAATCTTACCTCCTCATCAGAGTTGGCTCAAAGAAAAAATAATTGACATTTGTTTTAGAGAAAATTCTCTCTTGCCTCATTAAAAACGGGGGAGAGGAAAAGGGAAAAGAAAAAGAGTAATAAGGGCAGGAAGGGGGAAAGACTCAAAGGTGGGGAGGGAGGGATTATAAAGAGGGTAAGCATTGTGATACAAGAGGGGTACATAAGTTTAAAAGGGGGAAAGAGGGATGGGGGAGGCAAGAATAAGTAAAGCACAATCTGGGGTTATTAGGATGGCAGGAAATACAGATTTAGTAATTCTAACCATGAATGTGAATGGATGAACTCCCCCATAAAGAGGAGGCAGATAGCAGACTGGATCAAAAGTCAGAACCCTACAATATATTGTTTACAAGAAACACATTTAAAGCAGGGGATACATATAGAGTAAAGGTAAAAGGCTGGAGCAAAATCTATTATGATTCAGGTGAAGTCAAAAAAGCAGGGGTAGCCATCCTTATCTCAGATCAAGGAAAAGTAAAATTGATCTAATTAAAAGAGATAAGGAAGGAAACACATCCTGCTAAAGGGTAGCATAAAGAACGAAGCAATATCAATATTAAAACATATATGCACCAGTGGTAATGGCATCCAACTTCCTAAAGGAGAAGTTAAGAGAGTTGCAAGAAGAAATAGACAACAAAACTGTAATAGTAGGAGATCTCAACCTTGCACTCTCAGAATTAGACAAATCAAACCACAAAACAAATAAGAAAGAAATTAAAGAAGTAACAAATATTAGAAAAATTAGGTATGTTGGATCTTTGAGAAAATTGAATGGAGATAGAAGGGAAATATACTTTCTTCTCAGCAGTTCATGGAACCTATTCAAAAATTGACCATATATTAGGACATAAAGACCTCAAAATTAAATGCAAGAAAGCAGAAATAGTAAATGCTTTCTTTTCAGATCATGATGCAATAAAAACTACATTCAACAAAAAGTTAGGGAAACTAGACCAAAAGTAATTGGAAAACAAAACAATCTCATCTTAAAGAATGATTAAAGAAGCAGCAAATTATAGATACAATTAATAATATCACTTAAGATAATGACAATGATGAGACATCATACCAAAATTTAGGGATGCAGCCAAAGGGTAATAAGAGGGAATTTTATATCCTTAGAGGTTACTTAGAATAAAACAGAGAAAGAAAAGATTAATGAATTGCTTGTATAAAAAAAACTAAAAAAGACCAAATTAAAACCCCAATCAAATACTAAATTGGAAATTTAAAATTAAAAGGAGAAATTAAAAATATTGAAAAAAAACTATTGAACTAATTAATAAAACTAAGAGTTGGTTCTATGAAAAGCCAATAAAATAGATAAGCCTTTGGTAAATCTGATTAGAAAAAGGAGGAGGAAATGAAATTAGTAGTCTTAAAAATGAAAAGGGAGAACTTCCACCAATGAAGAGGAAATTAGAGAAATAATAAGAGTTATTTTGCTCAACTTATGCCAATAAATCTTGATAACCTAATGAAATGGATGACTACTCCAAAATACAGACTTCCCCAGACTAATAGAGAGGAAGAAATTGTTGAACAGTCCCATTTCAGAAAAAGAAATAGAACAGGCAATTAAACAACTCCCTAAGAAAAATCCCAGGACCAGATGGATTTACATGAATTCTTACCAAACATTTAAAGAACAATTGGCCCCAATGCTATATAAATTATTTGATAAAATAGGGAATGAAGGATCCTACCAAATTCTTCTATGACACAGACATGGTATGATACCAAACCAGGTAGGCTGAAAACAGAGAAAGAAAATTATAGACCAATCTCCCTATGAATATTGATGCTAAAATCTTAAATAAGATATTACAAAAGACTCACAGAAAATCATCTCCAAGATAATAACTATGATCAAGTAGGATTTATACCAGGAATGCAGGGCTGGTTCAATATTAGGAAAACTATCAATATAATTGGCCATGTTAATAACCAAATTACAAAACACCATATGATCATCTCAATAGATGCAGAAAAAGCATTTGATAAAACCCAACATCCATTCCTATTAAAAACACTTGAGAGATAGGAATAAATGGACTTTTCCTTAAAATAATCAGCAGCATCTATTTAAAACCATCAGTAAGCATCATATGTAATGGAGACAAACTGCAACCATTCAATAAGATCTGAGTGAAACAAGGTTGCCTCACTATCACCATTACTATTTAATATTGTATTAGAAACACTAGCTATAAGCAATAAGAGCTGAGAAAGAGATTAAAGGAATAAGAAAGGCAATGAGGAAGCCAAATTATCACTCTTTGCGATGACATGATGGTATACTTAGAGAACCCCAGAGATTCTGCTAAAAAGTTATTAGATAATCCACAACTTTAGCAAAGTTGCTGGTTATAAAATAAACCCCACATAAATCATCAGCATTCTTATATATCACTAACAAAAATCCAACAGTCAGAGTTACAAAGAGAAATTCCATTTAAAAGTGCCTACTGATAAATATAAAATATTTAGGAATCTATCTCCAAGAGAAAATCAGAAACTTTATGAGCAAAATTACAGACCACTTTTCACACAAATTAAGTCTGATCTAACCAACTGAAAAATATTAAATGCTCTTGGATAGGGGAAAATATAATAAAAGGACAATATTACCTAAACTAATCCATTTATTTAGCGCTATACCAATCAGACTCCCAAAAACTATTTTAATGACCTAGAAAAATAACAACAAAGTTCATATGGAAAACAAAAGGTCAAACTTTCAAGGGAATTAATGAAAAAATCAAATGATGGTGGCATTAGCTGTACCAGATCTAAAATTATATTATAGAGCAGCAGTTACCAAAAACTATTTGGTATTGGCTAAAGAATAGATTAGTTGATCAGTGGAATAGATTAGGTTCAACGGATAAAACAGTCAACCAAATATAGCAAACTGTCTTTGACAAAACCAAAAGATCCCAGCTTTTGGGATAAGAGCTTACTGTTTGATAAAAATTGCTGGGAAAATTGGAAACTAATATGGCAGAAACTAGGCATTGATCCATACTTAACGCACGTACACCAAGATAAGGTCAAAATGGGTTCAAGACCTAGGCATAAAGAATGAACTATTAATAAATTAGAGGAACATAGGATAGTTTACCTCTCAGACCTGTGGAAGGGAAGGTCTTTATGACCAAAGCAGAACTAGAGATCATTACTGATCACAAAATAGAAAATTTCGATTATACCAATCTGAAAAGTTTTTATACAAACAAAACTAATGCAGACAAGATTAGAAGGGAAGAAATAAACTGGGAAAATATTTTTACAGTTAAAGGTTCTGATAAAGGCCTCATTTCCAAAATATATAGAGAATTAACTCTAATTTATAAAAAATCAAGCCATTCTCCAATTGAAAAATGGTCAAAGGATATGAACAGACAATTCTCAGATGAAGAAATTGAAACTATTTCTAGTCATATGAAAAGATGCTCCAAGTCATTATTAATCAGAGAAATGCAAATTAAGACAACTCTAAGATACTACTACACACCTGTCAGATTGGCTAAGATGACAGGGAAAAATAATGATGATTGTTGGAGGGATGCGGAAAACTGGGACATTGATGCATTGTTGGTGGAGTTGTGAACGAATCCAACCATTTTGGAGAGTAGTTTGGAACTATGCTCAAAAAGTTATCAAACTGTGCATACCCTTTGATCCAGCAGTGTTACTACTGGGATTATATCCCAAAGAGATTATAAAGAAGGGAAAGGGACCTGTATGTGCACGAATGTTTGTGGCAGCCCTTTTTGTAGTGGCTAGAAACTGGAAACTGAATGGATGTCCATCAGTTGGAGAATGGCTGAATAAATTGTGGTATATGAATATTATGGAATATTACTGTTCTGTAAGAAATGACCAACAGGATGATTTCAGAAAGGCCTGGAGAGACTTACACGAACTGATGCTGAGTGAAATGAGCAGGACCAGGAGATCATTATATACTTCAACAACAATACTAGATGATGACCAGTTCTGATGGATCAGGCCATCCTCAGCAACGAGATCAACCAAATCATTTCTAATGGAGCAGTAATGAACTGAAATAGGTATGCCCAGAAAAAGAACTCTAGGAGAGGACTAAAAACCATTACATTGAATTCCCAATCCCTATATTTATGCACATCTTCATTTTTGATTTCCTTCACAAGCTAATTGTACAATATTTCAGAGTCTGATTCTTTTTGTACAGCAAAATAACGTTTTGGTCAGGTATACTTATTGTGTATCTAATTTATATTTTAATATATTTAACATCTACCGGTCATCCTGCCATCTAGGGGAGGGGGTGGGGGGGGTAAGAGGTGAAAAATTGGAACAAGTGGTTTGGTAATTGTTAATGCTGTAAAGTTACCCATGTATATATCCTGTAAATAAAAGGCTATTTAAAAAAAAAAAAAAAAAAGAGAATCCACCAAGTGATTATTCTCAACACAGTACCAAACATTTAGAATCTGACATACCATATTGGGAAGTATAAGAATGAAACTTATTTGTTCAGGCCTCTTCTCAGGAAATGACTGCTGTTGTTAGCAACTTGAATTTGCTACTGGAAGAAGCTATTTTTCTTGGGGATGGTGTCTGTGTCACAAAGAGTTTGATCTCTCCAATCCTTCCTTACTCAAGTACTTTAACATTTTTATTAAAATGGAGAAAAAAAAAGTGTAGTCCACTGGTAGAAATTGTAGGGGGAATGAAGCTTTTCTTCATTGCATACAATGGAAGAAGAACAGTGTCTTTACAAAGCCCTATATGCTTTCCGGAGGCAAGTTCCTGATTTAGCTCAAGCAAAAATACAATAACAAAGAATTTTCAAATAAGATTCCTTCCCAAAAATTCTATTCAAACAAGTTAGTGCATCCTCACCCTTATATTCCATTTTAATGTTTTTTTGAGCAAAGATGCTCTCAATATGGGTGAGTGAGCTGCAACCTTAGTTCACCATCAAATGAGTTTATTTAGAATATGACTGTATTTCATAACTGTATTAAATATTGAAACATAAACAGTAACACCATCATACTAAAAAAAAACTGTTGTAGTTCATCTTAATTAGTCACTAATTTGTTCATCTACTGAATGAATTTGTGAATTTGGTCTTTGTGTATGTAATTGGGCTGGTAGTTTTTGTTCAGCTGTGCCCCTCATCAGAAAAATCACTGTGATTTGAGGTCATGGTTTAAATCCCTTCAGATTTCATAAGGTGAAGTTGAATGGTGTTTTGACCATTTAGATGCCTCAAAACTTTAGGTAATTAGCTGTTTATAACCAATGCCTGAGATGTGGTCTACCAAACTAGTTTTTAAAGTAAAAATCCATCAAAAGGAAAACACCATGGGGCATAGCCTATCCAATGCCCTCTAACATTTTGTAAACTGAATTCTGAATCCATCTTCTCTAGGAAAACTTTTTTTTTTCAAATAATAACATATTTATGTAACACTTTACAAAGCACCTTCCCCATAATACCTTCATGAAGTAGATAATCTAAGGATTATTTTTTTCCATTTTATAGCTGGTAAAACTGAGGTTCAAGGAACTTGAAGTTACATGCCTTAGGTCAATTTATAGCTGGTAAATAGAAGTTGGGATCAACATTGGTTAAATTCAGTCCAAGTCAAGCCTCTTTTTACACTGTTTCTCTGCGTCAACCTTATAATGTAGTCAGACTGGACTGCCTGATTTTCTTCAAAGCAATGCAGTTTTCCATATTTGTGACCCTTTAAACTGTCTCCTTTTATAATGTTCTCTGGTTTGGTTTCTTGGAGGTCTTTGAGGCAGCCTTGGTTTCAGTTCAGTAATCACCACAAGAGTAGTCAGGAGTTAAGATCCAAATCCTTTATTATCTCTTTGCCTGATTCTGGGCAGCTTTCTGGAGAGCCTTTCAGTCTGGCCTTGGTCTAAGTGGGGCAAGTGCAGGAGGCCAGACCAGCCACCAGGAAGATCTTCGAATTGAATTTCTCCCCTTGGTTCTGAGAGCTTAAGCTTCTGCCAACAGTCCTTTGTCTTCTCTGCCTCTGCCGCTGAGAGCTTTCTGAGTCCCAGCTTATATGCTCTACACTGAGTATAAACCAATCATTATATCACTAGGAAACCATTGTTTGTTGTAAGATTAAATCAATCATACTGAACCATACCAAACTAGATAACCATTGTCTCTATCAATTCCACTGATTTAGCTCCTTGTTTCAAGTTCAGAGTTCTGGCCCATAACACCCTTTTCTGGAATAATTCTAGTGATATTGGTCCAACAATTATTCACTCTTTGAGATACATTCTCCACAAAGCTTTCTTTATTATCCCAAACAAAATATACCCTGTTTACCTTTTTGATTTGTACTCTTTGTTTTTCTCTCTCTTCTGCTTTTTCCTTTTTCTATTTTATAATAAAATTATGGGTGTGTTTTTGTATGTGTGTGTATATATATATATACACACATGCACACACATATGAATATGTGTGTATATATTATATATGTGCATATGTATATTTACTGTATAAGTCAGAGCCCTTACATGTAGATGGTTAGATGATACCAATAAATTTTGTTGAATGGATAAAAATTAAAAAACAGTAAATAAATAGATGAATGAATGGAAGTAGCTGTACTGTTGGACCAAAGATCTATTGCGGCTCTACCTTATATTTATTCTTTAATATTCTCCATATTCCAAACTGTTAAAGAAATGTTATGTTAATAATAACGATCCTGATATTTCTTAATTTTCATTCTTATTGAATCCCAAACTAGTCTCTATGTATAAATGTATCACTTTGATAATCAGAAAAGTGAAGTGAGAGAAGAAAACTTTTTTATAATGCTTTAACAAATGAAGGGAAATTATATTAAATTGCATTGAAATTACAGAGAAAAAAAATTCAAATAAGGTAAAAGTAATTACCCAGATTTTAGACTAATTTCTTATTTCAATTTGGATAGTTCCATCTGCCAGTAATATACTGCTATGCTGGAAGTTTGGCATTAAATCAGGGATAAATGTCCTACAGTCTGTTTGTTTATTATGGTTACATATCTGACTTAGAAAAGAAATCAGGAAGACATGTTAAGAACAAAAAAGGTAGAAAAGGGAGGAGAAATTCTCTCAAGTCCTGGAACTTGACATACTGTTTTCTATTTTTTGTAGGAACAGACATTAGTTAACACTGGTTATTGCTTTTCTTCACATGTTTTGTATTTAGCATAGTGTCTAGCACATAGTAGATGTTAAATAAATCCTTTCTGAGTGACCAACTCACTTTTTTCAAACTAAAATTATTATAATATGAAAAGATATATTTTTCTTCTTTTTATTTTTTAATATTTTAATTATTCCCTAGTTACATTTAAAATACATTTTAACATTTGTTTTTAAAACTTTGAATTCCAGTTTCTCTACCTTCCTTCCTCCCCCATTTCCAGATTAAGAAGCTACATGTAAAGTCATATTGTGAAAGAAAACATAGATTCCCAACTAGCCCCTTACCCCCCCCCATTCCCCCCCCCCCCCCAATAAAAAGAAAACTTCAAAAAGAGTGTGCTTTAATCTATATTCAGACAATTCTTTCTCTGGTTATGGATGGTATTTTTCATCATAAGTTCTTCAAAGTAGTTGTGGATCAATTGTATTGTTGTATTGCTGAGAATAGCAAACTCCTTCACAGCTGATCATCCTACAACATTTCTATTATTTTGTACACTGTATATTTCACTTTGCTTAAGTTTATGGAGAACTTTCCATGTTTTTCTGAGAGCCTCCTGTCCATCACTTTCCATAGGATAATAATTTATTTAATTAATGTATTAATTAATTAATTAATGTAACTGTCAAATTGCATAATTTATTTAGCAATTCCCCAATTCATGGGAATCTTCTCGATTTCCAATTTTTTTGCCAAGAAGAGAGCTGCTATAAATGTATATGTTTTAACTAGACTGATAAGCTAATGATCAATTAAGAGACCAGAGTTTCAGGACAGTCCTCTAGGGCATGGTCTTCTAAGTAAGCAGCAAAATTGAATGTCGATTGTAAAACATATAACCACTTTTCTTTATTTCAGATGCTTGTTTTCTTGTCTTATTAGTGAGATTATAAATTCTTATTGAATAGGTCCTCAATTTATAGTTCTTTTATATCTTAAAAAATGTTTTGTAGATTGTTATTCACAGAGTAGTAGCTAAATAATACCTGTATTTAACTTGAAATAAATGGTATGTTAACTCATATGATTAGTATGACTGAAAATTAAACCCAAGATTTTAAAAAAGGGGAAAGTGATTAGTGATAGTGACCAAAGTCACTACATTCCTGCACTATGTGAACTTCTACTTGGGAAGAACTTGGAAAACATTCTGGTCATGGTTTACCAGCTAAAATTATAGTCATATAACTTATTGCCTCTTGGATAAGAAGTTGAATTCTGAGATATTGCTTAGCATCTACCTTACTAAAAAATATAAATATGGGCTCAGTGATAGATTATATATATGCTAGTGAATTAGGGAGGATCTTTTCATGAACAGACCTGTCACTAATTGATAAGCTAGTTGAAAAAGGAAATTGTAGGAAAGAGATGTGGTGGAGATAGGAAAGGTAAACATTGACAACTGTTTGGGATACATAGCAGGAAGAAAAGAAGAGGTAAAAATAACTCTATAAATCTGGGAGGATCCAAGAATAGTGGTGCCTTCTATAGCAATAAGTGAAATGAATAAAAATACAAACTGATTCCCAGAGAAGTATACCTCTGCAGTAACTCTAGCAGGGGAAGGGGGGAGAGGGGAAATGAGAAAGTTATAGACCTCACAGATTACAATGAAAATAATAATATATGTGTCAAAATGCTAAAGAGAATATGTGAATAACAAAATTCTAGAGAGACTAGAAAGGCTTCAAGGATGAGTAAGACAACAACATAAATATTTGTATAGGAAGCATCATGAACAAAAGTACAAAATGAGAAAATCACAAGGTGTATACGTGGGGCAGAGAGTGAACACAAAGTATGTGGAAAAGAGTAATGTGAAATAAAGCTAAAAAGGTAGAGCTACATCATATTTTGGAGAGAGCTACATCATATTTTGAATGAGAGGAAAGGTAGTTTGAACTTTTCTTAAGGCATTACCCATACATAGATTTCTGAGTAGACAAGAGACTTCTGTTAGAAGTATAAAGGATAGAGTAAAGTGGACAAAAAACAAACAAAACAAAAAAACAGTAAAACGTTAGGATGTTATTGTCTAAGTCCATCAAAATATGCCTAATGGGCACACAAAGGCTTCAACTTTTCTAAATAAGGATTAAAACTGTGGATATACAAAGGGACTTTTATATTTTTCTTAATATCATTTTATTTTTCCAATTACTTGTAAAGATAGTTTTCAGCATTCATTTCTATAAGATTTTCAGTTGCAGCATTTTTTCCCTTCTCACATTTGCCTCCCCCTCTGCAAGACTGCTAGGAATCTGATGTAGGTTATACATGTACAATCATTTTAAACATATTTCCATATTTGTCATGTTATGAAAGAAAATGACAACTAAAGGTAAAAAAAAGAGAAAGAAAAAGCAAAGAAAAAAGGGAAAATAACATGCTTTGTTCTATATTCAGGCTCCATAGTTCATTCTCTGGATGTGGATGACATTTTCCATTCCAAGTCTTTTGGAATTGTCTTGGATCACTGTATAGATCCCTTGGATCCCTGTATATCATAGTTAATCATTACACAGTCTTGTTGTGTACAAAGTTCCCCTGGTTCTGCTCACTTCAGTTCATGTAAATCTTTCTAGGTTTTCCTGAAATCAGTCCCATCATCATTCTGTATAGAACAATAGTGTTCTATTACATTCATATACTATAACTTATTCAACCACTCCTCCACTGAGGATATTCTCCTACCAGGAATTTCCGCCTGAAAGCAGGTTCTTATATAACTGGTCAATCTTTCATAACTAAAAGAGAAAGTATAAAAAAAAAGAATGAGATTTCTACCTAGGTAGAAGAGAGGGTCAATATTCAACTTTACATATATCACTACAAAGATCTATAGTGTTGAATTGGACTTGGAGAAAAATCAAACCAGTTCCACTGTGTGCCATAAGATGAGCTCAGAATAAAAATAATAAATGATTCTATTCTAAATTTTCCTAGCTATTCTTCCTTTCCAAAAAGGTAGTAAGAACTAACTCTTTAACTTGCACATGAAAAGTAATAAAATACAGATCATTGATGTAACTAGAAAATGGCCCTCTGAGCTTCAAATCTTCTGAGTTCAAGTCCCAGCCATTTTTCAAACAGAGCTATCCACTTTAACTTCATTTGATGAAGAAACCATTTTGTAAATTGAAATCCTGCTATGTAGGTTTGAGCTATTATCACTAGAAAGCCATTCTGATTGGCCTTCCTACTTATTTCAATCTGACTTTTTCCCTCTCTACATCTAGTACTCAGTGGACCCTTAAAGAAATATACCATAGTGGGTAACACTATAATTAAAGCCAAACTTGCTATTTTGGTAAATGGCATGTGTTTTCATTTTCTTGTTTGTTTTCCTCATATTTATATCCAGTTATAATCCTCAACAAGCAGCCCTGGACTTCTGTGTTATTTATTATTTCAATGCAGAGGGCAATTAAATATAATTAGCTGGGTTATTATCATTTGCTGGTAGAATTTGCTCTGAATGCATGTGCTCCCTTGGGGAGTTGCTTTCTATTTCCTGCGCCACTGATCTGAGGCTCTTTAGGGAGAGCTGCTTTTTTTGCTTCTTCCTTATTTACTGCTCCACTGATCTGGGGCAGGAAGAAAGTATATGAAAATCACTATGCAATAGCCCGTGAATAACTATCACAGTGAACTAAAAGCCAGGGCTTAGAACTGTCTTCTCCTCTCTGAGAAGGTGTGTAAACACTATATTCAGCCCAAGGTGAAACTAAGTAAAAGTGCAAGTGGAGGCAAAGAAATCAAGGTAAATTCTTCATTGCCCACCTATTCTTTATGGAAGCAAAGTGGCAACAAAGCATTGATCACATGGAAAATCTAATTCCATTGGACACTTATTTAGTCAAGAGCACTGGGGAAAGTTATTTTAAAGTAGTGAATTTTCCAGATAAATGAAGCTAATTCCACAGCAAATAGGAAAAAACACACAGATGACACATGTTATACATATGCATATGTATATACATAGTATATATGTATAAATATATATTTATTTTCATTTATGTGAATATATATATATATATATATATATATATATATATATATATAAATATATATCTATTTGCATTGGGAGAGCTATATAGACTCAGGTAACATCTTGAATATCTTGTGTAATTAAAGGACAAGTTGGGATATGAAGAATAATATACATGTCGGATGAGATTTTTGACCACAATGTTGGAGATATGAATAGGAGTATATTGGAGATGAATAAGACAAGTAATAATGAATATTATCTGAGACAAACCCAACTGGAAGTTACATAGACATTTAGAGTAGCTAAGTAAAAGTTAAATAGTGAATAACAAATATAGTCAAAAGTAAATTTTTAAAAAGTGATATTAGGGCAGCTAGATGGCACAGTGGATAGAACACCAGCCCTGAAGTCAGGAGGATCTGAGTTCAAATGTGACTCAGACACTTAACACTTCCTGGCTATGTGACTCTGGGCAAGTCACTTAACCCCAATTGCCTCAGCCAAAAAAAAAAAAAAATGATGTCAATACTATCAGCACTGAAATCTTCAGACTTCTCATTTCAGTCTGAGATGTGATCTCTCCTCTGAAATCTCAAAAGGTATTATTCATTTCTTATCTCCAGTATTGGTTAAGATGTCTGAAAGCAGGTGTCTGGATCCTCCTGAAAGCAAAGGGGTTTACAGATTTGCAAAAAGCACAGATGGATTTGTGCAGAAAAATAACCATTAGAGCATGGAACCATGAGCATGCAAAATCAACCTATGACTCTATCAATGTGTTTTATTGTACCTCATTTTGCAAAAGACACTAGGTAAAACTTCTTCAATGGAATCCCTATGAACAGTCCATTTCCCTTCCAGACAAATTCCTTCCACATGATTGTTTTCTGGTGAGGACTTTTCTTTGTAATGTCAGAGTCTTCTAAACTCCCCAGCAGTTTCCAGGCTACTGTCCTATTTATCAGACTAAACAACTGGTATTATGCTTTATTCTTTGAGTTTCCAACAGTTGCTTCTAGTGTCTTATACATACTTGGTTGAATGATTGAATTAATTAATGAATTCATGACTTAATGAATGATGTAAAATAGCAAAGTCATCAAGGAAACTAAAGGTGGTACTGGCTTCATTAGTCCCTTATCTCTATTTCAGTGTCTTTCCAACTTTGTACAACTACTGTTGTGCCACAGTTCCCTTTTAATGTCCTGACTCAGTTTCCCTAATTCTCCTATTCAGTTATTCTGCCTCAGGTTATAACCTTTCCCTCTTAATGTTTGATGAGATAAAGGTCTTATATCTTTAGGCTATAATCATTCCTTCTTAATGTTTGACAGTATAAAGGTCTATCCATTTTAGACATCATTAGAATATCAGTAACCTCTACAGTACCTCCCTCCATTGTGTCATCCTAGATGTCTCCCCCCATTAAGCCATCCCCATTCAGGTACCTTCCCCATTATGTCATTGTTCTTGTTATTCTATAAAAGAGTCTTGCTATCGGACATTCAGGGCTGGATTCTTTGAGAGGATAGTCTCATTCAGCCCTGGGACCAAACATGAATCCTTTGGTCCCAGTAAATCTCTCCATTTAATAAACTATTAAATTGTTCTCTAATCTCTATCTTGCTCAGTTTCTCTGGCATTACACTACCATCTGTTAAAAACAAAAGACATTTATGTTTTCTCTCATGAAACTATTAAGTTCCCCAAACTGGTGCCTCCATGTGAACCTATCTTCTTTTTCAAAATGTCCATATTCCAGACTTTCCACTTTCACTCCTTCCCCTCACTCCACCTCATGTCTTACACTCTACATTAAAGTAACCTCCCTTTTTTATAGTCTCTCAGGGTCTTTGTGGCTAATCTCATTATCAAATTCTTAGAGACCATTTTCACTTTTACAAGGTCCTCCAGGACACACAAAATCTTACCCAGAAGAAGTGATTATAATTGTGGGAATTTTATATTTTGTGGCAGACTAATGAGGGAGGTATTTTGGATAAATAGATTTTTTTGGTACCAAAGAGACAAGAATAGTACATGTAAAACATACACCCAGGAACATATAATTAAATATAGTGCTGATTACCTCTCTGGAAGTCTATCTATTAATGATAAGGATGCTGGATGTAATTTGGTGAATAGATTCAGATGAGGTTATTGAAGCCATATTTCAATCTTAGCTCAGCATTAAGCTCAGGTTATATTTATTTCCATCATTAAACTATGATAGTAGCATGAGATTCAGAATGAAAAAGGGGACGTTGGAACTCATCCAATCCAATTCAACCCATATTTTTCCTCTCTTTTCTTCTCCTCTTCTGTTTCTCATTCATATTATGACTATATATCCCAACTTTCATGAATCACTCCTAATCTTATACATATATCTAAATACTATCAAGGTCATTTGGTTTAACTAAGCAGACAAGATCACAGAATTATTTTAGGAGCTGTATAATACCTATTCTGTGGATAAGGATTTCACCTTTTACTCTTGGTCAGGTGTCTTAAAAATGTGTGCTGCTGGTCATAAGCTGGGCAAGGAAAGGGAAGGTGGTTATTATTCTAAATAACATTAAGACTATTGGAGGGGGGATAAAAGCACTCATACATTCTGCAAAAGACACTATATAAAATGTCTTAATTTATTTATATACACAAGTATATATATATATATATGCACATACATATTATATGTATTTATAAGTATATAATATGTGTATATATGCATCTCTGTTTCTGTCAGACACATACTCATATAGATATAAACTTCAGTAATTCCATGGATTTAGAATCTATATCTATAGATCTATATATGTATAGATGTAGACACTTCCTTCGCTGATATACATCTCAACCCAACCATACTTCTGATCCTATCAAATCTTACCTAGTTCCATTAACCCTTCACAGAAAATTCAAAGAATATGCTGTAAGTCTTTCTCTGGTTCTTTTCATATTACAGTGATCTAAGTACAATATATGGACTACTCATCTCTTATGTGCTACTTTTATTCCAGGATTACACCTTTTGTTCAATCATAGGTATCCTGTAAATGCCCTTTAAGATACTTATGAATTCTTTGTTGATAATATGATACAACCTTTTTACTTTCATCTTGCTTCTCCATTCTTTGGGTCACAGGAAATATGAATTCTTCTGAAATTGTGATGTGTATGATTCAAAGTTAAGTGATATCACTTGGATAATATTGGTTTTAAAGAGAGAAGTTGTTGCAGGTATAATTAAGAGTCAGAAAAAACTAGTTTCTCAAATACAGTCCAGTCCTATATCCTCTTCCTATTCAATTTTGACTCCAGTTTAAATAAAAACTAAAGATTTATAAAATGGATTTTAAAAAGATAAAAATCCAAAATGGTCCTCAATATTATGAGACCATAATGGAGTAAAATAGTCAAGAAAAATATTTTGCATGTTACTAACTCTCTGCCTGAAACAACTATTTTAGATATCTACTCAATTATTAATTAAAATAAAAATAAAGTGCAAGGGCTAGAGAAGCATGTGAAGCTTGTTGCCTGATTCAATTTATTCTTAGCTGACTCCAATTATTCATGAAAAAAAACTGAGAGCCTCGTTCCATACTGCTGACATTTCCAATTGGTGGTATGCTTTCCTCTCCAATCTTTCTCAAAAACTACATAGATATTTTCTGAGTACACTGCTAGTTTATCTCAGTGAAATTTTGTCCATTTAAGATGAATTTCTCTTACCTGTTAGGCAATTATCAGTCTTCAGGGATGTGTAATTCTACTAAAATGGACATACCCACCACCTAATATATTCTCTTCTCTATTAGGATCTTAGCATTGTCTACCTAGAGTTGGAAGATACTTCAGAAACCATTTAGGCTCATTCCATAGTAAAGATAAGGGAATTGAGTTATTTTCCCATGGTCATTTATATAATAGTCATCTGAAGTGGGTCAAAAAATGAAGTCCTCTGACTCCAACAGCCTGAGCTTTTTTATTTCCATCCTCATTGACTAATATCAGATATTCACAAATATCTAACCAAAAACAAATCCTGACAAATAAACCAAAAATCTCTCAGCCTTTTTAGCTAATAGATTAAGAGTTATAAGGGGATTTAAATTTCATCTTACTTTATTATTTATTTTAGTTTAATATATATTAATCTTTCTTCCCTCCCTTCCTCCCTCCCTCCGTTCCTCCCTTCCTCCCTCCCTCCGTTCCTCCCTTCCTCCCTCCCTCCCTCCCTTCCTCCGTTCCTCCCTTCCTCCCTCCCTCCCTTCCTCCCTTCCTCCCTCCCTTCTTTCCTTCCTTCCTTCCTTCCTTCCTTCCTTCCTTCCTTCCTTCCTTCCCTGGGATTAATTACTTGCCCAGGGTCACACTCAGGTCCTCCTAACTTAAGGGCCAAGCACTAACCACTGCACCATTTAACTGCCCCTTATCTTCTGTTTTATAGATAAGGAGAATAAGGTCTAGAAGTCAAGTGACTTGTTTGATATCACATGTATAGTATCAGAGCTTTGATTTAAATTTAGTACTTTTGATTACTTAGCCAATGTTCTTTCCATTACAAATTTTCTCTGACCAACTGTTTAACCTTCTGTTGATAAACCTTCCAGGCTTAGTTTATTTTCAAGGCCACACACAAATCTAGTAAGAAACTGACAGAGCATGAGTTTAAACAGAGAGCCATTTAAAAACTCAGGATTATCTCATATTAGGTTTAACAATTAGCACAGAATTTTAATAGGAGTGATAGATTGGTAGAGGTATAGGTTTACTGATGCAGGAAATATAGAAATTTTTGTTTCCAGTTTATGTCCATTCTGGCGATTACACTAAGATAGAGAAATATCATATGTTTGTGGCCTGCAAAAAAATTAAGAAGATATCACCAATGTAGAATAGAAAGATGATGGAAGTTCCCCTTCAGAGCCAGGTGTCTGTGGTTGCTATGTGAAAATAGAGGGAAGCAGTTTAAACAGCATCTTGGGCAGCTTTTTCCCCTCAAATTTATACTTTCAGGGAGTTTGGAGAGGTAAATGCCAAAGCGGGCAAACAGTAAGGTATTGGACTAACTAAAAAAAAAAATCTTAATCACTTGCCCAGGTGACTAAAATGCTGAGGAGAAAAGAAGGAAGGAATATAGAGTAAAGTGGAATAACTGACAGCCCCTTTCCCCCTTCCCCTGTCTTTCTTCAGGCAGGTCTGACTGGCCCACTTTCTAAGCCTTCTTTTATTCTCTCAAGGACTACACCTGGCTAATCTAATCTTATTTCTCATAAATGCCAAGGTTGACCATGACCTGTATTTTCTTGTATCCCTTTGTTAGTGGCTTGTTGGGGCTGGCAGAGCTGAGGGAAAAACAGGGAAAACAGGGAATACTTTATTTTTAATATTTTGTTTTATTCCCATTCACTAAAATCAAATACAAAGTCCTCTGTTTAGTATTACAGCTTGGTTCCAACCTAGCTTTTCAGTCTATTGTACACACGCACAGAGTGCATATACATATATATATATTATATGTATAAAATTTGTATGTATATATCTATCTATATATATCTACAACTACCTACCTATCTATCTCTCTCTATATATATACACATATATACACACATACACATACGCATTTTACTCACACAGTGGGCCACCCAAGTGACCTTGATTTGCTTGCACATTGCATTCAGTCTCATGTCCCCATGCACAGGCCTAGCCCTCTCCCATACAAGAAACATCAATCCTTAATTTCCTTCAATTTCAACTAAAAAAAATTTCCACATGAAGTCTTCTCTAATCTCCTCTAGCTAATGTCTCCCATTACTATTATTTTGAAAAAATTCAATTTATTTTTAGATTATGGGATTAAAAAAAGCATTTCTATAACAGTATAATAAAAATAGATTGCACATAAAATTGATCATCTATTTCATACATATTGCTATTTAATTTACACATTAATAAATTTATGCATTTCTATCTTTTTCTCCTTTGGGCTATCATAGTGTAGGTTTCTAGACTGTGTGCATTAAAAAACAAATGGTATATGGCCATGAGGACATATATTTGAATATACCTTCAATGGAAAGTAATGCTACATAAGAGGAGCTGAATCATATAATTTTATTTTTCAAAATAGATAGCAAAATCCTTTACTAAACACCTCTCTGTGCCAATAAAATGTTTTATCTTGAATTACTTGGAAATAAAAAGTACTTTCAATTCTCAATTCCATAGCATTTTCTATGAAGGGAATTTTAGAGATGTTATTGAATTGAATGTGTCTGAATAATGTCTTAAGTATCCAATGTCCATCTTTTTTTTTTTTTTTTTTTTTTTTTTTTTTTTTTTGCTGAGGCAATTGGGGTTCAGTGACTTGTCCAGGGTCACACAACTAGGAAGTGTTAAGTGTCTGAGGTCAATTTGAACTCAGGTCCTCCTGACTCTATCCATTGTGACCTAGCTGTCTCCAATGTCCAACTTTAAGTCTTATCCATAGAGAGATGATAGAAAAGTAGATATATATGTATAGATAGATAGAACATTTATTAAATGCTAAACATATTCCAGGAATTGACTAAGTACTGGTAATATAAATAAAAGCAAAAAAATACCACATATCTCTAAAGAATTATATTTCAAATGAATAAAAATAATACCTAAAGAAAAGATGAAAAGCCTGCTGGTATGAGAAAAGCTGGAGTCCAAATTTCTGGTACAGAATAGAGATTTACCAGCCAGGACAAAGGATCTCAGGTTGGAGGCATCCCCAGAAAGAAAAGGGATTGGAGAAGTGAATAAGGGAGTCAAGAGTAAAGTGAACATGGCCTAGGCACTTCATGAAATGGAACACTCAGTCAAAGGAAAGGGCTTTAGGGCAGAAATAACTCTAGAGTAAGAAAACTGCTAAAGATGTGGTAATTTGGTTTGGTAGAAGTGGAGTTTAGAAGGAGTACCTACATCACCAAAATTTACAATATAAACTACAAACTATAATTTGTTCATATCACATCAATATGTTTAATTTTGAGTATATCACTTGACTTCACAGTTGAAGACTTTTCCTGTTTTTTTTCTTGAAAAGATAACTGTATGAAACAATTTAGAATCATGGAATTTAAAGTGACCTGTTAAGAGTTCATCTAACTTTCATCCTACTCCTGCCCATTTGCAAGACTTATCTCTGATTCTAACCTTTCTGAATCTTAATGTTAATGTTTTCCATAATTGAACTAAGATTCAGTATCCTAAATTTTCACTGCATTAAGATAAATTTAATGGACATCCTTATGTAAGTTTTCAAGTGATTATTAAGTATTTTCTAGTCTACTCAACATTTTTGGAAACTACAATGACAGAAAAGATTGAGCTATATCAGCTTTAATTTACATTTTTCAACTCCTTTCACCTAAGGCAGATAATGTATAATACATGCTTTCTCACAGTTTTTAGAAGATAAAAGTTGAACAACAAAGACAAGTCAAAAAGCAAGATGAAAAAGAGAAGGATAGAGCTAGCAGTGAGCTATGTTGCTGTGCCTCAATCTTACTTTTAATCAAATAATGCAGTGGCACATTCAGCAGATCAATCAAGAGATGACCCTTAAGTCACTGAACAATGCCATAGGCTGAAAGTTGTGACCAGGGAAGTAGAGCCCTTGATCTGTCATCATTCATTTTCTCCTTATCTGCTTTTCTCCTTGGAAAGCTGCATCACCAATTAAACTCAATATATAGCAAATGCTTTTTCTGGGAACCAATCAGAAATCTCTAATAATTGGACTTTTCACATTAAATATCCTACTTTTATGAGAAAATGGAACATAAAAAGTAATATTTTAAATATTTAACCAAGTAATTTCTAGGGATGTGACATGGAAAGTGCAGATATATAAAGCATATGTGTGTATCTATTTATATGTATATATATGCATGCATACAAATACATTGTATATGCGTATATATGTATATGTGTATAAATATATATTTATATAATATCATATATCATATTATTATTATCCAGTCATTTCAGTGATGTCAAATTTTTCATAAACACATTTGTTATTTTTGTGGTAAAGATATTGGAGTGGTTTGACATTTCTTTCTCTAGCTCATTTTATAGATGAGGAACTGAAACAAACAAGGTAAAGTGATTTGCAGATCACAGAGTTATACAACTAGTAAGTGTTTGAAGCTGAATTTGAACTTATAAATATCACTTTTCCTAATTTCAAGCCATGCTTGAATGTGGATACACTGTGACACCTTGCTACCCAATTACACACACACACACACACACACACACACACAAACACACACACACACACACACATACACACACTCTCATAAAGAGAAAGATATTTATCTATCACATGTATTTTAGCTTTAAGCTATACCCCAAATTTGTAAATATACCATAAGATCCCAGTGGACTTCTAAGTCATCAAGTAAAGATTGAATTCATTGCATTGTAGAAAACTTACTTTATAGTAGTTAATTCTTTGAAAAGTGCTGTATCCTATGGGTGCTTAATAAATCCTCATTGAATGAATGGATATATGAATGAATGATAATAGCTTTCATTAAATGGTATTTATGCTTTTCAAGGTTCTTTCCAAAAAAAAAACTTATTTTGTAAGTACGATTTTCCCCATTTTACTAATGAGAAATGTGAGACGTTTTGTCACAAGTTTAGTATTTTTTGAAGCTAATACTCAAACTCAGATCTTCTGCTTCCCAGTTCAATTTTATTTCTACTACACTGGGCTGCCTATCAAAGATTTGCAACAGTTGAAACAGCAGTATGTGCTAGCACAGCATAAAAAAAAAATGCTCTTTTTTTTTTAAACAGATGCTTACAAATTGATCACCAGAAACTTTAGCACATTCATTCACAAAGAAAGCCAAAATGGAGCTACTACATACAATCTGTTTGAATTTTTTTAGGCAAACACCAGATGACTTAATGCTTTCTTTGGGAAGCAATAAACAATAAGAGACAAATTGTAATTACATTAAATTCTCAGACAGTTATGTGTACATCATTTTCTTACTCCTTAAACCTTCCTATAGAAATTGAAAGATGAAAGATATTTTAATGATGTCAAGAATTCATAGAAAAGTCAGTTCTTTTGTCATTACATTTACAAAGAGGTTTTCTTTGGATTTTTAGAGAGATTACAATATTATTTTGAAAGCTTTTAGAGATTTTTCCAATAGTAAGAACAAATGCCTAGTGCCACTGAAGCAAAAAAGTGAAATGGAAAATAGTTAATATTTGTATAGCATTTAATGTTTAACAAAATAGTATTCTCATAAAATCTGTGTAAGTCTAGCCATGCAGTTCATACAGAAACAATGATGTTCTCAAGATGACACAAATAGAGAAAGAACTGTATCTCTCCATCTTTTTCTATGCCCTATCTCTGGATAATAATGTCAGACTAAATATTCAAGGATCTTCCATTCTAATAAGAAAGGGATTGAGAGATACAAAACATGACATCTGCCTTTACATGGAAAAGTTTTTAACTCCCTTCTCTTTCTCTTTTTTTCTTCTTCATAATTTCTTTCTTGGTATACTTATTAGTCCCAGATATTCAATCATAATGCCTTCACAGATTATAAAAAGACCAAACACTGAGGATCAAAAGACTTCAGTTTGAATCTTAGTTCTAAAATTTACTAGTGGTCTTTTGACTAGATTGCTTAATCACAATTTTCCTCAATCATATCATTTGCAAAAAGGGGATAATACTTATACTACCTATCCTATACGATCTTGAAAAGAAAATCACTATGAAAAGTGTACTATGTAAATATGAGGCACTAATATTCATTCAAGAAAGCATTTATAAAACACCTACTATATGCTAAGCAGTGAGCTAGGATCTCAAGATACAATAATTTTCACAGAACTAACTATAGTCTAGTAAGCTTATTAGTCTAAATTAATGTAATGACTTGATGATATTTGTATATACATAGTAAGAGTCCAGAAAAAAGGTAATAGGGGCTCGAACTAAATAATGGTATACATTGAAAAAAAAAAGGAGGACAGATGTGATGAAACTAGAATTTTCAAGTATTGGCAAGCAATTAGGAATAGTGGGGATAAGAATTTTAAAAAAATACTAATGAGATTGAAAACTAAAGTTAATGAAAAGATGTTAGTGTACTCAAAGAAAAGAGAAGTTGGGAAAACAGAAGAATGAATGAGTTTGGGGATTAACATAATGAATTTTGTTCTGCATGTGTTTGGGTTGCTAAAAGGCACTCTCCCACATGGAAATATCCAGAGGACAGTTAGCTGGTTCAATGTAAAGAAGACAGGATCTAAAGTCAAGAAGACTTGAGCTGAAATCTGGCTTCAATCATGTACAAGTACTGTGATCTTCACTTCTTTGCTTTAGTTTCCTCATTTCGGAAATGGTGGTAATAATAGTACCTATCTTCTAGGGTCATAGTGAGAAACAAGTGATATTACAATGATATGTCATTATAATAATCTATCATGTATTGTACACATATAATATAATAGTAATCATAAAGCTCTTAGCACAATTTCTAGTACATAGTAAGTACTATATAAACATTGGTTGAAAACATAGAAATTGGTTTCAGGAAAATGAGTAAAAAAGTATACTCATATTTCCCTTTAAACCTATTTTTTTCCCTTCTCCGATTCTATTAAAGCTTTTGACATCATTCTAGCCACCTTGGCTTCAAAAGTTATGGCATCCTTGACAATGATCTATATCCATCACATCTAATCTGTTGCCAGGTCTTGTCAATTCTCCGTCCATGATATCTTTTATTCCTACTCCCCCTCAACTAACAGATTTATCATTTGAATTCAGACTTCAACATCAATCTCCTTTGAACTATTTCAATACCCACCTACTTGATCTCCCAATTTTCTTCTCCCTTTCTACAATCCATCCTCTACAATTCAGGGGTCCTCAAACATTTTAAATAGGGGGCCAGTTCACTGTCCCTCAGACTGTTGGAGGGCCGGACTATAGTCAAAACAAAAACTTTGTTTTGTGGGCCTTTAAATAAAGAAACTTCATAGCTCTGGGTGAGGGGGATAATCGTCCTTAGCTGCTGCATCTGACCCACAGCCGTAGTTTGGGGATCTCTGCACATGATTATAAAGTGACTCATCTCATTGTTCTGACTGGTTCTCTTCCCAACTTCAAAAACAAAAATAAAATATGGTTTCCATATTGTTTCAGGAATAAAACACAAATTCCTCACCCAGGAATTTAAGCCCTTCATAATTTGGCTTTGAACTACTTTTTTTTTTTCTCAAAAACTTATTTCATTTATTCCTCTTTATATACCCAGTGATCCAGGCAAACTATCCCTACTCTTTTTCCAGAACTCAATATACCATCTCCCCTTTGTGATGTTTTGCATATACTTTCTCCTAAACCTAGATATATTTCTTCTCATCTCAGTATCTTAAAATACTTTCTTTCAAAGATCAGTTCAGATGTCATGTCTTCTATCATTTCCAAATCCTCATGGTTGTTAGTGTTTTCTCCCTTTTGAAAATACAGAATCTATTGTTTCCCCCAGTAGAATAAAAATTGTTTGAGGGCAGAGATTGTTTTGATTCTGTGTTTATATCTATAATGTCCAGCAAAGTATCTCATGTATTTCACTTGATAAATGTTTCTTGAATTGAATTAAATTATTTGAAATCAAGAATAGATAAGAGAAGATAAATATAAACTGTAGCAAGATCCTCCTAGTGTCATAAATGCTAAAATACAAGATGAGATGAATTTGGTGAAGAAGCCTATAGATTCAAAAATATTATTTTTTTTAAAGTCATGGAGAAAAGAGGAAGAATAAAGTGGGCCAGAACTAATGATCAGTAAAGAAGCAGCTATAGAAATGTACATCAAAGAAAAGACAGAGCCAAGCACCTCTTTCTTACTTCTGTTTTCTGTCAAGGAAAATAATCATTGAATTCTGAAGGGTACAATTAATAGAAAGCTGAAATTCAAGATAGGCAAAATGATAGGTGAATTAAATCACCAGAGCTAAATTAACTACATTCAAGATACTAAAAAAAACTGTAAAATAAGGTTGCAAAGGCACTTTCAAAGACTTTGGAAGAAAACTTGGAGAACAAGATTTTAAAATGCTAAATTTCTGTTCAGTGAACAAGAATTTTTTGTGTATTTACTATGCACCAAATTCTAGTGTGTATTATACAAATATGATGAGAAAGACAGTCTTTGTTCTCAAGGAGCTTACATTCTGAATAATAATAAATATAAGTGTATGTACATATGCAGTAAAATATGCAATAAAAATATATATACAATATATATCTACCTATATCTACATATTCAAATGAGATTTTACAAGTGTGTATCATGCATTGTAAAGTATACATACACATATATATATGTATATATACATACATACACACACTCACACACAGACATAAACCTGAATATATAGTGACCATGTATTCTAGATTTCATGAGAACATCCCCAATTTTTAGGAAAGAAATTATATTAAAATTATGCAAAAGGAATAACTTTCTTCAAAAGATAACCATTTTAATTCCAGGGTGGGGGGAGGGTAATGGCTATCATTATTTAAGATACTTAAACTCATCATCCTGTCAGGTTACATTAAAAATCAACTAGAGTTTAAAGAACATACTTGTTGTGTTATGACGAAGGTAATTGTTCTCTATATATGGTTTTAATTTATAAGTTAAGCTCTTATTTTAAGGAATAACTTGTTATAATTCAATTGTGTGCTGGATATAGTATATAGTGACTATTGAGAAGCAAATGTTAAATTTCTAGTGACAGCATTTGCAGCTAAGAAATTGATAAAAATATACATTAAGCTTGATTTATTATTCCTTAAATGTCTAGATTAAATAAAGTTATGGAAGAAATATTAATAACTTTAAATTTAAAATGTATCTTTTCAGAGAGCTGGTTATTAAATATTTACCAGAATACTTTTGACTGCACTCATTCAAAACTCCAAAAGATGCATTATAAAGTTGTCAATAAATGATAAGCAAAAAAAATGACATTTCATTCAATCATAATAATTCTTTTTTTAAGTTAAAACTTTTTATTTTCAAAATATACACATGGATAATTTTTAACATTCACCCCTACAAAACTTTGTTCTAATTTCCCTCTTCTCCCCACCTTCTCTCCCAGTCGGCAAGTGAACCAATATGTTAAATATGTTCAATTTCACCATACATATTTCCACAAATATCATTCTGCACACGAGAACTCAGATCAAAAAGAAAAAAAAAAATGAGAAAGAAAACAAAATGCAAGCAAACAACAACAAAAACAGTGAAAATACTATTTTGTGGTCCATATTCAGTTCCCACTGTTCTCTCTCCAACTGCAGATGTCTTTCTTCTGGCACTGGTCTGAATCACCTCATTGTTGACAAGAGCCACAGCCATCATAATTAATCATCACATAATCTTGCTGTTGCAGTCTGCAATAATCTCTTAGTTCTGTTTATTTCATTTAGTATCAGTTCATGTAAGTCTCTCTTCTCTGAAATCATATTGTTGATCATTTCTTGTAGAACAATAATATTCCGTAACATTTATATACCATAACAGTCATTCTTCAACTGATGGGGATCTACTCAGTTTCCAGCTTCTTGCCACTACACAAAGGGCTGCCACAAACATTTTCACATATGTGGTTCCCTTTTCCTTCTTTAAATCATGGTAATTCTTTAAACAAATTTGTTTATCCACTAATTTTTTGAACCAATATATTTTGTTGACTAGGACTAAGCCTTTAGGATTATAAAAATATTTAAGAACATTTAGGTTGGGTTGCTGGTGTTCTCATTTGTTTGTATTTGTTTTTTTAATTGAGGGGACTAGACTATATTATCTAACTAGACTATATTATCTCTATGATCATTTCCAGATCTGAGTCCTTGACTGTGTGAATATAATAAAGATAATCATACTTTAAGAACATTGAATCTCAAATTACAATCCTTGCTTTAGAATTAAAAAAGATTTCTTTTCCTTTCAAAGTAGAAATAGGAAAAAGACACTAAAGGATTTTTAAAATTAACCTGATTTCCTCAAGTCTAAAAATATGTGAGATCCTTGAACAGCCCTTCAAGTACAAAAAAAAAAAATCTCATTCAAAAGCACATCATAGTAATATAAATCTTCTTAAAGAATACTGGAAAACTAAATGTTGTAACAGGAAGAAAACGATAAAATGATAGTTCTATTACCTAAAAACATCAAAATTCAATAAAGAAAAGTTTATTAAATATAAGGAATAGGGCAGAACTACTTAGAGAAGATGATGCAATGGGATAGAGTCCTAGGCCTGGAGTCAGGAAGATTCCTCTTGCAGAGTTCAAATGTGGTCTCAGACATTTCCTATCTGTGTGACCCTGGACGTGTCACTTAATTCTATTTACCTCAGTTTCCCCAACTTTAAAATGAAAGAGATGAGTTAAATGAACTCTTGGGATGATTCTAGGTCTACATAGTGATTGGAGAATTGGAAGACTAGAAAATTTGTTATTGTTGTTTAGTTATTTCTAGTTTATCTGATTTTTGTGATTCCATTTAGGATTTTTTTTCACAAAGATTAATATCTTTGTTGGCTATTTCCTTTTCCAGATTATTTTACAGATGAGAAACTGAGGCAAACAGGGTTAAATGACTTGTCCATTGTTCATACAACTAGTAGGTGTTTGAGATCAGATTTCAATTCAGGAAGATGAGTCCTTGACTCAAGGCGTGGCACATCTACCTGAGAGTTGAAGTTCCCTATGACAACAAGAGAAATTAGGGAAGAAAGAAAGATAATGAATCTGATATTGAATTCAGAAAAAAAAAAAGAGCAAGAATGATGTCGGGGAAAGTACACATTAGCTACTGTAATCTGGAGAGGGAGAACAATTTTAATAGAATGAACTTCAAAGAAGAAAAGATTGCTTAGTGAGTATGAAGATACTAAAAAATAATGTTGGAGAGAATGGATTGGGATCAAGTGTCATTTGGGATGAATCCAGGACTTGGTGACAGAGGAGACAGAATTCCAAAAGAAAAAAATTCCAGAATGAAGGACAATGTGTTCACCATGGAATGAGAATTCTAGAGTATACCTGGTGAAATTTGAGCAGGATGTATATGGGGAATAGCTGAGGAGTATGCAGATAAAAGAATACATGGTGGGAGTCAGATAGTTTGCTCCTAAGGAAAAGGTGATGAAATGATATAAGAACATGAAGAACAACAGGGTATAGGAGTTTGTGAACCATTGGCAGGTAGTTAGTGGCAGATGAATTAGAATACTTAAAGTCCCACAAGGGTGTTATTGACAGGAAAGTGCAAAGAGTATAGGATCACCTGCTTTTAAAAGTACTGTGCAAAGAATATTAACTGTGTCACCCAAGGCTAATCAACTATACCCTTAGTATTTTAAGCAATTCTCTTGAATTATAATAACCTAAACTTCCCAATTCTTTCTCATCTTTTCTCTCTTCTAGTGGTTCGTTCCTTTTCTCCACTCCAAATTCCCCACCATTACCTCTCAAATTCTGAAATAGGATGATTTAGGATTCTGTTATACTCACTGCCACTAGGAATGTGTGTTTCCAATATGAAGTCTGAAATTTAGACTCCTTGACTTTCATTTCAAAAATACAACCAATGATTTTTACTAGCCTTGAGCATATTCTATCAAAAAGAAAAATCAATAGTTGTGTTATCAAAGTAGAGACGTGTTCAGATTTTCATTGTGGGGGAAGATCTGAAGACAATTTTATTCTTAAAAGATTTGTTTATGTCAAGACCTTCTTACATGTCTCCATGCTACTACTCTCTCAATATCATACTATTGTTAGAACAATTTGTTTTACACATAGATTTAGTAATCCCTTTGTTCAAAAATCTCTTGCCTCCTAAGTAAAAATTAAAAGGCTCTAAAGTCACCCACAACCTGAACCCTTCTTATGTTTATATTTCTATTTTTTTTAATTACTGTTTATAAATAGTGTTGTTCAGTCATTTTTCAGCCATGTCCAACTCTTGATGACCCCATTTGGAGCTTTCTTAGAAAGATGTTGGAGTGCCATTGGAGTTTGTCATTTCCTTCTCCAGCTCATTTTAAATGAGGCAAATGACGCAAACAAGATCAAGTGGCTTGCCCTGGGTCACACAATTAGGAACTAGTTGCTCACATATTATACCCTCTTATCTTAAATCATGCAGTTCTCTATACTTGAAATACCTTCCTTCCTTTATTTATATTTTTATTGAATTACCACTATTCTTAAAAACTCTAGTCCTAGTCAAATGCTGTTTTTTTCATAAAGTCTTCTTCTATTTCTCTTACCAGTAATTATCTTGAACCTTATGTAGCACTTAAAAAAATTGTCTAATATAATTACTGTGCAATGATGCATCAGAGACATTGAGATTCATGTCTTTTCTCTATACTCAGATGTGAACTCCAGGAGGGCATCTTCTTATCTCAACTTTGTATTTCTCTCAGCATTAACACAAAAATCTGCAAACATACTATGGATTTCATATTTGTTGAATTTAGGTGTATAACAAATGATAGCACAACACAATTAGAGTTATTCAGGTAAATATGGCAAACAGGAAAAATGATTACAATAGTTTTTCTTGCCATCTGCAGAAAAGTCATTGATTGTATCATGAAATTAAAGGTGATTTGCAGAAAGTATAATTAATTTTGATGGTCAATAAAGTCATAAATATAGGGACTGACCTATTACTTCTTAGATCATATACTTAAAACTATAAGGGACCATAAAGGCCCTTTGATCATATTAGAAGCTCCTAGGTGAGCATTTTTCCTCTACTAATGCTACTTACAGTATTGGAAAGTTTCCTCAAGCAAGGAGGGACTAGGTAACTTACTTAAAACTCACATTTTTTGGAGTAACAGGACTTGAATCCAGGTCTTTCTTGTTTTTTTTAAAAAATGTATTTATTTATGTAAAACTTAAATATAAAATAGAAAAAAGACAGAAAAATATTGTCATGTGCACAGCCGAACATAAGGGAAGGCTCAAAATATGTAACAATAAATTTCCATTTCAATAAAGCACATATGATAATAGAAGCCATTGTATTTAAAACTGTTCATCTTTTTTTGCTTATACACTTTTTAATTTATTCTTTTTTTCCCCTTTTCTCTCCCTCACCTACCTTCCCCAAGCAGGTTATAGTTAAGCACAGATATGTTTATATGTACACATAAACACATGCACTCACAGAGACATACATACACACACACACACACACATATATATATATACCTACATATGTACCTATACACACATAAACACATATATACACACACATATAAAACAATATTAATATGGCTGAATCTTTTTAAACTTTGACTTTCTCTTAGATTTATACTTACTATGCCTACTTTTTGTTTTCTAATAAATTCTACTCATGATTGTTGTCATTGCATTAATGTATAATCTCTTATGTCTCATCCCTGCTAACTCTTCTAGTCTAACTAGACTTCACTCCCACCTCTTAATCTACTTTGAGATTATTTAACTTCTTCCCACACCTTCCCCAGGATCCCTCTCTTAACTTCTGCCTTCACTTTTTTCTTCCCTCTTTGTTCCATTCCCATTAAAACACACATTTTATCCCCCTTCCATTAATCTACACACCCTTTTATACTCTTGATTTTTATCCCTTTCCCATTAACATCTTTCTATACCTGGTCTTATCTTATTTTCTTCCTCTCTTGTTTCTTTATAGATTTTGGAGGATCTAAGGACATACATATATATTTACATTTATATTCATATATACACATAAATGTGCACACATATATACACCGCCCCCCATCTCTTTAACTCATTCCCAATGTGAATAGGATTTTAGAACTACAAGCCCTTCTTCTGCTTCCCCTCCACCTCTAATTCCTTCATACTAGTTCTTGCTCTTGCACTTCATTTTTATAGCATAATTAATGTTTTTATCTTTTATTAGATAGTTTTGCTTTTTAGAGTTATATCATACTCATCTCTATTCCAATCTTTCTTTTGAACTACCCAATTAGTAATAAAATCTTGGAATATGATTTACATTTCCACATATAAAACATAAACAATTTGTCCTTATTGAGTTCCTTGAAATTAGTCTTTGATGTTGGCTCTTATATGTCGAATTTTCTATTGAGTTCAGATTTATTTCTGACTAAATCCTGAAAGCCTGACAGTTCATTGCATGTCCTTTTTTTTTTTTTCTTTCATTGTTATACTTAATGTTGCTGGATATAATATTTTTCGTTGCATCCCTAGTTCATTTGATTGTCAATATATGGCATTTCAGGACCTGGGATTTTTATTGTAGACACTAATAGGTCTTATTTTGTTCTCATTGTAACTCCAGCATAATTGATTTTTTCTTTGGTTGCTTGTAAAATTTTCTCTTTGCTCTGTTCCTGTATGTTTTCTTGTTCGAATCTCTTTCACATGGTGATCAGTAGATATTTTCTATTTCTACTTTCCCCTCTTGTTCTGTCAGTCTGGGACAATTTAATTATTTCTTGTATTATTGTAGCAAAATTATTTTTTTTCATCATTGCTTTCAGGTAATACAAAAATTCTTATGTTTTCCCTTCTTGATTTCCAGATCTGTTGTTTATCTTTTGAGATGTCTCACATTCTCTTCTATATTTTCTATTCTTTTGATTGTGTTTTATTATTTCTCTGTCTCTTATATCTTCCTAGCTTCTCCTTTCTCAGTTCTCATTTTCAAAAAGTTAAGATTTTGGATATTCTTTTCTAGTTGGTTGGCTTTCTTTACATAATCTTGTTTTTCTTAGATTCTTATTTATTTGTTTTTGTTTTTTTTTTTCAATCTCTGTCATTTAATTTTTAAAAATCTTTTTTGAGGTCTTTTCTTTTCTTTTGGGGGCAGGTAACAATTTAATGTTACTCTTTGAGGTAAGAGATTCTTTTTTTTAAACTTCACTATCCTCCTCTGAAGAGGATCCTCAGTCTTCCCTATTCCCTAGTAAGTTTCTTCATTTGAGCTCTTTCTCCTTCATCTAATCTCTCTCTGTCTCTCTGTCTCTCTGTCTCTCTTTCTGTCTCTCTCTGTCTCTGTCTCTCTCTCTCTTTCTCTGTCTGTCTGTCTCTGTCTGTCTGTCTCTTTCTCTCTCTTTTAATAAGAACTTGTTAGTATAATCTATAATCGTTTCTACTTCTGATTTGGAGAGTAAGATGCCTGTGACTTTGCATCAGTTCTCCTCTCTTCTTCAGAACCCCAAATCAAGAACTCCATCCTCCTGGAATATCCCCAGAGAGTACCTTCCTTGACCCACTGTTTCTGCATTCAATAAGCACCCACTGGTCCCATTTCTCCCAGGGTTGCATTTCAGCAGCATTGTTGTGCTTGGGGTTCCTCATCAGCAGAGGTTCTTCTTGGACTCCACTGTACTGGAGTTAAACGTTCCTGTGGCTTGAATCGAGTTTTTCTTTGAACCCACCTGTCTCCAGGACCCCCACCTGAAGAGCTAGCCTGGTGATGTTTACATTTCACACTGGCCAAATCTCCATCCTGATGTCTTTTCTCAGATTTTTTCCAGTTTTTCCAGGAGGACCCCCGCTATCCCCCAACTTTTATTTGTTTTTCACTTGTCACCTCTGAGGAGTATTTATATTTTATTTTGTAGGGGAAATTTGGAGAGCTTGGAATTTTCTGACTTACTCTGCCATCTTTCCAGAAGCCTTCCCACATCTTCCTAATTTGAAGGCCAGCTATTTATATACTCAGCTATATTGCTTGTTAATGTCCTAAGTATTTTTTTTTAATTACCTAGAGTTAATTGAAGATACTTTCACATCATTCTGAAAACAAAGCCTTCAAAATGCATAATGCTGTTTCAATATGGATATATTCTTTAGTATCCTTCCCCATTTTATTTCTCTTGTATTTCTGAGAATGTTGCCTCTTAGCTGCCTGTCTTACATCTCACCTACCATGATCCCAGCTCAGCATTGGCAATTCCATTATGAAGACAATAGCAAATATGGGCTGAATGAGCATATTGATACATATATAACCATCAAACTCATCCCATTCCTGACTTCTATTCACATACAGATTAATTTTAACTCTTTGGGAAAGAAATGGATAAGCCAGTTCAGATTCAGTGAAACTTTCCACACAAAAACCTTCATTTTAAAAAGATATCACAAACCATTTTTAAACTATTATTTTATTTTCAAACCACAGGACAGTATTTTGTTTTTCTTTCTTTGCTTCACTTTCTCAAATCCTCAGGCTTCCTAGGAACTTTTACTAGCCCTGAACACATTTTCCAAAAGAATCAATATCTGTATTACCAAAGTGGAGATGGTTTTTGATCTCCTTAGGGTAGCTTAAATGTATATATTTTATATCATTGTAAAAACTGAAATTTTCTCTACTGCTTGTCAATTTATTTCAGTCTTTTAAAAATTATCTTTCTAACTCCATTTTCTGTTTTTTTTTCTTTTGTATTACCTGAAAAATATAATTATTCACTAAAGACAAAGAAAAAAAAAGAAAAAGAAATAAAAGCTTAGATTCATAGTCTGGGGAAGAAAAGAGCCATTTTTTTCCCACAGTGTGAGATAATTATGCATGATATTCATTCACTTATTTTATAAGCTTTTGATAATGTCCTTATGTCCTATGATATTTTGATCAGTCTTTTAAGTTATTTCATGGCAGCGATTGAAGACTAACTTTGATTCATCTCTGTATGAGGCCCAAAGTTATAGTTCTTATCCAAGAAAAAGATTTCTGCCTTAAGGGTCCATGGACAAAACTTAAGTTCCTAGGAAAACAAAATAAAGAAATCTGCAGATATTTTGGAGGCATAGGTTTATAAATGGAGGAAGTCTTCATGACTATGTGATCTTCTAGGAAACTTTGTTCAGAACTTTTTTTTTGTTTGTTTGTTTGAGGGAATTAGCATTAAGTGACTTTCTCAGGATCACACAGCTAGTAACTGGATTTGAAGAACTGTGTCCTATAGACTGTAGGGAACAATGTAGGGTCCTACATTGCTCCATCCACTATTCCACCTAACTGACCTTAGTCCAGCACTTTTGCTTTTTTTATTTTAAAAGAGAAACTGAGTTTATTGTTAACTCTGAATTTAATTCAGTTGTACAGAATGAATACTGATTCCATGATTCTAATAGAGAAATTCTGGCACTTTTTGGCCCACAGTTCAAAACTTAGTCTATTTTTGAACTCTATGAAAAGCTATTTACTATGTCTCTAGCTAGCTATTTGCCAACTTTTTAAACTATATATTTACATGTTTTCAATCTGTCTTTTATATCAAGTAAGGTGGCTTTTCAACTAATTAAAATAGGTAAACAATTTTAAAGGACAGAAAACTCTACATTAAACTTTTGAATTCTTAGACATAGTTTAAATGAAAAAGGGAAAGAGTTAAACATTTAAATAACTACATAAGTTCTTAGTAATATGGGAAGTCAGCACCAATTGAACACTATTCTTTCTCTGACCACTTGTAAACAGTAAAATGTAGGGGGTGGGATTCAACACCAACCATGCTAGAGAATTATTATTTGACATGCTGTAAAACATCAAGTATTGCCATTGAAGGATTTCCATAAGAATCAGGGGAAAGTGCAAAACAGATGCTCTCTGATTGCTGCATATAACAAAATTCTGAAAATATCAACTGCAATGAGTGATAGAAATTTAATATAATTGTACTTTACTCACCAAAGTAACCCAAAAAGAAAAATCTAAACATTTAATACTGAAGATAAAAAAATTTTTAATAACCTCTCAATAAATATTCATTGAATTGAGCTCTTACTTTCTCACAGTGATCTTTATTCTTTTATATTGAAATTTCAGAGTTTAAACTGCATTTAAGTCACTTAAACTTTGCTTATGCAATGGACTTGGTTTTATTCTACTTTTTATTTCTTTCCCCAAGAAAAGACACCTTTGCTCTATTTCTTGACACTTATTTCTTAGCATCATTCATATTTTTCCCTCCTATACTTTTCCCTTTTGGCTAGATTTCAAAGAGACTGTTCGTTCATCATATGACTATATGTGAGCTCATTTATAACAAAATTTCAAGATATCTAGGACAGACTGTATATTTTCAAGAGACAGCTTTTCCAACTCTGTGTCAAGCACCAGTGCCAACCTCTGAATAATGTGATTACTGAGTCAGAAAACAAGGAATTAATCACAAACCTCAGGGTGCCTTTTACAACAACTCTTGACATCTGATTTACACCAAGATTCCTTTTCTGCCAAATAACAATGAAGCTTCTAAAGGTATGCAAAGTTACCATATCTTCTGGAAGAAGCATTTAATTTTTTTTTTTAAACAATAAAGTTCAACGTAGGAAATATGTGTTAAGTGACTATTTTATTGAAAATACTGTGCTAATGCTGGAGAGAACATTCAGATGAAACAAAGTCCCTGCCCTCATAAAACTTATAATATAGTAGAAAGAAAGGAAGGAAACAAGCATTAATTAAGCACTTACCACATGCTAAGCACTGTGCTAGTAGGGGGTTGATACCAACACTTAAATTTACCTGTTTCTCCTCCTTACTAAGATACCCAATTATTCCTCATTGACTTTTAGGTACACTTCAGAGTTAAGCAGCCTAAACATTTTAAGTTAAAATCAGGACTTCAATGAAATTTCAATTAAATGACTTAAAACCTGTTTTATATGTCACATTCTGCTAAACTATAATTGATAATGCATTAAATCTTGCTGCAGCATTTGACACAAAATGACCAGAGAATTATTTAAACTCCTCTTTTTAATATCACATTAGTTTCTTTGGCACACACTCTATAATGTAGCACTAGGTGACATTATGAATTCTTAAAAAGTGCCCAAACATCCCCGATACTATAAATTCCATTTAGGTTCATTATAAACTATTGCTCCCTTGATGCTCTCCCTGAGTTATTCCCATATTCACAATATCTAGTGCCAGAACATTGAACTGTGGTGTTGGGGATGCAGCTCCCAGTTTAATCTTCTAATTAACCTAGAATTGAAATTTATAAAATACTTAATTTATCAGCTATCAAAAATTAGTGTACAATAAAAATAATTAATACTAAATTACATTGCTAATAATTTAATCTTTTTTGATGATTCAAGACTCACATCTGATCATTCAATGACCAAAGATCATCTCTATGAACATCACTTATTGTTCAGCAGAGATGTGGAGAAGTAGTTTAATATAAAAATGTGCTTAAAATCTCCATCCAGTTGAATTTTTACCTTATTTTTGAAGGCCCAATTTAAATGTATTTAGTCCAAGTAGCTTTGCCTAATTACTCCAGCCAGATGTGGTTCCTCTCTCCCTTGAATTCTCCTGGTACTTCATATGTAACTTTTTATGCTTTAATACTTGACTTTTTATTCCATCTATCCATACATGTGCCTTATTCTTCCCTATTATTTTTTTACAAGATCATAAGCTAATTGAGGTCAGGGATTACATCCATTTATCTTTCTGTCCTTTTCTGTACCAGACACATTTGCTAGAGAAGCATAAATAGCAAATGCTTGTTGTATTCAATAAATACTAGTAGTTAATCCATATAAAATCTGTAAAATACTTGATACACATTATTTCATTTGATTCTTCCAAGAATACTGTGAGGTATTATTGTCTTTCTTCTACAGATGAGGATATTGAAGCTCCCAGGGGTTAAATGTTACCCAGGTTCTTATGGTTAATAAATATCAGAAGAAATATGTGAAATCAAGTCTTGTTGACTCCATTATTCTGTCAACTAATCTATGCTCATTCATTTAATTCATGTAAATTAATTTACATTCATTTATAGATATTTGTTTTATGAATAAATGAATGCACATTAAATTCCTGCTATGTACAAATTTTTTTTGTTTATATCATCAAAAACATTGTTTTTTGAATAATATAAAAATTAAAAAAACAAAGTTAAAAACCCCAGCAATTTTTGCCATTAGGAATAAGACATAATTTGCACTTTCTTTTCTTATGCACATTTAGGTTGTTTTTGTTAAGAAGTTTCAGTCATGTTTGACTATTTGTGACCTCATTTGGGGTTTCTTGGTGAAGATATTGCAGCAGTTTGCTATTTTCTCTTCCAACTCATTTTATAGATGGGGAAATTGAGGCAAGTAGGATTAAATGCTTTGCCCAACATTATATAGCTAATAAGTTTCTGAGGCCAAATTTGAAGTCAGTTCTTTCCTATTCCAGTCCCAGAAGTATAACTACTGTGCCAAATAGCAGCTCAATTCATGCAAATATATATTTATTTAAATTTAACTTAATAAAGACATATTTACAAATATCTAGGACAGTTGTTCATAGATTTAAAAAAACTGGACTAAGTAAATTAAGTTTTCTTTTCCTCTCCATATAGTTCCATCTCTGCACAATTTGAACCATTTCTTTTTAGAATTCTTGCAAAAAATGAAATATAGCCTTTTCTTTAAAAAAAATATTCTTCATATTTCCATGTAGCTTTTGCATTGCTAGACTTTAGGACACGATTTAAAATGTCAAAACCAGCATAGTACTCCCTGCTCAATCTAAAGATAAATGACTTTCTTGTGAAACTCTTCTTATGAACGTAAGAAACTTGATCTAAGCACCTGAATTCCAGAGAACAAGTTCATGTCCTTCTTTTGGTCCATTGATGTTGTCCTATTCTTTAGTGATGTTTGTAAGTACACTATTTTTGAATGAACCTAATTGGGAGCTTAATATCACTAACAGTTACTTTAGTCAATACCTTTATAATGAGTTCATATCCCATATCACTTATAAGTATACAATAGAATGCAAGGAAGTTTCAATGATCTCTACATTGCTCATTACACCAGATGAAACCCTATAAGGGGAATAGATGAGCCAAGTTGTGACAGCGTGAATATGGTTCTATCCTTTACTTTTAGTGTCAAGGAGAATTGTAAAGCTCTTGGCTAAAAGTTTATCATTAACTGAGATGTTCAATTAATGAGGCAAGCTATATTGAAAGTATTGGCATGGTTTTTTTTTCCTTACATATGGAGAAAGAGAGAAATGTTAGCAGTTTGTAAAGATACCTCCCACTCTAATTTAAAAAAAAAATCAACGTGAAAAACCAGCTGTGGTACCACAGAGCAAAACTGGTAAGCATTCTTTTGGACCAATCTTAATATAGATGCCATATATAACATGTAAAAAAGGAACCCTAGGAACAAAATTCAGAGTGCATATACAATGAATGTATTTGCAGCCTTAAGTGCAGGATTTATGTTCCCAAGAAAATTTGCATTTTTAGACTGGTTCATATCAGGAAGCTAGAGAGTATGAACAGGAAAAAAAATGAATTTTTATAATGTTAAAATCACAAAAAATTCAGATTTGGAAAGTATGTTAGAAGTCATCCTATCCAATCCTTTTTTTTTCTGATCTAATTTTATGGACAACTTCTAGGTCATCAAGCCTCTTTTGAAACACATCCAGTGATAAACTACAAAATTATTCTATTTAGTCCTTTATTTAACTTTATTAATTAACGTATGTTTAGCACTGACATGTAGACCTTTGAGCTTTTTCATGTTATCCTATAGGGATTTTATATATTAAAAAAAACCTCTTTTATTCATGTTTTTGTTTAATCATTACTGAGATATTTAATTAATAAGGCAAGCTATTTTAAAAATGTATTGGCATGAGTTCCTTTTTAACATATGGAAACATAGAAAAATGTCATCACTTTCTAAAAACACTTTTCACTCTTATTTTTTAAAAAAGGGTTTTACCTCTCCCTCAGTCAATTTCCTTATCTATTAAATGGGAATAATAATCCCACTAAACTTTCAAAATTCCCATGAGGATCAAATAAAATAATATATGTAAAACACTTTACAAATCTTTAAAAGTACTATGTAAATACTATTGTTTTTAGTCTGAGGAGTATTTTAAAAATCATCTATAGCATACAGAGTAAAGACTGGAGCAGAATCTATTATGCTTCAGGTAAAGTCAAAAAAGCAGGGGTAGCCATCCTTATCTCAGATCAAGCAAAAGCAAAAATTGATCTAATTAAAAGAGATAAGGAAGGAAACTATATCTTGCTAAAGGGTAGCACAGACAATGAAGCAATATCGATACTAAACATGGATGCAACAAGTGGTATAGAATCTAGCTTCCTAAAGGAGAAGTTAGGAGAGTTGCAAGAATTAGACAGCAAAACAATGATAGTGGGAGATCTCAACCTTGCACTCTCAGAATTAGATAAATCAAACCACAAAACAAATAAGAAAGAAATTAAGGAGGTAAATAGAATATTAGAAAAATTAGGCATGATAGATCTCTGGAGAAAACTGAATGGTGACAGAAAGGAGTATACTTTCTTCTCAGCAGTTCATTGAACCTATACAAAAATTGACCATATATTAGGATATGAAGACCCCAAAATTAAATGCAGGAAGGCAGAAATAGTAAATGCCTTCTTTTCAGATCATGATGCAATAAAAACTACATTCAACAAAAAGTTAGGGGTAAATAGACCAAAAAGTAATTGGAAATTAAATAATATCATCTTAAAGAATGATAGGGTGAAACAGCAAATTATAGACCCAATTAATAATTTCACCCAAGATAATGACAATGATGAGACATCATACCAAAATTTGTGGGATGCAGTCAAAGTGATAATAAGGGGAAATTTTATATCTTTAAAGGCTTATTTGAATAAAATAGAAAAAGAGAAGATCAATGAATTGGGCTTGCAACTTAAAAAGCTAGAAAAAGACCAAATTAAAAATCCCCAATCAAATACTAAACTTGAAATTCTAAAATTAGAAGGAGAAATTAATAATATTGAAAGTAAAAAAAAAACTATTGAATTAATAAATAAAACTGAGTTGGTTTTATGAAAAAAACAATAAAATAGAAAACTCATCTACAGATTGATCTTATGAACTCATGTAATTGAGTTTTAACAAAGTCAAACATATTTAAGTTAGAACAAACAACATGGAGCTAATAATATAGTTTTAAAATCTCTCCTCTCCTGTCCTCTCCTCTTTCTATATTTCTATATCTATATATCTCTTGCACTCTACATAGCCTTCTATCTCTGCTTATGCCTATTTCTCTCTCTTTGTCTCTGTCATTATCTCTCTTTCTCTCTTCATCTGTCTTTCAATGTTATTTTACTATATAAGCATGACAATCACCAGCCAACCAAGAAATTAAAATCCATTTCAAAATACAAAGAAGAATAAGAACGATTGTATATAAAACTATGAATATCTGTTGTATATAGTTTAAATATAGATACATACTCATATTTATGTATGTATATCTATCTACCTACATATATATATATATGTATATATAAAATTTAGTAGATAATAACACAATTTTCCTATGTGGATTCCCTTCTGGATTTTTTTTTTGTTTGTTTCTCAACTTTTGTTTCTCAACTTTCATAACAAGATTCTTTCATTAATATTTTTTTCCCCTAAAAAATCCACTATAGTGCCTAGCACACTTTTTTGTACATATAGAGCACTCAATAAATATTCTTTTAATGAATAAATAATATAAAATATTATTTGTTTGATCAGAGAAGAAAAGTTATGGAAATGTCAAAATGGATAGTCAAATTTATGCTTTGAAAATTTTCCTTTGATAGATAATAACCGTATTACATTCATTAAAACTCCTAAACTATCCAATCCAGGGAAAAACCTAAGGAGTTATTATATACAACCAAATTAAAGGATCACCATTTACTTTATCTACTGGCAGGTACTAAATGGAAGACATGGTACTAAAAATGAACATCAAGCCTCATGCTGCTTGACATATTGTAGCTAAAGCTATCAAATTAGCAAATTACTTACCTATTATAATAGAAGCAAAGCCTAAATTAAGTTGGTCCTCTCCTCCTTATTACTTATCAGAATGATTATATCCCTTGCAGACAATTTTATCCAAACTTATAAATCACAAGAAATAATTTATATGCTTCCAATAGCAACAGACATATAAACATATATATGTATATACATATATACACACACACACACACACACACACACACACATATATATATATATATATATATATATATATATACACATTTATATGTAAACATACACATTTTTCTAAGACCTGGATCACTGCATATATATATAGTAAAGTCCGATAACTAATTCTATAAGATTTTCTGCTGTTCCTGGAGAGCAAAGTTTAATCCATAGTTCATAGATCCTAAAGAGAATCTAATTCAGCACTTAAGACCAGTGCTGCAACTTGAGAAGAACAAGAAACACAACTGAAAAACAAAAACAAAACAAACCAAAACAAAAACCTCTTCCTGAACTTAAGATATGGAACTTGTTAAAGAATATTTGCTCAACTTTTGATCTTCAGGCAATGACTAATTCATTTAAATGGACCTTTCATCTGTATCATTTACTCCAATCCTTAACAAACCTTCAAGCTGAAACACAATCTGAAGTCTAGTTTGAAATAAGAACTGATTATCACCTAACTCAATTCCAATTAGCAGTCATAGGCTATTGAGAAATTATTGCTCTGATTTCAAATCAGCTCTAACCTAAGGTCAAGATAACCCTCTTTTCCCCATGTTCAACTAAGTCTTATATTTTTCAAGTCTAATTATCAGCTACTCAGTCTCATAGTTTCCTTATTTCTCCAAGCAGATATTCCTTTGAAGGCAGCATCTGGCTTTTCTCAAACACCCCATCTGCATTAAATTAAAGTTACACTCCCATTTTTCAAAGTTAATTTTGAGCTCAATTTTTAGGCTCTTGCTAATTTTTATTTTTATATGGGGTTTAAAGATTTCCACAGAAAAGGCCCCTAAATGTAAGTGACTGGAATGAGTCTCTGAACACTCTAGATAATAATCAAAGCAGTATTCGTCACTTAGGAAACAGAATTCTCTGTTAGTTTACTAACTGATCGCCTCCTCACATTCTGTAAATAGTTTACCACAAATCCCTAAGTATTTTTTGAGTGATATTGCTGTTCATGGTCTGCCACTTTAACTGACCTTGGCAATAGAATAGTTTTCCTTCTCCAAACAATCTTAAAATAATACCTCAAAATAAATCCTGTGAAGAGCAGGACCAGAAAATAGATGGGAAGAAACAATCTTTGAACCCAAGAAACATGGAAGATTGGCTCACTCAGAAAATAAAAAAGGTAGCACGGTCCAGGACAGGAAGCATCCCAGCAAGACAGCAGTAGACTCTATCTATAGCAAACCAAGGGGAGACCTTGAATATCAGTGTGGGAGCAGGCAGACATCAACACCAGGTAACTCATTCCCTCAAAGCCCCCTTCCCCATCAATATACCACATAGTGAGGGACCCAGCAGACTCCAGCTCTGAGAAACCTCCCATGCTTCACAGTACAGCACTGGACAAAGAGGCAGCTGCCAGCAATCAGACGACTGTGTGCTTCAGGGTAGCTCAGGGGAAATACAGAAACACCCCACTAGACTCAGTACATAACAGACAGCACTAATAGGACTCTGGTTCAGCAACAGATAAGCTGTGGTTCCTCCTACTGTGGCTTCCCAGCTACATAAGTTTACCCCCAACCTCATCCCCTCAGCACAGCACAGGACATGTGGGTCTCCTGTGGGCCTTAGGGCAACATGAGTGTAGCACCAGGTAAAGAGGCAGGGCCTGTAGCCCCTGGCACAAGAATCCTGAGATGGTGGCCTATATACCTTGGAAGTAGAATTCAAATTTAAATTTAATTTATTAATCATAATAATATTTACACTATAATTATATTAAATTTATAATTATAAATATTAAGTGAAATTTAAATGAAATGAAAAAAGATCAAAAATAAGCAAAAACAAGTTAAAAAAATAATCTGACCATAGGAAATTATTATGATGACAGACAAGATGAAGACACAAACTCAGAAGAGGACAAAAATGTCAAAACATCTATGAGCAAAACCCTAAATAAAAAAAGGTCTTATGCCCAGAAAGAGAGTATGGAAGAGTTCAAAAGGGAACTTAAATATCACGTAAGAGAGATAGAACAATTGGGGAAAAAAATGAGAGTAATGCAAAGAAAATTATGAACAAAACCCAATTGCTTAAAAAGTAGAATTAGCCAAATGAAAAAAGAGATACAAAAATTCGTGGAAGAAAATAACTTCTTAAGAAATAGAAAAGAAAGTACAGAAGTTACTTGAGGAAAACATATTCTTTTTTTTTTTTATTTAATAGCCTTTTATTTACAGGATATATGCATGGGTAACTTTACAGCATTAACAATTGCCAAACCTCTTGTTCCAATTTTTCACCTCTTATCCCTCACCCCCTCCCCCAGAATGGCAGGATGACCAGTAGATGTTAAGTACATTAAAATTTAAATTAGATACATAATAAGTATACATGACCAAAACGTTATTTTGCTGTACAAAAAGAATCAGACTCTGAAATATTGTACAATTAGCTTGTGAAGGAAATCAAAAATGCAGGTGTGCATAAATATAGGGATTGGGAATTCAATGTAATGGTTTTTAGTCATCTCCCAGAGTTCTTTCTCTGGGCATAGCTGGTTCAGTTCATTACTGTTCCATTGGAAATGATTTGGTTGATCTCGTTGCTGAGGATGGCCTGGTCCATCAGAACTGGTCATCATATAGTATTGTTGTTGAAGTATATAATGATCTCCTGGTCCTGCTCATTTCACTCAGCATCAGTTCGTGTAAGTCTCTCCAGGCCTTTCTGAAATCATCCTGTTGGTCATTTCTTACAGAACAGTAATATTCCATAATTTTCATATACCACAATTTATTCAGCCATTCTCCAACTGATGGACATCCATTCAGTTTCCAGTTTCTAGCCACTACAAAAAGGGCTGCCACAAACATTCGTGCACATACAGCCCTTTCCCTTCTTTATAATCTCTTTGGGATATAAGCCCAGTAGTAACACTGCTGGATCAAAGGGTATGCACAGTTTGATAACTTTTTGAGCATAGTTCCAAACTACTCTCCAAAATGGTTGGATTCGTTCACAACTCCACCAACAATGAATCAATGTCCCAGTTTTCCCCCATCCCCTCCAACAATCATCATTATTTTTTCCTGTCATCTTAGCCAATCTGACAGGTGTGTAGTGGTATCTTAGAGTTGTCTTAATTTGCATTTCTCTGATTAATAATGACTTGGAGCATCTTTTCATATGACTAGAAATAGTTTCAATTTCTTCATCTGAGAATTGTCTGTTCATATCCTTTGACCATTTTTCAATTGGAGAATGGCTTGATTTTTTATAAATTAGAGTTAATTCTCTATATATTTTGGAAATGAGGCCTTTATCAGAACCTTTGATTGTAAAAATATTTGAGGAAAACATATTCTTAAAAGAAAGAATTGGGGAAAATGAGACATCAAGAATCAAATGAAAAATAATGGGGAAAAATGGAAGAACATAAAAAAATCAGAGATCATGAAACATGATATGTTAGAAGGCAAAGGACTACAACCAATAATCACCTACCTTGCAAAATTACATATAATATATCAAGGGGGAAAATGGTCACTCAATAAATAGAAGCATTTCAAGCTTTAATAAGAACATTAAAACTAAACCAAAAATCTCATCTTCAATATCTAGGAGCATTAAAAGGTAAAAAAGGGAAAAGAAAATCTAAGAGATTCAATATAGCTAAACTGTTTATATCCCTATTTGGGGAGATGATGCTTGTAATTATTTAAAATTGTATTACTAATAATACAGTTAGAAAGAATATACTTAGAAGGTATAGGTATAAGGTGAATTTGAGGAAATATAAAAAATAACATGAAAAAGAGGAGTACACTGGGTACAGAAGAAATGGAGAGGTAAAATGGGGTAAATTATTTCACATGAAAACGCGTGATGGATATATTACAGTGCAGGGGAAGATAGGAAAACAATGCCTATCACTTGATCTTTACTTTCATCAGTACTGGTTCAAAGAGGGAATAATATGCACGATCAGTTGAATAGATAAATCTCTCTTACTGACTTAAGGAAAGTAGGAGGGGAGGAGCTTAAGTAAAGATGGGGAGAGGGGAATAACAGGAGAGAGCAGGCCAAGGGAAGCAGTAGACAGAAGTAAAACATTGGTGAAGAGGGAAAGGGTGAAAGGGAGGATGCAAAGGGGGAAAAATAGGATGGAGAGAAATAAACATTTAGTAATCATAAATGTGAATGGGATGAACACCCTCTAAAAGAGAAGCAGATGGCAGACTGGATCAAAATTCAGAATTCCAAAATATGTTGTTTATATATAAAAAATCACCTGAAGCAGGGAGATACATACATGATGAAGGTAAAGAATTGGACCAGAATTGATTATTATTCAGCTGAAGTGAAAAAAATTAGGGATAGCAATCCTGATCTCAAAGTAAAAGCAAAAATTAACCTAATGAAAATTGGTAAGGAAAATAACTACATCTTGTTAAAAGGTACCATAGACAATGAAGCAATAGTGATACTAAAGATATAAACACTAAGTGGTATAGCATCCAAATTCTCAGAGTGGAAGTTAAGTGAGGTACAGGAAGAAATAGAGAGTAAAATTATGCTAGTGGGAAATTTCAACTGTCTCCTCTCCACACTTGATAAATTCAAGCAAAAAATAAAGAAAAAAGAAACTAAGAAGGTAAAGCAAATATTAGAAAATTTATATATCAGATTTTTGCAGAAAACTGAATAGGAACAGAAAGGAATATACCTTTTTCTCAACAGCATATGGAATCTATACAACAATTGACTATGCAATAGGATATGACAAAAAACAAAATAAAATATAGAAATATTAAATACATTCTTTTCAAATCATAATTCAATAAAATTATATTCAACAAAGGACAATGCTGATAGAAATGACATAATGTAATCCTAAAGAATAAATGAGCCAAAGAACAGATCATAGAAACAATTATTAATTTCCTTAAAGAGAATGACAAACATGAAATACATACCAAAATTTATGGGATATTGTCAAAGAAGTATTAGGGAAAAAATTATCCCTCTGATTTTTTTATGGCAACAAAATAGAGAAAGAACAATGAATTGGGCATGTAACAACAATAGCAACAACAAAAGAACCCTAAAAAAAGAAAAAAATTAAAACCCCAAATTAAACACCAAAATGGAAATCCAGAAAACCAAAAGTTAGATTAATAAGATTGAATTTTTTTCCTCTGAGACAATTGGGGTTAAGTGACTTGCCCAGGGTCATACAGCTAGGAAGTGTTAAGTGTCAGATCATCCTGACTTCAGAGCTGGTACTCTATCTACTGTGCCACCTAGATGCCAAGATTGAAAATTTTAAAAAAAGAAAATATCTATTTTGCTAATAAATAAAACTAGGAGCAGGTTTTAGAGAAGAGTGAAACATTAGGTTTGATAATCCATTGTTCAATTTTAAAAAACAACAATAGCAAACATTCAGTATTCAAAATGAAAAGGGTTAAATATTGCCAATGAAGAAGAAATTAAAACAATCATTAGAAAATATTTTGGGGCACCTAGCTGATAACAGTGGATCTTTATCCACCAGCCCTGGAGTCAGGAAGACCTAAGTTCAAATCTTAAAACTTAATACTATTAGCTTTGTGATCCTGGTCATGTCACTTAACCCCAATTACCTTGCAAAAAAACAAAAAACAAAAAAAAGAAAATATTTTGCCAATAAATCTGATAATCTGAGCAAAATATTTAGAAATTTAGAATATTTAGAATTTATTTAGAAAACTTTATTTTAGAATATTTAAAATTTAGAAATTTAGAAAAAAGCTAATTAGAAAAATATTAAATATAAATACAACAATAGGATTGTGCTATGATCAACTATGAAAGATTTGATTCTCAGAAGTTTGTGATCGAAGGCAATCCCAAGAAATTTTGGATGGAAAATGCTATTCATATCCAGAAAGAGGACTATAGAGATTTAATGCATTTTAAAACATGCTATTTTCACCTTTTTTTTCTCTTGGTTTTTCCCTTTTGTACTGACAGGAATAAAGGAAATATTATTTAAAATGATAAGTAGTATCTGTCTACAACTATAGCATAAATTATCTGTAATGGGAATAAGCACAGGGTTGAATCAAGGATGTCCACTATCACTACTATTATTCAGTATAATAGTAGAAATGTTAACTATAGCAATAAGAAAAGAAAAACAAATTGAAGTAATTAGAATAGGCATTGAGGAAATAAAACTGTCAATTCTTTGCAGATGTTATAATGATATACTTAGAAAACCCTACAGAATCAACTAAATCTACTTGAAATAATTAACAATTTTAGGAAAGGACATAAGATAATACATAAATCAATAGCATTTCTTTATATGTCCAAAAGAGCTGAGTAGCAAGAGATAGAAAAATTCCATTTAAAATAACTGTAAACTACAGAAAATAGTTGAGAATCTACCTGCCAAGAAAAACCCAGGAACTATATGAACACAATAACAAAATACTTTTCAGAAAAGTAAAATCATATCTAAACAATTGCTCATGTGTAGGCCAAGTCAATATAATAAAAATGCCAATTCTACCTATACTAATTTACTTGTCCAGTTCCATACCAAACTATCAAAAATTATTTGATAGAATAATAATCATAATTTATCTGAAAGAACAAAAGTTCAAGAAAAAATACAAAGGATGATAACCTAGCAATATCAGACCTAAATTTTTTTATAAAGCAGTAATTATCAAAGCTATATTTTACTGTCTGAGAAACAGAATGGTAGATTAGTGAAACAAATTACTTACATAAAAATAGTAGTCAAAAACCACAGTAATCCTAGTGCTTGATAAGCCCAAAGAATTCACTCTCTTCCAAAAATTAACAAACATCGCTCCCAGAAAACCCCAAACAAACAACAACAATAATGAAAACACTAGGAAAACAGAAAAAAGAATAGGACAAAAGCTAGGTATAGACCTATATCTCATACAATATAACAAGATGAGGTCAAAATGGCTGCATGATTTGGACATAAAGGGTGACACCACAAGCAAATTTGAAGAGCAAGGAATATTCTCCTTGTCTATTCTGGAGAAGGGAAAAAACTCATGACCAAATGAGGTAGAGACAATTACAAAATGTAAAATAGATAATTTTTATTATGGTAAAATACAAATCTTTTGTACAAACAAAACCAATCCAACCAAGTTTAGAATAAAACCCCCAAACTGGAAACAATATTTATATGAAGTGTTTCTGAACAGGGACTGATTTCTCAAATATAAACAGAATTGAGTCAAATTTATTAGATTATAAGTCATTTCCTAATTGATAAATGATCAAATGATATGAACAGGTAGTTATGAGGTGAAGAAATCAAAGTTATCTCTAGGCATATGAAGAAGTGCTCTAAATCACTTTTTTTAAAACAATAACTTTTCATTTTTAAAATATATGCAAAGAGAATTTTTCATATTCCCCCTTGCTAAACCTTGTATTCCATTTTTTCCTCCCTTCCGCTAGACAGCAAGTAATCTATTATATGTTAAACATGTTCAATTTTTCTATACATATTTCCACATTTATCATGCAGCACAAGAAAAACCAGATCAAAAAGGAACAAATGAGAAAGAAAAAAAAAAGCAAGTAAACAACCACAAAAAAGTTGAAAATACTAAATTGTGATCCATATTCAGTCCCCACAGCCCCACTCTCTGGGTGTAGATGATTCTTTCTATCACAAGTCTATTGGAAATGGCCTGAATCAACTCACTATTGAAAAGAGCCAAGTCTCTTTTAGTTCACCATCACATAATCTTGTTGTTGCTATGTATAGTGTTCTTTTGGTTCTACTCATTTCACTTAATATCAGTTCATGTATGTCTCAGCAGGCTTTTCTGAAATTATCTTACTGATTATTTTTATAGGACAATAATATTACTATTCTAAATCACTTTTGATTAGAGAAATGCACATTAAAATTCTGATTTACTACTTTGAACCTATCAGATGGATTAATATGACCAAAAAAGGAAAATGATAAATGTTGGAGATGATGTGGGAAATTTGGGATATGAATGCACTGCTGGTGGAGTTGTGAACTAATCCAAACATTCTGGATGGTAATTTGGAACTGTGACCAAAGGTCAACCAAATTGTGCATACCCTTTGATTTAGGTATATCACTACTTAAGTCTGTGTCCCAAAAAGATAAAAAAGGAGAAAAATCTACATGTGCAAACAAGGACATCCTTTTCATTGTGACAAAATATTGGAAATTGAGGTTATATCCATCAATTGGGGAAAGGCAGAATAATTTGTAGTATATAAAAGTAATGGAACAAAATTGTGCAATAAGAAATGATGAACAGGAAAATCAACAATGACTTGTATGAATAGATGCTAAATGAAATGAAAGAACCAGGGAATTATTGTTCATAGTATCAGCAACATTGTGTGATTATCAGCTATGAATGATGTAGCTCTCCTTAGCCACATAGCAATCCAAGACACATACAAAGTTAATGCTATCCACATTCACAGATAAAGAACTGATATACTTTAATGTAGATAGAAGCATATTTCCTCTTTTTATTAATTTTATTCTTTTTTGTGTTTTTAAAAATTTGTTTCTTTCACGACTTTGAATAATATGGGAATACATTTTACATAATAGCACATGTATAACCCATATCAAATTATCTATAACTTTCAGTGGGGGGGATGGAGAAAGAGAGGAAGGAAGAATGAAAAATTTGGTATTTGTTATCTTGTAAAAATGAATGCTAAAATGTTTTGAATATAATTGGGAGAAAATAAAAAGCTATTTAAAATAAAATAAGGATAAAAATTATGATAGTTTTCTTTTGGTAAAATTACTTTCTATCATCATGGAATAATTATTATAATAGACTTATAGAGTCAGAAGGTGAATATGTACTTATAGTAAATTGCAGTACATTGCTTTCATAATTATTTTTTCCTCCCAACTTTGCAATTGCCAGAATAAAGAAACAGCAATGGGTCATGTTACTAGATTCTGAATTGTTAATAAAATGTTTATTGAAACCTGATAACAGTGTGTGTGTGTGTGTGTGTGTGTGTGTGTGAGAGAGAGAGAGAGAGAGAGAGAGAGAGAGAGAGAGAGAGAGAGAGAGAGAGACAGACAGACAGAGAGAAACAGACTGACAGAGAAAAAGAAAGAGAAAGACAGATGAAGAGACAAAGGAAGACACACAGAGATAGAGACAGGAATGGGGACAGATGGAGAGGGAACAGGGGAGAGAGAAAGAGGGAGAGAGACAAACAGAGAGAGAGAAGGGAGAGAGATAGAAACAGAAAGAGAGAGAGACAGAGAGACAGAGAGAGAGAAATAGAGAAAGTGTGAGAGAGACAGAGAGAGAGAAAAAAATCATAGAGAAACATAGAGAGAAAGAAGAACACAGAGAGACACACACAGAGAGAAACAGATAGAAAGGAGAGAGAGAAACAGAGAAAGAAGGGAAAGGGAGAGAGGGAGAGAGAATGAGCATGTGTGGGGCCTGGAAAGACTGAAAATAATCCTTTCCTTAAAAAATGGGTTGTTGTTTGTCCTTAGTTCTTGAAGAAGATCAGGATATTAGGGAGACGATGCTATGACATGCAAGTGAATTAAGTGAGGGAGGCTGTGCAATCACCAACCTTACATTCCCCTCCAGAATCAGCTGTGTCCAGGGGCAAGATATAGATCAGGACAACTGGAGATGGCCTTAGATGAAATGGGAGACCTTGGCCTTTTTAAGCTATAGTTTTTAAAAGGTCTCAGTTTGACTGAGGCAATGCCCAAGTAATAATTAAGGCTATTCATAACAGTTAAACAAATGAGGTGACAATATATAGCCTTTTTATACTCCTTTTCTAATCTTAAATCAATCAGTTTTTCTCTGTCCTCCCTTTTTCCCCCTCTGAGATGGTAAGTAATTTGATATAGGTTATGCATGTGCAATCATGCAAAACATATTTCCATGTTATTTGTATTGTGAAAGAAGATAAAGACCTAAAGGAAAACAAAGGAAAAAAAGAATGAAAAAAAACTATAAAAATAGTATGCTTTTATCTACATTCAGACTCCATTAATTTTTTCTCTGGAAGTGGATAGCATTTTTCATTATGAGAATTTTGGAATTATCTTGGATCATTTTGTAGCTGAGAAGAGCTAAGTCATTCACAGTAGATCATTGTACAATAACAATGCTTTTACTATGTACAATGTTCTTCTGGTTCTGTTCATTTCACTTTTCATCAGTTCCACTGACCTTCAGGTCTTACAATGAGTTTAGAAAACAGAAGGAATAAATTTACCTCAGTCCTTTAGGAGGTTTTGGCATTGTTGGTCATAGAAAGTAGCAAGAAGGAAAATATTTGTATGTGATTTGACTAGAACAGAAGTTATTGAAAAGACTTAAAAATAGACATATCTTTCACAGAGCTTTGATGTTCTCCTATTACTTTTAGCTCCTGGTGTGTTTCACTGACAGGTAGAGATGAGTCAAGTAGCTCTCAAATTCTTTTTATGAAGCTTTTCTTTCTCAAGATTTTTTGTCTGTTTGATTTGGAGCAGGAATGTTCAACTGGGTCTAGAAGAGATTATTTAATTCAGTTTTCAGAAATGTCTGTGTATCTTTTGCCCTAGGGATCATGTTTTTACTCTTTAGTCATTTCAGGCACATCCAAATCTTGGTGACCCAATTTAGTATTTCTTTGGCAAAGAGAGTGGAGTGATTTGCCATTTCATTCAGCAGTTTATTTTACAGAGGAGAAAATGAGGTAAACAATGGTAAGTGATTTGCCTAGGATCACCCAGCTAATAAGTGGCTATGGCCAGATTTGAAATTGGTCTTCCAGACTTGAGGCCTGTCTCTCCATCCACTGTGCTCTTTTTGGTATCCTCTAGGGATCATAAGTTTACATATATATATATATATATATATATATATATATATATATAATCTAGGACTGAAATTTGTTTTCTAGGAAGCTAAACTAACCAGTTCCATCATTTTATAGATGAGAAGACTAGTGAGATCTGTCCAATGACACCAAGAAAGTAAGTAAATACCAAAGATGGAATTTGAACCCAGATTGTGTGATTTCAGAGCTCTTTCTAATGTTCCATTATTACCTTCCCCTTGTATTTCTGCTAAGAATTATATTCTCAATTTGTACAAGTCTTTTTTTTGATGGATTTACATGTTTTTACTCAACTAGAAAAAATTTCTCTGAAGTTCATATATTTTCAAATCCTTATTAAATCTGTCTCTCCCTTTCTTAAGCAAGAAACACTGCTAATTCAGTAAGATTCAGATAAGACAAATTGCCCTTGAATATTGCTTAAAGGTTTTAAGAGTCCAAAATTTTAAGAACAGTGTTCTTTCCCTCATTTTTTTCTAAAATATTCTCTTTTGATCTCTCTTTTTCCCCATCATATTCTAACATATATCCTATTTAGGTGTATAACTCCACATACATTTCTCTCCCTTACACACGCTAATTATAAGTTTCTAGAGATCACGAGCATTACTATTTTTCATATTTATATTTCCTGTGCCTATCAAAGTAGCCTGCACATAATAGGTGCTTCATATATGCTGAATTCCATGATGTTCCTTATACTTAAAACATAATTCCTTCTTATCTCTTCTCTTTAGAATATGTAATTTTTGTCAAAGTTTAGCCAAACTTGATGGAGAGGTCAATGTGAGCTATATTAGGAAGGGGTTAAAATACTACACTAAAAGTTTCTTTTATCCTAGAGAAATAGTGAACCACTGAAGATTCTGTTGTAGGAGGATGATATTGCCAGATACACGTCTTAGGATTGTTTTGTTTGTCTGGACCTGCAAGTTTATAAGTATAGTAAGGATCCTACCCTTCATCTTGCTGGTCATATTAATTAGGGGAAATAAACATTATATTTACTACTTAAAATTTTATCCTGGTACCTTCTTTTAATGATAAAGTATCTAGTAGAGGAAGAAAATTAAAATTAAGAGACAGACCTCTTTTATAGATGAAAACACTGAGGCATAAGGATGAAGATACTAAAATATTTAAGGTTAACATAGTAAGAGTTTAGAAGTTAAAGCCAATCAGAACTGGGCCAACACATAGCTTTCCATCTTATAAAGCTTACCTTTCCATGCCCCCCCCCCCCGCATTGTATAGTGCATCCAAATCAATCTTCATGTTCCTTGTAGACAACATTCCATCTCCATGCATTGGCACTGATTATCTGCCATGTTTGAAATGCTCTTTCTCCTTCCTTCCATTTCTTAAAATCTCCCTCCCTCTTTCCCTCCAATTTCTTTCTCTCTTTGTCTCTCTTCTCTCTCTCTCTGCCAATATCTGTCTGTCTGACTCAGCTTATGAAGCCTTTTCTCAATAGCCCCAAGTTTTAGTGCCCTACTTTCCCAAGTCATCTTGTATTTATATTGTTTATACTACACATGTTTATGTAGGAACCCATTCTCCTAGATTATGAACATTTTGAAGGAAAAAGCTATTTCATTCTAGGTTTGTATCTCTAGCACCTATCACTGATCTGGCACATAATATATAGTTAATAAACGCTTAATTGATTGGATTAATTAAATAGTAATGACATTTGAGATCATCTTTTTCCATCTCCCCTATTGTCATTGTGCCTATAAATAGGTCTATAAATAGAACAAAAAAAAGTTCAAGTTCTTTTCTTCAAATCCAAATTGACTTTAAATTGGGCTTAGAAATACTTCCTATTTCCTAACACTGCCTCCTCTCTAAAGCAGTGAAAAGTGGGGAAGACTGCTGTGTTAGCTACTACTCTAAATTGTCATGAGATACTCGAAGACATGAAAAGAAAGAGGTGCAAAAGTCCTTTTCAGATGTTTTGCTCCTGCTGAGCAGGTGAAATGAGGGCCTGCTCATTGATTGCCATTCTGTGTTGGGTAGAAGTGTTAGGGATTAGGTAGTTTATTGGGGACTAGAGTATGAGGCAATCAATTCTCTTTCAGACCTCTCTCTAAAGCAAGTGTTCTTAACCTAGAGTCTGGGAACATTAATTTTTTTTTCTTCTGATAATTTTTTCAATGTAACTATTTCCCTTTGTAATTCTGTATATTTTATGCATTTGAAACATTGTGAGAACGGTTCCATAAGTTTCACTATACTGTCATCACACACAAACACAGATACATACACATATACACACACACATATATCATAAACTCTGTAATTATGCTATCAGCTTAAGACCAAGGCTGAAAGATCTCAGAAACAGATATAGGGGTACAATAAATTCAACAGATAGAGAATTTGCCCCTTAATTCAACAGTCTGGTTCACACTAGATTCCACCAAGATAGCAGGAGCTCGATTACAAAATAACTTTAGGGAAGAGTACACAAGTAGCTAAACTGAGGTCTGAGGATAGGAAAAAATATGACAAGTTGTTCCTTCAATAAAGAGAAGTATTATAAGGATATGTATCTTGGTTTATGAGGATAGAAAGAAGCTATGATTTGAGGTGGGTGAGAGGTTGTAGAGATTTGATGACATCAAAAGTTGAAAGAAGTCTTCCCTGCCTTTTAACTTTTTTTTAATAATTATTTCATTAAAAATAAGAAAAAAGAAAAACAGAAAAGGAATATAAAAACAAAACAAAAAAGAACATTGTCATGTGCCCAGCAAAAGGATTCAAAATATAATAGTTCAAGAAAGTATATATGTATATTAGAAGAAATTATATTCACTAATGTTCATGTTTTCTTTATTTCCTTAATTGTTCTTTTGTTTTCTGCTACTCATCTTTTTTTACTTTATTCTTTCCCATCTTTCATCTCCCAACCCCCAAGCAGGCTATAATTAAGAAAAGATATATTTATGTATACATATGTAGATATATACATACACATACACACACACACTCTAGCCCCTCATATACACACATAACTTTCCTATCTCTGATGACACTTTTTAAAAAATTCTGCTCCTTAACTTGCCTTGCTGTTATGTAACCTTCCCCTCCTCCCCCACCCCTGTCATGAATCTTTCTTGTCTTCTTCCCACACCCTTTGTTTCCCCAACCATTTCTCCCCACTTATTTCTTTATCAGTTTTGGAGAATGCTATACCCTTCATGCTATATATGTAGTGTTGCCTATTTAACCCATTTCCAACGTGAAGAGGTTTTCAAAACTAGTAGCCCTCCTCCCCCTCTAATGTCTCTGTGTCTATTCTTCCTCTATACTTTATTTGCATAACATAATTACTATTTTTACCTTAACTCTGCCCCAATCTTTCTTTTGAGCTATTTTATTATTGATATCAATCTTAAAAATATGGTATACATTTCCCATGTTAAAAACAAACAAACCAAAAAACAAAAACATAAATTGTTCATGTTGAGTTCCTTGAAACTGATCTTTGATATTGGCACTTATATGTAAAATTTTCTATTAAGTTTGGGTTTGGTTGATAGAAAGTCCTGAAAAGCTGCAAGTTTGTTGAATGTCCATTTTTTCTCCTTCAATATTATAGATAATTTTGCTGAATAGGATATTTTTGGTTACAGGCCTAGTTCTTTTTTGTTGGTAATATGATTCCAGGACCTGCAATCTTTTATTGTGGCTACTGCTAAGTCCTGTATAATTCTAATTGTAGCTCCATTGTATTTGAATTGTTTTTGTCTTGTTTCTTGCAAAATTTCCTCTTTGATCTCTCTATTTTGCATCACCATTGAAGTGATGATAGGTGGATTTTTTCTATTTCTACTTTCCTCACATGTTCTACCACTCAAGGACAAGTTTATTGGATTATTATATCAAGGTTCTTTTTTTAGATCACAACTTTCAGGCAGTCCCATTATTATATTTTTTCTTGATTTGTTCCCCAGATCTGTCATTTTTCTTGTGTTTCATGTTCTGTTCTATTTTTTTATTCTTTATATCATTTTATTATTCTTGGTCTCTCATAGCTTCACTGCCTCCCTCTTTGTCCAAATCTAATTTTCAAATTTATTTTTATCTTTGAGAGTCTGCATCTCCTTTTCTAATTGGTTAACTTTTTTTCATAATCTTATTTTTTTCAGATGGTCTTCATTTATTTATTTATTTTAGCTATGTTTCTCATTTGATTTTTTTTTGAGTTCTATAAATTGTCTCTGAATAGGGAGCCATTTCATGTTACTCTTTGGGTAGAAACTTTTTTTTTTTTGTTCTCCTCTGAAGATGAACTCTGGTCTTCTCTGTTCCCAAAGTAAGTTTCTATGGTGGGGTCCTTTCTTCATTGCCAGTTCATTTTTTTTTTTTTTAATAAAAGGCTTTAGTGAAAGACCTCTAATCACTTCAGCTCTCCTCTCTGACTTGCAACCCCAAACCAAGATCTCCACCCTCCTGCAAGTGCCCTGAGTCAGCAGTGTCCCTGTCCTATTGCTTCTGCACTTACTGAGTCTGCTAGTTCCTTCTCTCACAGAGCCACATCTTTGCTGCACATCTGAATCTGGCATTCCTAATCAGTGGAGGTTCGCTCAGTCTGGTTAGACTCAGACCCCAACTGTATGTGTTGTCCAGGAGGTGAAAGTTTCTGTGACTTCTGCTGAAGCTCCAGCCAAAACCAGCTAGCCTCAGTAGTCCCCACTTTGTATTTCTGTGGAGCAATTTGATATGTGTTTGTACTTCCCACAGGTTAATCTCCTGCCCCAAGGTCTTTCTTCAGATCTTCTTGGGTTGTACCAGGAGAACTCCTGTTCTGTCCCAAGTCTTCTTGATTTTTCAAAGTTCAATGTTCATTCTGAGGCCCAAATTCATTTTATTTGTGGGGGAAATCTGGAGAGCTTAAAATTTACCAACCAACTCCACCATCTTCCCATAGTCCTCTGAAAGAAGTCTTAAAAGCAAATTTATTTAGCCATTTGTCAGAGGAGACTGAACTGCACAGGGTCTGACTCTTCCCCAGGTTTGGGAAGGTTTACATTATAAGTATCTAGACCAGGATACCAACATGTTATGGGCCAGAACTCTGAAACAAGGATTCTTACAAGGTGTTAAGTCAGTGGAATTGATAAAGACAATGGTTATCTAGTTTAGCATGGTGATTAATAGTTCTCTGGTTTAGTACATGTACTTAGTACTTAATATAGTTCCACAAGATTCACACCTATGATAATGGAGTATATAACAGTCAGCAAGGACTGGAAGAGATTCATTCCATCTTCAATAAGACTTCTGATAGCTCTCATGGGGTATTGAGAAGCTCGGAGACAGAGCCAGAGAAGACAAGTGGACTGGAGTCCAGAGCTCAAGCTCTAGGACCCAAGGAGAGAGAGATCCAATTCCATCTTCATCAGCTTCATAGTGGCAGGCCTGTCCTCCTGCATTTTCTCCACTGAAACCAAGTCCCCTCTGAAGGCCATGAGAAAGCTAGCTGAGCACCAGGCAAAGGAGATTTGTGGTGGTTATTCTGCTGAAAGGAAGGCTGCTCCAAAGACCTCCAGAAGACCAAAAAGAATACCACACCAACATATGGATCACATATGTCATACATACAATTAAGCAATTTTACTGACAGGGCAACCCATAAGCTAGTTCTGTTGAGGTAAATATTTGTAAATGTAAGCATTTAATATAATGTGTGTGAAGCCAAAGTACAAAGAGAAACCAAAATACAAGCTTGGATGGATCCAAAACAAGACCTGGGTATAAGGATATATTTTGGGTTGATTCAGTACCTGAGAGTACCTTGTAGCCAATTGCCAGCATTTTTGGACAGTTGCTGAGATCAGTTACAAATAAACTGAACTAAGGTCAGATTCAAATAAACTGAGCTAAGGTCAGATTCAAACAAAACATTCTGTGTTCTCTAGGCATATAAATTTAAACAGCATGATAATTAATGTTTTCTGAATAATATAATAAAGTATTTTCCCTAAGACAGGAGCAAGAACCTACACCTACTAATGCATTTCAGTGCCATCTCTGCAACAAGAAAATAAAAAAAAAATTGTTAAGGGTCACACAACCAATATGTGTAGAAGTATTGCTTTAATTGCTTGGGTTTGAGACCATCTTATTACTTTTTATGCCATATATCTTCTAGTGCAGATGTTCTTAATATAATGACTACACATTTATTTTTTAATATATTTTATCAAACATTTCAAAATAATTGGTTTCTTTTGTAATGGTATGTATGTAAAAAATTACCCAAAGAAGGATTCATAGATCCCTAGGATCCATATCATACACATACTCTCTCTAAAAATTACTAATTACAAGAAATTACAGATCAACTACGTACTTCTATGAAGTAATTCAGAGCAGGGATTCCTCATACTGTTTAAAACATAGTCTTAGATACTCCTGTTTCCTACCACAAAAAGATGCATCAATATAGGAACAGGATTATGGATTTAATAGAAGTCATGTATACCAATACTCCCATTTTTGCAGAGAAGGATACCTAGGTATCATACTTCTACTCAAACCACTGATTTTAGAACAACTGTATTTTTTTCTCCACTGTTTCATGTCACTTTAGTGGTATAATCTGATATTGTGAACAATAAAGACAGGATTAGAATAGACTACATGACAAGGTACTTAAAGTGACATTTTAGCTGGTGGCATTTTTCATTATTTCCAAAAGCCAGAAAGGTTCTTAAGCATATCTTAAGAATCAGGACTTCAGCAAAGAAGGAAGATCTAAAAATTGCTGGGTTTTTGAAGCTTTTTTTTTTAATAGCGTATTTTCTTTGTAACACTAATAGAGTAGAATTTGGCTTTCTTGTAGTCAGAGGATCACCAAATCCATGCCTGCTAGGTGCCCTTCAACTTTAGCAATATTAACACAGTTCATGTAAGAGTTTCATCCACTTTGAACAGATATTTATGTGATAGGCAATAAAGTGTTTTGTTTATAAACAAAAAACTCTTTTGAGTGCTGGTTTAAATGTATTGATTTTCCACACTTTCCTTTTCAACATTCATTGAAACCTGATAAAATAATGAGCCTTAATCATTAACTTGACTAATTTCAATTCAGTTTGCTTTCAATAGGAGTTTGTGTTTAAAACACAGTGAGCTGAGGTGACAGCCACCAGATACTTGTTGTTATTTTGTTGTTGTTATTTGACTCTATGGATATATTCTAATTAGGCTGATATTATGAGAGTAAAAGGGCTAGCTAATGCATTCTTAAGGATATATTTGAGCAAAGTCCCCAGCTATGTAATTGTGCATGACCTTTGGCATAGTTACAGAGGAAGGGAATGTATTTGTATAGCTTACAAAAAAATGTATCTAGAGGGGATGTTGGAAACGCTTGTTCTTTAAAAAAAAATCAATAAAAATAATTGTCAAAAAGTTGCCTGTACTCTTTGCATAAAGTCATCTAAAATAATACTTAGGTTTATGTGTTTTTTCTACTCCCAGAGCAGGAATAAATTAGCTAATTATTTAAACATGGAAAAAATATTAAAAATATAAGTCAAATACAGTAGCCAGGGATCCAGTCTGGAAATGATAGAACACGTATATATCAGCAAAGCTCCCATGCTCCAGTTGGGAGGATGAGTAGACCCAGGAGACTAAACACTCAATTGTTCATAGAAATGAAAATAATCATGGTTTTGAAGTAGTTGATAATTGCCCTCCAAAGAATAATATAATATGGAAACATTGGAATGATTTGTGTTCAATATTTTCAAATAGACCCACCCTTCCCCCAATCAAGCAGCAGATCATTCAGTTATGGACTTGTAGAATTTCTTAAAAATATGGAGGAATGGGTATTTTCTGGCTCACACAGCTTGTAACAACTCTAACATCAAGTAATTTTGATCATCTATAGTGTGTCACATTCCTATGAATTGGAGAATTGAGATTTATGGGATATCCTCTGAAATTTCATATGCAAATTTAATATTGATTTCACTAGATGGTATATTTTCTTCATTTTACAATTATATATGTTAAAAACAATTTTTCTAGAGATGGAATTCAGGAGGAAAGACAATAAACCCAGATCTGGTTATTCAAGTTGTTGTTACTATCTATTTGGTAGCTGTCAATATGAAGTGAAATCACAAAGTACAGTGGTTATAATAATATAGACAAAAGATAGGATTCTTGTCATTCATCACTTCTTTGTCATACATATAGTATATTAAAACCTCACACCTGGACTATTGCAATAGTTAAATAGGTGGTGTTCTTGCTTCATTTCTCTTTCTATTCCAGTTTCTTCCTAAAGTTCAGGCTTTCTGTGTTATTTTTTGACACATCCCAATGTAGCAAACAGTTTTCTCACTATTGACTGCTGAATCAAATATAAAATCATCTGTTTGGCATTCAAAGCTCTTCAAAATCTGCCCCCCTTTTCTTTTTCCAGTCTGATACCTTGTCCCTCATCATAATTTATGATGAACTGACACTGGTTATCTCGATGTTTACTGTATAAGACATTCTATCTCCTGACTCTAGGCTTTTTCACTGGTTCCTTATAATGCATGGAACATTCTCCTTCCTTTTTTTTTTTTTTTTTTTTTTTTTTTGCTTTCAGGCATTTTAGTTTCCTTAAAGAACCAGAAAAAAAATCATACCTTCTATAAGAAGTCTTTTCCAGTTCCCCTAAATAGTATGCCTTTCTTGGTTGAATATCTCTAATTTGTCATGTCTATACCTTGTTTGTGCAAAATTGTTTGAGTGTTGTTTCTTCCATTAGACTATGAGCTGCTTGTGAGTAGGGACTGTCTATATCCTTAGGGTTTAGCATAATGCCTGACACATAGTAAAGGCTTATATTTATTGACTGACTAGTAACAAATAGGGTTTAATAACCAGAGACAGAGAGCTTAGTGGCACCAGTGACCTGTTGAACAGAAACTATTGCCTTGGCATTTCCAACATGACTTTATAGGAGTGAAATTCTATCAATTCCAGTGAACTGGGGAAGGGGATAATTTCTCCATTCAAAATCATTTACGAATCCTTTCTTTTCTTAATGTGTGAGTTCATGCATATTTCTGGCTTCCTCTAACATTTGGCCCAGTCTTGGAACATTTTTGGGAGGGTATATTCTAAGAACAATGGAACAGTTTAAATTGGGAATTTGTAACACACTATTTTTCTGAAGAAAGATGCAAATAAAATGAACCTGATGACCAGTTTGATTTACACAGATTACAAAGGATTTGAGCTAGCAATGAAATCTGGCTCCAGAAGCCAGAACTGACAGAAGAACTGTCAGTTTTTTTTAATCTTCCTATTCCCCAAACCCAGAAAAATACTTTGCATGTAGTGCTTAGATGTTTGTTCAATACTCTTAATAGCAATGGATAAAGCTTTTTAAAATTAAGAAAACATCACTTTTTAACATCCTTTCCCTCCTTTCCTCTCTTCCTCCCTCCCTCCCTCCCTCTTTCTTTCTTTCTTCCTTCCTTCCTTCCTTTCTTCCTTATTTCTCCTTTCCTCATTTTGTATATTCATGTAAGCCATTCCCCATTATAGACGGTTTAAAGCCATGTTTCTTGAATTGGTAGATAAATTTATTCCCTTTCCTGACATTCTTTCATTGATCTGGGCTCATGAGTATTTTAAAATGGAAACTGCTCTATTATAATATATATATATACACACACATAGCAGCTTAACATCAAATAGAAAAAAATTTGAATGAAGTATATAAATTCCTTGATTGCATGTCCAATGACAGTTGAAAAGCACATACTTCCAGCATAATGATCTTTCCATTACCCCATTGAGAATAAGGAACCTGGAAGACATCTACTACATCAAGTTTATCAGTAATAGTTTAGAGATGAGAAGGTCTTTAGCCTCAGTAACCTTTATTATTAGTAAAACTATTCTTCCATAGCTTTCTTATCATCATAGTCCATTCTTCTTCTTCTTTGTTAGCTAAAAGAATACATAATACTCAGAAGCTTGTAGAGTGCAATGATTCCATACTTGAACAACCCAAATATCTAAGATAAAACATTACATAATTTTTTATATATGTGTATATATATACACATCTCTCTTGCTATATATATATGCATACATACATATATATATATATATATATGCAAAATATATAAAGTATATACTGGTTCTTGGCCTTACTTCAATTCTCTTGTTACTCCAGTTTCTTCCTAAAGTGCAGGTCTTAATGTGTTACTTCCTGACATCTCCCCTCCCCCATGAAGGAAGCTGTTTCTCACTATTACCTGCTCTCCCAGGTAATACATTGTCCCACCTTTAGGTACGTGTCATAAATAAGATACATTTTCTCTACAGAGAGGGGATAGTATCAGAAAAAGGAAAAAGGGAGATTAAAAGAGGGAAACTACATCCCACGAAGAGGAAAAGGAAACCTATCATATCTGAGGGAATTTAGGGAGGGGGAGGAACATAGTGTGAATCTTATTCTCATCAGATTTGGCTCAAAGAGAAAATAATTGACATATTTGGTTTACAGAGAAACTTCTCTCACCTCATTAAAAAGTGGGAGAGGAAAAGGGAAAAGGAAAAGAGTAATAAAGGAAAGTATAAAAAAGGGGAAGGGATTCAAAGGGGGTGGAAGGGATTCTAAAGAGGGAGAGCTGTGTGAGGCAAGTGGTACCCAAAAGTTTAATACTGGGGAAAGGGATGAGGGGAGGTAAGAAAAAGAAAAGCATAATCTGGGGATAATAATATGGCATAAAATACAGAATTAGTAATTTTAACCATAAATGTGAATGAGATGAACTCTCCCATAATGTGGAGGCAGATAGCAGACTGGATAAAAAGCTAGAACCTAAATATGTTGTTTACAGGAAACACATTTAAAGCAGGGAGATACACAAAATAAAGGTAAAAGGCTGGAGCAGAATCTATTATGCTATATCTTGCTAAAGGGTAGTATAGACAATAGAGCAATAGCAATACTAAATTTATATGCACCAAGTGGCATAGCATGGAAATTCCTAAAGAAGTTAAGGGAGCTGCAAAAACAAATAAACAGCAAAACTGTAATAGTGGGACATCTCAACCTTGCTCTCTCAGAACTAAATAAATCAAACTACAAAATAAATAGTAAATGCATTCTTTTCAGATCATGATGCAATAAAAAACTACATACAAAAAGCTAGGGGTAAATGGACCAAAAAGTAATTGGAAACTAAATAATCTCATCCTAAAGAATGTTTGGGTAAAACAGCAAATCATAGACACAATTAATAATTTCACCCAAGAGAATAACAACAATGAGACAACATACCAAAATTTGTGGGATGCAGCCAAAGCAGTATAAGGGGAAATTTTATATCTCTAGAGGCTTACTTGAATAAAATAGAGAAAGAGAAGATCAATGAATTGGGCTTGCAACTTAAAAATCTAGAAAAAGACCAAATTAAAACCCCTCAATCAAATATTAAACTTGAAATTCTAAAATTAGAAGGAGAAATTGATAAAATTGAAAGTAAAAAAAAACACTGTTGAAATAATAAATAAAACTAAGAGTTGGTTTTTATGAAAAAAAAACAATAAAATAGATAAACCTTTGGTGAATCTGATTAGAAAAAGGAAAGAGGAAAATCAAATTGTTAGTCTTAAAAATTAAAAGGGAGAACTCTCTACCAATGAAGAGGAAATTAGAGCAATAATTAGGAGTTAGTTTGCTCAACTTTATGCCAATAAATTTGATAACTTAAGTACAATGGATGACTACCTTCAAAAATATAAGCTTTCCAGATTAACAGAGGAGGAAGTAAATTGCTTAAATAGTCCCATTTTAGAAAAAGAAATAGAACAAGCTATTAATCAACTCCCTAAAAAAAATCTCCAGGACCCAATGGATTTACATGTGAATTGCAATAAATATTTAAAGAACAATTAACTCAGGTGTTATATAAACTATTTGAAAAAATAGGGGATGAAGGAATTCCTTTTATGTCACAGACTAATGGTACTGATACCTAAAGCAGGTTGGTTGAAAACAGAGAAAGAAAATTATAGACCAATCTCCCTAATGAATATTGATGCTAAAATCTTAAATAAAATATTAGCAAAAAGATTATAGAAAATCATCCCCAGGATAATACACCATGACCAAGTAAGATTTATACCGGGAATGCAAGGCTGGTTCAATATTAGGAAAACTATTAGCATAATTGACTATATCAATAACCAAATTAACAAAAAAACATATGGTCATCTCAATAGATGCAGAAAAAGCATTTGATAAAATCCAACATCCATTCCTATTAAAAACACTTGAGAGTATAGGAATAAGTGGGCTTTTCCTTAAAATAATCACTAGCATCTATTAAAAACCATCAGTAAGCATCATATGTAATAGGGATAAACTGGAACCATTCCCAATAAGATCAGGAGTGAAACAAGGTTGCCCACTGTCACCATTATTATTCAGTATTGTGTTAGAAATGCTAGCTTTGGCAATAATAGAAAGATATTAAAGGAATTAGAGTAGGTAATGAGGAAACCAAATTATCACTCTTTGCAGATGATATGATGGTATACTTAGAGAACCTCAGAGATTCTACTAAAAAGATATTAGAAATAATCCATACCTTTAGCAAAGCTGCAAGATGCAAAATAAGCCCACATAATTCATCAGAATTCTTATATATCACTAACAAAATCCAACAGTTAGAGTTACAAAGAGAAATTACATTTAAAATAACTGTTGATAGTATAAAATCTTTGGGAATCTATCTGCCAAGGGAAAGTTGGGAACTATGTGAACACAACTATAAAACACTTTCTACAAATAAAGTCAGACCTAATCAGTTGGGAAAATATCAAATGCTTATGAGTAGGCTGAGCAAATATAATAAAAATGACAATATTACCTAAATTAATCTACTTATTTAGGGCTAAACCAATCATACTCCCAAGAACTTATTTAACAGATCTAGAAAAAAAATAATAACAAAAATCATCTGGAAGAACAAAAGGTCAAAAATTTCAAGGGAATTAATGAAAAAAAATCTGTTTCAGAACTAAAACTGCATTATAATGCAGCAATTATCAAAACCATTTGGTACTGGCTAAGAAATAAAGTAGTTGGTTAGTGGAATAGTTTAGGTCACAGAACAAAATTGTCAAAGATTATAGCTATCTAATGTTTGACAAAGCAAAACACCCCAGCTTTTGGGATAAGAATTCACTATTTGACAAAAACTTCTAGGAAAATTGGAAACTAGTATGGAACAAACTAGGCATTAACTAACACCTAACACCATATACCAAGATAAGGTTGAAATGGGTTCATGATTTAGACAAAAAGGTGATACCATAAGCACATTAGGAGAACATAGGATAGTTTACCTCTCAGATCTGTGGAGAAGGAAGGAATTTATGTCCAAAGAATAGGAATTCATAATTGAACACCAAATAGATAATTTTGATTAAATTAAATTAAAAAGTTTTTGTACAAACAAAACTAATGCAGACAAGATCAAAAGGAAAGCAATAAATTGGGAAACATTTTTTACATTTAAGGGTTCTGATAAAGGCCTCATTTCTAAAATAGAGAATTGACTCAAATTTATAAGAAGTCAAGCCATTCTCCAATTGACAAAAGATCAAAGGATATGAACAGACAATTTTCAGATGTAGAAATTAAAACCATTTCTAATCATATGAAAAGTCCTCGAAATTACTATTGATCACAGAAACACAAAAAGACAAGTCGAAGATACCAATATACACTTCTCAGATTGACTAAGATGACAGAGAAAGATAATGATGAATGTTGGAGGGGATGTGGAAAAACCGGGACATTCATACATTATTGGTGGAATTGTGAAGGGATCCAGCCATTCTGGACAGAAATTTGGAACTGTGCTCAAAACGTTATCAAACTCTCCATATCCTTTGATCCAGTAGTGTTTCTATTGAACATATTCCCCAAAGAGATCTTAGAGGAAAGGGACTCACATATCCAAAAATGTTTGAGGCAGCCTTTTTTGTAGTCGCAAGAAATTAGAAACTTAGTGGTTGCCCATCAATTGGAGAATGGTTGAATAAATTATGGTATATGAATGTTATGAAATATTATTGTTCTATAGGAAATGTCCAGCAGTATGATTTTAGAGAGGCCTGGAAAGACTTACATGAACTGGTACTGAGTGAAATGAGCAGAAGCAGGAGATCATTATACATGTCAACAACATTATTATACAATTATCAATTCTGGTGAACTTGAGTCTTTCCAAGAATGAAATGATTGAGGTCAATTCCAATGATCTTGTGATCTTCTACATCCAGAGAGAGGACAGTGGGAACTGAGTGTGGATCACAAAATTGCATTTTCACTCTTAAAAAAAGAAAGTTTTAGCAGATTAGAACAAGAAAGAGCACATTTCTAATAACAAGTAAGAATTTATGAATGTTAATTAAGCTGTTTCTGCTTAAATATAGAGATTTGCATAGCATACTTGGGTAGCTTGAGAAAGTAAACTAAAGTAAAAAATTGATTAGGTAGATGGGAACAGAAAAAAATCCTGCACAATACTTATTCTCTAGAAATTAAATGAACACTTTTGAAAAAAATGACAATTCTACCTAAATCAATCTACTTATTAAGTACCATAACAATCAATCTGCGAAGAAATTATTTTGTAGAGCTAGAAAAACTGATAACAAAATTTATCTGGAAGAACAAAAGTTCAAGAATATCAAGGGAATTAATGAAAGAAATGCAAATGAAGAGGGCCTATCTGTACCAAACCATATATATCTGTATATATGTGTGTGTGTGTGTGTGTATGTGTATGTGTGTGTCCATGTGTCCATATATGTATATACATACATACATATTAAAAACCATATCATCAAAACCATTTGTCACTGGCTAAAAAAATTAGTGCATCATTGGAATTAGCACAATAGTCAATGACTATATGAATATGATCTTTGATAAACCTCAAAAGTCCAGCTTCTGGGATGAGAACTCACTAACTGAAAACAGCAATTGCTGAAGCAATTGGAAAATAGTATGGCAGAAACTAAGCATTGACCAACACCTAACACTCTATGCCAAGATAAAGTTGAAATGGGTTCATGATTTAGACAACAAGGGTGATATTGTAAGCAAATTAAAAGAACAAGAGATAATCTACCTCTCACATCCATGAAGAAGGAAGGAATTTATGGTTAAACAAGAACTAGCAAATATTATGAAATGCAAAATAGCTAATTTTCATTATGTTAAATTAAAAAGTTTTTGTACAAATAAAACCAATGCAGACAAAATTAGACAGAAAGTAGAAAGCTAGGAGAAACATTTATATCTAAGGTTTCTGCCAAATGCCTCATTTCTAAAATATATAGAAAACTGACTCAAATTTATACAAATTCGAGCCATTCTTCAACTGATAAATGTTCAAAGGATATGAACAGACCATTTTCAGATGAAGAAATTAAAGCCATTTCTAATCATATGAAAAAATACTCTAAATCATTATTGATTAGAGAAATGTAAACTAAGACAAGTCTGAACTCTTGTACTCTCAACTCTTAGATTGGATGAGATGACAGGAAAAGATAATGATAAATGCTGGAAGGTTTGTGGTAAAACTGGGACACTAATACAATGTTAGTGGAGTTGTGAACTGATCCAACCATTCTGGAGAGTAGTTTGGAACTCTAGCCCAAAGGATTATAAAACTGTACATAGTTTTTGATCCAGCAGTATCTCTTAGGATCTGTATCCCAAAGACATCATAAAATAATTAAAAGGATCCACATGTGCAAAAATGTTGTACTTACTTTTTTTAAAAATTAATTTATGGTTAGATATATTTAGGTCTGAGAGGGATAAATTAGCATCCCTTATTAAAATAATTTTACTATTTTTTCATGTAAATCATTTAATTTTTTTCTTCAAGAATTTGAATTCTATATCATTTAATGTTATATCCCTGTCTGTAGTAATTTTTTTGTTTTCTTGCAAAATATAATTTTACAAATACTTGACAAATGTTTATTTTCTCAAATATCTCTTTTAATTAAGTTTATATTTTTGCTTTTGCTTTTATAAGATTGTTATCCCTATCCTTTTTTTTTTTTTTAACTTCAGGTAAAGCACAATAGATTCTGATTCAGTTTCTCATTTTAATTCCGTGTCTTTCTGTTTCAAGTACCTTTTTGATATACAACACATTGTTGGATACCACTTTCTAACTCTATCTGCTATTTTATGAGTGACTTTATCTCATCCACATTTGTAATTATGATTGTTAATAGTGAGTTTTCCTCCATTCTATTTTCTTTTACTTATCTCCCCTTTCCTTTAGATCTTCTTCTCTCCTTAAAAACATATAGCTTTTGATCGTTACCTGTCAGTTTATCCTCCCTCATCTCTTCTGTCTTTTTGTCTTAGCACCTTTCTGTCCTACTTTCCTGTTAGGTAAGATGAATTTTTATATTCACTCACATACATACATATACATATATTTATATGTGCATATATGGATATATCTGTGCATATTTATACCTGTATCTACATATTCCTCTCAGAAGCAGTGAGGCTTAAGTTTTTCTGCTTCCATCTTCTCTACCTCCTTATCCCCTCCATTGTAAATATTTCTTCCTTCCTTCTGTTATATGACAATTTTCTTTTTTTTTCCTTTCTTCTTCCCTTAGGGAAACTTTCTTTCTTACTCTTCCTTTCCTTTCTTAAGTTCAACTCAACATAATATAATTAATTTATGACTCTATGTATATTCCTTTAAACTGTTTTAATAAAGATAAAGTGCTTAGGAATAACAGGTATTATCTTTCTGTAAAGGAATATAAATCTTACTGTCTCATGTCTGCTCTTTCATATTTACTTAGTTTTCCTTCTCTTTAGTCTTCAATGTGAATGTCAAATTTTCTATTCAGCTTTTTCTATTCATCAGAAATTCTTGGAAGATCTTAATTTTATTAAATGTTCATTATTCCCCCCAGTAGGATAATTTTTTCTTCCCTAGGTAGGCTATTCTTGGTGGTATTCCTAATTCCTTTGCCTTCTAAGCCCTCTGCTTCTAAGACTGTAAGTTACAGGTGAGTTTCAATATACCCTTGGTAAAGTTCTTTTCACCTCTTACTGCAGTATAACAAAAGTCTCCTAATCTCTCTTCATGTATTCCTCACCATTCTAATTCATTCTCCAAGAACTATAAAACATACTGTCAAGCGCAGTCTGTTCATATTAACACTTTGCTCTTAAAGCAATAGTGATACTTGCCCATAGTATTAACTACAAATTCCTCTGAAATAATGTAGCTGGGAATAATGTCATACCCTATGCAGTCACACTTCATTCCATCCCTTTAATTTGATAATATATTTCTTAGCTTTATGAATACTTTGTTGTTGTCAAACTTGACTTTAACAAGAGTATAGCGAAGCTTATAGTCTTAGAGAATTTCCTGAGACATTGAGTTCCCAGGTGTCCAGGATAATACAGTAGAAAGAACCCTCATTCTGAATCAAAGGATGTGACTTCAAAATAATTTATTTAACTTCCAAGGATCTTGGTTTCTTCAACTATAATACAATAGAATTAGACTAAATGTTGGTACAGTGGATAGAGTCCCATGCCCTGAACCTGGAAAACCCAAGCTCCAATTTCTTCTCAGATACTAACTAGTTGTATGACCCTGGAAAAGTCAATCCTATTTGCCTCAGTTTTGTCGTGTATAAAATGGGCTGGAGAAGGAAATGGCAAACCAATTCAGTCTATTTACAAGAAAACTCCAAATGGGACCACAAAGAGTTTGACATGACTGAAAAGACTAAACAACAACAGCAGCATCTTAGCCTCCTTCAGTTTCCATGTCTGCCATCCTATGATTCACATCTTGCTTAGAAATATGATTTTTATCCAGGACTGCCTGACTCCAAAGATTGCTCTCAAGCTGCCCTTATCTTATTTATGATGTTCGGTCATTTCAGTTGTGTTTGTCTCTTTGTGACTCCATTTGGGGTTTTCTTGGCAACGATACTGGAGTGTTTTCCCATTTTCTTCTCCAGCTCATTTTATACATGAGAAAACTGAAAAAATTAGGGTATGCGACTTGACCAGGGTGACCCAGCTCCTAAGTGTCTGAGGTTTGTTTTGAACTCAGAGAGATAAGTCTTCCTGACTCTAGGTCTGGTTCTCAATTCAGTGCCTCCCAGCTGCCATTTTATTTTTTAAATAGAAGAGAAAAACTGAGGCAGACAGAAGTTCAATGATTTCCCCAGTGGTTACACAGCTAGTAAGTATGTGAGGTTGCATTTGAATTCAGATCTTCCTGAGTCCAAACCCACTGCTCTATCCACGGCACCACTTAACTGCCTCTTTTTATATATTATTATTAGAAGAATTCCAGCATCTTGGCTTATTTGCACAGTGCCACAGATATTTTGTTGCCAGAATTTGCCAGACAAAATTGTGTTACAAAACTTAAGGATTTGAAAACACTGGCTTAAAAAGTCACATAATATAACAATACCTCAATCATATTCTGTAGGTTTCTATTTCAAATTCTACCTGTTAAGCTGGCATTGTTATCCTTGCATACCTTCTTTGTTTTGATCTGCAAATTTATTGTATTCATGGAAGTATCTCATATGAGGCACTGACAGTCTTATGAATATTTATGATTGTTAAAATATTGTCACTTGGAATGTCATTACATACATAGGCAGGCTATATTAGTGAAGGGAAAGTGAAGAAAAGATACACATCCATGGCAACAGCAAAGCAACAGGCCTACACCTTTACCTTCACAAAGCCACCATTGTATTCTATAGAAAATTAGTTTAATAAGTCACCTAACAGTAAAAAGGACTGTCTGTGGTATTAATATTTGAAATGAAATAAAAAAAGCATATATTTGGAGTTTAAAGGACTTTAAAAGTATTTGCTTATTGTTCTCGTTTTTAAGTTGTTTCTTATTTGTTCTTGTCATCTGGCTGGTTTGATTTGGAAAGGAAAATTAGCTTCTGCCTCTCAGATAACTGCTTAAACATACTGTCCTTTGGGCATTATAAACTAGAATTCATTACCTGTACTGAGAAAAAAAAATATATATATATATATAAAAACACTCTTGTCAGATTCTCTCTTTTTTCTCATAGCTCAATATTTCTTTTTCCTATCAAACTTCTTGTCCCTATCCCTAGTCTGAACTGCTTGGATTGGAAACATGCCTTTTGATTTAATGTTTGAGGAAAGGTTTTTTTATATGGGTTTTTGTTTGTTTTGTTTTTTTCTTTCTTTTTCTTATGGCCCCATGAACACAAGTAAAGCGAAATGGGCAATTATTCAGATAATCTAAGCTATAAACTCTGTTTTTGACAAGCACTTTAGAAGAACCACTTGAAAGTTATCCTGAAAAGTACCTGCCTTCTTAAAAGAAGTAATATAGACAAGGATGACAGACAACAAAACATAATGGAAAGAAGTGATAGAGAAACTCAGCATCCACAATCTATTCTTTTCCTTCCACATTCCTTTTCTGAAGTACAGTAGGAAATCAGGATAGTAGTCAAAATGGAAAGAAATCTTGTTCTGAAATTAAAGAATTCAGATTAAAATCCCAGATACTTAATTTACTAATTGAGTCACTGTTCAAATATCATAAAATTTCTATGCCATCATTTATTTATCTATAAAAGACATAGGACTGGGTGAGACCCTTTCTCTTTTGAATTAAAATAAAATAAGCTTTTGCAGCACAGGCAACTAGTACAATTATTTGGAGTTAATTTGGAGTTAATAGATTAAGGAGCAGTTAAGTGATTCAGTGGAAAGAATATGGAAGTTGTAGTCAAATTCTCAAATTCCTCCTTTGATATTTACTGTGTGACACTGAGCAAGTTACTTTATGTAAACTTTAAAATCATCATTTACTGATTTGTAAAAATAGTATTAACAATATCATTTGCTTCACAGAGCTATTATAAGAAACAACCTTCTCTTCAAAGATATTTTTTTTTAAAGAAGAAAGTGCTTTGTTGACCAAAATTTCTAATACTGTGGTCTTATAATCATTGCATATATCAAGTAATTTGCTCAAGGCTTTGCAGAAAGTTAGTTGAAAAATTTGATTAGAATCTAATTCCCATAATCTCAGTTCAATGCTTTATTCCTCAGTCAGAGACTTCCAGATACATTGTTGAAGTGGGGCCAGTGAACAATTAAATTGGTTATTGAGAATGCACATTTTGTAAATATGTTCATTTGAATAAAATATAGACATATACACACAATTAGAAATAAATGGTTCTTGAAGACAAGGATTGTTTGATTTTCTAAATTAGTATTCATGTTGTCTAGAAAAGTGTAGAATTTAATAATTATTAAGTCAAATTAATAATAATTGATTAAGCACTTATTATATGCCAGCATCATAGTAAGTGCTTAGGATAAAAAGATGAGAAAAAGAAAGACAATACCTGACCTCAATCTATTTTTATTCTAAGAAGATAAGAAATTCATAAAGGATGTGGGATATTTTACTCTGGGGTGGTGATAGTGCATGATGGTGAAGTCTAACGAACAAAACATATTTGGTCTAAGTACTTCCTCAAAAACAATTTTCTCATTGATAAGGATGGGATTGGCAGTCCAGAAGGTCAGGATACCACAGCTTTATGTCTTTGCTAAAGAAGAATATACTCTGCTCTACAAAATCTGACACTGTATACAGTTATTTCCTATGAAGGAGTACCAAAAATGTGTAAAATTTTGGTAAAAAAAAAAAAAGAGAAGTCTCAATTATGATATTAAAAGATAAATTATGTTAATGTTATACAGGACTTCACTACAGCCACTACAAAGAGGGCTGCCACAAACATTCTTGCATATACAGGACCCTTTCCCTTCTTTAAAATCTCTTTGGGATATAAGCCCAGTAGTAACACTGTTAGATCAAAGTTGATAACTTTTTGAGCATAGTTCCAAATTGCTCTCCAGAATGGCTGGATGTATTCACAATTCCACCAACAATGTATCAGTGTCCCAGTTTTCCCACATCCCCTCCAGCATTCCGCATTATCTTTCCCTGTCATTCTAGCCAATCTGACAGGTTTGTAGTGATATCTCAGAGTTGTCTTAATTTGCATTCTCTGATTAATAATGACTTGGAGCATCTTTTCATATGGCTAGAAATAGTTTCAATTTCTTCGTCTAAGAATTGTCTATTCATATCCTTTGACCATTTATCAATTGGAGAATGGCTTGATTTCTTATAAATTAGAGTCAGTTCTCAATATATTTTGGAAATAAGGCCTTTATCAGAACCTTTGACTATAAAAATGTTTTCCCAGTTTATTGCTCCCTTCTAATCTTGTCTGCATCAGTTTTGTTTGTACAAAAACTTTTCAGTTTGCTATAATAAAATTTATTTATTTTGTGATCAATAATGATCTCTAGCTCTTCTTTGGTCATAAATTCTTTCCTCTACCACAGGTCTCAGAGGTAAGCTATCCTGTGTTCTTCTAATTTATTTATAATCTCATTCTTTATGCCTAGGTCATAAACCCATTTTGACCTTATCTTGTTGTACGGTGTTAAGTGTGGGTCAATGCCTAGTTTCTGCTATACTAATTTCCAATTTTCCCATTATTTTTGTCAAACAGTGAGTTCTTATCCCAAAAGCTGGGGTCTTCAGGTTTGTCAAACACTAGGTTGTTAAAGTTATTTGCTGTTTTGTCCTTTGAACCTAATCTATTCTACTGATCAACTATTCTATTTCTTAGCCAGTATCAAATGGTTTTGGTAACTGCTGCTTTATAATATAATTTTAGATCTGATACAGCTAGGCCACCTTCATTTGATTTTTTTTTCATTAATTCCCTTGAAGTTCTTGACCTTTTGTTTTTCCATATGAACTTTGTTGTTATTTTTTCTAGGTCATTAAAACAGTTTTTTGGGAATCTGATTGGTATAGCACTAAATAAGTAGATTAGTTTAGGTTTGTCCATCTTTATTATATTTGCTCACCTATCCAAGTGCATTTAAATTGGTTAGATCTGACTTTATTTGTGTGGAAAGTGTTTTGTAGTTTTGCTCATATAGTTTCTGATTTTCCCTTGACAGATAGATTCCTAAATATTTTATATTATTGATAGTTACTTTAAATGGGATTTCTCTTTGTAACTCTAACTGTTGGATTTTGTATATAAGAATGCTGATGACTTATGTGGGTTTATTTTGTATCCTGCAACTTTGCTAAAGGTGTGGATTATTTCTAATAGCTTTTTAGTAAAGCATGCAACTTTTCAGGAACATTTTTATTGAAATTAAATATCAGCTGGGCAAACCACAATCTATCACAGAAGATCTTTACTTTAATCAATGGGCTTGGGACTTTGTAGAGAACAAAGTAAAAAAGGGAAAAGAGGATTGATTTCAAGTCTTCAAGTTCCAAAGTCTGAACCTTACTTATCCTTACTGAATATGTAACCTTGGGATGCAATATTTGTGCTCCCTGACAAAGAGTTGTTATAAAGATCAAATGAAATGAATTTGCAAAGTATTATGAAGTCATTGAACCTATCAGGGATTTCATTAAAATAGGAAAGTGTCAGAGAAGTACTCCCTTTACCAATGCTGATTAACATATGCTTTGCAATTATTAGTCTTTGAAAGTTGACTTCAGTCTTGAGAAGTTAAGTGATTTGCCTAGGACCATACAGACTCTTCCTGACTCTAGGACCACCAGTTCTCTTCCCACTATACTTTGGATACTAAAACATCTCTGCAATCATTTTCATATACCAGCACTATTGTCAAGTATCATGTGTCTTATGTTAGAATTTGTCTAGTCTTATAGTGGGATGGCATTTGTCTGAGCTGTGCTAACTCCCTTAACAGGTAGTGGTTTATTTTAAGCCTGACAAGCTCATGTTCACTCCTAATAATGTGTTTTATAGTTGTACATAAAATGCTAACTTTGCAACAGAGTCTTATCTTCTAGCAAAGGCCCTTTATTTAATGCACTCAGGAATTGAGACTGTATTTGGGGGAAAAAACAAACCTCATTTAGATTTATTTATTGCAATGTGTATCTCAAAGTAAAAGTCTTCTTACTTGTTATTTATGTCTGCCCAAAGAGTCCTCTTCTTCATTTTTGCACTACTAGCAGGCATGAATTATTGGCAAACTGGGAACTGGTTCTTTATTAAGATATCACAGATGATCCAATATTCCTGTTTTAAATGCCAAATACCATTATAAGCAGATGTCCTGGAGCTATTTCCTAGTTGTTTGGCTCATTCACGTAATGATAAAAGGGGACCACCATGTCATTATGATCTTGTCTCATCCCACTGAAAATCGGTTCAACTACATAAAATTCCCAGTAAAGAGAAGTGCTAATTACTCAAGTGTAAAATATACACACATATATTGAAAAGGACAATTAGTCAAGCAAACATTGCTCTGGAGCTTCAAGGATTTGGGATTTATGATCAGTTAGAGTCACAATTTCTCTTTGCCTTGATTGCTACAGCTTGAGAAGGTCATTTTCTTACCATCAACCTGAGATGAGCAAAAATAAATTCCTTAGCTAGGCCTGATAGAATCCACCAGAGCTGACTTTTTTAAAAAAATGATATCCAACTGTTGTTAAAATTTTGGAAGAGTGTTTTAGTAATAAATATTTACACATGTTAAAACTGATAGTCAAGTTTTATATTCATTATAGGATCATAGTTGTACAGCAAGTGACCATAGGGACCATTTAGACCAGTCCTTTTATTTTAAAGATAAGAAAACTGAGACTGCTGTTAAATAATTTACCTAGGATCACATAACTATTGAAAGAGACAGTAACAATTAAAAAAGTATCTTGGAATAAGTTAGTTGATATAAAAATCTTCTCTTTTCAATTTATCAATCTTAAAGATAGCCAGTGATAATGAGCTCACCACCTCATGAAGCAACATATTTCAATCTCATATATCTGGTTTTTATTTAATATTTCCTTGTATTGAAATCTGAACCTGCCTTCTTTCAATATCCACCTTTTTTCTGAATTCCTTCCCAAGAGAATTCTGCCGATAAACAAAATAATTTTAATCCTTCTTCTTTGGGATAGCTCTTCATATGGGATTTATAGTCAAGGAGGTCTAGCACCTTTAGTTTGAGGGCTGACAAGCTCTTCTTATCCACCTTAAGTGTCCACTTGACACTCAATTCTCACTTGTGACTCCAAGAAGTTGTAGCATGTCCAGCAGCCACACCTTGGTAAACTGTCTTGCCAGATGGGTTAAATGAGGTTGAAAATAACTGACAGTTATTATCAGTGAGTTAAGGCAGTAACTCCCTCAAGTATGTGTATACTTCCCCCAGTGGAATAGGTAGATGAAAACAATTTGTTCCAATGGCCTCAAAGGTGACTGAAGCAGATGCTAGAGAGTGCTTAGAGATTGATCAAATAGAAGATGTCCAGATCATCCTGGGCTATGACCAGTTGTCTTGAATTTTGTCTGGCTGCTGTATTTCAATAACTGGATGAGAAAGTGAGCCTGATGACTGTGCAGTTCTGCCTCACTTAAATCCAATTCCTGTATCATGCTTTGATGTGATTCACTGATGTTCTTTGAGAATGAAAGACAAACACCATCACCACTAACAATAGCTCTTCATATATTCAGAGACATCACTCATGCCCCTTTTAAACCTACCTCTTCCCCATAATATTTCTCTAATGTTGGATTGGATCCCTGTGGAATGGACTCTAAGTGTTCTCTCCAGTGAATACATCAGCCTGTGTTTTCAAGTGGACCATTTGACTTCTAAGTTATGTTCTAAACTCTAAAATTCTATCATTTTATCACTTAGGTAAGTGGTATCAAACTCAAATAGAAATAGGATTTTAAACCATAAATACAGATCCCTTTAAACAGCATATTGATTCAGAAAAATACATATTGTTATCTATGTTTTATTGTGTTCTTATTTATTTTGTTAAATATTTCCCTATTACATTTTAATCTTGGTGTTAGTTACTTCAACCAATACTTTTCTGGTGTATGTGTGTGTGTGTGTGTGTGTGTGTGTGTGTGTATGTGTGTGTATAAATATATATATGCCCTCTTAATTTTTAACTCTTCTCTAGATCAGCTTTCATTTATGAAATCACTTCTAAAAATATTTCATAATCATATCAGCTTGTGATTAAAATGAAATGCAAATATTTTCAAATGCCTAATGTATCATGTATGAATGAATAGGTAAGAAATCATATATTAAATGTTTTCTATTTGGGAAGTATTTAGGTTTAGAAATAGAAAACTAAAATAAGGGGAAATCTATTCTTTGTATTTTTCTTCTGATTTTATCTTGCTTTTCACTTATGGATCTACAGATCTCAAATTGCTCTCTGAAAACAGGTGTAACAACAATATCCACTTTTCGAGTATGGAGTCAATTGATTCACCCTAAGCCTTTGTGGTGACCAAAATCCTTTGTAGTCTACCACCAAATAGGTAACAATCAATGGCATTTAATCTTAGCCTTAGTCATAGTTAGTCTTTCCACTAACTCTTTGGACATTGTAAATTGTTGTCCATACTTAATCGAGGTAATTTTTTTTTCTATTTCATGAGTTGCCATGGAAACTTCATTGAAGTTACTGAGAAAAATAATATTTCTCTAAAGTTGGATTGGATCCCTGTGGAATGGGCTCCAAATGTTCTCTCCAGTGAATAATGCGTCATTAATGCCTATTCTTTAACCATAGCCTGGGAAACAGTGATTTATTTGTCAGTCCTATGGCCTAGAACACAGTTTTGAACATGTAGCCTGCAACATTATTGAGTGCCAGTAAAGTAATTGGGAAAAATTAACAAAAATAGAAATACAATAAAACATAAATACCTTACATTTTAAAATTAAACTATTTAAAAATAAAACCAATGACCTGTAAGAATCCTTATTCATCTCCAACACACATTCTTTCTTTAACTATATCAGCCTATGTTCTCAAGTGGACAATTTGATTTCTAAGTTACCTTCCAAATTCAAAAATTCTATCATTTTAACACTTAAGTGATAACAAACTCAAATGGAAACAGAATTTTAAACGTAAATATAGATCCCTTCAAACTGTATATTGATTTAATACACCACACATTCATGTTATCTATTTTTTTTATTATTTTGTTAAATATTTCCCTATAACATTTTAATCTGGTTTGGATCACACTCTGGACTGACACTGTTTAATAACTCTAATTTCGATGATTTATATTAGCTGATACTTATCAATTTCTTCCAGTTCACTGACATACAACCAAATTGAGGGAAATTAAAGGTGACATGGAACAGTGAAAAGACCATTGTACAAGGAGTCAGAAAAATTTTGTTCTAACCCCACCTCTGTTCTTTTCTTCTATGTAATTTTGATCTTGGAGAAATCACTTTAGCATCTTGTGGCTTCAGTGATACAACATAATTTCCAACCTTTAAATCCTATGATACTTATTTATATATACCACTAATTATTAGTGGAATCACTTGAGTAACAATCTCTGAAACGATCCACCCTTGCTATTCTTCTCTCTTTTTCTCATTCTTTCTTTCTGTCTGTCTTTTTCTCTGTTTTTGTGTGTGTCTCTCTCTTTGGTTTTTGGTTTTCTCTCATCAGGCTTTTTTCTATTTTGACTATTTTGGATAAAATACCATTTTGAATGTATTATTTCAAGTGTCATATTAACTAATTATGGTAGTGTTCAACCTTAAAATTCAAATTTATGTCAATCAGTTAAAAAGAGTCTACTATGTCAGGCATTGTGCTAAAGTATTGAGGATGCAAAGAAAGGCAAAAAGTACTACATGATTTTAAGGAGTTTGCATTCTTTGGGGTAACATTTTCTCACTTTTACAAAAGGTATATAGTATATTTTCTCTTCAACAACTCTATGAGGTGGATGACACGTATTATAATCCTATTTTATAGATGAGCAAACTAAATCCTCTTATTCCTCTAGGATTAAATATAAAATGTTCTGTTTGACATTCAAAGCCTTTTTCTCCTAAGTTCCTCCAACCATTTCAGTCTTCTTAGATGTGTCTCCCTACTCTTTGATGCCACAGTACAGTGACTAGTGGCTGTTTCACTAACAAAACACTCCATTTCTTTTCTGCAGGAATTTTCTCCATCTGTTCTCTTTCTTGGAATACTCACCCTTCTCAATGCCCCCTTAAGAATGTTCAAACCAATAGTTTTAGGGAATGAGACAGAAGATAAGCTAGCTTTTACAGCAGATCATCATGGAGCTATATATTAAGCAAGCCTTTCACACATATTAACAAGATCAAAAGATGAATTAATAGGTCAAATATGATTTGAATTATTTCAGAAGATAATGATTAATGTTGCATAGGAACATAGTAAAGAAATTTGATCTCTCTGTCCTAAGGTTGCTTGATCATATTATATAGTACAATCTCTTGCAAGCAGCTTCATTGGAGTTTATGATGGCAAAACAAAACAAAACAAAACATAGAAACACTCAAGAGAAAAATAACATGATATATTTGGATTGGTTTTCAAATAATGAAAATTACATATGCAGGAAGCCCATAAGTGAAAGAAAAACACATTATGAATTGGTTAAAATAATTTGTTTTTCAAGTTGATCCATTATGTTAATATTGTTTCCCCCAAAACACTTGTTTAGATTTTGCATTTTTATTAAATAATTTAAATTATCATTCTCAGCAGGGGAAAATGATAAATACTTTGGAGGAAAGTTTTTCAAATTTCACCCAAATTATAAGCAAGATAATTTTCAAAGAATTCAAATGTGGTGGAATGAACAATGATTTTACAATTGTGACACCATAGAATGAGTGCCCTGTCTCTGTTCATATGAACTTGGCTAGCTGTTAAGTCATTTTGATTCTCATTATTATCTATAAATTGAGGATAACAGTGTTTGCATTATTTCCTAAGGTTGTTGAGAGAATAAAGTGAGAATATATGCGAACCACTTTGGAAATATAAAATATTATATGTATATATATATATATATATATATATATGTGTGTGTGTGTGTGTGTGTGTGTGTGTGTGTGTTGTTGATATTTTTCAAGTCTTGCTAGTTGAAATAAAAAAAAATCCTACTTAAATAAACTCTTAGTTTGATTCAATTAGTTAACTAAGCTGAGAAGTGCAATCTTTTAGATTTCAATATAGTTACAAACTCTGTAGCTACTCTTCTAACATTTCCTTGCATTGGTGAGTTAGGTCAGCAAAAGAGAATTGTTGCTTATATCCTTGTACATTAGGAGGAGCCCTGAGGAATATGGTTGTCTCCTTTTCCATAGAATTATAATAGTACTATCGTTTCCCCTGTATGTGCCATTCCCAAGCATGGGAACAAATGTGGAATTACACTTTTTGTATAACTTGAATATCTCCAGAAACCTTCCTGAGCACTGATTAACCAACAACACTTGAAAGATCACCCCTTATTATGCAACATTTTATATCATTTAAGGCATTCTCATTGTATTAGAAATGTAGCCTGATACCTTGTCATAATAGTCCAGATGGAAATATAGAGGTAGGTTATATATAGACTAAGATAAAAAATTTTGAAAGACTTAAAAGGTAAATTTACACTGAATCCTTCTTTTAAAGTAAAACTTTTAGTAGCAGCTAAGGAGCAAACATGTTTACTTCTAGAAAAGTAAGCAGTTTGTAGAGATCCATGTTGGTTTTTTTAGTGATATGGTAGAAAGAACATTCTGTTTAAATTTTGGGAAACTTTAATACAATTCCCCAATCCCAACTCTGATACTATCTCTATAATGCTGGGCAAATCATTTAACCTCTTCGAGACTTTACAAAATAGTATATTATAAAGTATATTACTCACCTAGACAATTGTTACAAAAAAAGAAGTTGCTGGACCTTTGAATATTATAGAAATGTAAATAATTACTATTATTAACATGATTAGTATTGCTTATTCAATTTAATATGATCAAATAAAGAGATGGAAAAAGTATTAGTTTAAAGCATCAAAACAATATATTATCCTGATATGATTATTAATACTTTACATAAAATCATACTATGTGTTTCATTATAAAACAGTAGGAAATATGTCTCAGAAAAGATTAGCATAGTGCATTTTTAAAAGCACAAAAATCTTTAGGATGAATGAGCACTTTGAGAGCAATGCTCCCCCAAAATTGTAGGAGGGGGTATTCTCTCATTAGTAATAAGGAACCATTAACCACCCAAAATTATCCTTTTTTTGCATGATCATTTTTCAAATGAAATCATTAGCTTCCTCATAAAATTGTTAGAGATATAAAATGATTTTTCAAAAAAATCATTAGTTACAGAGCATTACATTATAAAAATCTTGGGCATATTACTCCATCATTTTTTGCATAAAAATGTGTCAGATGTGCAAGATCATTTATGTTGATAAATAACTTTTTAACTGGCCTCATTGTCCAATAGCCAGCCTGTTGTTAGCTGTTCCATTTCAGAAGCAATTTTTGTGGTGAGGACATTTGTTAGTTATGAAAAATCCTGAAATGAACTAGAACAAACATCACTTTTCATCCAACTGAAAATGACATTTTAAAAAAGCAGTTTTGTTCCGTGTAATCTACAGCTCAGATGTTCACTAGAAGCAGCTGTTCCTTTCTATTTGCCATCATTTTGTCACTGCCTAACTAAAAATTCACTAAAAATTTTGGCTTCCTTCCCTCCCTCAAAAAATGAAGAAAATAAGAAAGACATTTTATAAAAAGTATCAAAGAACTCCCAACAAAGGAAGATAAAGTGTTGATGATTGACTTCATCCTAGAAATCTTGTTATGAGATCAATCCCATATGTATTGCAGACACAGAAGATGATCTATTTGATGATTTTTTTCTTTCCATCCTCCAAAAGTTTTGAGTTAAGAAAAATTTCAAGTAAATAGTCAAAGTTTGATGAGGAAGATATAAGATTGCTTTCTTCTTCTCATAATAATAGTTGTGTGGGATAGTGTCCTTACAAAAATTCTATTTAGTGACTCTTAAGGTAAAAAACAAAAAAGAATTTATTACTATCTTGAGAGAAAGAGCAGCTCCCAATGACAGCAGTGTTGGTATGGGAGTACAAAGCTCAAGCTGAAAAACACAAGTTTATATAGACCCTAATGCAGAAGCCCCCACTTCCTTCTGACCTTTTCTCCCATTGACTGAGGAATTCAGGCTTGTGTTTGAAGATGCAGAAATCTACCCAGAGACTGAAAATCTATCCAGAAAGAAAGAATACTAGTCAATGACATACGCTTTACCAATTATGCCAATTGTGAAAAAAAAAAAAAGGACAGCAAGAACAGGAGGAAAACGTGTATTTATTTAATTTAAATGAATACATGTGGTTTTTGGCTATAACACAGCTTGTTATTTTAAAGCTTTATGTTGTAATTAGAGTATAGGCAAAGGCCACATTTTTATGAAAGATCTTCATTCAGTTTATCCCGTTCATAGCCAATAAAGGGAAGTTCTATTTGGCCTACTCTTCCCCATTAGTGATTGCATCCTAAAATGAATTCTTCTTTTTTCCCAATAATCTGTGATAAACAAAAAGATCTACTCATTTGCATTTTTAAAAGATGACAAATCATATTAGTTAAGAGAATACTTCCAGAAAATAAGCAGAAGTGAATCACATGGTTCTAACAATCAAACAGAATATTAAAGGTAGAGATTAATTTCTTTCCTGTACCATTTTATATATGAATAAACTGAAGCTCAGAGATGGAGAGTTGATATTCCAAAGTCCATATGACTAATCATTGACAGAACTAGGGCAAGAGTTGACTAGATAGGAAACAAAATTTTATTAAGCATTGTACTACATGTTGGGGTTACAAATATAAGCAAAAAGAGACATTTTCACCCCTAAGGAGCTTATATTGGAATGGAGGAATCAACATATCAAAAGGAATTTAAAAACAGATGTAGAGAGGGAAAGCATTCTAAAAGTAAAATAGGATGAATTCTAGAAAGATAGCTGAGCTAAATGGAGGGGTTGGAAGATGAACGAATTCACAAAAGGGACAACCCAGAAAGAACTCATCATTAGTAGAAAGGTATTAGTTTGGTCAAAAAATGTTCTAGGATGAAAATCTAAATGCTGATAGAAGTTCCTGGAAGGACAATGCAACTGAAAAGTACAGGTTTTCAGAATCATTGCCAGAAGAAGAATGAGTTCACTCAAATGAATCTAAGTCTTGGGTTTTTCCAAGTGAATCGTGCCATATCAATTTAGCTCTCATGTCTTTTCAAGAATCCACAGAGAGAAACTTGATCCTCATGGGCAAAGTTTTCCTATACCCAATTGAAATTTCCCTTAGGTTTTAACACGTTTAAAACAGGTTACTATTTGTTGTTGTTTTCTTACTACAACTAGGCAAAGTAAAAATATGCAAAAACTAAAGTATTAGTATTTCTCTAACTGTGTTTTAAATGAGTGTATGTACGTTTGGTACCTCTATGCACCAATCCTTTTATGTTTAACTTTCAAGTTTAAATAATTGTAAGAAATTACATTGCTACATAATGGCAGTATAGTTCATGAAATAATAAGTTTTACTACTATAATTCTGCTGTTTACATGCAGATCAAAAAAACTGAAGTGGGTAAATGTATAATTTATGAGAAATTATACTTTCCTTAGTTTTATAAACATATCCTCTTGGATTTGCCAAGATACTGTAGTATGTCGTTAAGGGTATAAATCAAAGCTTAAATTGTGGGTTGCAACCCTGCATGAGGTTATGTAACTGAATGAAGGGGTTGCAAAAAATTTGGGAGGAGTTAAAGATTTCTCAATGCTATGAACAAAAATTAATTCCAAATAAAATGCATAAGGAATCTGAGGCATTTCTGGCAGTCTTTATTTGTGTTGCATCACAACTTAACTGCAGCCTTGGTTCTCAACACTACAACATGCATACTTTGGACTGCACATGTACAAATGCTGCCAGAAACACCTTACCTCAGATTCAAGATGGGGCTACATAATTTTTGGGGAGTCAGAAAGGGGTTTTGAGAGGAAAAAGTTTAAGAAGACACAGAATAGATGACTAGATTTACCATGATAGCTTACTCTACAATGTGGAAAATTAAGATTTTTCCCTTCAAGAATTCAAATGAGATCCTAAAACTCAATGAACATATTACCCACATTTAGTCTCATATATGTTGGGCATCATGACCTGAGCCAAAATAAAACCAAGACAGGCTCTTCCCAGCAAAACTATCTGAAGTAGTAATTTTATTTTTATTTTTTTATTTAATAGCCTCTTATTTACAGGTTATATGCATGGGTAACTTTACAGCATTAACAATTGCCAAACCTCTTGTTCCAATTTTTCACCTCTTACCCCCCCACCCTCTCCCCTAGATGGCAGGATGACCAGTAGATGTTAAATACATTAAAATATAAATTAGATACACAATAAGTATACATGACCAAAACGTTATTTTGTTGTACAAAAAGAATCAGACTCTGAAATATTGTACAATTAGCTTTGAAGGAAATCAAAATGCAGGTGGGCATAAATATAGGGATTGGGAATTAATGTAATGGTTTTTAGTCATCTCCAGAGTTCTTTTCTGGGCTTAGCTGGTTCAGTTCATTACTGCTCCATTGAAAGATTTGTTGATCTCAGCTGACGATGGCCAGTCCATCAGAACTGGTCATCATATAGTATTGTTGTTGAAGTATATAATGATCTCCTGGTCCTGCTCATTTCACTCCAGCATCAGTTCATGTTCTCCAGGCCTTCTGAAATTATCCTGTTGGTCATTTCAAGAACAGTTATTCCATAATTTTCATATACCACAATTTATTCAGCCATCTCCAACTGATGGACATCCATTCAGTTTTCAGTTTCAAGCCACTACAAAGAGGGCTCCCACAAACATTCGTGCACATACAGGTCCTTTCCCTTCTTTATAATCTCTTTGGGATATAAGCCCACTAGTAAGATGCTGGATCAAAGGGTATGCACAGTTTGATAATTTTTGAGCATAGTTCCAAACCACTTCCAAAATGGTTGGATTCGTTCACAACTCCACCAACAATGCATCAATGTCCAGTTTTTCCAAGATCCGCCTCCAACAATCATCATTATTTTTCTGTTATCTTAGCCAATCTGACAGGGTGTGTAGTGGTATCTTAGGTTGTCTTAATTTCCATTTCTCTGATTAATAATGACTTGGAATCTTTTTCATAATGACTAGAAATAGTTTCAATTCTTCATCTGAGAATTGTTTTCATATCCTTTGACCATTTTTCAATTGGAGAATGGCTTAATTTTTTTTATAAATTAGAGTTAATTTGTATATTTTGGAAATAGGCCTTTAACAGAACCTTTGACTGTAAAATATTTTCCCAGTTTATTCCTTCCCTTCTAATCTGTCTGCATTAGTTTTGGTACAAAAACTTTCAGTTTGGTATAATCGAAATTTTCTATTTTGTGATCAGTAATGATCTCAGTTCTGCTTTTGGTCATAAAGTCCTTCCCCTTCCACAGGTCTTGAGAGGTAAACCATCCTGTGTTCCTCTAATTTATTAATAATTATTCTTTATGCCTAGGTCATAACCATTTTGACCTTATCTTGGTGTAAGGTGTTAAGTGGATCAATGCCTAGTTTTGCCATATTAGTTTCCAATTTTCCCAAAATTTTTATCAAACAGTGAGTTCTTATCCCAAAGTGGGTCTTTGGGTTTGTCAAAGACTAGGTTGCTCTAGTTGACTGTTTTATTGCTTGAACCCAACCTATTCCACTGATCAATAATCATTCCTTAGCCAATACCAAATGGTTTTGGTAACTGCTGCTCTATAATATATTTAGATCTGGTACAGCTAAGCCACTTTCATTTGATTTTTTTTCATTAATTCCCTTGAAATTCTTGACCTTTTGTTTTTCCATGAGTTTGTTGTTATTTTTCTAGGTCATTAAAATAGTTTTTGGGAGTCTGATTGGTATAGGCTAAATAAATAGATTAGTTTAGGTAATATTGTCATCTTTATTATATTTGCTCACCTTATCCAAGAGCATTTAATATTTTCCAATTGGTTAGATCAGACTTAATTTGTGTGAAAAGTGGTCTGTAATTTGCTCATAAAGTTTTGATTTTCCCTTGGTAGATAGATTCCTAAATATTTTATATTATCAGTAGTTAGTTTAAATGGAATTTCTTTTGTAACTCTGACTGTTGGATTTGTTAGGTATATAAGAATGTTGATGACTTATGTGGGTTTATTTATAACCGCAACTTTGCTAAAGTTGTGGATTATTTCTAATAACTTTTTAGTAGAATTCGGGTTCTCTAAATACCATCATGTCGTCGGCAAAGAGTGATGATTTGGTTTCCTCATTCCTATTCTTTTCCTTTAATCTCTTTCAGCTCTTTATTGAGAAAGCTAGCCTTCTAATACAATATTAATAGTAACGGTGATAGTGGGCATCCTTGTTTTACTGCAGATCTTATTGGAATGGTTGCAGTTTGTCCATTAATATGATGCATGATGTTTTAAATAGATGCCTTCTGATTATTTTAAGGAAAGTCCATTTATTTGTATACCTCAAGTGTTTTTAATAGGAATGGATGTTGATTTGTCAAATGCTTTCTCTGCATCTATTGAGATGATCATATGGTTTTTGTTAATTTGTTATTAACATGCCAATTATATTGATAGTTTTCCTAATATTGAACCAAGCCCTGCATTCCTGGTATAAATCCTACTTGATCATAATGTATTATCCTGGAGATGATTTTCAGTCTTTTGCTAATATCTTATTTAAGATTTTAGCATCAATATTCATTAGGGAGATTGGTCTATAATTTTCTTTCTGTTTTCAGCCTACCTGGTTTAGGTATTTCAGTACCATGTTGTGTCATAGAAGGAATTTGTAGGACTCCTTCATTCCTATTTTATCAAATAATTTATATAGCATTGGGGCCAATTGTTCTTTAAATGTTTGGAAAATTCACATGTAAATCCATTCTGGTCCTGGGGATTTTTCTTAGGGAGTTGTTTAATTGCTGTTCTATTTCCTTTTACTGAAATGGGACTATTTAAGGAATTTATTCCTCCTCTGTTAGTCTGGGAAGTCTATATTTTTGGAGGTAGTCATCCATTTCACTTAGGGTTATCAAATTCATAAAGTTGAGCAAAATAACTCCTTATTATTTCTCTAATTTCTTCTTCATTGGTGGAAAGTTCTCCTTTCATTTTTTAAGACACTAATTTCATTTTCCTCCTCCTTTTCTAATCCATTTATCAAAAGGCTTCTATTTTATTGGTTTTTTCATAGAAAACTCTTAGTTTTATTAATTAGTTCAATCGTTTTTTACTTTCAATATTTTAATTTCTCCTTTTAATTTTAGAATTTCAATTTAGTATTTGATTGGGGTTTTTAATTTGGTCTTTTTAGTTTTTATTGCAAGCCCAATTCATTAATCTTTTCTTTCTCTGTTTTATTTAAGTAAGCCTCTAAAGATATAAAATTCCCTCTTATTATCGCTTTGGCTGCATCCCACAAATTTTGGTATGACGTCTCATCATTGTCATTATTTTGGGTGAAATTATTAATTGTATCTATAATTTGCTGCTTTACCCAATCATTCTTTAAGATGAGATTGTTTAGTTTCCAATAACTTTCTGGTCTATTTCCCCCTAACTTTTTGTTGAATGTGGTTTTTATTGCATCATGATTTGAAAGAAAGCATTTACTATTTCTGCTTTCTTGCATTTAATTTTGAGGTCTTTATGTCCTAATATGGTCAATTTTTGAATAGGTTCCATGAACTGCTGAGAAGAAGGTATATTCCTTTCTATCTCCATTCAATTTTCTCCAAAGATCTAACATACCTAATTTTTCTAATATTCTATTTACTTCTTTAATTTCTTTCTTATTTGTTTTGTGTTTTGATTTGTTTAATTCTGAGAGTTCAAGGTTGAGATTTCCCACTATTACAGTTTGTTGTCTATTTTTCTTGCAACTCTCTTAACTTCCTTTAGAAGGGATGCCATACCACTTGGTATATATGTTTAATATTGATATTGCTTCGTTGTTTATGCTGCCCTTTAGTAGGATGTAGTTACCTTCCCTTATCTCTTTTAATTAGATCAATTTTTGCTTTTGCTTGATCTAAGATAAGGATGGCTACCCCTTTTGACTTCACCCGAAGCATAATAGATTTGCTCCAGCCTTTACCTTACTCTATATGTATCTCCTGCTTTAAATGTGTTTTTAAACAACATATTGTAGGGTTCTGACTTTGATCCAGTCTGCTATCAGCCTCCTCTTTTATGGGGAGTTCATCCCATTACATTATGGTTAGAATCACTAAATCTGATTTCCTGCCATCCTAATAACCCCAGATTATGCTTTACTTTTTCTTGCCTCCCCAACCTCTTTCCTTGAACTTAGTACCCACTTGTAGCATGATGCTTACCCTCTTTAAAAATCCCTCCCTCCCCCTTTGAATCTTCCCTTCCTTCCCTTATTACCTTTTTCTTTTCCCTTTCCTGTTCCCTGTTTTTAATGAGGCGAGAGAGAATTCTCTAAAATAAATGTCAATTATTTTTTCTTTGAGCTAACTCTGATGAGAGTAAGACACACAATGTTCCTCCCCTCTTAAAATTCCCTCAGATATGATAAGTTTCCTTTGCCTCTTTGGGATGTGGTTTCCCCTTTTATCCCTTCTTCCCACCTTATTCTGCCATCATCCCTTTTCCATATCTACTTCGCCTTTTTTATTTATATCAGTAAAATCAAATTATACATGTATTCTTTTGTATATCCACAACAGAAATACAATTCTCAAGAGTTATTTTACCTTTTCTGCATCTCTTGAGTTCTATGGTTGGAGATCAAATTTTTGTTTAGTTCTGTTTTTCTTCAGAAACAAATGGAATTCATTTGTTTCATTAAATGTCCATCTTCTTCCCTGAAAGAAAATGCTCACTTAGCTGGTAGTTTATTCTTGGCTGCATCCCAAGTTCTTGTGCCTTTCAGAATATCATATTCCAGGCCCTTCGACCTTTTAATGTGGAGGCAGCCAGATCTTGGGTGATCCTTATTGTGGCACCTCGGTATTTAATTATTTTTTTTTTGGCTTCTTGTAAAATTTTTTCCTTAATCTGATAGTTCTGAAATTTGGCCACAATATTCCTTGGGGTTTTATTTTAGGGTTTCTTTCAGAAGGTGTTCAATGACTTTCAATGCCTATTTTACCTTTATTCCATTACATCTGGGCATTCTCTTGATGATTTCTTTAAAATAGTATCTAGGCCTTTTTTTCATCCTAGTTTTGGAAAGTCCAATAACCTCGATTATCTTCGATCTATTTTCCAAGTCTGTCGTTTTGCAAGTAGATAACGGGTTTTTTCCAGTTTGTTTTTTGTTTTGGACTGATTCTTGCGTCACAATGAATCATTAGTTTTATTTGTTCAATTCTAATTTTTTGAATTATTTTCTTCATTAGCTTTTTTTACTTCTTTCTGTATATGTCCAATTATTTTAAATGTATTGTTTTTCTGGAATTTTTTTCCATTTCACTAATTTTTTTTTAGTGAATTATTTTTTTTCCAAACAGATCCTACTTTCTTGAGTTTCTTTGTCTTTTCCAATTACAGATCCTACTTTCTTGAGTGTTCTTTTGTCTTTCCAATTCAAATCCTACTTTCTAGTGAATTTTATTTTTCCAACTTTTTACTTTCCTGGATTTTTTTTTTTTTTCCAATTCACTAATTTTGCCCCGCCCTAATTTTTTTAACTTTTCCAATTTGTATTTCAGCAAGTTGTTGCTTCTTTGAAGGCTTTCTTCCTTTCCCCATTTATCTTCTCTCTTTTGGACTTTTAATGGTCTCTTCTTAGAAATGTGAGGACAATCTTGTGCATTTTTGTTGTTTGTGCTCTTCAGGTTTTTACCGCTCTTTTTCTGCATAGAAGCTGTAGATTTCTTTTCATCTTTTATTCATGTTTTAAAGCCTTTAGGGTATGTCTCCCAGGCAAGGGGTTCCAGCCCTCCAGAGCAGGGAAGATTAAACCGATTTCCAGCTTATTTGGGGTGCTCTGGGGGAGTTTTCCCTTCCCCCAACAGGAGGGATTCAGCACTGGCAGAGCTTGGAAGTGCCCGTTGGGCTGTGTGGGTTAATTTCCTAGGCTAAGATTGGGTGAAAGGGACTTATTTTATCAGCTGGATTGAAACGCCGACCACCGATTCCCCCCGAACCGCCCCAGCATCTTGCCCAACAAATCAACCCTGGGAAAGTCCATGGCCCCGCCAGCCCCCAGTGTGCAATTAGAGGGGTAATCGGGTTTGCCCCTCCTGCCGTGCAGGATCACATCTCCCCAAGGAAAAGCCCGGCCTGTGGGTTTGGCCGGAGCTTGCTGAGATCTGTGCTTTCCTTTCGGTTGGACCCTCCTTGAACCAATTTCTCTCCCAGTCTGCGCGATCTCCCCCTGGCCCTGGACCCAACCTTTTTTGGGATTCTGCAGATTTTCTTGGCTGGTGAGTTGTTCTACTCTTATCTTTTGTTTGTAGCAGTCAAGACTATTTTTGAGGCTTGATATAATATTGATAAAGAGGGTAAGAGAAGAGCTTAGAAAGTCGCTTGTGCCTTCTCCGCCATCTTGGCTCCGCCCCTGAAGTAGTAATTTTAACGTACAGGGACTGCCACCAACCTCCAACTGAAGGATGGAATATAATAATTGAATCTTTTCCTACTTTCTGAATGATGGAAATAGGGAACAGAGAATCTTGTTATATATAAATCATTATACCTACCTTGTAAAGGTTCTGGGAGGGTATTGAGGTATTTGGAAATACCGATCTTTGAAGGAGTCTTTCACATAAAAACATTTCCTGTGCTTCCTGTGCACAACTTCCTCTGCTTCCCTCATATGAACTTATTTTGTAGAGTGTGGGAAAGAAGCAGTATCTTTATGTTTCCAGTACTATAACTGGTCAGAACAAGTAATTTTAACTCTACTCTTACTTTCTTCATCAATCTTCAATTTAAAAATTTATAGCAAGTCCATGATATGGCCTTACAATTATGTCTAATTTTCATTTCATGTGTTTCTTTATATAGTCTCTAAACCTTTTGTAAATTAGTATGTTAATGTTTCTAGCAACTTTATTCCTTTGCTCAAGAGGAAGGAAGGGAGGGAGGGAAAGAAGAAGGAAGGAAAGTAGGAAAGAAGGAAGGAAGGATAAAAAAGAAGGAAAGGGAGGAAGGAAGAGAAGAAGGGAAGAAAAGAGGGAAGAAGGGAGAGAAGAAGGAAGGAAGGGATGAAGACAGGATAGATGGAGATGGAAAGGAAAGAAGTGGCAATGTTTGATATTGGGCAGAAGATTTGGTTACCTATCTCCCTGAGGACCTGGGGCAATCATTATATGTAGAAAGAAATAATCTTTTTCCTCTCCCTGAAATAGAGCTGAGTTAATTAAAATCTTTTGAAGAGAGAGAACTGAGAATGGTTCCCCATTAGATGGTTCCTTGATGTGGAAGAGGAAAAAAGATAAGGTAACCAAAGAATGGTCCTTAGTTGAAGAAGTAGAGCAAGTGGTGGGGGAAGAAAATGGTGAAGCTCAGTGTCCAAAACAGTTCCTATTGTTCTCACTTTCTCTATCCCAATGGTGGGGAAATGGAGGTTGGGAAAAGACATATTGTTATTTATCAAGAACTACAAATGATAAAACACCTTGCTCTTTTACTCATATACAGCATATATATATATATATATATATATATATATATATATATATATATATACCACCAACTGGCATTTTCAAAAAAAGCCTTTATTTTCTGTATATTTTTTTCCATAAGCGTCTCAAAATATTTTTTCTCCTTTTATAATTTGTTTGTGTTGTGTGAGCGTATGTGTGTTTATGTGTGTGTGTGTGTGTGTTTCTGTTTGTCCTTAAAGAAAAGTAAAAGCAGCTAAAGATGATTATGGTCACTCTCAAGGATACCGAAAAAGAGGAAAAAAGAGATCTTTCCCTTTGAATAATCCAAATGAGCCAGTCATACTTCTTGCTTAGGGGTATGAGCATTTCTTTGTCATCTAAAAATACAAGGATTTTTATTGTTGAATAATATGTTCTTGGAGGGCCTATAGGCCATTCCTATGGATGATGCTGCATGGAGGAAACCTCCAAGAAGGAAGGAAGAGAGAAAAGAAGGTAGTAAGAGGAAAAGAAAGTTAAGAAGGAAGGTATGAAAGAAGGAAATTTTTAAAAAGGAAAGAAATAAAGGTGGAAATAAAATATCAAATAAATAAGGAAATAATAGTAGAAAATAAGAGAGTAAGGGAAAGGCAATGAAAGTTCTCATTCCTTCCCATTTCTCCATAAAGTAAAAGAAACTATATATAATTCTATCTGATTTTTCCCCAAATGTTTCTAGTTCCAATTTTTATGATTTCTTTGTCTTTTTATTATAAAACAAAAAAACAAAAACATTGAGAAAACTTATTTTCTCACACATCTTCTCCTGTACAATTTTGGTACTCTTCTAATAAGTGCAAAAAAGTTGGAATTCTTAAAAAGACATAGTTCTTGCTGTAATTATCATCTTTTTTTCTATAGCTGTTCATATTTTGGATAGTTAAGAGAAAAGCTTACTATTTTTCATGATTTCAAAAAATATTTTGGAGAATTCTGGGAAGATAGCAGAGCTCTCCAAGGTTTCCCCAACAAACAAAACAAAATTGCACTGCAAGGCAAACAGATCAGGGGAAAAACAAATAAGGCTGAGGCAGTACAGAGGTACTAGAGAAGATCCCAGGACCAGGGGTTAATCTATGTGAAGTATAAACACCTCAAGACTAGCTCTGTAGAAAGAGCAAATGGGGAGCCTTGGGGCTATCTGAGTTTGGAGGTAGCCTCAGCCAAACTATTGGAGCTTTCACCTCCAGGCTCTAAGTCTGGAAGATGTTGGTTGATTAAGGAATGCCAGACCATCCCTAGGCAAGAAGGAACCAGCAACATCCAGTGAGTGCAGAAGCAGTGGGATAGATATTCTGGTGGCTGCATGCACTTGCAGGAATGTGGAACATTTGGATTTGGGCTCCAGGCCAGAGGGGTAAGCTGAAATGAAGCAGAAATATCTTCTCTCTCACCCCAAGAATAGAGATATTTACACTAATAAGTTCCCATTAAAAAATAATGAACTGGTAAAACAGAAAGAACCCAACGGTGGAAAATTACTATAGGAATAGAGAAGACTGGCATTTATTTTCATAGAAGGACAGTGAAACAAAACACCAAAAAAAAGCCTTTCCTACACAAAAGAGTAATATTAAATCACTACCTGCCCAGAAAGAATTTATAGAATTCAAAAAGACAAAATCAAATGAGAGATTGATGAACAATAAAAACCAAAATCCAAACAAAAAATGCAAGAAATACAAGAAGATGATGAAAAAAATAGTTGACCAACTAGAAAAGGAAATACAGTCTTAAAAAAGAAAATAATTCTTTGCAAATTAGATTTGAATAAGGGGAAGCTAGTGAAGCTACATGAGACCACTCAATAACAAAACAAAATATAAAGAATGAAAAAAAAAGAACAAAATGTGAAATATCTTCTAAGAAAAATAACAGATCTAAAGAACATATCAAAAAGAGAAAATAAGAATAATTGGGTTAATTGAAAGCTATGACCAAAAAAGGACCTTGACACAATAATGCAAGCAGTAATTAAAGAAAATGTGTTGAAATGATAGAAGGGAGAAAGTAGAAATAGAAAAAAAACTCATCCCAAATTTAAAAATTAAACCATTTAGGAAAAGGTAAAAATAGTAATTATACTATATGAATGAGGTATAGAGGAAGAACTGATACAGAGGCATTAGAAGGGGAAGAAGGGTTGGTAGCTCTGAAAATTTACTCACATGGGTTAAATAAGAAATAATACACACATACATACATACATACCATGAAGAATATAGTGTTCTCTAAAATCTATAAAGAAATGAAGGGGGGAGGCAGATAGGTAAGATGGAGTATAGAAGGATGTGTAGATTTAGGGCAGCGGACAAAATGTATAGATTAATGGAAATGGGATAAAGAGGGAGGGAAAAATTGGGAGAAGAAGATGAGAGAGAACTATGGATAAGGGTCAAGTAAAATAATAGCAAGGCAAGTTAAAGAGTACAACCAAAATGGAAGAGTTAGCAGAGATAGGAAATAAGAGACATACTCAAACACAATAACAAGGATAAGAAATAGATTTTTTTTTTTCTGAGGCAATTGGGATTAAGTGATTTATGGGTCACACAGCTAAGAAGAGTTAAGTGTCTGAGGCTAGATTTGAATCCAGGTCCTCCTGACTTCAGGACTGGTGCTCTATCCATTGAGGAGTAGAATTTTTTACAAAAAAAGAAGAGTTAGTAATCACAGATATCAAAGTCAAACTTAAAGATTCAATTGAGAGAACTCTTCATTATATATCAGCCATGCTAATATTCCTTTATAAATATATATATATATATATATATATATATTTAAATATATATATATATATATATACATAAACACACACATATGTCTTCGTATGTGTAAATATGTGTGTGTGTGCATAAATCTATTCTTGCCTAGCTGTAACCTGCTTGGGCTAGATAAAAGTGGGGAAGGGAAATGAAAGGGGGAAAAAAAGGATAAAGTAAAAGTACAGAGCAGAGAACAAAAGAATAACCTATAAGGAAACAAAGATGAACGTCATAAATATAATTTATTTTAGTATTATATATTCTTTCTTGAAATGGAAATTTACTATTACATATTTTGAATCCTCCCTAATGTTCTGCTAGCACATGACAGATGTTTTTTTTTGTTTTTCCTTTTCTATTTTTTCTTATTTTGTATTTAGTTTCAAATAAATATTTTTTTTTTTAAAAAGATACTCTTCTCTACCCGATTTGTTTGTTCTGTTTCCAAAAGGGGCGAAATAAAACAACAAAAACCATTAGTACCTTCCACATTTGTTATTTTGCATTAGGGATGCTACAAAGAATTAAGATCCTTACATTATATATGTTTCCTTAATTGATATATGTACATTCACAACAACTATACTTTGAAGTTTACACCCAGAGCTCAATTTGCACTCAGTTATTCATTAGCTATTTTCTGAAGACATGAAGCTTTGGATTTTTTTTCTTTTTTGTTTTTGTCATGAGTCATTTGGAATTGTCTAAGATCATTGTACTGAGCAGAGAAGTCAACTCTTTTTTCACAGTTGATCATCATTACCACCTTTCTATTACCGTGCACAGTAATATTCTTATTTTCATTTTATTTGGTATTAGTTCAAATAGAACTAGACATGTTTTTTTTTTCTGAAACTAACCCCCTCATTACAATAGAATTCCATCACAATTATATGGTCACTATTTCTTGAAGTACTTGTTTCCTTGAAACCATCTATCCATTTCATCTTCTGCTTTTTCTTTTGCTTTCAATCTTTTTCTAGTCTTTTTAAAAAAAATAAATTTAGTCTTCACATTATTTAACTAAAGTATTTAAGCTTCAATTTCATCTTCCAGTGAATAGCCTGAATTAATTTCTTTAAGTATTTGGTTGATTTGATCTTCTTGCTGTCCAAAGGGATTTCAAATCTTAAGCACCACAATTCCAACATGCCAGTTCTACAGTGCTCAGTTTTCCTTTTAGTCCTACTCTCCCAGCAACACTGCAACTTAAACAACCACAACTAGGATTACATGGATCTTTGTCAGCAAGGTAAATGAAGAGGGGACCCCAAAACACTAAAAATCCATAAAGGAGAAAATCTCTTTCAACTCTGCCTCAGTGGGGGACCCCACTCCGAGGGACAAACAGTTTCATCCTTGTTATCTGGGTGGGGGTCAGCTCAGTCCTGAAACTCATTGAATTTAATTCAAATTCCAGCTCAAGCTGAAACCCAGCAATGAGCCAACTTGGGACTCCACCCACGAGTTCCTTTCAGCTAAAGCTCTCATTATAAAAGAGCCAAACTAAAACCCTCTCTTTTTGCAGAGGTTCCAAACATGCTAGCTCCATGCTTGGCAAGCCAAGGAACCTCTGTCCACTGGAATACTCTTTCCAGTGCCACCCTCTCTTTAATCTCACATATTTCCCTAACCAGACTTCATGCTTCTCTGTCAGGAGTTCTAACCTTACTTCCAATCCCCATAATAAACCTCTTTTATCAATATAGGCTTTTGGGTCCATAAATTCCTTTACAGGGAACTTCTGTGCCAGAATGGAGTCCCCAAAACTCCCTACCCTTGTGCCAAATCCCAAGAGCTTGCAGGGGAGCCAAATCTCTCCATTTGGTTTCCTGAACCTTGAACCTGCCACTAGACCTTTATCATTTAACTCCCTGACCACCAGAAACCCTAATCTCATTTTGGTTCTCTAAAGCTAGATCTTAAATGTCTGACTTTTTAGTATGGTATCCAGATTTATTGTAGTTTTCCAAGAAGCAAATACATTTTCATTTCATGATTGTCTGTAGTGATCTTTAAATTCAAGAATATAAAATCTCCTACTGTTTCCATTTCTTGTCCCTCTGTTTGGCTGGAAGTAATGGGACAAGTTGCTAAGATCTTGATTTTTTGTTTTTTTTTTTGATGTTAATCTTCAGCAAACTTTTACACTCTCCTCTTTTACCATTATGAATTACCATTACTATTTACCATTATGAAGAGACTTCTTAATTTATATTCATTTTCTGCCATTAGAGTGGTATTATCTGCATATCCAAGCTTGTTATTTCTCACAGCAACTTTAATTCCAGCTTTTGATGGATACCCACCTGGCATTTTGTGTGATGTACTCAGCTAAATAAATAAGGTAACACTACATTGGTTTTTTCATGCTCCTTTCCCAATCTTAAACTAATCACTTGTTCCATATTCAGTTCTAACTGTTGCTTCTTAGTCCAAATACAGGTTTCCCAGGCAACCAAATGAATTGATACCCCAATATCTTTGAAAGTTTTACACATTTTGTTGTGATACTTAGTCAAAGGCCTTAAGGTAGTCAATAAAGCAGAATGAGGTTTTTTCTGAAACTCCTTTGGGTTGGCTCATCCCATTTACATTCACAACTAAGGTGATTAACTGTGTATTTCTTTCCATCCTATTTTCCTGTTTATCTTTCTTTGTTTTTTATCCTGTTCCTTCTCAAAAGGCTTATTTCTGACTACTGTCTCCTTAATTCTGCCCTTCCCATATTATCTGCAGACTTCTTTTGTTGTTTTTCAGTCATGTTTGACTCTTCATTAATCCCATTTGGAATTTTCTTGGCAAAAATACTGGAATGATTTGCCATTTCCTTCTCCAAGGCATTTTATAGATGAGAAATTGAGGTAAGCAGGAATAATTAACATGTTCAGTATTAAACATCTAGTAAGTGTCTAAAACTAAATTTGAATTCAGGACAATGAACTTTCTTGACTTCAGGCCTGACTCTTTATCTACTCTGCCATTTAGTACCTTATATTTCTTTTAACTACCCAAATAATGACAAAGTTCTTAGGGGTTACATTTAATCATTTTTCCATAAAGAATTTAATTCCATTGAGTTCATTATGATTACTTTTTCATATTTACCTTTTAATGCTTTTCTTGAATCTTGTTTTTGAATATCAAATTTCTTATTCTGCCTCGGTTTTTTTAATCAGGTATTATTGGATATCCTCTATTTCATTTAATATCCATCCTCCCCACCCCCTTTGAAGTATTATATTCTGTTTTGCTGGGTAAGTTATTCTTCATTGAAATTTTAGCTCTTTTGCTTTCTGAAATATTATATAACAAGTGTTCTGCTCATTTAACATGGAAGTTGCTCTGTCTTATGTGATCCTGATTATAGTTTTTTGATATTTGAATTTTTTTTTCTGGCTGTTTACAATATTTGCTTGGAATTTGGCTATAAAATTCCTAGGACATTTCAATTTAAGAACTCTTTTAAGAAATGACTGATAGATTCTTTTCTATCTTACACTTTGGATCTAAAGAGATTAAGATAATGCTCTTTGATAAATTCCTGAAATATAATCTCAACTCTTTCATTGTTGTTGTTGCTTTTAGGTAGTCCCGTAATTATATCTCCTCAATTTACTTTCCAAATAATTTGTTTTGTTTACTTTTTTCTTTTCTAATGAGATTTTTCATATTTAAATTTTTTTTATTCTTCTGACTTCATTTCATTGTTTCTTAAATTCTCATGAAGTCATTAGCTTTGTCTTGATCAATTCTAATTTTTTAAGGATTAATTTTCTTCAGTAAGCTTTTGTGTCTCTTTTTCTATTAGATAAATTCTACTTTTTAAGGAATTCTTTTTAGTGATTTTTTAGGATAATTTTTGTTCATATTTTCTTTTTTTTTGTTTTTGCTTTTTTAAAAATTAAGCTGTTTATTCTCTTTTCAAAATTTTCTTACATCATTCTCTTGCATCTTTCCAATTTTTCCCCTCCTTTTTAAATCTCTCTTTAACTCTTCCAGCAATTCTTACTTCCCTTAGGTCTAATTAACTTTTCTTTTCTTTTCTTTTTTTTTTTTGTGGCTTTACCTGCAGCTCTTCTTGTCTTTTTCAAAATTTGTGTCTTGTTCTTCCCTGTCACTATGGTAGCATTTTATGAGAAAGTTATTTTATTGTTGTTGTTGATAAATTTCCTAGCCAATTTTTTTTTTTACTTTGTTAAAGTAGTGTGTGCTCACTTACACATGGAATTCAGACTTATATTTATTTATTTTTTGTGCTATTATTTTCAGAACTACTTCTGGAGTTCTACAAGTTTTTGGTACTTCAAAGGTGGTATTATCCTGGGAGAAGTGAACTCACTGCTTTCATGAGCTTCTTTTTGGTCTTTACCTAGGAAGGGCTCCTGCTCCTCTGCAGTCAGGAAGTTGTCCTGCTCTTCTTGGCCCTGGAACTTTGACCAGGATATTTTCTCCTTTGTGACCAATCATATTTGCTCCTCTCTGTCCTGGGACTACAATCTGAAACCTGTGTAATAGAATTGCTAATCAGAGCAGCAATACCCCATGTCAGCAAAAAGTCTCCTGTAATCTTTTTCTTACCAGTTATTTGTCTCTGGACTGAGAGCTCCTGAAGTTGTAACTTCGAATTCTATTGCTGCTATTGCAGTCACCTCTAGGACCCTGCTGATGCTTCTGATATTCAGCTTCAATAGTACAGACCTTTCCTTTGACCTCCTAAATTGCCTTAGGCTAGAAAAAAAATGTCTCCTTCTTACCTTTTATTTAGTTCTGATGCTTCAAAATTTTATTTGAGACATTATTTTAAAATGTTTTGAAGGGGAATGTTGGGAGAGCTTAGCTGGGTCCCAGCATCTGTAATCTCCCATATTGGCTTCTCACCCACAGCAAAGTCTTAAAATGCCCAGTTTATGAAATATTGTCTCAAAGCATCACATTAAGATAGATACAGTTAGGAGCTAAAGAGAGAACCTAGGATAAAAGGCTCAGTGAGAGAACAGACTTTGGGATGCTGTATTGTTGCTGGGAGATGGTAACTTCAAAATATCACAGCATACCTGCAGAAAGAGTGAAAGGTGGTGGTGCAAAGTGGCCATGGAGGAGAAGCAGCTTACTTCATGGGAAGGAAGTGGAAGGAAGTGATAGCATTCTATTTTAATTAATTATTCATAATCATTATATGCTAAACTCAGTAGCTTTCACATATCTAATTAATTGTAAATGTTTTCATATTTCTTCAAATTTCATGCCTTAAAGCAAAGTTTCAGAACTCTAATCCTATTTATACCTTTAAGAAAAACTTTATATTGTCTCTATTTAGTATAATTACAATCCCAGAATCAATTGGGATTCTTTCCTTATTGGTGGAAATTACTGATTTGCACTTAGGTGAGGGACAAAGCAAACTTGTGCAGAGCAGGAAAGACAAGACTCCTTAACACTTCACTTTTCTGTGAGTCACTTAGTTTCTTTGGACTTTGGCATTTGGAATTTTATGTGGGGGGGGGCAGGGAAGAGAGAGAAGAAGAAAGGCAGAGAGGGAGAGACGGAGAAAAGAAAGGAGGGAGAGAGAGAAACAGAAAGAAGGATGGGTGAAGAGAGAATGGAAAATGATAACCCTCATTTTTAAGTTTTTAAAAGAAAAGACTCTGGGAAGAAGCCCGCCCCCAAAATGGAGGTGTTTGTATATGGTTCAAAAGGAGGAAGATTAGACAATTTAAAAGGAAGACTTTATTTCTTCACAGGAGGGGAAGAGGAAGTAAAAGTCAAAAGTATACAAAAGTTTGACACTTTACTCTCCTCAGAGAGATGGAATACCGGGCTAGAATCTATCTGTCTGCTCCCTTCAATATTATTATTTATAAAATTGTTTTGTTCATGTTCGATTTCACTTCTGATTCATGTCTTATTAAAGGTAGAAGCAGGAGGGCCCCAAACTTTATACCTAAGTTTTAACCACTTTCCTATCAAGTACTGGTTCTAAAATGAACACACAAAGCAATTACCAAAGAAGATAATTTATCCAGAATTCAGAGAAAGCATACATAGGAAATGAGCTCTCTCACTGCCAGTAAGGTAATTTAGCCTAATCATGAAACAGTTCCAGATCTTGGTCACAAGAAAATTTGCTAAACTCTCTAGTGTAGTAAGGTGAAGATGGAGATATGAGGGAAACTGCTACCTCCTATAATGTTGTCTTCTTCTCAGAATTTTTTCCTTCAGCAGATGAAATAGAGATGGAATTTTCCATCCTCTTTATCAAAGCTACAAGTACTCAAAGTCTGAAGAAACTTATAAATACAAAATAGTAAAAGGGACTTGAAGCCTCCCCTCACTCCCATTCTCACTAACTTTGTCCTACCCCTCATATGTGCACAGAACATTATTGATCTTTACTAATGAGGAAATCACATGTCAGTGGATTTTGTAACCAGGGTCACATTTGGATAAATGGATTTAAAAACATTTTTTTTTACTATTTTCATCTATTAACACAATAGTAATAATAAGCCCTTATGAATCAAGGGCATGTTATCTTGACATTATCTTGTCAAGCCTCCCAAGATGACTCAACCTGAGGCAGCTCTTTTTTGTTTTTATTCCTTTTTAATATTTATGGCTTAAAAGCAACTTTTTTCTCTTCTCTTCCACTATTCTCCTCTTTTTCTATTTCTTTTCTTCTTTTCTCTCATAAGCTATCTTTTAACAAAGATATTTATAGGAAATATAGCTTAGCAAATCCAACCAACATATTGTGTCTGAAAGTATGTTAGCATCCAAGTACCCCAACTAATAAAAGAAAAGTTTCATTTTCTCAAATGCATGGCTATTATTGCATAGCATTGTTTGATTTTGACTATTTTTCTCTTCATATTCTTTAGATATGCATATTATTTTCCCAGTTCTTTTTATTTCACTCTTAATTCATTCATATAAGAATTCTCATATCCCTCTAAGTTATTTATATTCATCATCTTATGGCACAGTAAGATTCCATTCCATTCACATATCCCTGTTCTCAGTGAATCTTAAGCTACTCTATTTTCAATTCTTTGTAGCTACAAAAAGGTGCTACTTTTAATATTTAGGTATTTGTGAAAAATTTCTATCTTTAATCTCCTTCGAGTATATATCTTATAGTCAATAAACAGTCATCAATCATTCATTAAATACTTATTATGTACCAGTTATTGGGATTAACTCTTGGGATACAAAATTTTAAAAAATGTTCCTCTTTCTTAAGTAGCTCAAATTTCATTTGAGGATACTATATATGAGCAACTATATGCATATAAGATATATGCAGTGGACATTGGAGGTAATCTTACAGAGAAGCACTAGCAATGAAGGTTAGAAAAAAGCCTCTTGAAAAAAGGTGGAATTTGAGTCTTGAAGGAAGTGAAATAGATGAAGATGAGTAAAGAGAACATCCTAGGAATGGAGAAAACCATTACAAAGGCATGAAGTTAGGTAACAGAGTGTCATATATGAGGAAAAGCAGGCAAATTAGTAGCAGCTGGATCATCATACTTTGTTTCAGTTTTGAGTTAAGCTATTTAATAATTTCCCCCCATCTTTCCAAATTACTAACAATAATTTAAAACAAAATAGCATACTTGAGAAAGATCTTATAAACAATATGTGTTAAACTCCATGTGAACAGTTGTTCTACTATGTCTAAAATTGCCTGTCCATAATTCTTTGTCATTCTGCAGCAAGTCATCCTGAACAGGTAATGACTCTGCTGTGCAAAGTGGCTGAGCTATAGTTTTTCCCTGTTTCTCATCCTAGCATATGGAGGAGAAATCAATATGTCTTACCCAGGCTATTAAAAAAAATGCTGCCGTTGTCTGGGTCTTCACGATGTGGAAGCTGATGCCAGTTTTTTTTTTTTTTTTTTTTTAATACAAAACTAAAGCATGCACTAGAGAATAATACTCAACTTTATTTTTACAGACAAGCAAGGCTTCTTCCACATTAGTCAGTGTTATAAGATTACATATATTTCTATTGTCACCCTTCTCTCCTGAAGGTTAGACCAGATATGCTCAGTTTTCCTTTCATTTTATCCAAGGAAAGACAATTCAGTAAATTCTACTTTTCTACTTTTTCAATTTTACTTTTCAAGAAAAATTAATGACCTTTTGTGGCAGACACATAAGAGGTAACACATAGGGTGAATGTAACTGTTCTTTTTCAGTTGTGATTCCAATTAGGGTTTTCTTGGCAAAGATATGGCAATGGTTTGAGGTAAGAAAAGAGTTAAGTGACTTTCCCAGGGTCACAAAGCTAGTAAGCGTCTGAGGCTAGACTTGAAGCCAGAAAGATGAATCTTTTTGACTTCAGGCCTATCACTTTATCCACTGCACCATCCAGCTCTTCAGAATGAAAGGAAAAGGCCAATTCTACAGATCCTACTCTCCACAAAGGTTAAAAGCAAAGGGAGAGAAAGACAATTCCATGTACTCAAGTAGAGAAAGAATGAAAGACATAAGAATGTCATTCATAAGAATGAAACACAGACAAAGTAGTATGACATTGGATTAGTTTGAGACCACTATTTTCTGAGATGCTCAAGGAAGTAGCTCATAGGGTGATTATGTATAGCACAGAGTATATATGAGGCTCAAAAGTCATTCTATAGAACTTTTACCTAGCACTGGAAATTTCTGACATTGCTGAACGCTTCAAATCATCTTCCTCAATCCTGTAATCAAAGCAAGAGGATGGGATAATACATCAGTTTAAAAAAAAAAAGAGAGAAACAGTTTTCTCATCCTTTTTTACTTTCAGTGTATATGGCAAGTAAGTCCCCGATGATGGGGGAAAAGGATAGAAGAAGAGGACCCGGCTCTCCTTGCATCTTAACCACAAGGTGACTCTGAGCCCATGAGAGCAGAGGCACATGTACTCTCTGGGCAATCCACTTCCAGATCTCAGAGCCTTACCTACTTTACCTGCTTTGTGCTCTTCATTTGACCATAGGAAACCAGATAGGAAGTTTTGAAGTTTAACCTTCCAGGGAAGCTGTCCCAAAGCCTCTGGAATTTATATTCTCCTTAAGGTCATCTTCACTGATTAAGGTGCTCTCTCTGCATCTACTACTCGGAGCAGGAGATAAAACAGACTAGAGGATTATTCCAAGTCGTGTCTTGACTTGCCAGAACTTAGAGAAAACAATTTAATGCAGAACAAGGTAAAAATATATAATGCCTATTCAGCGCTCTCACAAACTGCTTCATTTTTTATACAATTATACTCTGTTGAGTTGCTTTTTTTAAAAAAATGTAATTTATGTAGAGGAAATAGTTCTACGCATGATTTACATTGTGCATTGAACACTCCCTCTAACCCCCTACATTGGAGAGAAACTAAACATAATTTAAGTCTTTAGTTTTAAGTAATATTTACCCCAGATGCAGTGGAGATATGAATGTCAAGAAAGGAGAATAAATCTTTTAGAGGTGGTCAGACTCTTCCAGGACTGAACCTGGTTGTACATTAAGAGTTGATAATTGTCCCTCAGTACAAAAGGTGAGGGAGCAGTACCTAAATTCCTGGAATAATGTTAGGTATTGAGAGTTTGAGATAAGCAGAGAAATAATTATTTAGTCCAATCCCTTCATTTGAAAAGTAATTGGTGAACCACTGAAGATTTTTGAACAGGAAAGGAAAATTAGGATAACAAAGGAAAACAATTATATTGAAATATTAATATTATTGAATGTAAATAACTGAATATAATTGATGATTGCATTTATATATTTCAATATTATTGGTTTATACATGCACATATGTACATATAATTAGAGCTCTAGCAGGATTACTTAGTGATATGAGTAAATTTTAAAGAGCAGAGATAGGAAGTATGAGACTAATTAGGAGATTATTATATTAGAATAGGGAAGAGATGTTTGAGACCTGGCCAGAAGGTAAGTAGAAAAGATGAGATGGATATGAGAGATGTTGCAGAGACTGAATTGAGATGTTGTTTTCAATAGGAAATGTTAATCCAAGACTTCATTAACCATATTATAAGAATACATTTTGAAGGAAAATGCTATCCATAACCAAACAAAACACTAATGTATTGTATTTTTTTTTCCTGATGCAGTTGGGGTTAAGTGACTTACCCAGGGTCACACAGCTAGGAAGTATTAAGTGCCTGAGATCAGATTTGAACTCAGGTCCTCTTGACTTCAGGGCTGGTATCCTATCCACTATGCCACCTACTTGCCCCAACTTGATGTACTCTGAATGAAGATGGGAGCATTTTTTCAATTGTTTTATTCTTTCTTATTTTTTTTTTCTTTCCTAATCACCTGTTTCTTCTTTCACAAATGTGACTAATATAGAAATATGTTTTACATGATAACACATGTATTTACTAGATCAAACTGTCTACCTTCTTTGGAAGAGGAAAGGGGAAAAGAAAACTTCAGTACTCAAAAATTTACAAAAATGAATGCTAAAAGTATTGTCATGTATCTAGGAAAAAATAAAATACTATGCTTTATACATATATACATATATATGCACTATAGCTCCATCATTTAGCATCACATTATAGATTTTCCTCTTCCATTAAACTCTTTTTTCCCCTGAGGCTGTAATGTAATGAAAGTTCAGTTTCTGTTGTTTGCCCTTCAATCCTTTCTTTTTCTTTACATGAGAGGAACTCTTAAAAGTCAGGGGAGTTGGAGTGAGAAAACCTGAATTGAATTTTATTTACAGATTTGTGACAGCAAAAAGTCATTTACTCTCTTTTGGTCTCAGTTTCCCCACTTGTAAAATGATGTTTGACTGGTTCAAGGACATGATGATTAAGAGATATGATATGTATAGTGGAAGCAGTGTCCTTGAAATAAGGAAACCTGGTTCAGATCCTGACTTTGATACTTGCTACCTGTATGACCTAGAGCAAATTATGTACATTCTCAGGACTATAGTACTTTCATATACTAGTTGAAGGATTGGAGTAATTGTCTTTTAACTTCCCTTTTAATTTTATGATCCTTTGATAATTAAATGACATTCTTTTCTGAAACAATTCAATCACATTTCATTGTATTGATCTGAGGCTCAAATTTCTTGCCCATTGTAAACAAGCTCTGTTGGCCTATTCAAATACAAATTTAATCCCTTTTCAACCTTTTTTATAGCTTACTTCTTTGGCAATCTGATGAAATCTGAGTCTGTTCTCAGAATGTTTTAAATGAATGAAATAAATTAGGATTAACAAACAAAAGCAATTATATTGAAATATAAATATCAAGGCTATTGAATATAAATATTTGACTAAATATAATTAATGATTGCATTTATATATTTCAATATAATTAATTACATATAAACATATATAGTATATATAACATATTATATATACACATGCATATTTATTTGTGCACACATGCATGTTTATGGTTATGAATAATCAGACATAACTGAAAAACAACTCAACAACAACAACAATAAATGTCTATACATGTTTATCTATCTAACTATGTATCTATGTATCTGTCTATTTAAACTTGTAGAGGAGAATGCTGGATTTGGCATAGACTGGTCTATGAAAGTTTATTGTTAAATTTTCATGTGAATATTTATACATCAGAAAATCTTGAAAACTTAGCATCAGGGTTTGATTTATTAGTTGTTTTTTTTTTTACACATAGGAAAGTGATGGACAAAAATTAATAATGCAAATCTAACTTAAAAATGTATTGTGCATAAAATTTCGAATTTATTTTTGCTGAGCCAGTTGTCATTTATTAGCATACGCCTGTGTATATACAAGCAATATACACAAAAATACATGTAGACATTATTATGCCACAGTTCTCTTTTATGTCCTGACTCAGTTTCCCTAATTATCCTGACCTAGTCCTGCCTCAGTTTCTCTTAAGTGTTCTGCCTCAGTTTATAATTGTCCTGCAAAACCTCCCCTCCCTCTTTATCAGAATATTTGATAAGGATAAAACTTCTTATGTTTTAGAATATCAGAATGCCTCTCCATCCCAAGGTATCAGAATATCAGATACCATCTTATCAAGATGCCTCATCCCCCTACTGGAAGGCTCACCCTACCCTGTCAGAGTCCCTTTCCTGCTCTCAGCACCCTGCCTCCACCCCTGCCTCAGTCTAACCCCTGAGTCTGAGCCACATGTGTATATAGGTCATTGAGAACTCTTATTTTTTGCTGGATTCTTAGAGATGATAGTCTCATTCAGCCCTGGGACCAAGCCATGGATCTATTTGGTCCCAATAAATCTCTCCCTTTTAAATAAATTATTAAATACTCTCTAATCTTTACCTTACCTCAGTTTCTCTGATATTACAAAATTATATATATATATAAATATATATATATATACATAGATATGTCCATATCTATATCTATATATTTATTTATTCAAATATGTGTGTTTATATACACACATACATATAGGTATACATATACACACATATATTTGTATATGTATTATATATATACACACACAAATAGTATTACAGACCCCAGGTTAAAAATTTCTGTCTTAGAGGAACCTTGGACTCAAAGCTGTTTTTCAATGTATGTAAGAATAGTCTATGGCTATTGTTCTGAAATAGATTGTTGTGGTATCTAGTTTTTTTGAAGTCATTCCAGGAAGAAATTAATTAAAGATTACTCTCTCCTATAGTTGTGTTAGAGGTCTGTACTGCGTTTTACAATCTAAAATCCCTTCTTTGATATTCATTGAGACAACTCATAAGTAAAAGTATTAGAGAATTCTGTCAGATTTCAGGAAGTGAAAACTTTACCAGCAAACTCTATAGGACAAAGCTGGTGGACCATCAAATCTTTAATGAACAGCATCATCTTTTTCTTAGTGTGGCCCATAGGAGGAAGATTATGTGATTCAGAAGAACGTTCTGTGTTTGAAGCTGAGGAAGTACCAAACCTCCTAGCAAAGGATTGAAACTAGGAACATGGATTTCATTAAACAAGGGGAATCACATCCATTGAGGAAGAGATTATAAACTGATTTACCATAAATGGAAGTATATAATGGTCCAGAAATGACAAATAACTTTGAGAATAGAGAGGAAAATAAAAACAAGGAAGAGAAAGAACAATGATTGGGTATGGAATATTATGAAATAAGATGAGAACTAAGACCAACAACCCACTAGTTTGTGGGATCCTTTTGACTAGGATTACTTAGAGAAATGGCAATGCTTTATATTAAAAAAGAAAGAAAAAAAAGGAAAAAAGAAAATAGAAATGAATTCTGTCACCAAGAGATGTCAAAAACAATTCATTTCTCATTTCTTTATCATTTTCTGATCAAGGAATGGTTAAAAAATGTGCCTTAAATTTTATAGAGTACCTGTTCATCTATCTTATAAAATATGAATTATTAGCTTCCCACCAAATGAGGTACTTTGTATTTAACTTGTCAGTAAGCCTGGCACCCCAAGTGCCTCTATCGTCTAATTTACTATAATAGATATGCTATAGGAAGTCAATGGTGTTTAAAAATGCAACGTGTGAATATATTTACACAGACTTATGTAACTCAAACCAAACCAAGGATACATTGTTGACTGATTCTAGGCTTCTAATGAACTTGATATAGTTCCTAATTGAATCAGCTTTGAATAGGCCTTTCTAAATCATGTTCGAAAGTAAATCTCTCTGCTCAAAATGCTGTTTTCATCCATTAAAGGTTTAATCAAGTTCAATCACCTTAGTGAAACACACCTCATTTGATTTGTTTATTTTCTGTCAGCAACCTGCTTTATAAAATATACATATTTATCAGATGACTAATTTAAGATGATCACATTAAAATAAAACAAAGCATCCTTTGAGAGAGAAGGTAAGGGAGAAAGAGAGAAAAGGAGGGAGGGAGGGAAGAAAGGAAGGAGAAGGGGGGAGAGAGAGAGAGAGAGAGAGAGAGAGAGAGAGAGAGCAGAAAAAGAGATACAGAAAAAGAGAGACGAGAAAAGATGTCTATTGTAGTTAGTAATCTGACCTAAAAATCAAGAACAATTGGATTCATGTACTAGCTGCATGATAACAGGAAATTATTTCACTTTTTGGTCATTCCAGACTACTCTCTAAGATTGAAAATGAGTTACTAATTAATATTGATGGAGGGGATTTCCACAATGAGAGTTCTTGAAACCAGTGAAATAATGTCTAATCCAAAAAATACATACATATGTATGCATATAAATTTTATTTAACTTTATTGGCTAAGATTGCAGATATGTTTCTATGTGTTTTGGGGTGGGTTATTATTTTTTTTTTCTTTTGCTTGTTTACTTGCTTGTTTGGCTGACTTAAGAACTGGATCAGATGTGTTGCAAGCCTAATGGCAGTCAACAATGAATAGTTGGTTTGCTTTGAGTATGGTGTGAAAGGTGTCCATTGAAGCAGACCTGGTTGTGGATTTAAATAAAATTGATATATTTCAGTAAGAGTTTTCTCCAATGTCTGGAAAGCCTTCTAATCATACCTCAGTAAAATAATAGATGTTGTTGCTAATCAGTCTCTGGAATAGCAAACTGAAAGGAGAGACATGATGGAGATTTCCTATTCTTCTCAAGTGTTCCCAGAGTCTTTTCCTTTAGCAATCTGAAATAGGATTGGAGTCTTCTATCATCTCTTTCAAAACTGGAAACCAACAACTTAAAAAAAAATCTGAGGACTAATGAGTCCCCAAAAGTTAACTCCCACTTGAAAAGTTCTCAAAGTAGAATGGCCTTTGGAGAGACCCAAAGGGGACTCTGATTTGGAGAGTTACAAAAGGGATTGGGTGAAAACTGAAGTTCTTGCCAACCATTTATTTCCACCAATAAGAAGAACATTCTATACCAATTGTCTCTGGGACAGGGGTTAGTTATATACTTAAAGTAATTAAATTACTCAATTGTTTTAAATAAAATTTAATAGCTTAATATTGCACAAACACTTTTTAGAATACACTGTCTCAAAAGTACTTTTAAAGTATAACAATTATCATTCTATTTTCAAATATTATCAATATTTCACAGATCCCTCATTTCTTTTGAGCTTTTTTTGGACTACTTCTAATAACTTAGTAATAGCTGAGAAAAATATCATTTAAAGGGTTGAAGATTTTACATTTATTATTTTTTCTTGGCATCTGAGATTCTAAATCCAGTACACTTTTAGTAGGTAAGAACTCTACTTCTTTCATTGAGTCAGGAAGTAGAATGAATTGTGGAGGAGTATTACAGTTCAAATAACGCACCTAAGCAAAATACAGTGACAAACTAACTAAACAATTTCAAAGAAGGAAGATTAAAGGAATAAGGATGATTTCTTGATATGGATCATTCCTGAAAATTCTTTACTAAGTTTTCTTGCAATAACATTTGCAAAATATTTGTTGTTTAATCCTATCTGACTCTTCATGAATCCTTTTGGAGTTTTCTTGGCAAAGATACTAGAATGGTTTGCTTCTCCATTTTACAAATGAGGAATCTGGAGCAAACAGGATTATATATCTTTCCCAGGGCCACACAGCTAATAAGTGTCTGAGACTAGATTTGAACTCAGAAAGATGAGTTTTACTGACTCTAGTTCTGACCACTGTGCCCTTAATGAAGTATATCTACATTATTAGGTGTTAAGAACTTAATTTCGGTAGTATATTTCCATTGAGTACCAAATGAAAAATAAAATAAAATTGTATCTTGATCCCAAGATACATATACACACATTTTAATCCAAAATAAAGTGATTTCTAATTTCATACAACTAATAAGAAAAAATAAAGTTCAATAACATTTATTTATTTGCAACTTCAGTAGAACTCAAGGAAGGATTGTAGCCATATATAGGGTATTCAGGAGGACATGGACTATATCAAAAATGTCAAAGATGCTGTCCCAGAGTGGCAACAACACTTCTGAATGCAGCTGGAGCTAAAGCACAATGCAATTGGGATAAATTTAACAAAATAAATAAAAATCTAATCCAGTCCACTCCAATAAACAACTACGAACTGGGATACAGTTAACAAAAATAAAGTCTGACTGACAATCTAAAGGGAGAGAGATAGTGAAAGCAGAGGGGTGTGGCTAACAGGACACCAATAGCTATCTTGTTTTGTGGATCACATGCAAAGTGCTGTGGGGTGAGAGTCCAAATTTTGTCTTCTATAAAGAAAGGCATTGGGAGAAATTAGTACTTTAGTCTCCAGCCTTCCAATTAGAGAGTAAAGGATGCTGAAGAAAGGGGTGTGTAAATCAAAGCTTGATTTAGATGCATGGTGATGAGATTAGACACGGTGAGTTTTTCCTGAGAAAGGCATTTTGTTCCCCGTAGTTGAAACCTGAGCAGTAGCTACAAAGTGGAGTGTTAATAAAAATAAAATAAAAAAAAAAGATAAAACAGACAGCATTACATTTTAAAATTAAGTCAATATGCAGATGGCAAGCATCCTTATGTATAACTTGGGTCCCCACCCCTTCCTTCCTTGTCATACTTATCTTTTTCTATTTGAATTTATTACCAGTGAGCCAGTCAGACAACATGGGCAAGCATGGATAGTCGGCTATGTCTGTCACAGAAGGTATAACCCATACTGAAAAAATAACATATCCATTTGCATATTTGAAAGAACATTTCCCAAGATCTTCAAAGCAGTATTTCACAGAATAAGACATTTATCATTGGGAAGACATATTAGATGACAAACAGCTTTTGCATTCTGCAAATAAGGAAATCTAAGTCATATAAAGTAATTTCTAATTTATACAACAGTAAGCAAAGGTAAAATCTAAAACTCTTATCTTCTGCCTCCGGTCCATGGTTCTTTCTTTCATACCATAGTATTTCCTCTTAAAGTTCCCTGCACTATCTTTATATTTCATTATACTTTTCAGAATTCAACAAATCTTGACAAGTACATTTTGCTCAATAATACTGAGTATCAAACCAAGTGCTAATTTCTTAACCATGCCTATCTACTTATACTACAATTTGTTATCAACTTTTTCCTGCAGATCTTACTTTATCCTTTTGCCCAACCATCTCTGTTCTGAAACAACTCTAGATAATGGATTTGATTTTGGAGTCAGACTTTGGATGAATATTTAATTTTTTGCTCAACACCTAATAACTTAAACACTAAACTGTAGAAAATCATTAGCCTTTAGAACATAGTTTTACATGAAAATGAATAACAAGATCTGGAACACAATGTAATCACTGTAATTATAAACTATAGGCATTAGTCATAGTGGTTTTTCAAGCTGGATATCCACTTCTTTGAATGATTACTTCCCAGTGTCCATTTCTTGTCAATATAATACCTTTAGCTGACCCATAGAAAAGTATATTATTAATATATCTTTCAGCATATTCAAAATTCAATCAGAATATTTTATAAATTTATTCATTTTCATTGATTTTTTAAAAATCACATTTCCAATGTAATATGTCCTATCTGAAGAAGATAAGCTGAGGTTTGCATTATTCTTAGCAACTTAAGGCGGTATAAATGGTTGTCTAATGTTGTACGGCTCAATGCCCTAGTGTCACATCTATGCATGCCATAAAAACAGTGATAAACATGATATATATTTATTACTCTGAATGCTCGATGTGTCAATAAAATATTTTTTGAACTAGAAGCAGGCAGCAATGCATCCACATCCTCACTGGAGCACATAGCTTGTATCTCTGGCTTGATCTGGCTTGGATGACAGACACATCAATCATCTCTGATGAAATTAGGCACTGAGTGCTTATAGCATATGCAATGTTTTAGTGCTAATGGGCAAAAGGTCTCCCCTCCCCATCCAAATTGAGAAATGCTTCCCTTGCTTCTTATGGATGAAATGGATCAGAGCTATAATCGACCAGATGAGTCAAATGACCTTTCCTTATTGAAATGACCAGGGATTTTACAAGAGGAAAAGATCTATATTTGCAAGAGAAATTGTGAGAGTAAACTTTTAAAAGGAATTTCAACAAGCATATTTTAATATATAATTTAAATCCGATTATATTGTTAGCATCTGGGGAAAGGATGAATATCATCTATCTTGGACCTTGTCTTTCATTTCAGGTATCTTTTCTTAAGGGAACAGAAGGAAATAAACATTTATATAGCATCTACTATGGGCCAGGCACTGTGCTAAACCTTTTACAAAAATTGTATAATTTGATCCTTCTCACAATACTACAAAGTATGTGCTATTATCCCTATTTTACAATTTTGGAAACTGAGGAAAACAGAGATTAATTTATTTACCCAGGATCAGACAGCTAGTAAATGTCTGAAATCAAATTCAAACTTCAAATCTTCCTCACTCTAAGCCCAGCATTCTATCCAGTGTATATCACCTGTCTGCTCCTATATAAAAACTATATAGTTATTATTATAAATTGATTTAAGGGTCTCTTTCACTTCTAAATTCCATGAATGTGGTCCTTAAGAAAGAAATATATCTAGTAACTCCAAGATATTTTGAGAGGTCTTAAACCCAAACTAATCTGTTTCCCATTGATCGGCCACAAATAGGTCCCAGGACAAGCCCCATTTGGTTATTGTTTGGTTCCTGATTGACTCAGATTGAATGTAAATAGTAATCATTTCTGCTTTGGCCAGAAACCCAGATTTATCTATTTTGATATTTTTTTTTGATTAGGTCAAAGAGGAGATTCTTTGCTTCAATTGCTACGGAGCCTTAAGAATTGTGAAGATTTAGTTTACAAAGGCCATGGTCTCCCACTGCATCCAGGGCCATCTCCAGTTGTTCTGATCTGTGTCTGGTCCCTGGACCAGATGGCTCTGGAGAGGAAAATGAGGCAGGAGACCTTACACAGCCCTCTCTCACTTAAATCCAATTAACTTGCCTGTTACAGCATCTCCTCCCTGATGTCAGGTCCTCTTCTAGAATGAAGAATAAAAAGCAACAACAACTGTATTCCATATATTTTTCTAACATAGTTGAATTCGGACATCTTTCTCTCAAGGTCAGGTCTATTGTATATCTTCCCTTTAAGATGCTAAGAAGATGCTTCTTCTCTGTAATCTCCTCAAACTTTTACTTTCTGTGTTCCTTTCTTTTTTATGGACTCATTGACCAGCATCACAGTTCTATTAATCACTATATATTGATTGACTTTTACATAGCAATATTTACTTGGCTGAAAAGCAAGAATACATATAAAAACATTTTCTATCGGGGAGAAGGGTATAATTACTCCTTATATCAACTATGTATGGGAGGGGAATGGAGTTAAGTTGAGATTAACTGACATAGAGTCCTACATAGCACTGGCCCCACCAAGTTCACATTTAGGTCCAATGTCTTTTCTAGTTTCTGTCAATATGGATCTCCAGACCCTTGTTCCTTAAAGTATCAGTGACTGACTATCTTCAACATTTGACCTTGTATTTCTAGACTCCCAGATCATTCTGGTTTGTGCTCCTGGCTCAAATCAGAAACTGACTTCCTGCTTCTAGAATGGAAGAGATTGAATCCAAAAAGCCAAGCACCCATGTCTGTTTCTCAGGGATTTGAGGCCTATGGTATAGAGTGAGAGAGGATCCCCAATGCCTGTCTTATTCAATTGATTTCATAGATTGTGGATGAGTGAGTCATCTCATTCCTTCTAAATAATAATAAAGCATCCTATAGGCCAGAACTGATTTAGGTCATTTTAAAGTCAATAACTGCTATGTAGAAAATGGGGTGGGGTGGGAGAGAGGAATTCCTCTCAACTATATGGTAGACCAAAACAAAATGTTCATATATGCTTTTAATCCTCACAGTTCTCTCAGAAGCATCCCATTAGAGTTTTTTTTTTAACATAGATAATATCATCTTAGAAACATGAGTATCTCACATATGGTAGAGTCTCATTTTTCTATTATTTTACTTTACTATTCCTATCACTTAACCTCCAGTATTTATATATTAATTTATTTTTTAAAAAAAGTTTTTATATATAATCATGTCACTTAATCCTCGAGACTATCTCATGATGTAAGTATACAGTATAACATTCCTATCAGATATCAGAGGAAGCATCTCCTATATATCAATGAGTTAGTGACAATTGCATATTAAGCTTGTGTTTTTCTGATTGAGTCTGGTATCTTATCCACTCACTATGCTCTTTTTTCTCAGTATACCTGTCTATAATAGAGTTTAGCTTTAGAAATATAACTGTTCCTTGAAAAAATGGAGTTCAATCACTTTGCATTTGATAAAGTAAAAACATAAATTACTTAGTAAAGAACTCCCAATTTGATAAAAAAAAAAAAACTATTGGCAAGCTAGAAAACAGCCTAGCAGAAATTAGGCTTAGACTAACATCTATTCCATAATCTAGGACTTAATTTTTTTTTCTATTCAAGACTCCTTTTTGACTGAGAAATGTTTATAGGTTTATAAAATGGATATGCGAATAAAAAATTTGCTGATAATAAATTATGACAGTACTCTCATATTCACCCTATGTGAAATTGTGATTCACAGTATTAAGAAGTTTTGTCATATTCCACAATACATGTGACCTTAATATTGAAGATGATAATGCAAATAAGTTAGGAGAGAAAGATCATACATTTCTCACAACCATCTGTAGAAAATCCATTTTTTTGGCAAATGTATTCAAGTTTAATGAATTATCATTTATTTTATTTTTGTTTTTAGATATTTTAAAACCTATTTTCAATTGCATTTTGAGGTAATTTCTTTTAAAATTATTTTTTTTAATCTGAATTTTAATGTTCAGTTACAAATTTTGTCCCTCTTTAAAAGGTAGGAACTATGATAACTATTATACATAACAAGTCACCTAAACCTAGGAAATGCATTTTAATCAAATAAGAAATATAGGAAATTATAGAAAATAAAATAGATAATTTTTATATGAAATTAGCAAATGACAAAATAATTGCCTCTGTAATAAGAAAAGTGGTTGAATTGGGGGAAATTTTATCAAATCTCTCTCATAAAAATTTGGTATAAGATAAATAAATAATATATATATATATATATATATATATATATATATATATATATAGGTAGGAGCTTGGATAAAGATAATGACCAAAAACCATTCCCCAATTAATGTATTCAAAGGATATGAACTAACAGTTCTCATAAGTTCTCCCACTCTATTCTCTGAAGTGCTTCTTTGGGAAGCCACAAACTTCCTCTTTCTCATTTGGCTATTTACTTGCCTGAACATTTTCTAATTATGTTTTTTTTTTCCAACTAGTAGAAAGAAAGGGTAAAGAAAGGTTGATTCTTGTGTGCTACACATCAGATTATAGCCTGCTATACTTTATAATGCTTGTGTAGCATAAGCTTCTTTGAGCATTTGTCTAACATGAAGTTCACCAAATCCCCGGCCAGTGGTTCAAGGTAATAGTATCCTTTGATCAGCAGCTTACGTTTAACACTAGTTGCTTTGTTTTCCACAATCTTTTCCACAGTATTTTTTTTAATTTAATGTTTAAGGCTATAAATGTATGTTCATATTATTTTCATATTTCCATATGAGTCATGTTGAAAGAGAAAAAAATATACAAAAGAGAAAAACCAGGAGAAAGAAAAAAATCAAAATTTAAAAAAGTGAAAACAGCATGTTTCAATCCACATTCAATCTTTATAATTCTCTCTCCCTGGATGCGAGTGACGTTTTCCATGCAAAAATTAATGGAATTAGATCCACTTGGATTACTGAATTTCTGAGAAGAAATAAATCTGTCATAGTTGATTAAACCATCATTACACAATCCTGCTTTTAGTGTGTATAATATTTTCCTGTTTCTGCTCACTTCACTCAGCATCAATTCATGTAGGTCTTTCCAGGTTTTTCTGAAATTATCCTGTTCATAATTTCTTATAGAAAAATAATATTCCATTACTTTCTTATATCATAATTTATTCAGCCATTCCCCAGTTGATGAGTGTCTACTCATTTTCCAATTCCTTGCCACTACAAATAGAGCTGCTACAAATTTTTTGCACATATGAGTCCTTTTTCCTTTTTTTTTATCTTTTTGGTATACAAAACCAGTAGTGGTTGGATGGATCAAAGGCTATATGCAGGTTATAGCCCTTTGGGCATAGTTACAAATTGCTCTCCAGAAAGGTTGGATCAGTTCACAACACAGCCAAAAATTCATTAATGTTTTCCTACATTCCCTCCAATATTTATCACTATCTTTTCCTGCCACCTTAGCCAATCTGAGAGGTATGAGTTGTTTTAATTTGCATTTCTCTAATGATTTAGAGTATTTTTTCATATGACTATAGATGACTTTAGTTTCTTTATCTGAAAACTTATCAATTGGGAAATGCCTTATATTCTTATAAAATTTGACTCAGTTCTCTACATATTTTAAAAATGAAGCCTTTATCATAAAGAGATAGAAATGAGAAATAAGAAATTTGGAAATGTATTTTAGAAATAATTTGGCCTTTATCATAAACACAGGTTGTAAAAATTATTTTCCATGTTTCTGCTTCTCTTCTAATGTTGACTGCATTGTTTTTTTAAATGCAAAACATTTTTAATTTAATGTAATCAAAATTATCCATTTTGTATTTCATTATTTCTCTATTTCTTTTTTGTCATAAATTCATCTCTTCTCCAAAGATGTGACAGGTATATTATCTCTTGCTCTGCTAATTTGCTTACAGTATTATCCTTTGTGCATGATCATGTATCCATTTTGACTTTACCTTAGTTTAGGATATAAGATGTTGGTCTATGCCTAGTTTCTGACATTATTTTCCAGTGTTCCCAGTATTAACTATAATCTTTTTTTTTTTTTAACAAATTTTATTTACTACACTCAATATGGATGTTAAGAACTGAACAGTGAGAAAGGAAAGAAAGTTCTTTTCTTCTCCTGCTTTATCCTTCCTTGGAAAAACAGGACTGAATGTGTTTGTTTCAGTTTTGTGTTATTTATTCTCAATTTCAAGTGCCAGACATAATTCCCACAGGTACCATAATTTAAGGCATGACAACTTGGAGCTGGGATTACAGGTGGTGTGGGGCAGCCAGTCCACTCAGTATGGAAATCCTAAGAAGCCAGGGACTTGAGTCCAAAGGGAATTTTGCACCTGGAACTGAGATTGTGTTCTTTTGGAACCTAACTAAACTGTGAAGCTAAGCCTCTTCCCCACCCCAAAGACTGAAGTGGTGAAAGGGGAAAGGAGGGTTATGTTCCTCATGTGTTGAGATAAGTTCATATTTTCAAAATTATCCTGTGATGTACATATTCCTTTATAAAAGCTCCTGTGTTACACTTGTTTGCGTGTCAATGCTCCTTAACATTGCTATTAAGGTGTATGGATATTTACAGTGATTTTTGTTCAGGAACGTGAGTGCATGATTTGGAATTAACAAAGAAGCAAATCCAAAAAACAGATGGCATTTTTTTTTTCACAGCTCAGGATGAAATGAGAATAAAGAAAGTATAAAAAGTGATTTCTACAATTTTAGTAATCTGTGAGTTTATTTATATCCTAGTTTGTTTTAAGAATCCAGAGAAAAACTTAACAAGGAAAAGAGGCATTAGTAGTGATAGGTAGAAGTCAATTTTTGCAGGTAAACACATGTTGCACACAGCGCTTGGCCAAACCTTTTCTTAACTGTAGAAGAATGGATTTTTTTTAAGAGAAAAAGAAGGAAGACAAAATGGTTTAATAAAAAGAATACAAATCATACTATATTCGTAGATGAAATTTTTTTTACTACTAAAAATCGGCATAGAACAGCATCAAATTTGATTTTTCATTACCAAGTTATAAGTCCAATTCGGTCATGAAACTTTTGCAGATTCCTATAAGAGATATAAATGTCACTTACATAAAATAGAAGTAAACTTTTTTTTAAAATTTTGTGGTCCTTTTTTTCTCTCATACTTAATATATAATTTATACTTTTTCCTAAATTCCTAGTCAAACTTTGCCTTTTGCACTCAAAGTCCAGTAGACCATATTTTGAAAAGGAATTTGCTTTAGCTTACTTTTTTCCTTTCATTTTTTGAGGAAAAAGACTTTTTGTTTAGGAGTTCAATGCATTATCACAGGGACCTAAATTACAAATCTCCCCAGAAATGATATTTTCATAATGATTTAACATAAATTAACTATCTATATGATCTATATGATCTATATATGCTATAGACATATATGCATATAGACTATATATGCATATAGACTATATATGCATATAGACATGCTATAGACATATATGCATATATGCATAGACATATATGCATATATGCTATAGACATATATGCATATAGACTATATATGCATAGATATAGATCATACACACACATTGGAGTTCACAAGTTGGGAGATATCCAAGTTTACACCTCCCATAATCCCACTCTCCGAGGAGGAATCAATCTTTGAGTTTACATCTCTAAAAGAGCATAAAAAGAAGCTGAGTCAGTGGAGTCAGTCAGTTAAGGAGATTGAGAAACTAATCTGCAGTACTGCAGAAACAAGATTCAGAGAGAGCTGGAGGCTGAAGCTAGCAACAAGAGCTCTTAAAACCAAAGAAAGCTAACTGGGCTATTTTGGAAGAGACAATAAAAGATTTGAACTTTTATCAGCTGGCTGGGTTTGAGGTGATTATTACTTTGAACCAAAACTAAGGCTGCCTCCAGAAACCTCCCTAAGAAACCTACTCCCAGAGAATGATCATATTTTAGGGGAAAAAAAAGGAGAACATTGCACTCTGTAACCTCAGTATTAAAATTCACATAATAGTATTAAAGATTAGGATATAGAACAAAAAATTGGTAAGTCAGACTCTAGGGAATTTGGTTTTCTCCTAGCACTTCTTTTTCCCTCTGTCAATAACAGAAATCAAATACTCATGTTTTGGGATGTTTTCTTTTATATTCAATATATTCATTTCTAAACTATCCATACAAAGGAATTCTAAACAATTTGCATAAGTACAGTTCAATTGGTCTACTTAAAAGGAAAACATTCTGAGATGTGAAAGAGGTAAGATAGAATTGACAAACTGTCTAGGATATTTTGAAAGCTCTTTATAAATCATCTACTGAATTACTACTCTGATATTTTAATGTATTATGGAGATGATTTTGGTTTTCAAAGACCATATTGCACAGCATAGTCTTTTTCAGATTCAACCAAAAGTGAAAGGCTTTTGAACACAGGGCATATTAATATCTATTGTTGAAACTTAAAACTATCACTTGTGAAACTTGTGAAGCTTAGCCATCAGTTATTGATTTTCTTTAACCACAGCAACTTGAAAAATGTCATTTAGTTGGTAAGGCATGGAAAATAATAATCTGTATCTATGGAGGGAGTTTTTAAACCAATGAAATCATATATCTATTTGTAAGAGAATCATTATAATGATTGGACAATGATGGAGAACTAGAAGCAAGACATCATCTTGTTTTTACAATCTGTGCTTGCGATAAGCTTCCTGTTTTTTCAATTACCTCACAGTAACCTTGGAGATACTGATCTGTTTGTAAGATCTTTACTTTGTTGATTATTCATATCAAGATTTTTCCAATTCTTTTATTTCATATGTGAGTAAACTGAGTCCCATGGAGGTTAACTAACTTGTGTAAGGTCATAGGAATAGTAAATATCAGAGTGGAACTGGAACCCAAATCCTCCACTTCTATAAGATGTCTTCATTACATTGCATCCATTAAGCTTTCACAATAACTTCTTGATCCATAAAAAAGCACAAAGCAAATGCTTCAAAAAGCCAGGGATCAAACTCGTAGTTTTTCAAACTTGAAAGAATGATGAGTTTAGTAAGTCACATAGCTGCTGAGGAGCAGAAATTACTTAATGATGAGTTTTAAATCAATTTATAATCCTACAGACAAGTGAGTAAACATAGAAACATAACTCAATGTTAATATGATCTGCATTTTGTTTGCAAACAGGGACTTAATAATAAGACATTTCTATTCTTGATGTTTTGTTTTCCCTGTCATTCCAATCTTATTCTTGACTTAAATAGTAAGAGATTATCCAGCCCCTTGCATGGTAGGAGAATATATATTAGAGTATATGTGGGAAAAGGTCACTGGGCTTCCCTTTAAATATGTCTGTGTATCAGGCAGGGGAGGAAGTGGTGGCTGCACACGTGTGAAAAAACATGCTTGTGTTAAAACATTACTTCCAGTATTTTCTGGAGCAATTTCCATGATTCCAACTTGCATAGTTTAACAGTTAATGGACCTTTTTTCCATTCAATAAACATTTATTAAGTGCTTAGTTGCTGATACCCACAATGGTCATTAATGATCTTCTCTTTGCTCTATATCCTCATTTTCTTAAATTCCCTTTTTGAGAATTTTGTTTCCTACTTTACTGAGAAAAATGAGAACCATTCCTCATGAGTTTTGTCTTCTCTTCCATTCTTTACTACAACCACCCTGATATCATTTTCCATTCCTTCCTCCTATGCTAGATCTACTCTCTTTTGAAAACTGGAACTTTGCCCATAGCCATTCCTTCTACCTTTTTCTTGGATCCCATCTTCCTAGATCTCCTCATGGAGCTTTCCCCACTGTTAATCTTCTGTCTCCCATATTTTCAAACTTTCCCTTTCTACTAGCTCATTCCCTACTGTCTAGAAATACAGTCAAGCTTCCCACTTGTCAGGCATCATATTATTAGTTACTACTAATACTAGTTAATAATCTCATTTACTTTTGGGGTGGAATCAAAATGATGGAGTAAAGCTGGGAAGCTGTTTGAGCTCTCTCAATTTCCCAAGAAAACCACATGAAAGCAAGCCTCTGAACAGTCTACTGGAAGGAAACCCCTCTCCACCTCAAGAAAGACTGAAAAAACTTCAGGAAAGGTTAGTCTCACTGGGGTGAAAAGGCTGTTCACCCCAGGTCAGACAGACTGGAAAAGCCCTTGAGAGGGTCTTAATCGCAGCAGATCAGCCACTAAAACCCTCAGGCCTGGCTCATTTGAAGAGCATAGCAAGGAGAACAGCTCCTAGTTCCAGCTCAGAAGGCAACCTCTGGAAAACCAGATTGTTTCTTGAACAGAATAGGCAAAGCTACCCTCTGCAAACATAAGGGGAGCTGTGCTCAAAGCCAAGGCTAAGAGCTGCACAGCCCCTTTTACCCCAAGAGCAGAGCTCAACCATGAAAGTAGGGAAAAAAAGTACCAAAAGAAAAGGAAAGAAAATGAGATAAAAAAACAGAAAAGAGCTTTGATCATAGAAAGCTACTATAGTGACATTCATATGATGAGAAAATGTTCACAGAGGAAATCTCGAAGAGTGATATGAATTGGTCTATAGCCCAAAGAGGCTTCTTGGAAGTATTCATAAAAGACTTTAAAAGGAAAATAAGAGAGGTAGAAGAAAAAAACAAGAAAAGAATTAAGAGGTATTCATGAGAGTCAACAGCTTACAAAAGGAAGGCAATTCCTTAAAAAATACAATTGGCCATATGCAAAAAAAAAAAAAAATGACTGAAGAAAACAACTCCTTCAAAAGCAGTTAACCAAATGGAAAAAGAGATACAAAAGCTAAGTGAAGAAAATCACACATAAAAATACTAGAAAGGGGTAAATGGAATCTAATGACTCTATGTCATAGCAAGAATCAAACAAACTAAAAAGAATTTTAAAAATGGATGAAAATGTGAAATACCTTGTTGGAAAAACAACTGACCTGGAAAATAGATCCAGAAAAGAGAATTTTAAAATTATTGGTCTACTTGAAGTCTATTTGAAGAGCCTGGATAGGATTCATTAAGGAATCATTAAAGAAAACTACCATGATATTCTAAAAATAGAGGGGGAAATATTGATAGAAAGAATCACCTTTAGAAAGAGATCCCATAAGGAAAACATCAAGGAACATTGTTGTGAAACTACAGAACTACAACCTCAAGATAAAAATACTTCAAGCTGTCAGGCAAAAATAATTCAAATATCAAGTTCAACAGTCAAAAATATCAAGTTGCAATAGTGAGTTACCCAGGACCTGGCAACTTCTATAATAAAGGATGAGAAGGTCTAAAACACCATATTTCAGAAGGCAAAGGACCTGGGGTTACAATCAAGAATTAATTATCCAGTGCTTGCTGCGGGCAGCACATATACTAAAATTAGAATGATACAGAGAAGATCAGCATGGCCCCTGAACAAGGAAGACACACAAATTTGTGAAGCATTCCATATTTTTTAAGCAGAAGGGAATACAGAAATTGTGAGGAAAAGGGTTAAAATAGGGGGAGGAACTCTAAAGTGGGGGGAGGGATATTAAAGAAAGGGCTATGAGAAGCAAATGGGGCTCACAAGTTTAATACTGGGGAGGGGGGTAAGGGGACAGGAAAGGAGAAAAGCATAAGAAGGGATTAACAAGACAGCAAGTAATACAAAATTTGTAATTTTAACCATAAATGTGAATGGGGTAAACTCCTCCATAAAGAGGAAGCAGCTAACAGAATGCATTAAAAGCAAGAATCCTACAATATGTTGTTTACAGGAAACACACTTGAAGCAGAGCAATACATACAGAGTAAAAGTAAAAGGTTGGAGCAAAACGTACTATGCTTCACATGAAGTCAAAAAAGTAGGGGTAGCCATCCTGATTTCAGATCAAGCAAAAGTAAAAATTGATCTAATTAAAAGAGATAAGAAAGGGCACTATATCTTGCTAAAGGATAGCATAGATAATGAAGCAATATCAATATTAAACATATATGCACCAAGTGGTGTAACATCTAAATTCTTAAAAGAGAAATTGAGAGAGCTGCAAGAAGAAATAGACAGCAAAACTATAATAGTGGGAGATCTCAACCTTGCACTCTCAGAATTAGATAAATCAAACCACAAAATAAATAAGAAAGAAGTCAAAGAGGTAAATAGAATACGAGAAAAGTGAGATATGATAGATCTTTGGAGTAAACTAAATGAAGACAGAAAGGAGTACACTTTTTTCTCAGCAGTTCATGGAACCTATATAAAAATTGACCATATATTAAGACATAAAAACCTCAAACTCAAATGCAGTAAGGCAGAAATAATAAATGCATCCTTTTCAGACCTCGATGCAAAGAAAATTACATTCAATAAAAAGCCAGGGGAGAATAGACCAAAAAATAATTGGAAATTAAATAATCTCATAATAAAGAATGATTGGATGAAACAGCAAATCATATACATAATTAATAACTTCACCTAAGAAAATGACAATAATGAGACATCATACCATAATGTGTGGGATGCAGCCAAAGCAGTAATAAGGGGACATTTTATATCTCTACAAGCCTACTTGCATAAAATAGAGAAAGAGAAGGTAAATGAATTGGGCTTGCAACTAAAAATGCTAGAAAAGGAACAAATTAAAAACCCCCAAACACTAAACTTGAAATTCTAAAAATAAAGGAGAGATTAATAAAATTGAAAGTAAAAAAAAAAAAAAAAACTAGTGAATTAATTAATAAAACTAAGAGTTGGTTCTATGATAAAACCAACAAAATAGACAAACCCTTAGTAAATCTGATTTAAAAAAAAAAGGAAAGAGGAAAATCAAATTGTTAGTCTTAAAAATGAAAAGGGAAAACTCACCACTAATGAAGAGGAAATTAGAGCAATAATTAGCAATTACTTTGCCCAGCTTTATGCCAATAAATTAAATAACTTAAATGAAATGTAAGAATACCTTCAAAAATATAACTTGCCCAGATTAACAGAGGAAGAATCAAATTGGTTAAACTGTCCTATCTTAAAAAAAGAAATAGAACAAGCTATTAATCACCTCCCTAAGAAAAAAATCCCCAGGATCAGATGGATTTACATGTGAATTCCACCGATCATTTAAAGAAAAATTAACACCAATGCTATATAAACTATTTGAAAAAGTAGGGACTGAAGGAGTCCTACCAAATTCCTTTTATGACACAGACATGGTACTGATACCTAAACCAGGTAGGCTGAAAACAGAGAAAGAAAATTATAGACCAATCTCGCTAATGAATATTGATGCTAAAATCTTAAATAAAATATTAGCAAAAAAAAATTACAGAAAATCATTCCCAGGATAATACACTATGACCAAGTAGGATTTATACCAGAAATGTAGAGCTGGTTCAACATTAGGAAAACTATTAGCATAATTGACTATATCAATAACCAAATTAGCAAAAAACATATGATCATCTCAATAGATGCAGAAAAAGCATTTGATAAAATACAACATCCATTCCTAATAAAAACACTTGAGAGTATAGGAATTAATGGACTTTTCATTAAAATAGTCAGGAGCATATATTTAAAACTGCCAGTAAGCATCATATGTAATGGGGATAAACTGGAACCATTCCCAGTAAGATCAGGAGTGAAACAAGGTTGCCCACTATCACCATTGTTATTCAATATTGTATTTGAAATGCTAGCCTCAGCAATAAGAGTTGAGAAAGAGATTAAAGAAATTAGAGTAAATAATGAGGAAGCCAAATTATCACTCTTTGCAGATGATATGATGGTATATTTAGAGAACCCTAGAGATTCTACTAAAAAAGCTATTAGAAATTATTATTATAATAATAGAATTATTAGAAATAATTCACAACTTTACCAAAGTTGCAGGATACAAAATAAATTCACATAAATCCTAAGCACTTTTATACATACCAACAAAATTCAACAGCAAGAAATATAAAGAGAAATTCCATTCAAAATAACTGTCGATAGCATAAAATATTTGGGAATTTATCTACCAAAAGAAAGTCAGGAATTATATGATCAAAATTATAAAATACTTTTCACACAAATAAAGTCAGATTTAAATAATTGGAAAAATATTACGTGCTCTTGGATAAGCTGAATGAATATAATAAAGATGACAATACTCCCTAAAGTAATCTATTTATTTATGCTATACCAATCATATTCCCAAGAAACTATTTTAATAACCTAGAAAAATAATAACAAAATTCATATGGAAGAACAAAAGGTTGAGAATTTCAAGGGAATTAATGAAAAAAGAAATCAAATGAAGGTGGCCTAGCTGTACCTGATCTAAAACTATATTATAAAGCAGAGATCACCAAAACCATTTGATATTGGCTAAGAAATAGATTAGTTGATTAGTGGAATAGGTTAGGTTCACAGGACAAAATAATCAATAACTATAGCAATCTAGTGTTTGACAAATCCAAAGATCCCAACTTTTGGGATAAGAATTCATTATTTGACAAAAACTGCTGGGAAAACTGGAAATTAGTATGGCAGAAATTAGGCATGGATCCACACTTAACACCATACACCAAGATAAGATCAAAATGGGTCCATGATTTAGGCATAAAGAATGAGATTATAAATAATTCAGAGGAACATAGGATAGTTTACCTCACAAATTTGTGGAGGAGTAAGGAATTTGTGACCAAAAATGAACTAGAGATCATTATTAATCACAAAATAGAAAATTTTGATTATATCAAATTAAAAAGCCTTTGTACAAACAAAACAAGATTAGAAGGGAAGCAACATACTGGGAAAACATTTTATAGTTAAAAGTTCTGATAAAGGCCTCCTTTCCAAAATACAGAGAGAATTGACTCTATAAGAAATCAAGCCATTCTCCAATTGATAAATGGTCAAAGGATATGAAGAAACAATTTTCAGATGATGAAATTGAAACTATTTCCACTCATATGAAAGTGTTCCAAATAACTATTGATCAGAGAAATGCAAATTAAGACAACTCTGAGATACCACTACATACCTGCCAGATTAGCTAAGATGACAGGAAAAAAAAATAATAATGAATGTTGGAGGGGATGTGGGAAAACTGGAACATTTGTTGCTTGTGGTGGAGTTGTGAACGAATCCAACCATTCTGGAGAGCAATCTGGAATTATGCTCAAAAAGTCATCAGACTGTGCATACCCTTTGACCCAGCAGTGCTACTACTGGGCTTATACCCCAAGGAGATACTAAAAGGGAAAGGGACCTGTATGTGCCAAAATGTTTGTGGCAGCCCTGCTCTTGGTGGCTAGAAACTGGAAAACGAATGGATGTACAAAATTTTTGCCAAACTGTTTGTGGCATCCCTTTTTGTGGTGGCCAGAAAGTGGAAAATGAATGTATGCCCATGAATTGGAGAATGGTTGAGTAAATTGTGGTATATGAATGTTATGGAATATTATTGTTCTGTAAGAAATGACCAGCAGGATGAATACAGAGAGGCTTGGAGGGACTTTCATGAACTGATGCTAAGTGAAATGAGCAGAACCAGGAGATCATTATATACTTCAACAATATACTGTATGAGGATGTATTCTGATGGAAGTGGATATCTTCAATAAAGAGAAGATATAATTCAGTTCCAGTTGATCAATGATGACAGAATCAGCTACACCCAGAGAAGGAACACTGGGAAATGAGTGTGAACTGTTTGCATTTTTGTTTTTCTTATCAGGTTATTTTTACCTTCTGAATCCAATTCTTCCTGTGCAACAAGGGAACTGTTAGGTTCTACACACATATATTGTATCTAGGATATATTATAACATATTTTATATGTATAAGACTGCTTGCCATCTAGGGGAGGGGGTGCAGAGAAGGAAGGGAGAATTTGAAACAGAAGTGAGTGCAAAAGATAATGTTGTAAAAAATTACCCATGCATATGTACTGTCAATAAAAAGTTATTACAAAAAAAGAATTAACTATCCAGAGAGACTCAGCTTCATCTTTCAGGGGCAGAAATAGAACTTTAATGAAACAAGAGACTTTCAATCATTTCTATCGAAAAAACCAGAACTGGACAGAAAATCGAATCTAGAAACACAAGAATCAAGAGAAGAATAGGAAGATAAACAGGAGGAAAAGATATATATTATTTATAGGTTAAACTGTTTACATCCACAGATGGGAAACTATATCTGTAATTATTGAGAACTGGATCTGTCATTGGTCCAGAGAGAGAGGGATGTCACAAAGACAGAATTTGTGATTATGCATGGGATCTGATGTGATGATTATCAATGAAAAAGACATTGAGGGGTGGAAAAAAAGTCTGTACTGGAAAAGGGGGAAAGGGAGGTATACTGGGATAAGTTAAATCACATGAAGAAGTTCAAAAAACCTATTGCAATGAAGAGAAAGAAGGGAGGGGAATGAACATTGTTTGAAGCTTGATTTCATCCACTTTGTCTGTAAGAGGGAATAACTTAATCATTTAGTTGGGTATAGAAATTTATCTAATTCTATAAAGAAGTAGAAGAATGAAAGGGAAGGGCAAGATAGAAGGGAGGCAGAAACACTAGGAGAAAAGGTAAGTGCTTAGTACTACAATACTAAGAGAAGGGGCGAGGGTGATAAGACATAAAGTTGTGGGACTTTTGAGGATGGAGAAAATAGAGAACAAATGTATATACAGGGGAGAAAATAGGATAGAAGCAAATACAGAACTGATAATCATAACTGTGAAATAAATGGGATGAACTCACCCATAAAGCAGAAACAAATAGCAGAGTGCATTAAAAAACAGAATCCCACAATATATTGTTTAAAAGAACATATTAGATACAGAGAGACACAAAGAGAGTAAAGATAAAAGGCTAAAATAGAATTTATTGTGCTTAAGTGGAATTTAAAAAAAGCAAGCTCATCTCAATTCACTTAGCAATTCGGATCTCAAAAAAAGCAAAGGTAAAAATAGATCTTATTAAATGAGATAAGGAAGCAGTATACATCTTGATAAAAGGTGCCATAAAGAAGGAAGTAGTAACAATACTAAAATGTATATGCACCCAAATTCCTAGAGAAGATTTTAAACCAGTTAGAAGAAGAAATATTGGGAGACCTTGGCCTTCCCCTTTCAGAATCAGACAAATTTAACCACAAAATAAATAAGAAAGAAACTAGTGAGGTTACTAGAATCCTAGAAAACCTAGACATGATAGACTTCTGGAGAAATATTTGTTGCAACAAACATTTAAAGAAATTAATTCCAATAATATGTAAATTATTTGGAAAAATAAGTAACAAATGATTACTGCCAAATTTCTTTTATGACACAAATATGATATTGATACCAATGTACTAATAATAAACAAGGAAAAGCCAAAACAGAGGAAGAAAATTACAGACCAATCTCCCTAATAAATACTGATGCAAAATTTAAAATAAAATATTAGCAAACAGATTATAGCAACTTATCAACAGAATAATACACTATGACCAAGTGGGATTTATACCAGAACTATTGCCATAATGGATCATATCAATAACAAAACTAACAGAAATTATATGATAATCTCAATAGATGAAGAAAAAGCTTTTGACAAAATATAGTACCCATTCCAGTTAAAAACACTAGAAAGCATAGGAGAAAAGGGAGATTTCCTTAAAAAATAAATAATATTTGAAACCAACAGCAAGTTTTATTTGTGATGACGAGTAGTTGGATAGATTCCCAGTAAGAGCAGGGGCAAAACAAGTGCCTATTATCATCACTATTATTTAACATTTTACTAGAAATGTTGGCTTTAGTAATATGAAAACTAAATTAAAGGAATTAAAATTGGCAATAAGGAAATAAAATTATTACTCTTAGCAGAGGATATGATAATATACTTAGAGAATCCTAGAAAATCATCCAAAAACCTACTGGAAACAATTCACAGCTTTAGCAAATTTGCAGGATATAAAATAAACCCACACAAATTATCAGCATTTCTACATATTACTGACAAAACCATCAGCAAGAGATAGAAATAAAAATTCATTTGTAGACAAAATAAAATAGTTGGGGGGGTCTTTCTGTCAAGACAAACCCAAGAACTATATGAACACAATTACAAAATATTCCTCACACAAATAAAGTCAGATCTAAACAATTGGAAAAATATCAATTGCTCATAGGCAGGTCAAGATAATTAATAAAAATGACAATTCTGTCTAAATTAGTCTGTTGTTCTGTGCCATACCAAAACAAACTGCCAAAATATCATTATGTAGAATTAGAAAAAATAATAACAAAATTCATGTGGAAGAACAAAAGGTCAATAACCATATTATAAAGTAGCAGTATCAAAACCATTTGGTACTGGCTAAGAAATAGAATGCTGGATCACTGGAATAGATTAGACACATAGGACAATAATGAAGACCAATCATAATCCAGTATTTCATAAACCTCTAAAGTCCAGCTTCTAGAATAAGAACTCACTATTTGACAAAAATTGCTGGGAAAACTAGAAAACATGTTAGAAACTCAGAATAGATCTACATGTCATATCTAATATAAAAATAAGGTTGAAAATGTATGATTTGGGCATAAAACAATGACTTTATAAACAAATTAGGAAATCAAGAGATAATGTACATACCAGGTCTTTGAAGAAGGGAAGAATTTTTGAGAATTCAAACCAGAAGAACCAGAGACCATTGTGAAATCCAAAATGGACAACTTTGATTACATTAAATTAAAACATTTCTGCACAAACAAAACCAACAAACAATATCAAAAGGGAAACACAAAGCTTTGAAAACAATTTTACATCCAGTGTTTCTGATAAAGGTCTCATTTATAAAATATATGAGGAACTGTGTCAAATTTGTAAGAATACAATTAATTCCCCAATTGATAAATGATCAAAGGATATGAATAGGCAATTTTTTAAAATAACTTTTTATTGACAGAACCCATGCCAGGGTAATTTTTTATAACATTATCCCTTGCACTCACTTCTGTTCCTATTTTTTCCCTCCCTCCCTCCATCCTCTCCCCCAGATGGCAAGCAGTCCTATACATGTTAAATAGGTTACAGTAGATCTTGGATACAATATATGTGTGCAGAACCAAACAGTTCTCTTGTTGCTCAGGGAGAATTGGATTTAGAAGGTATAAATAACCCAGGAAGAAGAACAAAAATTTAAGCAGTTTACATTCATTTCCTAGTGTTCTTTCTTTGGGTGTAGCTACTTCTGTTCGTCCTTGATCAATTAAAACTAAGTTAGATCTTCTCTTTGTTGAAGAAATCCACTTCATCAGAATACATCCTCATATAGTATCGTTGCTGAGGTATATAATGATCTCCTGGTTCTGCTCATTTCGCTCAGCATCAGTTCATGTAAGTCTTGCCAATCCTCTCTGTATTCGTCCTGCTGGTGAACAGACAATTTTTAGATGAAGCAATTAATCTAGGTTATATGGAAATTTTTTTCTAAATCACTAAAAATGAGAGAAATGCAAATTAAACCATCTCTGATGTACCATCTCATACCTCTCAGATTGGCAATGAATGACAGGAAAAGATAATGATAAATGTTGGCAGAGATGAGGGAAAACTGGGATACTAATGCATTGTTGGTGGAATTGTGAAATGATCCAACTATTCTGAAGAGCAATTTGAATATATGTCCAATGAGCTATCAAACCGTGCCTACCCTTTGACCCAGCAGTGCCAGTAAAGGGTCTGCATCCTCAGATAATGATACAAAAGGAAAAAGCATCCACATGTACAAAAATGTTTGAGCAACTCTTTTTGTAGTAGTGAAGAACTGGAAAACGAATACATGCACATTAGTTGGGGAATGTCTGAGTTAAGTTGTGGTACATGAAGATAATGGAATATTATTGTCCTATAAAATTATGAACAAGCTGATTTTAGAAAGGGTTGGAAAGTTTTACATGAACTGATACTGAGTGAAACAAGCAGTACCACGAATACATTGTGCAAAATAACTGTAAGAATGTGCAATGATCAAGTAAGAAAAACTTCTTGGTGGTTCAGTGATCCAAAACAATTCTGATAGACTTTGGACAGAAAATTATATCTGCATCCATAAAAGATACATGGTTTGAATGCTAATCAGCACAGAGTATATTCACTTCCCCCCCCCCCCAAGCTTTTCCTTTTTATTTGAATTTTCTCTCCCAACATGATTCCTAAAGCAATGTGGATTAAAAATAAATAAATTTTTAAACATACCCTCATTTAACTTTTCCCTCCATTCAAGTTTTGTATCTTTCTTCCCTTCTCATTGAAATTTCCAGGGGAGAAAAAAAATTAACACCTCTCCAAGAAAATAATATCTGGTTATACCTTTTAAAAAATCTTTAATTTCCTTCTACCCACCATCATTTCTGCTCTTTGCAAGATAACTTTTGACCTCACCTCTTACGAAGAATTATTCTCACCCAAATCCCAAATAATCTCATTGCTAAATACAATGGATTTTCTTGTTCCTCATTCTTTCAGTATTCATTTTATATCATTTACCAACTATTTCACTAGTTACTTTTTTTCTCTAGTTTTTTAAATTGCCTTTTCCAATTTTTTGATCATTCTCTTTTCAATCTACTTTGCAAGATCATCATCCTTCCATAACATGATGCCCTCCCAGATCCTCTTATTGACCTTTGTTCTTTCTCCCTCTTTTCTCTCTTCTGAGTCCAGAAGTTAAATTTCTTTCTCTGAGAAGAAACTTCCAGACCAAAAACCCTCTGTAATCTTCTATTTTATAAACTCTATTACTGCTGAACATCTCCAAATGACTGTCTTGTTTGCATCTCAAAACTTAGCTTACCCTAAAAAGAATTTATTATTACAATGAGAAGAGTGTTGGCTTTGGAGTCAGAAGGCCTGACTTAAAATTGTCATTTTGACCTTGATTATCTATGTGACTATGGGCAAATCATGTAACTTATCTGGACCTAAGTTTTCTTACCTATAAAAGGAGGACTTTGGATGAAGTGGTCTCTAAGGTTCCTTCTAGTAGTAAATCTATGATCCTTTTTTGTTGTCTGTCAATCATTTTAATCGTGTTCAACTTATCATGACACCATTTGTGGTTTTTCTTGGCAAAGATACTGTAGTAGTCAGCCATTTCCTTCTTTAACTTATTTTACAGGAAATCAAAACAGGTAGAGTTAAGTGACTTGTCCAGGGTCACACAGGTAGTAAATATGAGAGGTCAAATATGAACTCAGGAAGATGTCTTCCTGATGTCAAGGCTGACACTTTTTTCTATTGTACCACCTGACTACTTACCTGTTATATCTCTTATCACTGAGATTCACAAACTTGGAGTCATATTGATTCTTTCCCCTTTATACCTAATTTCACATCTTCACTTTCTTTCCACACACATAGACACTATTAAGTCAACCTTTTTTTTTTAACTTTTTTTTTGCTTCTACTATTTACATAGTCTTTTAAATGAGCTCAGCTTCTATTGTCCTCCCTTTACATTCATCCTTTAAACAGCTGCCAAAAGAGTTGTCTAAAGCATGTCTGGCTCTATCAATCTATCATCCATCAATTTTCTATTTATCACTCTCTAATCTATCTTTGTCTGTCTCTACATAACTCTTATCAAATATATCTAAATTTAAATTTGTTTTTTGTCTTTAAGTCTATTTCTGTATCTCTTTGTCTATATGATATTAAATCATATCACCTCTCATCTTGCGTCATATCACATCATATCGTATCTTACCATATTACATCTGTCTATAAAACCTCTTCTCTCCTTTGACACTACTACCACTCTGAGGGAGGCTTTTATCACCTCACACCCACTGCATTATTGTAACAGCCTGCTGATTGGTCTCCTTGCCTCAAATCTCTCCCCTATTCTAATCTATCCTTCACTCAGCTATCAAAATGATTATCCTAAAGCATAGGTCTGACATCATCCCTTTTAATTAGTAAACTCTAATGACTCTTGTATTTCAAAGATCACATACAAAAAACTCTATAACCTATATTGGATTACTTGTTGTCTTGGGGAGATGGGAAGGGAGAGAAGAGAGAGAGAAATTTGGAACAGAATGGTTTACAGAGGGAAAGTTGAAAACTCTTTTTACATGTATTTGGAAAATTAAAATAATATTAATTACTTTTTTCAGCTTTTTAAAGACCTTCTACCTTTTCATCTTTAGTTCCACCCCTGTATTTTGTAAATCAGTGACACTGAATTATTTGTTGTTCCTTAAACAGGACAGCCTATATGCAGCTTCTGGATATTTTCTTTGGCTGTTCCTCATGACTGGAACTTTTCCTTCTAATCTCTATCTTCTGGTTTCTCTGGCTTCCTTTATGTTTCACCTAAAGTCCCATCTGCAAGAAATCCTTCCCATCCCTCTTTTCCTCTTAATGTTAGTGTTTATGAGACCATATGCAATTTGCATATTTTTGTACATATTCATATATATTGTATCTCTTGTTAGACTGTGAGTTCCTTGAAAGCAGGCCTTTTATTTTATTTTATTTAGGTTACCAGTGCCTAACATAATCCCTGACACATAATACATACTTGAATGTTTATTTATTTAACTTGACTATAAGATTCTATTATAAATCTATGTAAGACATCTATTCTTAATGGAAACTTTAGGCAAAGTATATTTGCAGACAATGGTTTTATTTTTAAACAAATTTTTATAATTTTTATTCATTTTTTCCAGTCCTGCTTGACTCTTTGTGACCTCATTTGACATTTTATTGGCAAAGATACTGGAGTACTTTGACATTTCCTTCTGTAGCTCAATTTATGTATAAGAAAACTGAGGTACACACAGTTAAGTGACTTGTCCAGGGTCACCCAAAGAGAGTCACCCAAATTCTGAAGCAATATTTGAACTCAAGGAGATTAGTTTTCTTTACTTCAAGACATTATTTTATTCACTGTGTCACTTAGCTACCACTCCCCATAGTCATAAACCAGAATAAAAATGTGTAGAGAATCTAAGTCCTCATTACTTTTATTAATTATTAATGACAAAAAATTCATTTGATTCTTGATTAAATGAAACTTAAAGTTCTCCTTCAACATGCAAACTCTTGGAAATACATCAAAACCATCTATAATCCGTTCATGGATCCAACTCAATAGATGTGTTTGTCTAGTGATTTTTTTTATTATTAATAGAATATGAAACATAATACATAGGAATGTATTATTACTTGTATTGTGTATTATTGTATTGTGTATAGGAATGTATTATTACTATTATTATTATTTGAAGTATTAATACTTCAAAAGTATTTACCATTAATGTAGGTAATCTGGAGAAGAATCTACTTTGGGACTGGGATTGCTTAGTTTAGTTCATTTGGATGCCCCTGTTTGTATAAGAATAGCACCATCCTAATTACAATGTCAAGTCCCAGAATGTTAACACACTCCAGGATGGTGAGAAGATGCTCTGCAGAAGATGATACAAGGAGACATTGATTTGTAGAGATCTGGGATGATAGAACTTGCCACATCTTTAAAATTATGAACTCATCCAACGATGAAGAAAGGAAGGAAGAATAGAAGGAAGACATAAGGAAGGAGAAAAAAGGAGGCTGAGGGAAAGGAGTTCTGAGTGGCAGTAGACTGAGGCAATCAATTATCCACACTGGTGAAACTCTCAATACACACACACACACACACACAAGTGAGCATTCACAAGATTAGCTAAGGAGGGGAAAATTTGTCCAAGAGAACATAAGGAAGTCAGAAAGAATCACAAACTGATAGGAGAGATTTTAAAGTTATATGGTAAAAATAATTTTTTTTTAAAAGAAAAGAAAGGCACACATAGTAAAGATCTAAAGTTTCATATAATTTCTGCTTTTGTTAAACTATATAAATATATATGAAAATTCTAGTTTTAATTGGTATTTGTTAAGTTCAGAATAACTTATTGTGTGTATTCTTTTAAGATTGCTTAGAAAAATTGACTTTCTGTTACAAGTATATAAGATCTAATTATTAAGCTAAAGAGATATCAAAACACACTTTTCCATGGAAAGACACAAAGGAAGATAAAGAATGATATCAGATCTTAGATGCTGAAGTTAAGAAAATAAGATCTATATACATGAATATTGAACTTGCAATAAAGGTAATGTGATAAGATTTAAAAAAAAAAGAGTAGTGCAGGAAGTTATGTAATGTTTGAAGATTTCAAAGAGAAAGTTATTTGAAGATCTGACCAATAAGGGTTTTATGAGTGGAAGGGAAAATAGACAATGAGAAAATTTAATGACAAGTCTTTGGCTCTGGATTGATCTTCCTTTACATTATAATTGTGCACACTGGGGATAATAATTAGAAGCAACGATTGGTCATCTAATAGAAGGTCTGCAGAGATTGACAGTATTTATACAGTCTTACATTTTCTTCCCTCTTTTCTCCCTCAGACAGAAAGCAATATGATAAAAGTTTTAAATATACAATCATTTTAAATATATTTCTATATTCGTCATGTTGTGAAAGAAAGAACCAAACAAAAGCAGAAAACCACCAAAGAACAACAACAAAGAGAAAATAATATGCTTTGATCCACATTTAGTCTTTTTCTGGACGTGGATGGCATTTTCTATCCCAAGTCTGTTGGAATTGTCTTAGATCATATTACAAGAAAAGCTAGTCTATCACAGTTGATCATCACACAATCTTGCTGTTACTGTGTACAATGTTCTGATTTTGCTCACTTCAACAGTTCATGTAAGTTTTTCCAGGCTTTTCTGAAAACAGTCTGCTCATCACTTATAGAACAATAATAATTTGTCCAGGCATTCCCCACTTGATGGGCATCCAGTCAATTTTCAATTCTTTACCACTCCAAAAAGAGCTGCTATATACATAGCATATACATAGTTATAGTTCTAGGTCATTTTCCAATTCTTTTATGATCACTTTGGGATATAGATCATGTAGTGGGACTGTTGGATCAAAAGTTATGCACAGTTTTATAGCCCTTTGGGGATGAAGAAAAATGTATTTAATTCCATCTCCATGAAGAAGATGTTATATAAACATTGACAAGTCTTATAATTTCTTAGCTTTCTCCCTCCTTAGTTTAGTCTTTAATCTTAATTTCACCTTCTGAACAGAAAAACTGATGATATTAATGTGTAATTTCCTTGCTTTTATTTTGCATTAATGGTAAAAGTCTTAGAATCTGTAAATAGATAACAGTATTTTAACTATTTATAGGCAGTTAGATGGTATAGTTAATGAAATGCTTAGGAAGCTGAGAGTTTGAATTCAATTTCAGACATTTAGTAATGTTACTTTGGGCAAGCCACTTAACCTGTTTGACTCGGTTGTTTTTATTATTTTTTTTCAAATATAAAATGGGGAATAGCATCTTCTTCCCAGGTGTTATGAAAATTAAATGATATAATATTGATAAAGTGCTCAGCACAGTACCTATTACTTTATAAATGCTAACTATTACAACCACCACCACCACTATCACTAGAATAAAACCACTACCAACTCCACAGGGAGTTCTATGCGTAGTTGTCAAAGTATATTGTAAATGTTGGCTATTATCCTGATAATGATGGTAATGAGAAGAATTCAAAGAAAAGTTATTACTTAATGGCATAATTTCAGATGGAGGAAATTCATCCTGAATTGTTGCCTTTTGGTTTAGTGTTAATATTGCTTTTAAATAGGGAATGTAGTTAGCAAACAGTCTATCTTGGTTTAATTGGATTTTACAGATCTCTTTTAACCTTCTGAGCAAACAAACTTATGCTACTAGCTTAAATGTCTCTTGATCTTATTATCAAGTAATGACACATGTTAAAATTATCATAATTTTTTATTTCATATTTCAAATTATACATTACAAGTGAGTATGTATATTTATGAGGGGATCAGGAAGGCTCAATGGGTCAGCATAAGAGAAAAAGGAAATTTAGGTAACCCTCAGAAAAGGTTCCATATGCTTGGATGGATGATAGCTAATCTTTCCTGTGTTTTCTTGTAAAAATCCAGTCTAAGACTTGTATGGTTATTTTAGTTGCCAGACTGGAATCCTTTTCAATTCTAGGATTCAATCTGATTCTTACATTTGAGAATTTCTTTTTTTCTTCTTTTATTTTTCCTATTTCTCCTTCACTATCCCAATATGAAGCTTAAGACACATTTCAATTGTGAATTAAATGACCAAATTAAAGAGGAAATTTATCATTGAAAAACATATTCATTCTTATGGAGGATCAGAAGTGTACCTTTGTGTCCAAATTCCAACCCAATTTCAGCAGAAAGTAAGGTTAATGACTTTTCTGCTCTCTCATTTATTGTTTTCTCTCTTGTATTTATCAGTCTAGTCCTCATTTTTCCCTATATTGTATTCATCATTCTGTCTCCATCTTCTCTTTCTTTGAATTGTACTGTTTCACTAGATTAATGCCAGTTACTATGTTCAGATTGCTGTTTGTGTACTTGTTTCCCTGATAAAGTACCTTATCTCTATTCTGGAATGCCTTGTTTCTCCATCTAAAGATTTTCTCTCAGTTATTCTTACCTCCCTCTTGCGTCCAGGGGGAAATGGGAAACAAAAGAAAAAAAGAATATGAAAAGTCAAAGGAGAACCCCCTTAGTCCACAGCCATTTACCTATTTTCACATATAGCAAAAGAGTAAAGAAATGAGAAAATTTAATCTAGGACACTAAAATAAAAGTAATTTTTAAAAATCGTTCTGCAAACATTTTCTTCTTTACTTCTGAGGTTACAATGCTATGTTATATTAAAAGGATAATGATATACCATTATCTGGTGATCCCCTCTTAAAAAACAAACTGGAATGTCTGGATTATTTTAATGGCATTAAATTAAGGAGACTTAAGATTTCATTGATTTCTTCAGTCTGACTTCTTGATGCTTGCATTAGATCAAAATTCCTAACTATCTGCTCTTATTTTTCAGGATGCAAATCATATTTCTAACTCCTCCAATTTTATTTATAAATATCATTCAATAAGTATTTATTAAGTGTTACTGTCTGTCAGATCTTCTGTTTAAGGCACTGGGGTTCCAGAAACAAAAATAAAATAGAACCTCACATTACATAACAAAATAAAATGTGTACAAAGATGTAAATTAAAATGTACACTGGTGGCTAGAAGGGTAAGCTATTTAAGAGGTGGTACTTGAGTTCATCTTTAAAGGAACCTAGAGATTCTAAACAGTGAAAGTGAGAGGTGAGTACTGTTTAAGTATGAAGGTTGGATGACCTAGATAAAGACATGGAAGTGGGAAACAAAATGTTATTTCTTAGCAACAAGTATACCAGTTTGGTTGGAAAGTAAAATGGATGATGGGAAAATAATAATAAAAATGGAAAGGTAGGCTGGAACCAGACTGTGAAGGGCTTTAAAAGTCAAATAAAGGAGAGTCTCTCTCCTTGCACCCTCCAAAGAGCTATTAATTTGTCTTTTCTGTTCCCTTTACTATGTTGTTTATCTTATGCTGATGTTACAATACACCTATGATTTTTTCTGCTTTCCATATTGGATACCCCCTTCAAAATAAATTGAGTTTAGAACAGGAGTTCTTCATCTAGAGTCAATGAGCACATACACACATACATGTTACTTTTTCTATAAATCTATTTTCTTTGTAATTTCATGTACTATATTCATTGTAACTGTATTCATTTAAAAAGTAACAATCTGAGCAACATCCACAGACTTCACTGGTTTGCCAAAGGGTTCCATTGCACAAAAAAAAAAAAAAAAAAAAAATGTTTAAAAGCCACTACTTTATAAGTTAGATATGTGCCAGAGAATAATAGGAATAAAGCAGAAAATAGAAGGAAGGAAATGATGTAAAAGTTAAGAATAATGACATTTAAGACTTTACTTATTTGCAGACTGGAAAATAGTAAACATAGGTTATGCATCCGAGGAAGATTAAACAGAATCCAATTGACAAAGAACATGATGTAGTAGTATGAGGCACTAAATATCAAGGTAATACTTTTTAGCTTTTCATATTAGCTGTGTGACCTTGAAAATTAATTTAAGTTCTCTGAGTGTCAGTATTTTCATCTGTAAAATAAATATATAGGGATAAAAAAAAAAATCTCTGAATACCTTTTCAGCTCTAAATACAATAGAAGGCTTAATAAACAAAGGCTGGAAAATCCAGAGAGGAAATTTTCAAATTTAAGCCAAAAAAAAAAGTCTTTCCAGTTCATAATTCTTAGAACTTGTTGACATTTCAGCTGAAGAATGGGTAATGGAGAGTAATGGGAATGGAGAGTTGGGACATGTCTGATATTTTCAATGTCTTCTCTCTCCTGAATAGGAGATAGATGTTTTCCAGGGATGGACAGTTAGTAGTAGATATAATTCTTCAAGGGAAATACTATGTGTACAGGCATTAATATCTTATGGAAATGGGAAAGTGATAAAAAACATCCAAATGCTATGTAATCTTTTTGATTAATATACTTCTTTTTCTTCTTTGGATGTGCAAAATATTTTAATATGGTATATTAAACACCTTTAGGAACTCACTCAGATCAGCAATCTTGCCTTTCTCTTCCCTCCTCTGAAATATTCTTTCTCAGAAAAGTCTTCTCTGGTTCTTTTAGAGATGGCTGACAGAATTTTTTTTTTTTTTCAAATCACCAAGGGGTTTATTTTTTTTTTTTTTTCAAAGAAGCATTTTTCAAGTGGTAAATGAATAGGAATTCAAAAGTTGCAAATGTGCAGCTGCAATATGTGGCAGAGATGTGCACATTTAATTTGCAAAATGTAGGACAATTTACAAAAATCTATGGATTGGCAGCTGCAGATATTTACAGCTTTTCTCATTTAATTGCATAAAATCAGAGAGGAGAGAGACTTCCCTGGGTTTGGCAGGGATATGAGTACAGTAAATTTCCTCTCAGTTAAATAGGTCCATGATACTGAATATTAGGGAATACCCAATTTTAAGGGGTGACATAAGAAGATGTAACTAGGGAGATATGGGCCAATCAGGATAATGAAATTTAGCCAATAGGTAATATAAGCAAAACAAGACAGGCTAACTTGCTGTTATGCTTGGGGGAGGTGGAGACTCCCTTTTTCTCCTAAGTATGGATCTCAGTTCTCTCCTTCCTTGGGGGAAGGGCTTTCCTTTCAAACTCAGTCTATTAAGAATGGTGGTAGTACATTCAATAATTCATGGTTTATTTGTAGGAGTATGTGAATATTGAATTACTATAGCAGATCTTTTGTCTCCCTAGAACAAGGAATATTTTCCCCCCTTATCCTTTTCCTCTTGTAAACTTGAAGTAACACACACACACACACACACACACACACACATCCCTTAGTGCTTCTGCTAAACAACAAGAATTTAGAGCAGATGAATAAGATTTAAATTGAAAATAATAAAGGACATAAGATAAAATATCCAAATTATTAGAGAAGGAAAGAATTTGCTAAGGAAGGGAGGAAAACAAACATTATTAAATATTTACTATGTGCCAACCATTGTGCTCTTGCATTTCATAAATATCATCCTCACAACCCTGTGTAATAAATGCTATAAATATCTCTAAATGTCACTTCACTGCATTCAGTTGGGGAAATGAAACATGCATCAATTAAGTGACTTGCTCAGTTATACAACTGGTAAGTATCCAATGCCTGATTTGAATTCTGGTCTTCCTGATTTTAGGCTCAGTGGTCTATCATTTGGTAACATAGTGAAAAAGGTCCCCAGCTGCTATGGCTCTCTAATCAACTCTTATTCCTTTGGAGTTAAGGATTCCTGTCCTACCACTCCAGAATCCAGTGTATTTCAACATCAGGTCATTCCTTATTTTCTGATAATCTCTCTTATAGTTTACTGATCATCTTACAACTGATATTGGTTTTCAAGGCTATGCTTTTTACTAAGGAACTGAGATCAATTTCCTCCAAATCTCATCCAACCCTAATAAGCAGGGCTCTGAAGCATCATGGAAGAAAAGAGAAGACAAAATTTTAGACGGCAAGATTAGGTAACAGTATTAAATCATGCACAAATGTAGAGTTGACTGAAAACTAACAAAAAGCCATGGAATTTGCTTATTAATTGGTCAGTCCTGGCATTGAGAGTAACAATTTTGATAGAGAGGAAGTGGTATAACACTTTCACTTCTCACTTCTGAAAGCTAAAATCCATTCTTGATATTTATTTTACTTATTATTATGTAGTATTTTTTTTTTTTTTTAGCCAATCCAATCTTTCCTAAGCACTAAACCTAGTGGAGTCTGGACTTAAAAAGAGAGATGAATGAGTAGTAGGCAGAGCATTCAGTGATGAATGTCAGAATCAGGTCTCAGGTGATTTCAGGTTGACCAAGTGATTGGAATTTCATGACTCAGGGTCTGGAAGAAGCAACTCTTAAAAGTATATTAAAAATACAAGGACTAAATATGAGCAAAAGAGAAAGAATAAACAAAAAGTAGAGTTAATATAGAGGTTTCTAGGGACAGTAACCAGGAAACCCACCCAGAAGAAGGCTGGGGGGGGGGAGATGAGGCTATTATAAATATCACTCATCCAAACAGCTTTCCTAGGATAGATACCAAAGAATATTTTCCCCAAATTCTTGCTTTTGTTTCTTCAAAGGAATAGGTGCAATGGGTAGAATATGTGCCCTTCAGTGAGTATGATCTCTCCTACAAAAACCCCATTAGTACAGATGTTGATAAAACTGAAAGCAGTTTCAAGAGAGTATAGATCTTTGATAAGTAGGTTAGAGATCTAGGACTGGGGCTCCAGAGACCTCAAGGACCTAGCCCCGCCTTCCATCAACATACAGTGTAAAACACTCTAGACTGAATAGTTTAACTTTTAGTGTCCTAAACAAAACCTTAGACTAATAAGAGTGTGATAAGATTGTCTGCTTTCTCTCAATGAACAAAGGGAGTGGTCCAAATACTTGGTAGAAGTAGGCATTTAGATAAAAAAATTCTAGCCCCAGGAAACAAAAGAGTTAAAAGATGTAATAGCAGTAACCAGTCTTCCAGGGCTGGGCTGGGCTGCAAATTTAAAATATATACATATATATACTTGTATTTTGTTTTATATCTTCCACTGACTACTTGCTCTAATTATAAATATTTGCTATAAGAGGAAAAATCAGGAACTTGATTTTCTTAAAGCAGTTTTACTTCAGGCAACTGTCCTAATTTTTAACAATTCCATCTTAAGCCAGACTCAGGAATAATCAGGTGGGTTATCATTTGAAAGAACACCACTGGGAAACTGAGTCAGAAGGAGCCAACCTTCAGCATAGGCCAAGATCATCCTTTTAATTCGTTCTCAGAGACTAATTTTTACCTGTAAACACTTCTGAATAGCTTATGGCATATTCCTTTCAGATGGTAGATCACTGGCTTGATAATCAGACAATCATACCTGAATTTAAAACTCCAAATAAATATCAACTGCAATCCCAAAAGATTTTATCTCCTACAACAATGATCATTAATCAAAGCTTCAGATGAATCTAGCTGTCAAAGATCACAGTAAGAGATTCATTCTAGAAAGTTCACAGCTTATACAGGTTATCTTTCATATCTAAGTAGATGATTCTAAGTTCAACATTACACAGATCATTTTGCTTTTAAAATACTCAATACATAGAAAAATTTTAAATTGCATATCATCCATAACAGAAACATTTTCAAAAGGACAAAGGCAAAAGGCAAAAAAACTATTATTCTTAGAGTCCTTCTAAATAATGGTACAACTTTAAGATGACACAATATAGTCAATTAAAACACACAGAATATCCCATTTCCACATAAAAGAACCTTTCAGGTTTAACATTAATAATCTCTTCCTTCTAAAAAACATTAAACTTTTGGAAATAACCCTATCAAATGATCAGATCAGATTAAAATTCTGCTCCAGGTTTTTTTGTTATCATATTCCTTAAACAAGAAGACCATTATGCAATTAGATAAAAATTAAATAATTTGCTGATGACAGATGGGATACCCTAGTAGAAATAAATCACTGTCAGCAAACTTATGGTTCTAACAAACCTCTTAGAGCATCTATAGACTTGAAAAATAAAAATAAAATATTCAGTCATTAACACCATGCAAATGTAGGCTGTTCCCTTATGTAGTATAAGAAATTCATGTTTGAATTTAGCAAGGAGCTGTATCACACTTAATGAGGAGAAGGGATTAGATTGTCATCTGACAAGGCCCTTTCCATGTAGCCACCCTTCCCCCACTTCACATGGCATTTCTCCCAACTCCACCATACTTTCTGACCTCTACTTCTCACAGCTAACCTTTTTAAGCACCCTAAAAATCCTCCGGGATCCAATCTGCCAGATAAAGACAGGCCCTACCTTCATGGGGTATCTCCTGTCCCATGACAAATTCACTAGGGGCCTGTGCCTTTTGGTGCCCTATTTCCAGCAAGTCATTTTCCGCTCTCTTCCTCCTTCTCTCATAACATCTCTTCTCCTGTTCCATCTCTATCTACTCCTTCTGCCTATATGCTCAATCCTTCTCTGACATATAATTCTTGTAACTAGATGATCTATTTAAATTACTAATAGCTTTTGCAAATCAATCTTTCTTGACCCTTGTCTTTAAATCATTCTTTTTAAACTTTAAGATTCACAATTAAATAACTTTGAACCAAATTTAAGCAGAGCTGACAAAATTTTAAGGCATAATTCACAGTTTACAAATTACCCAACACTTCTAGAAAGTAACATACCATCTAAGCAAGGAGATAACACAACTTCCCCTAAGATTAGCTATCGGCATTTTGTTTTAATAACCTATATTTTAACTTAAAATCCAATGAAATACAGCTTTAAATTCCCCAAAATATAAAACTACTTGTGTCAAATAATGAATTTTCACTAAAGTGATTAAACATAGTTTCTTTCTCTTCCTCTGGCCCCACATTGCCTCTTGAAGTCAGGGAATGAGGAAGGAAAAGAAACTATTCTCACTTTCTGCAAGATCCTTCCCAATTTAATTGAATTGCTTGTAATTTTGAACCAACCAATTGCCAAATTATTTCCAACCATTATTCCCAGTGGACTTTTCCTAAAGCTCCAACTTTGGCTAGAGCTGGAGCCCACAGAAAAGTCAGACCCTTCTCTTTCTCTTTTTTTTTTCCTAACAAATTCTAGCTCACAAAACAAACATGGCAAAGACATTCTGCACAAAAACAAACACAGACAAAAATTACATGGAAGAGATCATCCCTCCCCACTTTCCCACATACAACGGAAATACCCAAGTGCACTTTTTTTTTTTCATTTTTACTCTGAAGATTTGAGTTGGACAGCCCCTTCTCAGAGAAACAATCTCACCCCCAGGTCTCCAGCAAATGAATAATCCACCTCCCCCCCACCCCTCCCACCCCCCAGGGTGGCTTGGCAGACCAGGGTCAGAAGGAGTTGCCTACCTTCATATCCCCCATCCTGTGCCATTAACAGAGCCCCTTTTCTGGCTCTCACCCCTTAATCTGGATTACCCAAGGCTTGATTATCTCAGGGCCCACAAGGATAGCATTTATAGAAGAAGTTGTCAGGTTGCCCCTTCAGTGATTTAATTTTGTGTCTGATGACTGTCAGCTCTTGGCTGAATTTAAGGTCTGTGAAGCACCACTATTCCTGGAATTCTTGGACCGAGGGTCCTGAGCTATCTACATCTAAATTTGAGTTTAGACAGGATGAAGAGTAAAGCAGGTGCTTTATTTGGTCCTCATTGGACAACACTGTTTTTTGGATCAGAGAACCTGGGTTTGAATCCCTGTTCTGCTATTTACTAGCTGTGTTAACCAGAGTAAGTCACTTTCCATTCCTTGTGAGGTATAAAAGGTTAGAGTCATAATCTCTGGGTAATTAATAATTTTATTCCTGATGCTAGAGCATAATTAATAATAATAAAAAAGGACAATGAATACTCAAATGCCAAAGACCCTTTATGAAACCCACTCAAATCCCTTGGAAGAATGGATGCTCAGGAAGGTGACAATCAACTCTGTGTATTAATTAATGAGAAGAATGAATATTGTAATAAGAAGTGGACTTGTTCTAATGAAAGGTTGAGAGACATAACTGTGATTAACTCTAATAACTCCCATATCACCCCAGCCTTAGGCAATCTAGGCAGAGACTCTATCCCTGCTCAAGACTCTCTGAGTAGAAAATAATGGTCTGCAATGCACCTTAGATTAAATGCTTTGTAAAGTTGTTTATTGGTAAGGGGTCTCCCACCCAGGTCTTCCAGGGAACTTGGGCAATCTTATCCATCAATAATGTCTTTCAAAGACTGAAAAATCTACAGGTTTCTCATTCAATTATTTATTATTAATATGAGAGAAACAATCATTTTTATTACCCTATGTATAAAATGAGAAAGTTAAATTAGATGATATTGAAAATTCTTTGAAGATATAGAGATGATTAAAACCACTGAGGAATCTATTCAAAACTTCTTATTCTATGGTTGAAGAAAATGAGACCTTTAAAAAAAAATTAAATGACTTTGAGAATTGGAACTCAGGTCCTCTGACTTTTTTGTAATAAATTTAAATCTTCAGAAATTAAAAAAAAAACTTTTTCTGAGGTATCACTTTTTATGAGTCACAAGAATATGTACTGATTCTTTTGTAACATGCCTGTTGTCTTTTGAGAAATTTTCCTGCACAATTGCAAAGTGTTAATAGAATTTATTGTTTCACTGGTGACACCTCTCAACAGCTTGGCTCATTTTTTGCCATTTTGTGATGCCAGCCCTGAGTCAGAGACCTATATTCCAGAGAGAAGCACAGAGTTAAACAGTATGTTCGTGGGTAGGGAGAGGATATGAAAGAGGACACATGCTGGATAGTTACTCAAGCTAAAATAACTAGCCACAATCTCGCTTTGCATGGCATTTATGTAATAAGTAGCATATGGGTTAGCATTACCATTCCTCATTCTATTTTCATACTGTCATAGAGCTGCCAGAACAATGGAAGTGATGAATTTATGTACCAAGGCAAACATGGTACTTTTGAGTGTTATTAATTGTGTAACTTTTGGGATAAAACAGTCAACAAATATAGCAACCTAGTCTTTGACAAACCCAAAGATCCCAGCTTTTGGGATAAGAACTTACTGTTTGATAAAAATTGCTGGGAAAATTGGAAACTAATATGGCAGAAACTAGGCATTGATCCATACTTAACGCCATACACCAAGATAAGGTCAAAATGGGTTCATGACCTAGGCATAAAGAATGAAATCATTAATAAATTAGAGGAACATAGGATAGTTTACCTCTCAGACCTGTGGAAGGGGAAGGTCTTTATGACCAAAGCAGAACTAGAGATCATTACTGATCACAAAATAGAAAATTTTGATTATACCAAACTGAAAAGTTTTTGTACAAACAAAACTAATGCAGACAAGATTAGAAGGGAAGCAACAAACTGGGAAAATATTTTTACAGTCAAAGGTTCTGATAAAGGCCTCATTTCCAAAATATATAGAGAATTAACTCTAATTTATAAAAAATCAAGCCATTCTCCAATTGAAAAATGGTCAAAGGATATGAACAGACAATTCTCAGATGAAGAAATTGAAACTATTTCTAGTCATATGAAAAGATGCTCCAAGTCATTATTAATCAGAGAAATGCAAATTAAGACAACTCTAAGATACCACTACACACCTGTCAGATTGGCTAAGATGACAGGAAAAAATAATGATGATTGTTGGAGGGGATGTGGTAAAACTGGGACATTGATTCATTGTTGGTGGAGTTGTGAACGAATCCAACCATTTTGGAGAGTAGTTTGGAACTATGCTCAAAAAATTATCAAACTGTGCATACCCTTTGATCCAGCAGTGTTACTACTGGGATTATATCCCAAAGAGATTATAAAGAAGGGAAAGGGACCTGTATGTGCATGAATGTTTGTGGCAGCCCTTTTTGTAGTGGCTAGAAACTGGAAACTGAATGGATGTCCATCAGTTGGAGAATGGCTGAATAAATTGTGGTATATGAAAATTATGGAATATTACTGTTCTGTAAGAAATGACCAACAGGATGATTTCAGAAAGGCCTGGAGAGACTTACACGAACTGATGCTGAGTGAAATGAGCAGGACCAGGAGATCATTATATACTTCAACAACAATACTAGATGATGACCAGTTCTGATGGATCAGGCCATCCTCAGCAACAAGATCAACCAAATCATTTCTAATGGAGCAGTAATGAACTGAACTAGCTATACCCAGAAAAAGAACTCTGGGAGATGACTAAAAACCATTACATTGAATTCCCAATCCCTATATTTATGCACACCTGCATTTTGATTTCCTTCACAAGCTAATTGTACAATAATTCAGAGTCTGATTCTTTTTGTACAGCAAAATAATGTTTTGGTCATGTATACTTATTGTGTATCTAAGTTATATTTTAATATATTTAACATCTACTGGTCATCCTGCCATTTAGGGGAGGTGGGGGGTAAGAGGTGAAAAATTGGAACAAGAGGTTTGGCAATTGTTAATGCTGTAAAGTTACCCATGTATATATCCTGTAAATAAAAGGCTATTAAATAAAAAAAAAAAAATTGTGTAACTTTTGCTCAAATGCAAGGCTCAACCCTAAAATTTCTAGAAGTGTTCAGATGGAAGATTGGTGTGATTTATTCCATATAACATATATAAGAAAAGAATCTGACCTTTACACTAAGGTGTCATTGAATTTAAGAAAACTGAAGTAATTATGCCAAGCAGAAGTATGGTTGTATTCTCAATTGCTTCATGTAAGTTAAATATGAACTACAAGCTAATTAAATGCAGAAGTTATGCATGGTATTGTACACAGAAATTTGCTTCACTATTGAAATGTCTATGAAAGTCAGTTTGCAGTAATCACTCTAAAAGAAAGCATTGATCAAGTGCTTTATATGTCCTAATATAGAATACAGAAGTGGTTGTGAAAAAAAGAATTATATTTGTTTTCAAGAAAGTTCTGGGGGCAACTAGATGGCACAATGGATAGAGCACTGGCCCTGAGATCAGAAGGACCTGAGTACAAATCTAGCCTTAGAAATTTGATTTTTCCTAGGTGTGTGATGCTGTTCAAGTCACTTAACCACAATTGTCTCAACAACAACAACAACAACAATAAAAAAAAAGTCCTGGGTGAAATCCTTACTCTGACATTGTGTGATTCTGGATAAGTCATTTAATCATTCTGATGTTTAGCTTTTTTTTTTTTAATTAATTTTGATCTTTAAAATTAGAAGGATGACCAAAGATAGTATACCAAGGAATATTTTTCTAAAGTATAGATTAAATTATTAATTTCTGTTTTGCATAATTTATCTCTAAAAGTGCATATTAAATATAAAAAAATAGTAAAAATTGTCATTTTGTGCTTTCTTCTGAATTTCTTCTTGTTTTCTTCTTTTATATTCCATAATGTTTTACTGATTTGGTGGGAATAGTTGGGGAGGGGGGGTGTTTCAGGATCATCCTGTAGTGAATTTCTTTCTTCCCCCCAAAAGGAACACACACACACACACACACACACAAATATATACACCCACATGAATAATTAGAATCAAGCAAAACAATATTTTGACCATGATTGGAAATATATTTCTCATTTTGCATCTCTATTCTATTACCTATCTGGAAAGAAGCAGGAGGCATATTTCACTTAGACTTTTGAAGTTGTGATTGGCCACTGAATTTATATGACAGCAAAGTTTTGTAAAATTATTTTCCTTTATTGTTATTGTTACAAAATATATCTCTTGGTTCTACTTATTTTAGTTTTCATCAATTCATCAGGTTTCCAAGAATCTGTAATGATCAACTTTTCTTATATCACAACAATATTTCATTTTATGTGCATATGATTTTTTTCAGTCATTCCTTAATTGTTTAGTACATTTGTTTGCAGTTTTGTGGCTTCATCAAAAAAGTGCTGCTAATTATTTTTTGTATATATGTTTCTGTTCCCGCTACTTTTTAATTCTTTGAAGCATGTGCTTAATAGTGTTATGATTTCATTAAAAAGCCATATGTAATAAATACAATGACATTTTATGAATAGTTCCTAATTATTTTCTAGTTTGTTCCAGTTCACAGCTTCACTAACACTGCAGTTGTATAATTATTTTCCCATGGCCCCACCAGCAATTGCCATTAATTAAAACAAAATATTGTGTGGACAGAGGGAGGAAAGGGAAGGAAGAAAAAATGGAAGGAAGGAAGGAAGGAAGGAAGGAAGGAAGGAAGGAAGGAAGGAAGGAAGGAAGGAAGGAAGGAAGGAAAATGAATCTTTCCTTCCCAGATTTATTTATAGAAGTCCATCTCCAGTAGTCTTAATCCATATCTTACCACTGGACCAAGATGGCTTTGGAGGGGAAAGTGAGGCAGGTGGCATTGCACAGCCCTCACATAAATCCAATTCACTTGCATGTCAAGGCATCACCTCCCCAATGTTATGGTCTTCTTTGAGAATGAAATGCAAACAAGCTATTAGTAAACAGTAAACAGCAAATAGTAAAGCTGGCCTACAAACTGGAATTGGTCAGTTTCCAGGAAGGAAAACTCTCTTCCTCCTTCCTTCCCTCCCTCCCTCCCTCTCTCTCTCTCTTTCTTCTTTTCCTTCCTTCCTTCCTTCCTTCCTTCCTTCCTTCCTTCCTTCCTTCCTCCTTCCTTCCTTCCCTCCTTCCTTCTACCTCACTCCTTCCCTCCTTCTTTCTTCTTTCCTTCCCATCCCTCTCACCTCCTTACCTTCCTTCCACTCCTCCTTCCTTCCTTCCCGACTTCCTTCCTCTTTCTCTTTCTTCTTTCCTTCCTTCCCTCTCCTTCCTTCTTTCTTTCTTTCCTTCCTCTTCCTTCCTTCCTCCCTCCTTCTTTCTTCCCTCCTTCTCCTCACTCCTCTTCCTTCCTCCCTCCTTCCTTTCCTCCTTCCTTCCCTCCTTCCCTCCTTCCTTTCCTCCTTCCTTCCCTCCTTCCTTCCTTTCTTCCTTCTTTCCTTCCCTCCTTCCTTCCCTCACTCCCTGCTTCCTTCCTTCCCTCCTTCCCTCCTTCCTTTCCTCCTTCCTTCCCTCCTTCCCTCCTTCCTTTCCTCCTTCCTTCCCTCCTTCCTTCCTTTCTTCCTTCTTTCCTTCCCTCCTTCCTTCCTTCCTTCTTTCCTTCCTTCCCTCCTTCCTTCCTTCCTTCTTTCCTTCCTTCCTTCCTTCCTTCCTTCTTTCCTTCCTTCCTCCTTCCTTCCTTCCCTCCTTCCTTCCTTCCCTCCTTCCTTCCTTCTTTCTTTCTTCCTTCCCTCCTTCCTTCCTTCCTTCCCTCCTTCCTTCCTTCCCTCCTTCTTTCCTTCCCTCCTTCCTTCCCTTCCTCCTTCTCTCCTTCCTTCCCTCCTTCCTTCCCTCCCTCCTTCCTCTCCTTCCTTCTTTCCTTCCTTCCCTCCCTCCTTCCCTCCTTCTTTCCTTCCTTCCTTCCCTCCCTCCTTCCCTCCTTCCTTTCTTCTTTCCTTCCCTCCCTCCCTCCTTCCCTCCTTCCTTCCTTCCCTCCTTCTTTCCTTCCCTCCTTCCTTCCCTTCCTCCTTCTCTCCTTCCTTCCCTCCTTCCTTCCCTCCCTCCTTCTCTCCTTCCTTCTTTCCTTCCTTCCCTCCCTCCTTCCCTCCTTCTTTCCTTCCTTCCTTCCCTCCCTCCTTCCCTCCTTCCTTTCTTCTTTCCTTCCCTCCCTCCCTCCTTCCCTCCTTCCTTCCTTCCCTCCCTCCTTCTTTCCTTCCCTCCCTCCTTCCTTCTTTCTTTCCTTCCTTCCTCCTTTCTTCCTTTCTTCTTTCCTTCCTTCCCTCTTTCCTTCCTTCTTTCTTTCTTTCCTTCCCTCCTTCCTTCCTTCCTTCCTTCCTTCCTTCCTTCTCTCCCTCCTTCTTTCCTTCCCTCCTTCCTTCCTCCCTCCTTCCTTCCTTCCCTCCTTCCTTTCCTCCTTCCCTCCTTCCTTTCCTCCTTCCTTCCTTCTTTCCTTCCTTCCCTCCTTCCTTCCTTCTTTCTTTCTTTCCTTCCCTCCTTCCTTCCCTCCCTCCTTCTCTCCTTCCTTCTTTCCTTCCTTCCCCTCCCTCCTTCCCTCCTTCTTTCCTTCCTTCCTTCCCTCCCTCCTTCTTTCCTTCCCTCCTTCCTTCCCTCCCTCCTTCCCTCCTTCCTTCCCTCCCTCCTTCTCTCCTTCTTTCTTTCCTTCCTTCCTCCTTTCTTCCTTTCTTCTTTCCTTCCTCCCCTCCCTCCTTCTTTCCTTCCCTCCTTCCTTCCCTCACTCCTTCTTTCCTTCCTTCCCTCCTTCCTTCCTTCCTTCCTTCCTCCTTCCCTTCCTTCCCTCCTTTCCTTCCATCCTTCTTTCTTTCCTTCCTTCCTCCTTCCTTCTTCCCTCCCTCCTTCTTTCCTTCCCTCCTTCCTTCCCTCCCTCCTTCCCTCCTTCCTTCCTTCCCTCCTTCCTTCCCTCCCTCCTTCTCTCCTTCCTTCCTTCCTTCCCTCCCTCCTTCCTTCTTCCTTTCTTCCTTCCTTCCTTCCTTCCTTCCTTCCTTCCTTCCTTCCTTCCTTCCCTCCTTCCTTCCTTCCTTCCTTCCCTCCCTCCTTCCTTCCTTCCTTCCTTCCCTCCCTCCTTCCCTCCTTCCTTCCTTCCTTCCTTCCCTCCCTCCTTCCTTCCTTCCTTCCTTCCTTCCTTCCTTCCTTCCTTCCTTCCTTCCTTCTTTCCTTCTCTCCTTCCCTCCTTCCTTCCTTCCTTCCTTCCTTCCTTCTCTCCTTCCTTTCTTCTCTCCTTCCCTCCTTCCCTCCCTCCTTCCTTCCTTCCTTCCTTCCTTCCTTCCTTCCTTCCTTCTTTCCTTCCTTCTTTCCTTCTCTCCTTCCCTCCTTCCTTCCTTCCTTCCTTCCTTCTCTCCTTCCTTTCTTCTCTCCTTCCCTCCTTCCCTCCCTCCCCCCTTCCTTCCTTCCTTCTTTCCTTCCCTCTTTCCTTCCTTCCTTCCTTCCTTCCCTCCTTCCCTCTTTCCTTCCTTCCTTCCTTTCTTCCTTCCTTCCTTCATTCCTTCCTTCCTTCCTTCCCTCCTTCCTTCCTTCCTTCCCTCCCTCCTTCCTTCCTTCCTTCCCTCCTTCCTTCCTTCCCTCCTTCCTTCCATCCTTCTTTCTTTCCTTCCTTCCTCCTTCCTTCTTTCCCTCCCTCCTTCTTTCCTTCCCTCCTTCCTTCCCTCCCTCCTTCTCTCCTTCCTTCCTTCCTTCCTTCCCTCCCTCCTTCCTTCCTTCCCTCCCTCCTTCCTTCTTTCTTTCCTTCCTTCTCTCCTTCCTTCCTTCCTTCCTTCCTTCCTTCCTTCCTTCCTTCCTTCTTTCCTTCTCTCTTTCCCTCCTTCCTTCCTTCCTTCCTTCCTTCCTTCTCTCCTTCCTTTCTTCTCTCCTTCCCTCCTTCCCTCCCTCCTTCCTTCCTTCCTTCCTTCTTTCCTTCCTTCCTTCCTTCCTTCCTTCCTTCCTTCCTTCCTTCCTTCCTTCCTTCTTTCCTTTTTCCCCTTCTTTTTCCTCCTTCTGTACACATAGGGTATCATGCTTTTATCTACAGATGCTCTTAAAAACATTCCTCCCCCCCTTTTTGGTACCTTGAAATACTTCCAAGATATCTTATCTTTTACTGCCTAGATTTCTTTCTTAAGGATTATGTTTTAAACCCAAACCAATCCAAGCCCCATTTGGTCATTGTTTGGATCCTGATTGATTCAGACTGAATATAAGTACCATTCATTTCTGCTTTGGCCAGTAACCCTGAGGGATTTCCCCTCCCAGATTTACTTATTTAGATTTTTTTTTCCCACTATACAAAAGAGGAGATTCTTTGCCTATCTAGCCTTAATCACTGAATTGGTGTAGCCTCAATCAAACTGAGACCTGTTGAAGATCTCACTTTAAAAAGTCTCCCATTTTATTTAGGGCCATCTCCAGTAGTCTTAATCTATATCTTACCACTGGACCAGATGGCTTTGGAGGGGAAAGTGAGGCAAGTGACCTTGCACAGCTCTCCCTCACTTAAATCTGATTCACTTTCATATCATGACATCACCTACCTGATGTCTTGGTCTTCTTTAAGAAGGAAAGACAAACAACAATCTCTGTGAATAAAGCTGACCTACAAAATAGAATTGGTCAGTTAAAAGACATATTTTTAATATATTTAGGAAGCCAAATCTTTCTCAGATAAATTTACTGCCTTTTACCCTCCCTCCAAACATAACAAAATCTGTTAATTTTTCTCCTAATTATAATTGTCTTATTTATTTTGCCTAGGCAAAAAATTCCAAATTATTCAGTTTATCATCTAAAATGACTTTTATTTTTTTTAAAGAGAACTTTTAGTTGAAAAGTATCTCATTAAGACTCTATAACTTTATATTATATAGACATGTCTCTGTCAACCTGTATAATTCAACCTGTCAACTGTGTGTATGAGGTAGTGTGTTTGTGTGTGTGTATGCATGTGTAAGTGTGTGTGTTTTTGAGCTTATGCTATGGTATATAAAATAAAAGATGTTGGTCTAAATCCAAGTTGTGAAGTTTTGTCTGACTGTTTTCCATTAGTCACATGGGTTTTTTGGGTGACAGATAGAATAATAGTATCATTTTATGTCTGGTTTATGTCCTTAAATTTACCAAGCATCACTTTACTATTAAGTTATTTTTCTATTGCATCCTATTTATGTAATTTCAACTTCTTTAGTAAATACTTCTGAAGATTATTGTTTTGTACAATACTTTGAGACTATGACAGACCCTTTTGAACGAGATGAGGTGAGATCATCAAGACAGTTGTAAAAATCGAGTAAGGCTTCATCTACTTCAGAATTTGAGTAGGCCTAAAGGACTTTGAGCATTGATCCAAGGGCATACCTAAATCCTTTTCCTGCTATCCTCCCATGTTATCATTTTCTCCCAATTTCAATCAAATATGGGCAACTATGTACTTATTGGTCAAGTTCAATTTCTTAGGTAGTTCCCGTGTTTAGAATGTAAGATCCTCAGCCAATGAGAATGAGGGTCAGTGATGGGAGGGGTATTTGCTTTAGGGATTAAAATTGTTAACCCTGCCCCAGAAGGTGCTTCTTCCCTTCCATTGTCTGATTGTAAGGTGGGATACCCTTCTCTGGAGAATGTATAATAAACTTTGCTTTGCTTCTAAATATCTCTCCAGCTTTTTTATTAAATGGTGACCCCTCACCATTTGTGAACCACACACTTTCTTTCCTCCTTTTAATGTCATTATCCTTGATATTCTTGACTTTTTATCTCCTTTAAATTAATTTTTTAATTATTTTTTTGAATTATATACAGTAATCCCTTGTTAGTTTTATTAATTGGGAATTAAATCTATAAATTAATCTAAGTAGCACCATCTATATTATATCAGCATGGCCCAACCATGAACAATTAATATGGTTGCATATGCTTTATTCTTCTAAAATATTTCATATTTATATTCATTTAATTCTGGAGTATAGTGACTTAGATTTTTTTCCCATGTTGTAGTTATTTCAAATGGATTTTATTTTTCTATATTCTGTTGGGTTCTTTTAGTAATAATATAAAGGAAGCCTACTAGTTTTTGGATTTTTCCTTTTCATCTTTTGTGTGTGTGTGTGTGTGTGTGTGTGTGTGTGTATGTGTGTGTGTATTTATGTTATTCCTGGAGATATTGCTAAAGTTATTTATTGTTTCAATTAATTTTAGTTGGATCTCAATTTCTCTGAATAAACTATCATATCATCTGAAAATAATTATTTTGTTTTCTTTACCTATACTTATTCCCTTAATATATTTTCCTTATTTTATTGCTAGTTACCACTTCTAGAACTGCATAAAATAATAATGGTGAAATTGGATATGTTGTTTTAGTTCCAATGTTATTGTTAATGTTGCTAGAGTTTCTTCATTTTAGTAAAACTTCATTTTAAAATCATGTTGTTTGCTACAAAAAGATCCTTAAATTCCTATGCTTTTTTTTTAGCATTTTTAAAATAAATAGAAATCATTTTATAAACTTCTTTTCTGTGTCTTTTGATACAACCATATCATTTTCTTGTTGAGGATGGAACCTGAAGTAAGGAAAATTTGAGTTGAAAAATGATCTCAGACTAGCTGTGTGACTCTGGCCTAGTCACTTACCCATGTTTGCCTCAGTTTCTTGGTATGTAGAATGAGGTAGAAAAGGAAATTGCAAAGTATTGCTGTCAATACAACCCCAAGACAAGGTCTGGAAAAGTCAGTCACAACCAAAACAACAACGACAACATTATACTAGAAGTATAGTTTCCCTAGTGTTGAAAAAATCCTACAATCTCTGTCTATATTGGTCCTCATGAATTATCTTTTGAAAAATTCCTGCCACTGCTTTGATAATATTTTATACAACGTTTTGTTATCATGATTTATTTGTGATATCAATTTATAATTATTTTTCTGTGTTTTACGTTTCTGTGGCTTTAGTGTGAGAGTATTTTTTGAGTGGCAGAGAACAGGCAAGAACCTCCCAATATCTCCCCAAGGTTAAAAGTAACTCCTCAAGTCAAATTTTAGAGCAGTTGAGCCCATTTAAAATCAGTGAGACCTTACTGTGAGAGGATAGACACTGTTTTAGAGTCAGAGGAATACTAGAAATGAGCCTTTGAGAAAGTAAAAAGAGTCAAAGTAGGGGCCACAAAAGCAATAGCAAGAATAGGTTTGGGAACCCTAATCCCATGGGGTCCGAGAATTGGTCAAAAAAAAATGTTACTGGGGGAGAGGGCAGGGGAGGAGACCTGAAGGTAGGACCAAGATGTTGGAGTCAAAGAAATTCCTTGAGCTCTCCCAGTTTCCTTCTAAAACCAAATGAAATCAAGTTTCTGAAAAATTTGGAATGACAGAGAATATAAAGAGATAGAATGAAAGTTTTTAAGATATGTTGAAGGGACTTCAAGAGAGGCCATTCACACAGGGATGAAAATAGTGTATAGTATATCTCCTAAGGTATCTAGGAAACCCAGTGGAAGGTTATCAATCACAGTGGATCAACAAGTGTGTTTGTTCTGCTGCTGATTTACTGTCTTCAATTAAAAAAAAAAAGACAGAAAAAAGTACATACAGAGGAAAAAATAGGATGGAGGAAAATACACAGCTGATAATCATAAATGTGAATTTAAATGGAATGAACTCTCTCATAAAATGGAAATATATCAGAATGTATTAAAAATCAGAATCCTAAGATATGCTGTTTATAAGAAAGACCAATTTGAAACAGAAAAATATACACAGTAAGGGTAAAAAGATGGAGCATAATACATTATACTTCAGTTGAAGCAAAAAAAAAAAAAAGGCAGGGGTAGCAATTCTGATCTCAGATAAAGGAAAAACTAAAATATATCTAATTAAAAGGGATAAGGATAGTAGCTACATCTCGCTAAAAGATACCATAGAAAATGAAGTAATGTAACATTCAGATTCTTAGACAAGTTAAGACAGTTACAGGAAAAAATAGCAAAACTATACTAGTGGTGGACCTCAAACTTCCCTTCTCAGAACTAGATAAACCAAACCATACAATAAACAAGAATGAGTTTTGGAAGATTAATAGAATCTTAGAAGACTTAGATATGATATACCTCACATTGTTACTTAGAAATGTTGTTTTTAGCAATAAGAAAGGAAAAAGAAATAGAAGGAAGTAGCCAATGGATCAAAGAAACTATCACTCTTTGCAGATGATATAATGCTATTCTTGGAGAATTCTATAGAATCAACCAAATAAAACTACTTGAAACCATTAACAACTTTAGCAAAATTGCAGGATATAAAATAAACTCATAAAATTATTAACATTTATGTTACCAATAAATTGCAGCAACAAGAGGCCCAAAGATAAATTTCATTTACAGTAATGGTAGATACAATAAAATATTTGGGTTTCTACCTACCAAGACAAAGGGACTATATGAACACAATTACAAAACACCTTTCACACAGATAAAATCAGATCTAAATAACTGGAAAAATATCAATGGCTCAAGGGCAGATCAAGCTAATATAATAAAAATGACAATTCTACCTAAATTAATCTACTTGTTCAGTGCCATACCAATAAAACTAACAAAAATTATTTTATGGAATTCAAAATATAATAACAAATTTATCTGAAATAAAAAAGGTCAAGAATATCAAAAGAAGTAATTAAAAAAAAAAGTCAAAAGATGGTAGCCTAGCAGTACCAGATCTAAAATTCTATTATAAAGCAGCAGTCATCAAAACCATTTGGTACTGGCTAAAAAATGGATTGGTGGATCACTGGAATAGATTAGGGACACAACATGATATAATTAATGACTAAGGAATGTAGTGTTTTATAAACCCAAAGACTCTAGCTTCTTAAATATGAATTCACTATTTGACAAAAATTGCTTAAAATACTGGAAAATAGCATGTCATATATTTGGCATAGACCTACATCTCATATTCCATACCAAAATGAAGTCTCAATGAATGCATGATTTAGGTTTAAAGGATAATACTATACAAATTAGGAAAGGAGAATTTATCAGATGTTTAGAGAAAGGAGAAACTAGAGAAACTAAGAAGAATTAGAAAATATTATGAAATGCAAAATGAATAATTTTGAGTACCTTAAATTAAAAAGATTTTGCACAAAAGAAATTACAGCAAGTTATCATCAGAATAATATACCATGACCAAGTAGGATTTAGACCAGGAATGAAGGGCTGGTTCAATATTAGGAAAAATAATAGCACAGTTGATTATATCAGTAACCTAATAACAGAAACCATATGATTATCCCAATAGATACAGAACAAGGATTTGACAAAATCCAATATCTATTCCTATTAAAAACATGGGAATAGAGTTTTTCTTAAAATGATCAGTACCATCTATTTAAAACCATCAGCAAGCATCATATGTAATACGGATAAACTAGAAGCATTCCCAATAAGATCAGAGGTAAAACAAGGTTGCTCACTATCACCATTTCTATTCAATAAAAACAATAAGAGAAGAAAAAGAAATTAAAGGAATTAGAATAGGTAATGAGGTGACCAAATTATCACTGCATATGATATAATAATATACACAGAGAATCCTGGAGAATCAACTAAAATACTACTAGGAACAATTCACAACATTAGCAAAGTTGATGGATACAAAATAAATCCATGTAAATCATCAGCATTTCTATATGTTACCAACAAAGTGAAGCAGCAAGAAATACAAAGAGAAATTCAATTTAAAATAACTGTTGACAATATAAAATATTTGGGAGTCTACCTTCAAGGCAAAGTCAGGAACTTTTGGAACACAGTTACAAAACACTTTCCACACAATGTCAGATTTGAAGAATATCAAATGTTCATGGATTGGCTGAGCTAATATAACAAAAATTACAATTCCGTCTAAATTAATCAACTTACTTTAGTGCCATACCAAACTGACGAAAAATGATTTTACAAATCTAGAAAAAAAATAATAACAAAATTCATCTGGAAGAACAAAATGTCAAAAATTACAAGAAAATTAATGAGAAAAAATGCAAATGAAGGTCAGTCATCTAGTTGTAACAGCTTAAAACTATAGTATAATGCAGTGGTCATCAAAACCAATTGGTATTTGCTAAGAAATAGAGTAGTTGATTAGTTGAATATGTTAGGCTCACTAGACACAACAGTCTACAACTATAGTAAACTAGTGTTTGATATACCCTAAAACTCCAGCTTCTGGGATAATTTAATTTAATATAATAGAAATTATTCTGGTTTAAGAACTCACTATTTGACAAAATTTCTGGGAAATTGAAAAATAGTGTGGCAGAAACTATTGGTGACAGTTTTACAGAAGAGGAAATAAAATACTTAAATAAACTTGTCTCAGAAAAAGATATTAAACAAGCAACCAATGAACTTAAGAAAAAAAAAGTCTCCAGACTAGGTGGATTCACAACTGAAATTTTACCAAATATTTAAAGTGTAATTAATTCTAATACTCCATATTCTATTGGGGAAAATATGTTTAAAAAAGGAATCTTAGAAAATTCATTTTAAGACATACATATGGCAATCATCCTTAAACCAGGAAGAGCAAAAACAGAGAAACCAACACATAGACCAGTTTCTCTAATGAACATTGAGGCCAAATTTTTAAGTAAAGTATTAGCAAGGATATTTCATTAGTATGCCAGAAAGATCATATTGTATGACCAGATATAATTTATAGCAGGAATGAAAGGAAGGAGAGTAGTTTGGAACTATGCTCAAAAAGTTATCAAACTGTGCATACCCTTTGATACAGCAGTGTTACTACTGGGCTTATATCCCAAAGAGATCATAAAGAAGGGAAAGGGACCTGTATGTGCACAAATGTTTGTGGCAGCCCTCTTTGTAGTGGCTAGAAACTGGAAACTGAATGGATGCCCATCAGTTGGAGAATGGCTGAATAAATTGTGGTATATGAATATTATGGAATATTATTGTTCTGTAAGAAATGACCAAGAGGATGATTTCAGAAAGGCCTGGAGAGACTTACATGAACTGATGCTGAGTGAAATGAGCAGGACCAGGAGATCATTATATACTTCAACAACAATACTATATGATGACCAGTTCTGATGGACCTGGCCATCCTCAGCAACGAGATCAACCAAATCATTTCCAATGGAGCAGTAATGAATTGAACCAGCTACGTCCAGAGAAAGAACTCTGGGAGATGACTAAAAACCATTACATTGAATTCCCAATCCTTATATTTATGCCCACCTGCATTTTTGATTTCCTTCACAAGCTAATTGTACAATATTTCAGAGTCTGATTCTTTTTGTACAGCAAAATAACGGTTTGGTCATGTATACTTATTGTGTATCTAATTTATATTTTAATATATTTAACATCTACTGGTCATCCTGCCATCTGGGGGAGGGGGGGGTAAAAGGTGAAAAAATTGGAACAAGAGGTTTGGCAATTGTTAATGCTGTAAAGTTACCCATACATATAACCTGTAAATAAAAGGCTATTAAATAAAATAAAATAAAAAAATAAAACAAAATAAAAAAAATACACATTAATAAATGATTATAGCAATCTTTAATAAATCCAAAGATCCAAGCTTGTGGGATAAAAATTCACCATTTGACAAAAATGTGAGGAAACTAAATAACTATATAGCAAAAACTAAGCATAGATCAACATCTTACACCATACACCAAAATAAGGCCTATGTGGGTTTATGGTTTAGATATAAAATATGAAACCATAAGAAAATTAAGGGAGCAAGACATAATTTACCTGTCAGATCTATTGAGAAAGGAAGACTTTATGACCAAATAAGAGATAGCCTTACAAGCTATAAAAGAGTGCTTTATATTATATCAAATTAAAAACTTTTCCCACAAACAAAACCAATGCAATCAGCATTAAAAAGGAAAATAGAAAGCTATGGGGAAAATTTCATTTCATTACAAACTATTCCCAGTTGATAAATGGTCAAATGATAGGAATAGGCAGTTTTCAGATGAAGAAATTAAAACTATTTATAGTCATATAAACATGCTCTTAATCACTATTGATTACAGAAATATGAATTAAGAACACTTTGAAGAACCTTCTTACACCTATCAGATTGGCTAATGTGACAGAAAAGAAAAATGATAAATGTTGATGAGGATATGGGAAAATTGGAAGACTAATGTATATTGGTGGAGTTGTGAACTGATTCAACCATTCTGGAAAGCAATTTGACAATATGCCAAAATGGGCTATAAAACTATTTATTCTTTGATCCAACAATATCACTATAAAGTCTATATTCTCTGACATGTATATAGAAATGTCATATTATTTATGTTTATATTTTTAAAAGATCAATTTCCCAATTGGTAAATGGTCAAATGAAATGAAAATGTAGTTTTCAGAAGAAGAAATCAATGTTTCTATGATAATATAGAAAATGCTTTTAGTCACTATTGATTGGAAAAATGCAAATTAAAGCAAGTCTGAGGTAATACTTTAAATGTGTTAGAATTGATATATTCTAGAGGGGATGAGAAAAAATAGACACACAAATAAACTATTGGTGGTAGACTTGTACCTGCTGTCATTCCCTTTGACCCACAATACCACTATTAAGTCTGTATTCAAATAGATTAAAGAAAAAGAAAAAAAAATTATCTCTATGTGAAGTGTATATATATATATATATATATATATATATATATATATGTATGTTAGCTAGATAGAGAGATAGATAGAGATATAGCTATGTTTTTTGTGGTAGGAAAGAATAGTAAATTAAGGGGATATTCATCAATTGGAGAATGGTAAAACAAGTCTCAGTATATGAGTACTGTTCTGCTATAAGAAATAACAAAAGGCATGCTTCCAGAATAAAATAAGTCAAGATCTATATGGACTGATAAAGTGAAATAAAAAAATGTAAAATCATTGTGTATACAGTAACAATAATTTTGTAATGATGATCAACTATGAAAGACATGTTTACTTTGTTCAATACAACAATCTGAGATGGAACTCACTCATGATGGAAAAAAAAAAAAATTACACATTTCCAGAGAGAAAATGATGAACTCTGAATGCAAATATTTTCTGTTTCTTACTTTTCTTTTTGTTTGCATATTGTCATATGTGGCTACTATAGGAATGTTTTGCATGATTTAAAATATTAGTTAAATTGATATTACTTTGCTTACATTCTCAATGGGTAAAAGATAAATGGGATGCCTTGGGGAAGAATTTGGAATTCAAAATTTCAAAAGAAATGAATGCAAAAATAATTAAATTTCAAAACAGAAAAAGTGATTTACAGAAGTTTAGTAGTAATATTTATTTCATTTTCGAACAATTTATGTAACATTGAATTGATTGTTCTTTTTAAAAATAGTTGATAAAGTTCATTTCTAAAGCCATCTAGAGCTGCAGTTTATTTTCTTTTAGGATTTCATAGATGGTTTGTTCAATTATTATTTTTCTTTTCTTTTCTTCCTTCTATTAAATACAGTGCAATTGCTAATCTCTAAACCATTCATTCCTTTTTTTAACCAAGTATTATTTTTCTAGAGATCAAATTGCTAGAATTTCATCTTTTTGCCATGCTATTCTGAACTTTTTGTTTTCTTAACCTAAATGTTTACTGTTTCTTCATGAGGTTTTGTATTCGACTGCCATTTGTTGAACAAACTTGTGAATGTCACTTAATTTGTCTCTGCCCAGGTTTTCTCATATCTCAAATGTAAGGGTTGAACCAAATGACCTCTGAAGACTCTTTTGACAAAATCCATGAACTTATGAATCATTTTTTGTGTCTTAATCCATTTATCACTGAATGCTATTTTGTGCAATATTGCATGCTGGCATTGACATGGATTATAAATACTGAGATGAGTACTGAACTTAGACAAAGACCAAAAGAAAATAACAGCAAAAAAGAAAATTCAATATGAAACTATGAATTTTCATTTCATGCCATTTACATCTTTTTGAAAAAAAATATAATAAAGACTACACTTCATTTTCTTTTTGAATACTTTTAGAGAGACTGGTACTTCCTAATTTTAATACACCTTGCTTTATGAATCATGTTGGGAGAGAAAAAATCAGAGCAAAAGGGAAAAAACCTGGGAGAGAAAAACAGAAAAAAGAAGTGAACACAGCATGTATTGATTTACATTCAGTCTTAGTGCTTTTTCTGGATGCAGATGGTGTTCTTTTGTCCAAAGTCTATTAGGATTGCTTTGGATCACTAAACCATTGAAAGAACCAAGTCTTTCTTAATTGATCATCGCACATTCTTGCTGTTATTGTGTATTATTCCTAGTTCTGCTTCTTTCACTCAGCATTAGTTCATGTAAATCTTTCCAGGTCTTCCTATAAGCATGTTCACAATTTTTAATAGAATAATAATATTGCATTATCTTCATATACCCATCTTCTGCAGCCATTCCACAAATGATGGACATCTGCTCATTTTCCAGTTCTTTGCTACCACAAAAAGAGCTGCTACAAACACTTTTGCATATTTGGGTCCTTTCCCCTTCCTTATGATTTCTTTGGGATACAGACCCAGTAATGGCACTGCTAGGTCAAAGGGTATGCACAAGTAATAACTCTTTGGGCATAATTCCAAATTGCTTTCCAGAATGGTTGGATCATTTCACAATTCCACCAACAATGCATTAGTGTCCCAGTTTTCCTGCATCCCCTCTGGCATTTATCATTATCTTTTTCTGTCATCTTATCCAATCTGAGAGGTGTTAGATGGAACCTCAGAGTTGTTTTAATTTGCATTTCTCTAATCAATAGTGACTTAGAACATTTTGTATATAACTATAGATGGCTTTAATTTCATCATCTTAAAATTATCAGTTCATATCCTTTGATCTTTTATCAATTGGGAAATAACTCGTATTCTTATAAATTTGACATTGTTCTTTATATATTTTAGAAATGAGACCTTTATCAGAAACACTGGTTGTAAAATATTTTTTGTCCTAGCTTTGTTCCTACACACCATTTTCAAGCTATATGCTTTTCTGTGCTTCTGAGTTTTCTTGTGTTCTCTGCTGTGCACTTTTTAATTCTTTTCTCTCTCTCTCTCCCTCCTCATTCTATCCTAGAGAAGGCTACCATTAGACACAAAAATGTATGTGTGTGTATAGATATGCATATACATGTATATATGCAAAACCATACTATATATACTTCTATTTATTAGTTCTCTCTCTGGTTATATAGAGCATCTTCTTCCATATGTTCTTCATAGTTGATTTAAGTATTACAATACTCAAAATGCCTTAGTTGTTCAAAATCATTCTTTGAACAATATTGCTATTACTATTTATAACGTTCTTTTAATTCTCATTTCCCTTTTATAGGATATTTTGGGGTCCCTGTTTTTAATGTGAGCATTTGTCATCTATAGTTTTGAAAGTGATATGTGTGTGTGAAGAGAGAAAGAAAAATAAGTGATAAAAGGAAGAAGGAAGGGAGAGATGGAGGGAGAGGGAGGGAGTAAAAAAAAGACACAGAGAGAGGAAGAGAAAGAGAGAGAGAAACAGAGAAAGACACACAGAGAGAAAAACAGAGAAAGACAGAGAGAGAGAGAGAGAGAGAGAGAGAGAGAGAGAGAGAGAGAGAGAGAGAGAGAGAGAGAAAGAGAGAGAGAAGGAGGGAGGGAGGGAGGGAGAAGAAAGAGAGGAAGGAAGGGATGAGAAGGAAAGAGTGAGAAAGGAAAAGATGAAGGGAAGAAGAAAAATAGGAAAGGAAGCAAGAAGGAAGGAAGCTTTTATTAAATGTTGAAGCTTTTATTAAATGTTTTTTCCACATCAGGAACTGTGTTAAATGTTTTATAAATATTATTATATTTGATGCTCATAACAACAAACCGGGGGATTATTGTTATTATCTCCATTTTCATTTGAGGAAACTGAGATAGATAGACATCAAGTTGCTTTTGAGTATATGTTCTTTCTACTGAAATTTTATTTTGGAATATCAGTAATCTTCAGAATTTTCAGCACAATGTTATCCTTGATACTTTATTGTCAGTATATCTTGCCTAGAGAAAACCAAAACTATATATCATCTTTACACATTGGTTCAATTTGAACTCGGGATTTAAGATCCAGAGAATAGTAGGTATCAGAAAAGGAAGATTCTGAAACTCCCACTTTTCTTTAAGAATCAAAAGTTTATGATATAGTGAAAATGATTCAAGGCATAGTAAAAGTTAACTACAATACATAGGGGTTTCTTTGGGAGGAAAAGGGTCTTGCTTTGGTCATTCAGCAGGTATTTATTACATTCTTAGTATATGTAGACACTATACTAAAAATTGGGAAAGTAAAGAAACTTGAAAACATGGTCTGTGTTCTCATGGAGTTTTATAAAGAAGGAAACAATATTCAAATAGCTATGTAATATACAATAACACTAATTGCAACAAATTATATTTTTTAATAAATATTTAAAATTTAAATACAAAATAGAAATAAGTAAAAAAAGAAAAAAATTGCCATGTTCACAACAAAAATAAAAGAGGAATTCAAAATATGAGGCAATAAATTTCCATTTCAAGAAAGCCAATATAATAAATATTGTACTATTTATTCAGATCTTTCCATCTTTTCTTTCCTTCCTAGTAGATTTTCTTTTGTTCTGTACTGTGCATTTTTACTTTATTTTTCCACTTTCCTCCCCCTTCTCTTTCCCACAAAAGGCTACAATTAACTATGGATATATTTATATGTACACTTACAAACATATATACATGTATACACATACATGGATATACACATACATAAATAATTATAGTCATATGCATATACATGCACGTATATCTATGCTTACTTGTCCAATATTTTTCTGAGGGTGGATGTCATCCTTTATAAGTTCAAGTCTTTCTATATTTTTCTTATCATTCCTACCATAGCAACATTCCAACTTATATTATCTAGTTATTTTATAGTCTAAAACAATGTTGATAAGAAAGCTGACATATAGAGTAGTTTCCTTTTTTTTTTCTTTTTAAAATTAAATCTATTTTAGCTTTAATTCTTCCTGTTACCAATGATTACTACCCTGGTTTGTTTGTTTTCTGATAAATTCCACTCCTGCTCATTACTATTATGTTTTGGTCCAAGTCACATAAGCCAAATTATAATAAGGATTTATAAATAGATCTGTTCTTCAGTGAAACTGTGTTTCTACTTCTGTGGAGAGGACAGAACATAAGCAAGCCTGAATGATTACTCCTTTATTCCGCCATTTATAAGATGAATATTTGGCTAAAATTGTATCTATCACACATCATGTATTTGAAGTCTAAGTTTACAATGTTCTTTAATTTTTTTTTTCCCAAGATAATCAGGGTTAAGTGACTTGCTCAGGCTCACATGGCTGGTAAATGTCAAATGTCTGAGATTCTACTGACTCTAGGGCCATTCCCTATTTCCTGTGCCATCTAACTATCCCCCACAAGAATTTTTTGTTTTATGTTTAGAATAAAAGCTTCTTCTTTTTTTTTTTTTTTCTGACACAGTTGGGGTTAAATGACTTGCTCATGGTCACACAGCTAGGAAGTGTTTAAGTATCTAAAGCCAGATTTGAACTCAGGTACTCCTGACTTCAGGGCTGGTGCTCTATCCATTGTGCCACCTACCTGCCCCAGACCTTCCCCTTTTTAAGCTAAAGTCTTTAACAGGTTTTAGTTTGTTTGAGGCCACACCAATTCAGTGACATTTTGTACTTATTTCTCTTAGATCTTATATGTCAAATTTTGTATTAAGTTCAGGTTTTTTTGCAACAAAATAAAAAAGTCTGGCAAATCATTGAATGTCTTTTTTTCCCATTCAGAATGCTGCTTATCTTTCTGGGTATGATGTTTTGGGGGCACATTTCTGGTTCTTTTTTCATTATTTAATATTTTATTATTCACCAGTTACATATAATATTTTCATTTCTCTCTCTTCCCTTTCCCTTCCCTTTCCCTTTCCTTTCCCTTCCCTTCCCCTTCCCTTTCCCTTTCCTTCCCCTTCCCTTCCCCTTCCCTTCTTCTTGTTCACCAAGACATGACAGCTTAATGACTTTGGTACAGTTTGGCAAAAATTTTGGAGTTTCTCTTTGTGTCATGTGAATTACATTTCTCTTTGTGCCATGTGAATTACATTATCAATCTGGTATTTTAATTCAGTTTACAAAGATTTATGATATTATTTCTGGAACTGGCAATATAGATACTTTATCATCATTTTCTAGAAACCTATTTCAAAATTGTATGAATATTTATATTATTGTATCACCTTAATTTCTTCATATAGCTCCTGTCTGAATCTTTTAAGAGCAGTTTCCAATATAATAAACCTTTTTTAAAAGAAGAAGAAAAAAACATTGCAGGAAAAATTTCAGATTTGTTTTATATGTAGTTTTCTAAAGTTTTAGGTCTCCATATTTATATAAAGCTACATTGTCAATATCATCTTTGGGGCTGAGTTAGAATATTATAACAGCACAGTGCTCAGTTTTGATTTTTTGCTGTTATTGTTCTTTTAAATTACATTTTTATAATCATTGTGAGTATTGATATTGTGGTTCCACATATATGTGTGCGTGTGTATAATAGTTCATATAAGTTACTCCATGCTAATCTGTATTCATCATATTCATAATTTCTTAAACCACAGTAATATTTGGTACATCAGTATTTCTAGCAAGTTTCTAATTAATGGACATTGACTTTTGTTTCCAGTTCTTATCTGCTGTATTAAAAAATGCTGCTATAAATATGTTTATGCAATGGGACCTTTCTATTTTTAACTGCTTCAGGATTTATGTACATCTGTGTGAATTCTAAGTCAGAGATAGTGAAAATTTGAGTAAATTTTTTGCAACTTGAGAGTAGAGGATTTTGTTTTTGTTTTTGTAACCCATTCAGAATAGTGGCTGGCACATAGAAAGAACTCAATAATTGCTTGCTGGTTGACTGATAATTACAAACTGTTTTCCATCATGGTTGGACCACTTCATAAATCCACCAGCAATGTGCTGGTCAATCTATTCTTCTACAACCCATTGAATATTGACTATTCAGATCTTTTGTTAACTTTTCTAATTTGCTGAATTTGAGCATAAAACTTCCAATAGTTCTGAGGTATACTTTTTATTGTTAATGATATGGTAATTTTCATAAGGTTGTTAGTAGTTTGTAAATCTTTTCATAACTGTTTACTCATATTGTCATATTCATATCATCATCAATTTGGCAAGAGTTTTTGGTCTCACATATTTTCAGATAATACCTAAATAGCTTGGATATTAAACACTTATCTGGAAAGATTTGTTTTTCTCCCAATAAAATGCTTACATATTATTATCTCAGTGACATTAATTTCATATTTGTAAAAGTGTTTTGATCCTTGTAATCAAAACTATTCTTTTTGTCATGTTATCGTCTCTCTTCCTTGTTTGGTTAATAATTTATTCTTTATAACTATGATAAGTATTTTGATTTAGTTCTTTTAAATTATGTTTTATGGTAGGACATTTAATATTTATTTTTCAATATGTTCAAAATGATTGTACATATATAACCTATATCAGATTGCTTGCTGTCTTGGGAAGTAAGAGGGGAGAGACAAAAAATTTGGAACTCAAAATTTTGCAAAAATAAATGTTTAAAATTATTTTTATTTGCAATTGGAAAAATAAAATATTGAAATTTCAAAAAGTTATGCCCCAAATCCATTGTATACTGAGTATATTATAGTATGTGGTATAAAATATTAGTGTAAACATACTTTACATTCTTGGTTTTATGAAAAATGAATTACTGAGAATCACTATTTCTGAGTTTTTTATGTTGTATGTTCTATTGATCTACTATTTATTTTTTAAATTTGTAGATAAATAAATAGAAAGAAAAGATAGAGAAACCAGATATTATTAGCATATATATCTTATGGAACTATGCTGATAGTTTTTTTTTTTTTTTGTCACTGTTTGAGAAAAAAGTGTAACAGGCATTATTTTTCTTGTAAATCTATATTGATGCGCCTGTTCCTTTTTTTTTTTTTTTTTTTTTTTTTTGTCTTGGTAGTTTATAGGCACTTTAATTTGTTTTTTTTCTTTTGAAATGGAATTAATTCAGATTTCTGTTTGGTATTATATCAATTTGATTTTGTGTTAATTAATAGTTGTGTAGATAACATCTTATTTCTTTTACATTTTTAGTTTTTCTGACAACTTTGTAGAATCAATTTATTTGTTTATTTATTATTCTTACCATGGAAAGGTTGGAAGTAATTTGAGGGCAGAAATCATTTCATTTCAGTCTTAGTATTCTCCTTGCTTAAAATATAGTAGGTAACTAAAAAGGCAACTATTTGTCATAGTGAAGAGTGTACTAGACTAAAGTCAGAAAGACATATCATAATCCTCTCAAACATTTACTAGCTATGTAATGCTAGAAAAAAAATCACTTGATCTCTCTATCTGTTTCTTCATATGCAAAATATTATATTCTCTATATTTATATCTGTCCATATCTATATCTACAACTATGTGTGCCTTTGTTTAAGTCTTTTTCTGAGTTCGTGTCAACACCTAGGTCTGTTTATATATCCATTATTTTATAACTCAATTTCTAGATATAACAACATACCTCTATGTAGATATCTAGACTATGTAGATATGTAGATATACCTCTATGTAGATATCTAGACTTGGATCGGAAGAGCAAATCGTTATCTAATTTAGCATTATTCAGTATTATTGTGCTGGAAAAAAAATCAATTGATAGAGACAATAGTTATTTAATTTAGCATGATTCAGTATGATTGATTTGATCCTACAAGGAGATGTTATGGACCAGAACTTGAAACAAGGTACTAAGTGGAATTGAGGAGACAATGTTTAAATCTAGTTTAGAATTGATTTAATCCTACAACAAATAATGGTTTCCCAGTGATATAATGATTGGTGTGTACTCAGTACAACATATAAGCAAGAAGCTCTCAGGGCCAAAGGGCCCAAGGAAGGAGACAAAACTTTGAAGGAGACAATCAAGGATTTGGACTTTAATATCTATCTGCATTTGCAGTGATTACACTGAACTGAAAGGAAGGCTGCTCCCAGAAGTCCCCCAAGAAACCTGCTCCCAGAGAACATTATATTTTAGAGAAGAATATTACACATCTCTATATATTTATCTATCTACCCATCTTATTTACATATTAGAAAGAAAAGCAAATAGATAATGATCTGGACACAGAATTAAATAGGAATTAGGAAGTAGATTGAATAGCTTTTTAAAAATTCAGGATTTCTAAAAAAATAATTCCACACCTTTCCCTCTAAAAAAGGGCTCATCTTTTTATTTTTAATATCAATATTCTTCCAATGAGATTCTATGATTGCAAGTAATGGAATACAATCATTTCCAAAGAATTGCTAATGAGAATCATCCAAAGGGCAGTAGAAAGAAATTTTGCATGAATAAACAGGCTAAAAACATTATAAATAAAGTTTTGTGTGAGATGTAATGTAAAAGATGTCATCAATAAAGTATACAGCCAAATAAGAAGTTGGAACAGCCACATAATGAGAATGCAAGATAACAGACAATTTAGTTTTGTAACTGGTAAACTCATCATGTTATATGAATGTGAGAACCTTGGGTAGACTTCCTGTAATGAACTTTTGAGAGAAAATAAGACAGTCACATAATATAGAATGGAATAGATGAGTTATATGAACATCAAAAAACATTTGTTTAGATGATCAATTCTGATGGATGTGGTTCTTTTTAACAATGAGATGATTCAGGTCAGTTACAATGATCTTGTGATGAAGAGAGCCATCTATATACTTAGAGAAGGGACTGTGGGAATTGAGGGTGGATCACAATATAGCATTTAAACTCTTTTTGTTGTTGTTCGCTTGCTTTTTATGTTATTTCTCTTTTTTTTTCCTTTCTGATCTTATTTTTCTTATGCAGCAAGATAATTGTATAAATATATATTGAATTTAACATATATTTTTTTTTACCATGTTCTACATATATTGAATTACTTGTCATCTAGGGGAAAGGGTGGAAAAAGGGGAGGGAAAATTTAGAATACAAAGTTTTACAAGGGTCAATGTTGAAAAGTTATATGTGTATATATTTTGAAAATAATAAAAATAAACATTAGTTTATCACCAATACCTTTTAGTATGTCTTTCGATGGTTTCATAACAGGATTTATCCCAATCACTAATTGCTCCTTAGGTGGTTGATCAGGTGAATCTTAAGATAAGCATAATTACTGTTTTGAGTTTTCGTTTGCTTTTCCCCCCACCAAGTTGGAGCATCTGGCCATTTGTTTCCAAGAAAATGTTAAGGAAATTAGCATCTGTTCTAGTTTTTATCTGAGTAGTGTATTCTTGGTGGAGGAAAATATATTTTTGTGTGTTTTAATTAAATGCACAGAAATGCTTGGAATGAATTTAGTTCACTATGATGAAAACATAAGTGTAATAGAATTTTAAAAATGGTGTTTTGTTTCAAAAGCAGACTACTGAGTTACGTTTCTTTAGATGTTCTCTCCTTCAGCAAAGTTTAACTTCATTTTTTCTGAACTCTGGAATCCTTTCTCACCCCTCTAAACTCCTTTGCCCATGTCATCTCTGTGCCAGAAATATCCTCTCTCTGACAATGCACATTTCTTAACACTTTTTTCCCATTCAAATATTTCAAGGCCATCTCCAAAAATTCTTCATTTATAAATAGGGATAAAATCTTTTCTTATGAAATTCATGGTTTTAAAAGTATTTTGCTTACTGTTCATATATCTATTATGTAAATTCCTTGAAGATACATATTAGTTTTTCCATACTTAGAAAGGACTTCCTCTAACATTATCCCAAGTTTCTTTCAAAATGAAACTGAGTTGCTACCTCCAAGACAAGTTCATTTCTGATTCTCCCCAACCAAGTTGTTAAAATCTTCTTTTTTCTTGAAATAGTTTTTATTAATGTAGCAGCCTCTCTGGCTGCATGTTTCTAAAACCCCATTCATTCTGAAAAGCTACCTCCAAAGAGTAAACTACTAATCTTCATCTCAGGATATGAGTAAAACTGAGGGGTTGTAGCTTCTAATATTATCACAAATAAGCCCTCATTGGTGTTTTTCCAATGATCATTTAACTATATAACAGCTTCCCAATATCAATTAACCAATTGACTCTTATTAGTCTTTACAAAGAGATATTAAAAATATATAGCAATGTACTTTTCCAAACCCCAAGGTGTACTTTTCCCTATTCATTTTCAGGGAAGAGTAAACTGAATATTTAGTAAAATGTTTGCTATAAAACACTCTCACCTACCTCCAGAATGAAAAGAGGATACTTCCTGGCTATGGCAGCCCTTTTCTCCTTCTCATAGGCTCTTTTCTGGATGTGGCAAAGACAAGCTTATCTGGCTTCTTTATTGCTATGTTGGGTCAAGGAGATCACTCTGCGAGGATGCTACTCCCATCAGATTGCAAAATTTGGCTATTGCTACCACAGACTCAAAGGTATTCTGGATTTTAGTGAAATGTTGAAAGGTTTTTTTGGATCTTCCAACTCACTTTTTGTCTAGACACTCCTGTTTCAAATATAAACATTCAGTTAAGATTAGTAGAGAAGGAATATATGAGGTATTCAGATATACATAGTGACTAGGTGATAGCTTCAAGCTATTTCATGGCCACTTTATTATTATTATTATTTTGGTGATAAATGACTTGCTAAATGACTTGCCCAGAGTCACATAGGTAGTGTTCTCTGAAACCTGATTGCAACACAGATCCTCCTGTGTTGCAGGTGTTCTATCCCCTGTACTATCTAGAAGCCCTACTCATGCACAATTTCTAACAGTTCTTCCTCTTCAAATCCTATCAAGGAAGGGAGGATTTATCTATTAAAACTTTTTTTTTAATGAACATTCATTTCTACATGAATGGCCAATGGAAAAGCTATGGTCATAGGTTATTATTACTTAATACAAATCAACACCTATTTAAGCTAATTTACAATCTGAAAAATCAAATAAAATCAATTGAACAATCATTCAATAAATTATATAGTATAGAGATAGATGGCAGATAATTTCATTAAAAATATTTTCTTGGTCTAATATGCCAAAACTATACTTTTTTTTTTGGTTGTTCATAGACTTTTTTTTTTTTTTTGCTGAGACAATTGGGATTAAGTGACTTGTCTAGGGTCACACAGCTAGGAAGTGTTAAGTGTCTTAGGTCAAATTTGAACTCAGGTCCTCCCTACTTGAGGGCTGGTGCTCTATCCACTGTGCCACCTAGCTGCCCCAAATAAAATTTTTTTTAACAAACTCTGAAATTCTGGTTATAAAACAGAACATTTTAGCTGTACTTATGAGAAATGTCATCAAATTCTTTTGAAATAATACTTGAATACACGTCTTAGAATGAATACATTTACACTTATTCATTGTAGTCCATTATCTTGAAAATTATCTTTCATTCTGCAAGTGCATTGAATAAAATGTATTTCTGAAAAGTAGTATGTAAACTGAATATAACCTCACTTAGATTTTAAATATAACAATTAAGTTATTTAAAGGAATGCCAAAATTAATATTTTGTGATACAAAATATCATTTAAAAATAATATATGTAATCAAATCCCTCATTTATGCATTTTGTAAGTTATGAGTTTTGGGTTTTGTTTTTGTTCATTTTTTTCAGGTTTAAGGCAAAGTACATCTGTGTAGATAAAAAGGGTTAGAAGCTTGAGTATTTGGTGGGTTTAGGTATTGGATTATCTAACTTGATTCTTTTCATGTTTAATTTCACCAATTAATTGCTAACATGTTTGTTTAAGTTCATAGGATAACCCAGAGCAAGGGGATTCTTTGTAGAAGTTTCTTGAAGATGCTCTAACAAGGAAAACTCATTTGATAATATGTATTATACTGGCATAAACAATGTTCAACTCAGAAGCTTGAGATATCATCATGACTTTTTCAAGTCAATATTGACCTTGGATAACTCTTATATTTTTTTTTCAGAAAGCTTTTTCAAAATTGTCATGCATTTAAAGTTTAAGAATTCTTTGCTGAATTTAATAAAAGTCTACACATTTTATTCTCATTCAGATATTCACAGATTTCATTTGAGTAAGAGTTGAACTTCCCTTTCTGACTGTAGTAAAGCATCATTCAACTATTTTTTTAAAATCTGTTATGGCATCATACATATTTATTTAAATCAATCAATTACCTTTCATGCTACTTTCTTACATGTGCATTTTCTTGATTTATATTTGATTTATACATAAATACCAAAAAGTACTCATAGCACTGCCTCTTTGAACTTCACCCTTCTTGAATCCCATCTAACCTCTACCTCTATATCCAATTCTTGCCAAGATCTGTCAATTATGATTTGTCTAAGGGTAAAAAGATATAATAAGCAATAGAGATGGAATTTGAACCCAGGACCTTTGACTCCAAAGTCAGTAATTCTTCCCACTGCATCACATTGTCAGTATTTGTTTGGGAGATACTTTGTTGGAGGAAGGGTTTTGTGCCATTTTGCTTCACTAAATCAAATACTTTTAATAATGGACAAACAATATAAACAATGAGATCTTGTATTTTCTACACCTTTCAATCAATTATGGGATAATAAAGATGTGGTCTACTATGGAATATTAATTGGATCCTGTGGTGTTCTCTTCTTTTTTATAATATATGATGGTTCTCTGGTTGCAGATTTCTTAGGGAGGTTTTCTGGAGGCAGCCTTAGTTTCGGTTCAGAGTAATAATCACTCCAAATGCAGCCAGGTGTTAAAGTAGTTCTTTATTGTTTCTTCCAAAATAGCCCAGTTAGCTTTCTTTGGTTCTGAGAGCTCTTGTTGCTAGCTTCAACCTCTCTCTGAATCTTGGTTCTGCCCAACTGCAGATTAGCTTCTCAATCTCCCAAACTGAATTCTCACACTGTCAATCTTCCAAAATGACTTCTGGCTCTAATTCAACTCCAACTCGTGGCTTCTTCTGAACTGACTCTCCTCCACTCTCATTCTTTTCAACTGAACTCTGCTGACTGAGCTCAGCTGTTTTTATGCTCTCTCAAAGGTTGACTCCTCCTCTGAGTGTGGGATTATGGGAGGTATGAATTCACAAAGTTACAAAGTTAACTTTGTGAATCTTCCATACTTGTGAACTCCAGTGTGTGATCTCTAATATGTAAACTCTTAATGGTGCAAACCCAAGCACACAAGCATTGCTTCCATCAATTCCACTTAGTACCTTGTTTCAAGTTCAGGCCCATAACATCTCCTTGTAGGATCAGATTAATCATACTGAACCATGCTAAATTATATAATTATTGTCTGTATCAATTCTAATGACAACACTTTGTAAGGCTTCCAATAGGATCCCTTCTAATCTTTCTTCAAGGATGTTCTTGTATGAACATATAAAGTCTATGTAGACGAGAAAGTGAAATGTAGTTTGCTAATTAATGATATTCTTTGTCACCTCTTCAAGGGGGTAATAAAAAGTCCAATATTTTCCTAAAAAGAAGCTTTTGATACCATCAAATATTCTCTCTCTCTCTTTTCTCCCTATGAGGTTAAACTGTTTAAAAATGTGTGGTAGAAACAATATATACTATGATCCATGTTGAAAGAGCTGGTATGGAATTTTCTGAAGTCCTACCCTATGCAGACTAACTTAGGTTCTTCTGTTTCTTTGTTTTCCAAGATATTGAAATTGTCTTTGTGATTCCATTGGTTTAAAAGTTCACAGCTTGAATCACTGATCTAGCTTCCTGGTGGTCAAAATATAGAAGTCAAAACACGAATAGTCAGTCAGTTATAAGCGTCCCAGATCTTCTTGACACTTTCACTTAGAATATTGGTACTTTCTTCCCCTGTGAACAGCAAGCTTCCAGTCTTAGTTACACCTGGAGCATCCCTATTTACCTGAGCCCATGATTATTTTCCTGCAAGCAGTTCCCTCATGATTGCTGCAGGCTTGTGTGTGTGTGTGTGTGTGTGTGTGTGTGTGTTTGTGTGTAGTACTGAGCCTGTTGAAAGTTCTTATGATTATTTTTCTTTGGATTTCTTGATCATTATTTATCATGGTGCCCTTTTCAAACTGTAGCTGGAATTTATGTGGGAGATCTGGATTCCTAAAAACTGTACACTGGGTCATTTCTACTAGAAATCCCTCTGGTTTTGAATTTAACACAGGCAATTTGGCTCCCACTGATTTTTTCCCAGGCTGATTATAAATCTCTCTCCGTTTTACATTCTCTATTTCATTGAAAATGGCCTCTTTCTGTTATGCATACTCATATTTCATCTCCTACCTCAGTGCCTTTGCATAAGCTATTACCCATTTTTATAATGTTTTGTTCTTCACCTCTGCCTAGTTTGTTCAAGGCTTTTCTCAAGTGTTCCCTCCCTTGAGAAAAATTTTTGTGATGTCTGTTATTTTGTTTATAAGTTGTAATTGGGTTGTACCTTTGACTCTTTTGGTTAAAATCATCCTTTGCATCTTCTAGTACCATAATTTTTCCTTTTCTTATTAATGAATATTTTTTAATATCCATTAAGTAGAATGTTTATTTCCTAAAATCAAATGAAATCTAACTTTTACATTTGTGTCCTATTATCTAGTACAGTGCCTAGTACTTCATAGGCACTTAATAGATTCTTATTGATTAATTTATTGATTCTCCTTTGAGGACACTCCTAACAAATTTCTTTAATTGTCAACTTAACACTAGATTATGGGAACTTCTATATCTAAAGATCCTAGGAGACTTTAAGTACACTGGTTTGCACACTCATTCCCTTCCTTTTTTCCTTCCTTTTCATAACTTAGTGTTTATGTCACTTCATCACCTGTCATCCAAAAAAAAAGATTTTTCTACTTCCTTATCTTATCCCCATTAGAATCAAATTGACTTTTATTTTCTTCTCAGTAAGCCCCAATACATACCCTTAATGAACTTAAATAATTCTGCTGTTGCTTTCACCATTGCTGATTTGTATGAGTGGGAATTTCATGGAGACATATAATGGAATAAAATGAGGATGAACCCTAAACATTAGGTTTGGATTACAAAATCTCCAAAGAATCTGGACTAGTCATCAATTCTCTCTCATTCTCAATTGAATCTCTTTTAGCAAGTTCTTTTATATAAGGAATTATAAAGATTATTTGAAGTTCTATTTTGGCTCCCAAATGCCAGCACTGAATGTTTTGATTATTATATTTCAGTTTGCAAGATTCAAAAGATTCATCTAAATTGAGACCTTTCATGCTCCTATTGAATTTATCCCTTGGTTGAGAGGAAGACAGACTGTCATTGCTCCAAGTTGCAAGGGGATGAAACTGATAAAATTGTATCACCTGTTTAACAGCATCTAGTTGTTACGTCATCTTTCTATTCAATAGCTTTTCAATATAATAGAACATTGAAAATTAAAACATTAGAGATAAAGTCTGGAGCTGTGATTCAGCGGGAGAGAGAAAAGGTGAGAAAACTCCCTCTTTCAAGGAAGGCTGGTAGCTCTTTGCAGAGTTGACAAGTACTAAGAGGTAAATTTGCCCAAGTTCATACCCCCGGAATGGATCAGAGATAAGAAGAAAATAAATGTCAGATTAACCAGTGATAGTAAAGATCTGAAAGTCATTTTAAGTACAATCCACCTTAACAACATTAAAAAAAACAACAACAAAAAACTTCCTTTCTGTGATTTTCTAAGCAAAGCTTAAGAAGAAAGGGTTTTAAAAAAGCTCACTTGTTGAATGATATTATTTTAAAATCATATCCAAGTTTTGGCAAGTAATCTGTCATGTATAATTTACTTACACTTCCCCCTCCCCCCCTTACTGATTTGCATGCTCTCTCTAGTGTCCCAAGCAACAGATGTCTCATTAGCACCTGAGCTATGCCAGCTTCTGAGGAAGGCTGTGAACTGATTAAACACATGTTCCATTTTTATCTATTTATGAGTCATTACTTAAAGGTTTTATCACCAGATTGCCAAACTTAATTATGTGGAGCCATAATTAAATATGAGCATTCTTAGACTTGCTTAAAAAAAAAAAAACTGCTTAAACTTCAATGACATGTTTTGCTGTTTGCTAATTTAAAACTATGTTTAAAACATAGTTGTAAGAGTTCTTTTTTAGGAAGAGGGGGGTCATTTCAAAAAGCTTTTTTTTTTCATTTAAAGTCTTAAAACACTATGCATGGCTTACAGAAGATATGTACATTTATATTAAAATTCTAAAGAAATAGCCATTTAAAAAAGCTTTATGATAAGTTATAGAGTAGGTAAACACAGCTAAAGAATGATGAGTATTATACCTTTAGAATTTAAGATACAAAACTAAACAAGCAGAGTTTAATTTGAAAAGAAACAAGAGTCTAAGATAAGGTCTTAGACAATTTAACCAAAAGATCAGCAAAGTAAAAGTTCGTTCAGATAATTACTTGATATCTCTATTGTCCCAGTACTTTGAAGAGCTGTCTTTTCTGAGAATATTACAGAACCAGAAGCAATCCCTGTCTTTAAGGAGGCTATGTATTAAATGGAAATTTTTGCCCCTGAGTATTTACATCATTTGTTTAGGCTAAAATCATTCCACTAAATAATTGCACATTGATGTGATTTATTTGGTCCTTGAATAACTAAGTTAATGCATATGTGAACTCATAAATTTATTTACATGTATATATATTTACAAATGGCAAAATCCATCCTATTTGTCTTTCTACTTATACAATAAGTGCATAAATATACTATAAATATAGAATGAGAATGACTTTGGGCATATTTTCACGAAGAAGTTATCTTAGTGGTTGTTGTCATAAATGAGAACTTCTCCTTAGCATGGAACAAGGAATAAGAAACAAGCAAAAAAAAAAAAAAAAAACAAATCTGGAAAGAAATGAAAAGAAAAAAAGGAGAGAATGATAGTTATTATATCTTTAGTGAAAAATTGGTGGCCAACTTTGATAAACAAAAAAGATGCAAAAAGGAAGTGAATTCTATTGAAAAGGAATGATAAAGCAAATGGGAAGGTGGAGGAATAGGTCAGAAAATTTCAAGCTCTCCAGATTTTCCCCATAAAGAGAACAAATTTTGGCCTTAAGGCAATCATAGACTGGTGAAAAACAAGTAAGACTTGGGATAGAACAGGGGTCCTCCTGGGACAAACTGAGAAAACCTGAAGAAAGATCCCAAATGGGGCTTTAACCAGTGTAAAGTATAACTTCCTTCAGGCTAGCTCCACAGAAATAGCAAGTGGGGAGCCCTGAGGCTAGTTGGGAGGAGGAAACCTCAGCCCTAACCACAAGAACTTTCACTTCCTGGATATTTTGAGGAGCATGGGTATGAGTCCAAGAATACTGAGAGAACCTCAGTTGATTAGAAATTGGAGACCCAGAAGTGCTGCTGAGACACTGCCCTGAGCTAAAAGGAATCAGCACACCTGGTGGGTGCAGAAGCAGTGGAACAGGGCTGTTGCTGGCTGCCAGCACTTGCAAGAGAATTGAACTTTTGATTTGGTCATAAAGGAGAGCAGAAGTAAAGCTAGAAACTATCCTCCACTGCAGCCAAAGATTAGAGAGGCTTACACTAATAAATCTCATTGAAAAAAAAGGAATAATTAAAGAAGAAGGAACTCAACTATAGAAACCCATAGGAGTAAGGAAGACTGAGGTTCATCTTTAGAGGAGGATAATGAAGTAAAAAAAAAAAAAAAAAAGCCTCTTGTACTCCAAAGAGTAACATTAAATGACTATTTGCCCAAAAAGAATTTATAGAAGAACACAAAAAATACTTCAAAAATCAAATTAGAGAGACTGAGGGAAAACTAAAATAAATCCAAGAAAAACAAGAAGATAATGAAAAAAAGTTAAACGACTAGAAAAGAAAAGAATCTAAAAGAAAAAAAAAACTATTTCTTTGAAAACTAGAATTGGGCAAGGGGAAGCCAGTGAAGCTATAAGAGACCAAGAAAAAAAAAATAAAGAGAGAATAGAAGAGAATATAAACATTTTAAAAGAAAAATAGCAGATCAAGAAGAGGAAGATAAGAATACCTAAAACCTATAATTAAAAAAAGTTCCTTGAGATAATAATACAAGAAATACTCATTAAACTCTCCTGGATTGATAGAACAAGAGGGGAGTATAGAAATAGAAAAAAGATCCACTGATAACAGTCTCAAGAGATCTTTATGGAAAACACACAGGAATATTATTGCCAAATATTGAAACCTCTAGATCAAAGAAAAAACTTTGCAAGGAACAAGCAAACAAAAAAAAAATCAGATATGCTAGCATTACAACTAGAATTGTGCAGGATCTATAAGCAGCCAGAATAGAAGACTGCAGGTCCTAAAATAATATATATTGATGAAAGAACTACATAAAATATCATATTTAACAAATTTAACCATAGTACTGACCAAAAAAGGGACATTCAAAGAACTTGCTGATTTTCAGGACTTCTTAACCAAATCAGAACTTAATAGGAAATTTAACATATAAGAGATATCAAATATTAATTTCAAGGTACTTAACATGATTAAATTGTTTATATTTTTACACAGAAATTTTTACTATATTTATATTTAAGATTGACATCTGTAATTGAGTAAGTCAAAAGAAAACTTTGGACAGAGTCAAGTATCATCTGATTCTAAAAAACACAACTGTCTAGGAAACAGTCAAAAAGAGTAATTATACAAATGAGGTGCAGAGGAGGAAGAATTGTACAGAGTCATAAGAGGAGGGAGGAGGTAGTTGGGTAGTTCTGCAAATCTATCATTGGGAATATATAGATAGATAGATAGATATACATATCTCTATATACATCTATCTATCTATCTATTATAAAATACTACAACAAAGAACAGGAATAGAATTTATTAGGAAAAAAAAGTAGGGTTGTTAAATCATTGATCTTAGACAAAGTCAAACTTAAAGATTCAATCAAGAAAGAAATATACATTATATGTCACCCATACTAACATTAAGCATGGACATATTTTTATACACATATATAGATGTGTATAAAGTATATATCCATGCTGAAATGTAGCCTGTTTGGGGGATGGTGGATGAGGGAGGAAAAAAGTGAAAAATGTGCAGCAGAAGACAAAGGAATAGCCTACAAGGAAGCAAAGAAAAGATGGACAATCATAAATATAACCTCATATTATAATGTATGCTTCCTTGAAACATAATTTTTTGTTATATATTTTGAATCTGCCCTGATGTTCTACTGGGTACATGAATTTTTTTTTTGTTTGTTTTCATCTTCCTTCCTTTCTTCTTTTCTTCCTTCCTTCCTTTCTTCCTTCCTTCCTTCCTTCCTTCCTTCCTTCCTTCCTTCCTTCCTTCCTTCCTTCTATTTTGTTTTTGTCTTACTTTGTATTTAATTTAATTAAAAAAAGAAAAATTGTTTTACACTGATTAAAATTAAAGAGATTAGTATGAACAAAAATAGGAAATATTTAAGTGGAGATATAAAAATGTAATAATAAAATTATATCACAAGGTACAAGGTGTTGCTTTGATAATATAGAGAAAAGAACCCTGGAATTGGAATTAGGAAGGCTCAGGGTTTTTTTTTTTAAGATTTTTCTTAATTTAAAATTTGTAAGTTACACATGCAATATGTTTACATATTTCCACATAAATCATGTTGGGAGAGAAAAATCAGAACAAAAGGGAAAAAAAACATGGGAAAGCAAAAAAAAAAAAAAAAAAAAAAAAAAAACAACCCAGAAGTGAAAAAAAAAAAGTGAAAACAGAATATTTTGATCCTCATTTCATTTCCATTATTCTCTCTCTGAATGCAGATGGCATTTTCCATTCAAAGTTTATTGGATTTCCTTGGATCACTGAACCACTGAAAAGAACCAAGTCTTTCATAGCTGATTATTATTTTTTTTTTATTTAATAGCCTTTTATTTACAGGATATATGCATGGGTAACTTTACAGCATTAACAATTGCCAAACCTCTTGTTCCAATTTTTCACCTCTTACCCCCCCACCCCCTCCCCTAGATGGCAGGATGACCAGTAGATGTTAAATATATTAAAATATAAATTAGATACACAATAAGTATACATGACCAAAACGTTATTTTGCTGTACAAAAAGAATCAGACTCTGAAATATTGTACAATTAGCTTGTGAAGGAAATCAAAAATGCAGGTGGGCAAAAATATAGGGATTAGGAATTCAATGTAATGGTTTTTAGTCATCTCCCAGAGTTCTTTTTCTGGGCATAGCTGGTTCAGTTCATTACTGTTCCATTGGAAATGATTTGGTTGATCTCGTTGCTGAGGATGGCCAGGTCCATCAGAACTGGTCATCATATAGTATTGTTGTTGAAGTATATAATGATCTCCTGGTCCTGCTCATTTCACTCAGCATCAGTTCGTGTAAGTCACTCCAGGCCTTTCTGAAATCATCCTGTTGGTCATTTCTTACAGAACAGGAATATTCCATAATATTCATATACCACAATTGATTCAGCCATTCTCCAATTGATGGACATCTATTCAGTTTCCAGTTTTTAGCCACTACAAAAAGGGCTGCCACAAACATTCGTGCACATAAAGGTCCCTTTCCCTTCTTTATGATCTCTTTGGGATATAATCCCAGTAGTAACACTGCTGGATCAAAGGGTATGCACAGTTTGATAACTTTTTGAGCATAGTTCCAAACTACTCTCCAAAATGGTTGGATTCGTTCACAACTCCACCAACAATGCATCAATGTCCCAGTTTTCCCACATCCCCTCCAACAATCATCATTATTTTTTCCCGTCATCTTAGCCAATCTGACAGGTGTGTGGTGGTATGTTAGAGTTGTCTTAATTTGCATTTCTCTGATTAATAATGACTTGGAGCATCTTTTCATATGACTAGAAATAGTTTCAATTTCTTCATCTGAGAATTGTCTGTTCATATCCTTTGACCATTTTTCAATTGGAGAATGGCTTGATTTTTTATAAATTAGAGTTAATTCTCTATATATTTTGGAAATGAGGCCTTTATCAGAACCTTTCACTAAAAATATTTTCCCAGTTTATTGGTTCCCTTCTAATCTTGTCTGCATGTTAGTTTTGTTTGTACAAAAACTTTTCAGTTTGGTATAATCGAAATTTTCTATTTTGTGATCAGTAATGATCTCTAGTTCTGCTTTGGTCATAAAGACCTTCCCCTTCCACAGGTCTGAGAGGTAAACTATCCTATGTTCCTCTAATTTATTAATAATTTCATTCTTTATGCCTAGGTCATGAACCCATTTTGACCTTATCTTGGTGTACGGCGTTAAGTATGGATCAATGCCTAGTTTCTGCCATATTAGTTTCCAATTTTCCCAGCAATTTTTATCAAACAGTAAGTTCTTATCCCAAAAGCTGGGATCTTTGGGTTTGTCAAAGACTAGGTTGCTATATTTGTTGACTGTTTTATCCCTTGAACCTAATCTATTCCACTGATCAACTAATCTATTCCTTAGCCAATACCAAATAGTTTTGGTAACTGCTGCTCTATAATATAATTTTAGATCTGGTACAGCTAAGCCACCATCATTTGATTTTTTTTTCATTAATTCCCTTGAAATTCTTGACCTTTTGTTTTTCCATATGAACTTTGTTGTTATTTTTTCTAGGTCATTAAAATAGTTTTTTGGGAGTCTGATTGGTATAGCGCTAAATAAATAGATTAGTTTAGGTAATATTGTCATCTTTATTATATTTGCTCGCCCTATCCAAGAGCATTTAATATTTTTCCAATTGGTTAGATCAGACTTAATTTGTGTGAAAAGTGGTCTGTAATTTTGCTCATAAAGTTTCTGATTTTCCCTTGGCAGATAGATTCCTAAATATTTTATATTATCAGTAGTTACTTTAAATGGAATTTCTCTTTGTAACTCTGACTGTTGGATTTTGTTAGTGATATATAAGAATGCTGATGACTTATGTGGGTTTATTTTATAACCAGCAACTTTGCTAAAGTTGTGGATTATTTCTAATAACTTTTTAGCAGAATCTCTGGGGTTCTCTAAGTATACCATCATGTCATCGGCAAAGAGTGATAATTTGGCTTCCTCATTGCCTATTCTTATTCCTTTAATCTCTTTCTCAGCTCTTATTGCTATAGCTAGCGTTTCTAATACAATATTAAATAGTAACGGTGATAGTGGGCAACCTTGTTTCACTCCAGATCTTATTGGGAATGGTTGCAGTTTGTCTCCATTACATATGATGCTTACTGATGGTTTTAAATAGATGCTGCTGATTATTTTAAGGAAAAGTCCATTTATTCCTATACTCTCAAGTGTTTTTAATAGGAATGGATGTTGGATTTTATCAAATGCTTTTTCTGCATCTATTGAGATGATCATATGGTTTTTGTTAATTTGGTTATTAACATGGCCAATTATATTGATAGTTTTCCTAATATTGAACCAGCCCTGCATTCCTGGTATAAATCCTACTTGATCATAGTGTATTATCTTGGAGATGATTTTCTGTAGTCTTTTTGCTAATATCTTATTTAAGATTTTAGCATCAATATTCATTAGGGAGATTGGTCTATAATTTTCTTTCTCTGTTTTCAGCCTACCTGGTTTAGGTATCAGTACCATGTCTGTGTCATAGAAGGAATTTGGTAGGACTCCTTCATTCCCTATTTTATCAAATAATTTATATAGCATTGGGGCCAATTGTTCTTTAAATGTTTGGTAAAATTCACATGTAAATCCATCTGGTCCTGGGGATTTTTTCTTAGGGAGTTGTTTAATTGCCTGTTCTATTTCTTTTTCTGAAATGGGACTATTCAAGCAATTTACTTCCTCCTCTGTTAGTCTGGGAAGTCTATATTTTTGGAGGTAGTCATCCATTTCACTTAGGTTATCAAATTTATTGGCATAAAGTTGAGCAAAATAACTCCTTATTATTTCTCTAATTTCCTCTTCATTGGTGGAAAGTTCTCCCTTTTCATTTTTAAGACTACTAATTTCATTTTCCTCCCTCCTTTTTCTAATCAGATTTACCAAAGGCTTATCTATTTTATTGGCTTTTTCATAGAACCAACTCTTAGTTTTATTAATTAGTTCAATAGTTTTTTTACTTTCAATATTTTTAATTTCTCCTTTTAATTTTAGAATTTCCAATTTAGTATTTGATTGGGGGTTTTTAATTTGGTCTTTTTTTAGTTTTTTTAGTTGCAAGCCCAATTCATTAATCTTTTCTTTCTCTGTTTTATTCAAGTAAGCCTCTAAGGATATAAAATTCCCTCTTATTACCGCTTTGGCTGCATCCCACAAATTTTGGTATGATGTCTCATCATTGTCATTATCTTGAGTGAAATTATTAATTGTATCTATAATTTGCTGCTTCACCCAATCATTCTTTAAGATGAGATTGTTTAGTTTCAATTACTTTTTGTCATTTCCCTAACTTTTTGTTGAATGTAGTTTTTTGCATCATGATCTGAAAAGAAAGCATTTACTATTTCTGCTTTCTTGCATTTAATTTGAGGTCTTTTGTCCTAATATATGGTCAATTTTGAATAGGTTCCATGAACTGCTGAAGAAAGTATATTCCTTTCATCTCCATTCAATTTTCTCAAAGATCCAACATACCTAATTTTTCTAATATTCTATTTATTCTTTAATTTCTTTCTTATTTGTTTTGTGGTTTTGATTTGTCTAATTCTGAGGTGCAAGGTTGAGATCTCCCACTATTACAGTTTTGTTGTCATTCTTCTTGCAACCTCTTAACTTCTCCTTTAGGAAGTTGATCATACCACTTGCATATATGTTTAATATTGAAATTGCTTCGTTGTTTATGCTACCCTTTAGTAGGATGTAGTTTCCTTCCTTATCTCTTTTAATTAGAACAATTTTTATTTTTGCTTGATCTGAGATAAGGATGGCTACCCCTGCTTTTTTGACTTCACCTGAAGCATAATAGATTTTGCTCCAGCCTTTTACCTTTACTCTATATGTATCCCCCTGCTTTAAATGTGTTTCTTGTAAACAACATATTGTAGGGTCCTGACTTTGATCCAGTCTGCTATCTGCCTCCTCTTTATGGGGGAGTTCATCCCATTCACATTTACAGTTAGAATTATTAAATCTGTTTCCTACCATCCTAATAACCCAGATTGTGCTTTACTTATTCTTGCCTCCCCAACCCTCTTTCCCTTTTAAAATTATGTACCCTTTTGTATCACAATGCTTACCCTCTTTATAATCTCTCCTCCCTTTGAGTCTTTTCCCTTCCTTCCCTTATTACTCTTTCTTTTCCTTTTCCTCTCCCGTTTTTTAATGAGGCGAGAGAGAATTTTCTCTAAAATAAATGTCAATTATTTTTTATTTGAGTAACTCTGATGGAGTAAGATTCACACATGTTCTCCCTCTCTAAATTCCCTCAGATAGATAAGTTTCCTTTGCCTCTTTGTGGATGTGGTTTCCTCTTTTATCCCTCCTTCCCATCTTATTCTGCCATCATCCCTTTTCCATATCTCTTTTTTATGTTATATCAGTACAATCAAATTATACATGTATTCTTTTGTATATCACAACAGAAATACAATTCTCAAGAGTTATTTTTACCTTTTCTGCATCTCTTGGTTCTATGCTTGAGATCAAATTTTTGTTTAGTTCTGGTTTTCTTCAGAAACAAATGGAATTCATTTGTTTCATTAAATAGTCCATCTTCTTCCCTGGAAGAAAATGCTCAGCTTAGCTGGGTAGTTTATTCTTGGCTGCATCCCAAGTTCTTGTGCCTTTCAGAATATCATATTTCCAGCCTTCTTTCCTTTAATGTAGGGCAGCAGATCTTGGGTGATCCTTATTGTCACTCAGTATTTAAATGGTTTTTTTTGGCTTGTTTGTAAATTTTTTTCCTTAATCTGATAGTTCTGAATTTGGCCAACTATTCCTTGGGGTTTTTATTTTAGGGTTTCTTTCAGAAGGTGTTCGATGAATTCTTTCAATACCTATTTTACCTTCTGATTCTATTACATCTGGGCAGTTCTCTTTGATGATTTCTTGTAAAATAGTATCTAGGCTCTTTTTTTCATCATAGTTTTCAGAAAGTCCAATAAGTCCAATAATCCAATAAAGGCCAAATCCTACTTTCTAGTGAATTCTTTATTTTTTCCAATTCACAATTCTTACTTTCCTGAGATTTTTTTTACTTTTTCCAATTCACAAATTTTGTTTCCCTGCATTTCCTGGGAATTTTTTATCTTTTCCAATTCGTATTTCAGGAAGTTGTTGCTCTCTTGTAAGGCTGGCTTCTCTTTCCTTTCCCCATTTATCTTCTAACTCTCTTTTGAGACTTTTAATGGTCTCTTCTATGAGAGCATCATGTAAAGGAGGACAGTCTGATGCATTGTTGCTATTTGAGGTCTCTTCAGGTTTGCTGACCTGCTCTTTTTCTGCATAGAAGCTGTCCATAGTTCTTTTCATCTTTTTATTCTTGTTTTAAAGCCTTTAGGGTATGTCTCCTAGGCAAGGGGGTTACCAGCTTCCTCTGCAGAGCAGGGAGAGATGTAACCCGATTTCCAGCTCCGAGGTATGGGAGTGTTCTGAGTGAGAGTTTTCCCTTCCCCCAACAGGAGGTGGATTCAGCACTGGCCAAGCTATCGAAATGCCCAGTTGGGCTGTGTGGGTTAGCGATTGCCCTTGGCTAGAGACTAAGGGGTGAAAGTGTCACTGCCCCAGGCCGGAGCCTCTTGTGGGACTGTGAGTATTAGCAGCTGACCGCATACCACCCTGAACTCTGCCCCAGTGTCTCTGCCCAATGCAAATCGGCCCTGGAAAAGCTCTATGGCCCCAAACCAAGCCCCCACTGTGCAGATTGGAGGCTAACCCGGGCTGTGTCCTCCTGCTGTGCAGGATCACAACTGCTCCAAGGAAAAGCCCCGTTCTGCGGGTTGGGGCTGCGAGTTTGTGCTGAGATCTGTGCTTTCACTTTCGGTTTGAGGCTCTCCTCAGAACCTAATTTCTCTCCCTGTCTGTACTGATCTCCCCCCTGGTCCCGGAACCAACCTTTTTTTGGGGAGACTGCAGATTTTCTTAGGCCGGTGAGTTGTTCTACTTCTTGTCTTTACGAATTGTAGCAGTCAAGACTATTTTTGAGGCTCAATATAATATTGATAAAGAGGGTAAGAGAAGAGCTTAGAAAGTCGTGTGTCTTCTCTGCCATCTTGGCTCCGCCCCCCTGAACAATCTTACTGTTGCTCTGTATACTGTATTCCTGGTTCTGTTTATTTGGCTCATCATCAGTTCGAGTAAATCTTTCCAGGCCTTGCTAAAATCAACTTCTTCATTATTTTTTTTAATACAACAATAATATGCCATTACTTTCATCTACCACAATTTTTCATCCATTCTCCAATTGATAGATATCAATTAATTTCCAATTCTTTGCTACTACAAAAAAAGAGCTGCTACAAACATTTTTGCACATGTGGGTCCTTTCCCCTCCTTTATGATTTCCTTGGGATATAAACCCAGTACTGGTACTTCTGGATCAAAGGGTATACACAGTTTTACAGCCCTTTAGACACAGTTTCCTATTACTCTCTAGAATTGATGGATTGTTTCACAACTCCACCAAGAATATATTAGTGTCCCAGTTTTCCCCACATCTCTTCCAACACTCATTATCTAGTCCTGTCATTTTTGATAATCTATGATCATTTTTTGTAGAACAATAATATTCCATAACATTCATATACCATAACTTATTCAGACATCCCCCAATTGATGGGCATCCAATCAGTTTCCAGATTCTTGCCACTACAATAAAGGCTGCTTCAAACATTTTTGCACATGTGAGTCCTTTTCCCATTTTTATGTTCTCCTTGGGATATAGGCCAGTAGAAACACTGCTGGATTGAGAGGTATACACAATTTTATAGCCCTTTGGACATAGTGGCAAATTGATCTCTAGAGTGGTTGGATCATTTCACAATTTTATCAACAATTCATTAATGTCCCAGTTTTGCCACATTCCCTTCAGCATTTAACATTATCTTTTCCTGTCATCTCAGCCAATCTGATATCTTAGAGATGTTTTCATTTGCATTTCTCCAATCAAAGTGATTTCAGAACTTTTTTTAAAAATAGGGCTATAGATAATTTTGATTGTTTCATATGAAAAATTGTGTGTTCATTTCATTTAACCACTTATCATTTGTGGAATGACTTCTTATAAATTTGTTCTAGTTCTTTATATATTTTAGAAATAAGGCCTTTATCAGAAACACTGGCTGTGAAATTCCCCCCCCCCCCCACACACACACACATATTTTCTGCTTCATTTCTAATCTTGCCTACATTGATTTTATTTGTATAAAATGTTTTAATTTAATATAATGAAAATTATCCATTTTGCATTTCACGATGTTTTCCATTTCTTGTTGATTCTTGTTGATAAATTCTTACCTTCTCCAAAGATCCTTTGCTCTCCTAAGTTACATGTAGTATCACTATTTACACTTAAGTCATGTACCCATTTGATCTTATTTTGATAAGGGATATGGAATATGTCTATACTGACATTTGGACATTCTAATGTTCCCAGCAATTTTTGTAGTGACTTTTTATCCCATATGCTGGAGTCATTTGGTTTATCAAACAATAGGTTACTATAGTCATTGATTATTGTGTCTACCTAACCTATTCCAGTGATTCACTACTCTATGTCTTAGCCAGTACCAAATTGTTTTGATTGTTGCTTAAAAATACACTTTAAATCTAGTACTGCTAGGCCACCTTCCTTTACATTTTCCCCCATTAAATTAATTCCCTTGATATTCTGGTCCTTTTTTTCCAGTTGAATTTTGTTATTTTTTTCATCTCTTTCTCTCTCTCTCTCTCTCTCTCTTTCTCTCTCTCTCTTTCCCCCTCTTCCTCTGTATATACATGTACATAAATATGTTTATATACATACATATATATATATATATATATATATATATATATATAATATATGCATACACACACATATTTACAGTTTGATTGGTATGACCTGAATAAGCCATTAGTTAGAATTGTCATTTTTATTATATTAGTTTAACCTACCCATAAGCCATTAATATTTTTCCTAATGTTTAGATCTGACTTTATTTCTGTAGAAAGTGTTTTATAGTTGTGTTTATATGGTTTTGGGTATGTTTTGACAGATAGACTTCCAAATATTTTATGTTGTCTGTAGTTATTTTAAATGGAATTTCTCTTTCTGTCTCTTATTACTGGACTCTGTGGGTAATATAAAGAAAAATCAATGATTTATGTGGGTTTATTTTCTATCCTGAAACTTTGCTAAAGTTATTAATTATTTCAAGTACCTTTTTTATTTCATTCTCTATGACTAGCTAACCATACCATTTTATCATCTGTAAAGAGTGATAGATTTATTTCCTCATTGCCTACTCAAATTCCTTCAATTTCTTTTCTTTTCTTGTTGCTAAACCTAGCATTTCTGCTACAGTACTGAATAATAAAGAAGCCTTGTTTCACCCCTGATCTTACTTTTAAGGTTTCTAGCTTATCTCCATTACTGATAATGCTTTCTAGTGGTTTTAGAAAGATGCTATTTATTATTTTAAGGAAAATTCCATTCATTTCTATGTTCTCTCTTTTTTAAAAGGAATCATTGCTGCATTTTGTCAAAACCTTTTTCTGCATCCATTGAGATAAATGAGATAATGATTTTTATAACTTTTGTTATTGGTGTGGTCAATTATCCTAATAATTTTTCTATTATTGAATCAGTGCAGCATTCCTGGTACAAATTGAACCTAGGTATAGTATATCATCCTTGGCATCAATTACTATAATATCTTTGTTAATACTTAATTTAAAACTTTTGCATCAATATTCATTAAGAAATTTGTTTCACAATTTTCTTCATTTTCTCATTTATGTATCGACCCCATATTTCTTTCAGAGGGAATTATACAGAAGTCCTTTGCCTATATATATAGTTTATTTAATATTGGAGTAATTTTTCTTTAATTGTTTGGTAGATATGTAAATACATAAAACTAAATATTTTTTCCTTAGGGAATTCATTCATACTTGTTCAATTTCTTTTTCTGAAAGTGGTTGTTTCCATATTTTATTTCATCCTTTGTTATTTTGGGTACTTTATGTCTTTGTAAATATGTATCCATTTCAATTAGACTGTCAGACTAAGCTTGGGCAAATACATGTGGGCAAAATAACTGAATTAGTGCTTTAATTTCCTCTTCATTGAAGGTGAATTCACCCTTTTGTTTTTTGATATTGATAATTTGTTTTTCTTCTTTTGTAAAAATCAAATTAATAAACATTTTTCTATGTTTTTGTTATTTTTTATCAGACCAGCTTTTAATTTTATTAGTTCAATAGTTTTCTTACTTTCTATATTATGAAACTTTCCTTTGATTTTTATAATTTCCAATTTGTTATTTAATTAGGGACTTCTAATTTGTTTTTCTCCTAGCTTTTTTACTCGCATGTCCAATTCATTGATCTCCTCTTTTCTATTTTATCTATGCAAGTATATAGAAATATAATATTTTTAAAGAACTATTTTCTTTGCATCCCATAAATTTTGATACATTCTTTCAATAATGCTATTCTCTTTGGTGAAATTATTGATTTTTTTATAATCTGCTATTTGACCACTTATTCATAAGATTGGATTATTTACTTTCCTATTAATTTTAGCCTATCTTTCCATGATCCTTTGTCACATGTAATTTGTATTGCATCATGATCTGAATAGGATATAGTTACTATTTCTGCCTTTTTGTATTTAATTGTAAGGTTTTTATGCTCTGATATTTGATCAGTTAAGTATGATTTCTTTCTTTCACCATTCAATTTTCTTTAAAGATCTATTTATCTAACTTTTCTAGAATTCTATTCATATCTTTAACATTTTCTTGTTTATTTTATGATTAGATTGATTTGCTTCTGAGAGAGGAAGGTTAAGTAAGGTCCCCACCCCCTAATAGCAGTGCTGTTTTGCTATTACTTCTTCTAATGAAATTAACTTTTCCAAGAATTTGTATGCTATATCACTTAGTGATATATGTTTTGTATTCATATTACTTCACCGTCTGTGATTTCTTTCAGCAAAATGCAGTATTTTCCCTTATCTCTTTTAATTTTATCTATTTTTGCTTTTTTTTTTTTTTTTTTTTTTTTGTTTTCAGATCAGGATCACTACTTTTTTTTTCTTTTTTTTTTTTTTAACTTCAGTTGAACCATAATATTTTCTACTCTATCCTTTCACCTTTATTCTAAGTGTATCTTTTGTTTCAAATATCTATTTCAAATCCTATATATTTCAGGATTCTGATTTTTAATCTACTATGTTATCTACTTCTCTTTATATGGGAGAGTTCATCTCATTCACATGTACAGTTATAATTACTGTGTATTTCCCTCCATCCTATTTCCCCTTTTTATACTTTTCTCTATCCTTTCACCTTTTCACTCCTCAACAGCATTTTGCTTTTGACCACCACCTCCCATGATGTATCCACCTTTCTATTAGTACCCCCTTTCTTTCCATTTTTTTAATTTTTTAATTTATTAATTTTAAAATTCTGCCTTCTCTTTTGCCTTTCTATCAATCCCCTTTCCTCTGTTTTCCCCTTCCCCTCCTACTTCCCTATAAGTAGGATAAATTTCTACACCCATCTAAATGCCTTTGGTATTTCCTCTTTTTGTCAAATCCAATGAAAGTAAAATTCAAATAATTATAGTCATCTTCCTTTTTCCTCTTCATGTGATCTGATTTACATCATTCTGCTCCTCTTTCATCTTCTCTCAGGATAATCCTTTTTCCCCCTTTATTTTAAACTCATCATTTTAAAGTCAACTTATATCTGTACCCTCTGAATATGTATATTCCTTCCAACTGCCCTAATAGAAATACAGCTCTCAAAAGTTACACAGATAATCTTCTTCTGTAGGGATGTAAAAAGTTTAATTTTATTGAATAGCATGTATTTTTATGTTTTTTTTCCCTCTTAGATTTTTTTTTTTAACTTGAGTCTTGTATTTGAAGATCAAATTTTCTGTTCAGTTATGGTCTTTTCATCAGGAAAGTTTAAAAATCCCCTGTTTTATTTAATATCTATCTTTTCCCCAGAAAGATTACACTCAATTGTTCTGGGTATTTTATTCCTGGTTGTATTTCAAGCACTTTGCCTTCTGGAATATCATATTCCATGCCCTTAGATCCTATAATATAAGAGTTAAATCCTGTGTGATTCTGTCTATGACTACTTGGTTTTTGAATTGTTTCTCTCTGATTGCCTATATTATTTCTCCTGGATCTTATAATTCTGAAATTTGGCTATAATATTCCTTGGAGTTTTAATTTTCATGTCTCTTAAAGGGCATGATCAATGGATTCTTTAAATGACTATTTAAGCCTCTGATTCTAAGATATTAGGGCAACAGTTTTCCTTGATAATTCTTGAAAGATTCTGTCCAGATTATTTATCATGGCTTTTGGATAGTTAAATGATTTTTAAATCTCTCTTGGATCTAGTCAGTAATTTTCCCAAAAGAAATCTCATATTTTTTGATATTTTTTCTTTCTTTTGATTTTATTTGACTGATTCTGATGTCTCATAAAGTCATCAACTTCTATTTGCCAATTCTAACTCTTAAAGAACTATTTTCATCAGTAAGCTTCTCTACATTCTTTTCCATTTGAACAATTCTGCTTTTTAAGGAGTTAATTTCTTTGATTTTTTTCCCCATTTGGCCAATTCTATTTTAGTTGTTTTCTTTCATTTATTCTTATTCTTTCTTTTCCAAAGCTCTTTACTCTTTTTTTCAGAATTCACCTAATTAACTCTCATTTCATTTTCTAATTTTCTTTTTCCTCTTTTACTTAATTTTATAAATCCTTTTTGAACATTTTCTAAGAAGACATTTTGAGCATGAGACAAATTAACATTCTCCTTTGAGGTTTCACATGTAGGTATTTGGCTGTTGCTGTTTTCTTCTAAGTTTGTGTTTTGTTCCTTCCCATCACCACAGGAATTTTCTATGGTGAGAGCTCTTTTCTTTCTCTCCTTCATTTTTAGCTTATTTCATAACATCTATACTTGAGATCTCCTAGGACACAGAGGACACTGTTCAGAGCTTCTTAAGCTGGAAAACCAGAATCTGGTCACTGGCTTTCTGCACTGGAGCCTGACATGCTGGCAGCTTTTCCCCTGAAATGGGGTGGCCCAATCTAACCTCTCCTGTTGGTCTGTGGTTCTGAGACTAGCAATTTGCTTTTTTGGCTGGATCTTGAGGCCTTTCAGCTGGCTTGCTCTGCAATTTTCCTGCTAAGCCAAGACTGAAGGGTCTTGGTTGCTTATCTGTATTGTGGCTAAATGTCTCATGCTGGTTTGTCCATACCATGCCTCCTTTGGTCTGAGTTTGCTTTTATCCAAGTGAAACAGACCTTTTCTGAAATCCTTTTGTTATCTTAAACTGAAAAACTGTTTTACTTCATCTTTTTTTTTTTTTTTTTTTTTTTTTTTTTTTTTTTTTTTTTTTTTGTGGATTCTGCCTCTCTAGAATCTGCTTAGAGACTTAATTTAGTGTTGTTTCTGAGGAAAACTGGGAAGAGCTCAAGAAACTTCCTGGCTTTTCTTTGAAATTTCAGCTGGACTTTAGAGGAAGTTAGATTAGTTATGAGGTGCATATGAAAAGCGAGAGAATTCCAAACATGGGGAAAAACAAGTGAAAATTCCCAAATGTGAAGATAGAGATGGAGGGTCCTATCAAAGTAAAAAGGAAATATCAGTGGATCATAGCACATGAAGGTACATAAGGAGTAAGAACATAGAAAGGTAGGAAAGGGCCAGGTTATAGAGAACTTTGCAAATCAAAAATATATTTTTGAGGAAATCATTTTTCAAACTATACATGTGATATGGTATTATTAGTCATAAAGAAAGCATTTCAGTTTTTATCCTCAATAAATTTTGAAGTTGCTAGAAATAATAGTCTAAGATTTTATTGAACTATATATCCTTCTATTTGAAATGATTACCAGTGGAATGTAAATTCTGAGATATAGGACTGATTAACTTTTCACTTCATATCTCCACTATGTAGCAAACTAACAGATATTGGTTTAAATTTATATTTCTTATAAACCTCTTATGTTTGGCTCCAAATAAATATTGATTTAAAAAATAATTGGTAGCAGTATCTAAACACTTAGCATATATTGTGATATTTTGGTGAAAGTTTTTAACTTACCAGTCTGTGTTTAATTAATTGATCCAATTGAACATGCTATGCAAAAATTGCTATTCCTTGACATTTTTATTTATGTTTTTCAGATATCTTCTACATAAGATCTACCAAATGATATTGATATTCTGAGTCATTTAATAATTTTTTAATACCCTGTGACATTATCTCTCTACTTCCTGTTCTACTCAGTCATACACTTGGAAATATTATTTACATTACATACCCTGAATATATTCTTAATAAATATGTTGCAACTAATCTTAAAATCTAATGTCTATCTTTTTCTTGCTTTTTAAGGTTAAAAATCAATTTGATCATTCTTAGATCATAGTATTTTTAAGCATGTTTAGAAGATAGCATAAGGACAATGTGTATTATGTAGCCTTGAAGCCAGGAAGACCTAGATCCAAATCCTTCCTTTAACATATACTGGCTGAGTAACCCTGGACAAAAATTAAAATCACAGTATTTTAAACAACTCTCCAATTTTAAGTTGAAGGGAAGACAATTGATATATGGAATTTGCTCACCTGATAATACTAAATACCAATGAAATCACAGATTTAGATCCTATATCATTAGGAAATCATTAATGCTAGGAAAATAACTCCATAGACTAGTAGACAATGTGGTCATTGAAAGTATTGCTCTACTTAAAAAGGGTACATATGGAGTACTTACAAATGGAAAAAAAACCAGATATTTTTTGGTGGGAAGTCCCAGGAGGGCTTCATGAAGAAAGTAACACTGCAGCTATGCTTTGAAAGGTAGAAAGAATTTCAAGAAGTGAAATATGAGTCTGGGAAATGAATTAGACAAATATTCTAAACAGTATTAGAGTAGACTGAAAGGCCACAGATAAAAAATCCAAGTTCAGAGAATATTTAATATGCTAATTTGATAAGGATTCTAAGAATCATGGGGAGAGACTGTATAAAAAGGATGTGTATTTTGGGGGTGGGTTGGGAATAAAAAGAGAGCGAGTTGGCCTGCTTGTTTGTGCTACAGAATATATAACAAAAAGGAATGTGGGATCAATCTGGAAAGATAAATTCAAAGGTTATAGTAAAATGCAGACATAAGGATGTACTTAATCCTGGAAGAAATCCTGAAACCTCTTGATTAGGGGAATGTTCAGATTTAGGGCTTTATGAGTATCAAGTTTGGTAACTGGGGAATAGGGAAGGATGGAAAGGTTCAAAACATTTTTCAAGTCAGGTAGGATGAAATCAGACTACAAAAATAATTGATGACAATTAAGTGACTCTAAGCCTAAGAACACTTTCAATAAATAAACACATTGAGAACAAACCAGAGGAAATAGAAAATGCTTCCTTTTCAGATCATAATGCAATAAAAATTATATTTGATAAAGGGCCAGGGAAAGATACATTAAAACCAAGTGGAAATTAAATTATCTAATTCTAAAAGATGAGTAGATCAGACAACAAATCACAGAAACAATTCATAATTTCATCCAAGAGAATGACTATAATGAGATAACATACCAAAATCTATGGGATGCATTCAAAGCAGTGTTTAGGGGAAATTTTATACGTTTATACGTTTAAATAGCTACATGAATAAAATAGAGAAAAGAAGAAATGAATTGGGCATGCAAAAAAAAGCTAGAAAAAGAACAAATTAAAAATCCTCAATTAAACATTTAATTAGAAATTTTGAAATTCAATTGAAACTAAGAAACTGTTGAACTAATTAATAAAACTAAAATTGATTTTATGAAAAAAAACCCAACAAAATAGATTAACCTTTGGTTAATTTGATTAGAAAAACAAAAGAAAAAACCAAATCACCAGCATCAAAAATAAAAAGGGTAAACTTACCACTAATGAAAAAGAAATTAAAACAATTTTTAGGAGCTATTTTGTTTAATTGTATGGCATTAAATCTGACAATAGAAATGAATAAATATTTACAAAAATATAAATTGCCAGATTAATAGAAGAGAAATGAATTACTTAAATAATTCTATTTTAGAAAAAGAAATGGAAAGAGTCAAAATCTCCAGGGTCAGATGGATTCAAAAATGAATTCTACCAAACATTTAAAAAACATTTAATTTCAATATTTATGCAAAGTATTTAGAAAAACAGGTAAAGGAGATCTGCCAAATTACTTCTATGATTTAAATATGATACTGATATCTAAACTAGGAAGAGATAAAACAGAGAAAGAAAATTAAAGACCAATCTCTTTAATGATGCAAAAAATAAAAAAAAAATTATTAGAAAGAGGTTATAGCAACTTATCAGCAGGATAATACAATATGGTGAGTGGGATTTAAATTAGGAATGCAGTGCTGATATATCTGGAAAATTATCACCATAATCGAACATATCAATAACAAAACCCACATAAGTCATATGATAATCTCAATAGATGCAGAAAAAAATTTTGACAAAATATAGCATCCATTTCTATTAAAAACATTAGAGAACACAGGAATAAAAGGAGCTTTCCTTAAAATAATAAACATAAGGAAGCAAACAAAAACAACAACAAAGGTAAAATTACAGTGCTTTGACAAACTAAGGAACTCTATGAATATAATTACAAAATACACAAAGTCAGATCTAAAAAATTGGAAAAATATCAATTGTTCATGGGTAGGCTGAGCTAATACAATAAAAATGACAATTATAACTAAATTGATTTACTTATTCAGTGACATATCAATCAAATGGCCAAAAATATTTTATAGAATGTGAAAAATAATAACAAAAGTCAAGAATATTAAGGGAATTAGTGAAGAAATATACAAAGGATAGTGGTTTAGTAGTACCAAACCTAAAACTATATTTTAAATCAGCAGTTATGTAAACCATTTGATACTGGCTAAGAAATAAGAGTGGTGGATCAATGGAATAGATTAGAAACACAAGGCACAATAATAAAAGCCCATAGATTGCTATCTAGTATTTGATAAACTCCAGCTTCTGGAATGAGAACTTACTTTTGGATAAAACTAGAAAATAATATATCAGAAACTCTGAATAGACCTACATCTCAAACCCCATACAGAATAAGGTCAAAGTGGGTACATGATATGGGAATAAATGAGGATATCATAAAAAATTAGAAGAGCAAGGGATAATTTTCTTATCAAAACTTTGGCAAAAGGAGAAATTTATGACCAAAGTAGAAATAGAGAACATTATGAAAGGCAAAATGGACAACTTTGACAGCATTAAATTAAAAAAAAATTTCAAAAACAAAACCAACATAAACAAGATTAAAAGGGAAGTAAAAAGCTGGAAAAAAATCTTTACAGCCAGGTTTTCTGACAAAGATCTAATTTCTAAAATATGTAAGGAACTGGGTCAAATTTATAAAAATACAACTCATTCCCCAATTGATAAATGATCAAAGGACATGAACAGACAATTTTCAGATGATGAAATTAAAACCATTTATAGTTATATAAAAAGCTATAAATCACTATTTATTACAGAAATGAAAATTTAAACAACTCTGAGGTACCATTTCACTCTTCTCAGATTGAATGATGGTAGGAAAAGATAATGATAAATGCTGGAGGGGATGTGAGAAAACTGGGACACTAATGTATTGTTAGTGGAATTGTGAAATGATGCAATCATTCTGGAGAGCAATCTAGAACTATACCCAAAGGCCTAACTGTGCAAATCCTATCACCCAGCATACAACTGGTGAGTCTGTATCCCAAGGAAATAATAAATGAGGAGAAAAGACCCACCTGTGCAAAAACATTTGTAACAGCTTTTTTTGTTTGTTTTTTTTGTTGATAACAAAAATTGGAAAATGAATAGATGCCTATCAAGTGGGGATTGGTTAAATGAACTGTGAAATATGAAAGCAATGGAAAATTATTGGTCTAAAAAATTGATGATAAAGCTGATTTTAGCAAGGTCTGGAAAGGTTTGCATGAACTGATCCTGAGTGAAACAGATTCAGAAATATTTTGTGCACAATACAACAATGGGTAATAATCAACTATTAAAGACTTGGCTCTTCTCAATAATTCAGTGATCAAAAGCAATCCCAATAGAATTTGGACAGAAATTGTCATCTGCATCCAGAAATAGAACTATGGAGATTTAATGTATATCAACATATGCTTTGTTCACTTCTTTTTTTCAGTTTTTTTTCTGTCTCCCTTAGTTTTTCACTTTTGTTCTGATTTTTCTCTCCCAACATGATTCATAAAGCAATCTATATTAAAATACATACATAAATTTTTAAAAAGAAGACAAACCAAACCAAACCAAGGAAAATGTGGGACCAACAAGAAGAAAAAATTATGCAGAAAGGAGAAATTTTCTCCCTAGAAGTACCAATTTCCTCCCAATGCTTTCCTTAATAGAGATAGAAGCTGGGATTTTCCTTATTTCATTCTTCACCTGCTGCCCTATTTGTTTTCAGGTCCACAGAACAAATCTCTTACCTGGGTACACCTAATCATTTACCCACTCCCACCTCCAACCTCTGTGTTTTCCTGACTCCTTTTTTTGTGCTTCTCCTCCCATCAAACTATAAATTTGTTGGAAAATATCATCTTTCTTTTTTATTAATTGTATCCCTAGTACTTAAATATAACATTACTTGCCATGTAGTAGGCATTTAATTTTTTTTCAGATTGAATTGGATTAGATTGGTTTAAGAACTTGTTGTTGTCTTCTTTAATTTTTTCATGGAACTAAACAGTAACATTTAACTTCCTCACTAAGCCTGGATTGTTTATCAAAGATTGAGCTAGTGGAGGTATAGGCATGCTCTAGCCATTCTTTATTAGAGGTCATTCCATCTTTGAAAGACCAATTGCCTGTTCAGGGCAGAGATTTCCTTACTGCAGCTAATGATCCCCTTTAGTTAGACAATCCCTCTTCTGGTGATGTCATCCATGTTAGTGCTGGAAAAGCTTCTGAAAAATGTTTTGCACTTAAAAGGCATTTTCTCTAAGATGGGAACATCGATTTGTCCCGCTAATTCCCATTAAAAAAGCAACCAGCAAAATAAATACACATTTAAAAGACCTTTAAGGGATGGCTGCATTATTCTTATATATGCAGCTTAGTCAGTTTGAGGGCTTTGGATGCATTTATTTTATATTATCTCATTTATCTGTGCATCTTTAGACATCCATGTCCCTGTAGCTTATCAATTTAGCCAGAATTGTACTCTAAGGTCATTTGCTTTAGGTCTTGGATGTATTTGCTGTTGGGAGAATTATGAGAAAAAAAGCACAAAAACAACTAGTCTATCCTCAGGGCACAGTAAGGAATGAAGAATTGAACAGGAAATATTGGTAGTCCTTGATTCTCCTTGTGGTTTAATTTAAAATGAAAAAAAAAAAGTCTTTTCAATCACTTAGTTTATAGAAACAAATACAGTGACATAGATATTGGATTCATACACATACACACATATATGCATACTTACAACATATGTCTGGTCAGAACACATTGGGAACATTATGTTTAGTTCTTGGCTCTGAATTTTGAAGAAGAAAGTGACAAATTTATAAAGCATTTAGATGGTAGTAAATAGAGTAGTAAGGTTTGGAAACTATCTATTAAGGGGAATGGTTGAAGATGAGGTAATTTTTATTTATAGTAAAGACCAAAAGGAGTAATGATATCTCCTTCTGAAGCATTTATCCTTTGGACAGAGATTTATTAAGCTCCCACTGTGTGTTGATTATTGTGCTAAATATTGGTAAAGAATGAAAATTTAGACAAGTAAGATTATGGAGTTGATATTCTAATAGAACTTTCTTGTGGAAGAAGGGATTAAGAGGAGAAATTTGGGAGTAACTGCGCTATATTTCATAAATAGACAGATTTGGGGTTAATATAAAACTAGTTTTAAATTTTTTATAGATTTCATTTTAATATATTCTTCACCTTCACAACAAGTGTTTCTTTGTAACAAATATTTTAAAAGAAAGTCGGGGTGGGGGAGAAGAAAGCAGTAAAGCAAAACTAACAATTATCTACCATTCATTTTTTAAAAAAATGAGAGAGGAAGGTTGGAACAGAGGGAGATAGAGGGAAGAGAAGAAAGAGAAGAAGGAAGGATAAGGAAGGAGAAGTAGGAGAAGGAAGGAAGGAAGGAAGAAAGGAAGGAAGGAAGGAAGGAAGGAAGGAAGGAAGGAAGGAAGGAAGGAAAGAAGGAAGGAAGGAAGGAAAGAAGGAAAAAGAAAGAAGAGGAAGAAGAGGAGGAGCAAGGGAAGAGGAGGAAAGGATGAGTAGGAGAAGGAAGAAGAAGACAAAGTTGACAAAAATGAGAAGAAGAGCATAAGGAGAATGAGAAAAATGAGGATGATGAGGAAAAGAAGGACTGGAAAGAAAGAAGAAAGGAAGTACGGAAAGGAACCACTGTTTTACTGAAGTATAATCAAATAAAACAAATTTCCACATTGGTCACAGCCCAAAATATCTTATTTTGTGTATTATTCTATCATTTAATAGAATTTATTTTTCCAAATTAATGTAAAGATAGTTTTCAATATTCTTTTTTTGTAAAACTTCATGTTCTTAATTTTTCTTTCTCTCTCCCTTACTCCCCTCCCTAAGACAGGAAACAATCTGATGTAGACTGAATATGCTCAATTTTTAAAAATATTTCCATATTTTTCATATTGTGTGAGAAAAATCAGATCAAAAGGAAAACAATAACAGGGGGGAAAAACACAAGCAAGCAAATAACAAAGGTGAAAATACTATGCTTCAAGAAACTAAGGAACTATGTGAATATAATTACAAAACACTTCTCATGCAAATAAAGTTAGAACTAAACAATTGGAAAAGTATTAAATGCTCATGAATAGGCCAAGCTAATATAATAAAAATGACAATTCTATCTAAATTGGTCAACTTGTTCAGTGTCACACCAATCAAACTGCCAACAAATTATTTTATACAGCTAGAAAAAATAATAAAATTCAACTGGAAGAACAAAAAGTCAAGAATATCAAGGGGATTAATGGGGAAAAATATATAGAATGATGATCTAAAACTATATTATAAATCTTCAGTCATCAAAATCATTTAGTACTGATTAGTGGATCAATGGAATAGGTTAGATACACATGACACAATAATCAACGACTGTAGTAATCTAATATTTGATAAGCCCCCAAATTCCAGCTTCTATAATAAGAATTCACTATTTCACAAAAATTTCTGAAAAAAATGGAAAATAATATGTCAGAAACTCAGCATAGTCCCTCATCTCATACTCCATAATAAAATAAGATAAAAATGGATACATAATTTAGGTATTAAGGGTAATAGCATAATCAAATTAGGAGAGCAAAATAGTTTACTTGTCAATCTTTGAAGAAGGGAGGAATTTATGATCAAGGAACCAGAGAACATTATGAAATGCAAAATGGACAACTTTGATTACATTAAATTTAAAAAAAATTTATACAAACAAGATTATAAGGGAAGCAAAAATTTATAAGAACATGTCATTCTTCAATTCATAAGTGGTCAAAGATTATGAACAGATAATTTTTACATGATAAAGTTAAAGCCATCTATATTCATAAGAAAAAAATGCTCTAAATTATTTATTAGAGAAATACACATTAAAACAGCTCTGAGGTACTATCTTACACCTCTCAGATTGGTTAAAATGACAGGAAAAAATAATGATAAATGTTGGAGAGGATGTGGGAAAACTGGGATAATAATGCATCGTTGATGGAGTTGTGAAATGATCCAACAATTCTTGAGACCAATTTGAGACTGTGCATATGCTTTGACCCAGCAGTACCATGATGGGATCTTTATCCTAAGGAAACCATAAAGGAAGTAAAAGGACCCACATATACAAAAATGTAGCAGCTCTTTTTTGTGGTGGCAAAAAATTGGAAAATAAGTATTTGCCCATCAATTGGGAGATATCCAAATAAGTTGTGCTATATGATGTTAATGGAATACAATTTTTCTATTCAATGAGATGAACAAGTTTATTTTAGAAAGGCCTAAAAAGATTTACATGAACTGATACTGAGTGAAAAAAGTAGAACAAGGAATACATTGTACACAGTAACAGCAAGATTGTACAGTTTGAGAGCCCTTTACATATCATTCCAAATTGTTCTCCAAATGGTTAGATAATTTCACCCCCATCACCAGTAATTCATTATGTTCTAGTATCATCTTAACCAAACTGAAAGGTAGGAGGTAATACGTCAAAGTCATCTTAATTTACATTTCTCTAATCAATAATGATTTAGAACATTTCTTCATGTAATTAGAAATTGCTCAAATTTCTTCATCTGAAAATTGACTGTTCATATTCTATGAATATTAATCAACTGAGCAATAGCTTGTATTGTTATAAATTTGAGTAATTTCAGTATATATTTTAGAAAGGAGACTTTTATCAGAAACACTGGCTGTAAATTATTTCCCCAGCTTTCTGCTTCCTTCAAGTCTTGGCTGTAAAATTTTTAATTTAATGTAATTAAAATTATATCAATTGCATTTCATAATATTCCCTAGTTTTTCGTTAGTCATAAATTCCTCCTTTCTCTATAGATCTAGGCAGTAGACTACGTTTTGGTTTCTTAATTTGCTTATAATAACACCATTTGTGTATAAATCGTGAATCCATTTCCACCTTATCTTGGTACAGGGTGGCATGTTTATTTTCTAGTTTTCCAGAAATTTTTGCCAAATAGTGTTTTTAATCCCAGAAGCTAGAGTATTCGGGTTTATGAAACTCAAGATTACTATAGTCATTGATTACTGTGTCTTGTAAACTAATCTATTATACTGAACCACTACTCTATTTCTTAGCCAGTACACAATGGTTTTGATGGCTGCTTTAAGTCTTGTATAGCTAGGGGGGGGCGGAGCAAAGATGGCAGAGAAGACACACGTGACTTTCTAAGCTCTTCTCTTACCCTCTTTATCAATATTATATCGAGCCTCAAAAATAGTCTTGACAGCTACAATTTGTAAAGATAAGAAGTAGAACAACTCACCAGCCGAAGAAAATCTTCAGTCTCGCCAAAAAAGGTTGGTTCCGGAGCCAGGGGGGAGATCAGCACAGACTGGGAAAGAAATTAGGTTCCCAGGAGAGCCTCAAACCTAAAGTGAAAGCACAGATCTCAGAACAAGCTCACAGCCCCAACCCACAGTACAGGGCTTTTCCTTGGGGCAGCTGTGATCCTGCACTGCAGGAGGACACAGCCCGGGTTAGCCTCTAATCTGCACAGTGGGGGGCTTGGCTTGGGGCCATAGAGCTTTTGCAGGGCCGATTTGCATGAGGCAGAGACGCTGGGGCAGAGTTCACTGAGGTCTGCAGTCTGCGGTCAGCTGCTAATACACACAGTCCCACAAGAGGCTCCGGCCTGGGGCAGTGACACTTTCACCCCTTAGTCTCTAGCCAAGGGCAATCGCTAACCCACACAGCCCTACTGGGCACTTTGATAGCTCGGCCAGTGCTGAATCCACCTCCTGTTGGGGAAGGGAAACTCTCACTCAGAGCACTCCCATACCTCAGAGCAGAAATCGGTTTACATCTCTCCCTGCTCTGCAGAGGAAGCTGGTAACCCCCTTGCCTAGGAGACATACCCTAAAGGCTATAAAACATGAATAAAAAGATGAAAAGAACGATAGACAGCTTCTATGCAGAAAAAGAGCAGGTCAGCAAACCTGAAGAGACCTCAAACAGCAAAAATGCATCAGACTGTTCTCCTTTACATGATGCTCTCATAGAAGAGACCATTAAAAGTCTCAAAAGAGAGTTAGAAGATAAATGGGAAAGGAAAGAGAAGCCTTACAAGAGAGAAAACAACTTCCTGAAATACGAATTGGAAAAGTTAAAAAATTCCCAGGAAGTGCAGGGAAACAAAATTAGTGAATTGGATAAAATAAAGAATTCACTAGAAAGTAGGATTTGCGAATTGGAAAAGACAAAGAACTCGCAAGAAAGTAGGATCTGTGAATTGAAAAAAAGAAAATAATCCACTAAAAACAAAATTACTGAAATGGAAAAAAATTCCACAGACCAAAACAATACATTTAAAAACTCAATTGGACATATACAGAAAGAAGTAAAAAAAGCTAATGAAGAAAATAATTTTTAAAAAATTAGAACTGAACAAATAGAAACTAATGATTCATTGAGACAGCAAGAATAGTCCAGCAAAACAAAAAATGACAAATTGAAAAAAACATGAATTATCTACTTGCAAAAGACAGACTTGAAAATAGATCTGAGAGATAACTAAGGATTATTGACTTTCCAAAACTATGATGAAAAAAGAGCCTAGATACTATACAAGAAATCATCAAAGAGAACTGCCCAGATGTAATAGAATCCAGAAGGTAAAATAGCATTGAAAGAATTCATCGAACACCTTCTGAAAGAAACCCTAAAAATAAAACCCCAAGAATATTGCCAAATTTAGAACTATCACATTAAGGAAAAATTTTAAAAGCACCAAAAAAACCATTTAAATACCGAGGTGCCACAATAAGATCACTCAAGATCGCTGCCTCCACATTAAAGGAACAAAGGGCCTGGAAAGATATTCTGAAAGGCACAAGAACTTGGATGCAGCCAAGAATAAACTACCAGCTAAGCTACATTTTCTTCCAGGAAGAAGATGGATATTTAATGAAACAAATGAATTCCATTTGTTTCTGAAGAAAAAACCAGAACTAAACAAAAAATTTGATCTCCAAGCATAGAACTTCAAGAGATGCAGAAAAGGTAAAAATAACTCCTGAAAATTGTATTTCTGTTGTGATATACAAAAGAATACATGTATCCTTGATTGTACTGAATAACTTAAAAAAGGAAGTAGTATGGAAAAGGGATGATGGCAGAATAAGGTGGGAAGGAGGGATAAAGAGGAAACCACATCCCACAAAGAGGCAAAGGAACACTATCATATTGAGGGAATTTAGAGAGGGGAGGAACATTGAGTGAATCTTACCTAATCAGAGTTGCTCAAAGAAAAAAATAATTGATATTTGTTTTAGAGAAAATTCTCTCTTGCCTCATTAAAAACGGGGGAGAGGAAAAGAGAAAAGAAAAAGAGTAATAAGGGAAGGAGGGGAAAAGACTCAAAGGAGGGGAGGGAGGGATTATAAACAGGGTAAGAATTGTGATACAAGAAGGGTACATAAATATAAAAGGGGGAAAGAGGGTTGGGGGAGGCAAGAATAAGTAAAGCATAATCTGGGGTTATTAGGATGGCAGGAAATACAGATTTAGTAATTCTAACCGTAAATGAATGGGATGAACTCCCCCCATAAGAGAAGGCAGATAGCAGACTGATCAAAAGTCAGAACCCTACAATATGTTGTTTACAAGAAACACATTTAAAGCAGGAGATACATATAGAGTAAAAGGTAAGAGGCTGGAGCAAAATCTATTATGCTTCAGTGAGTAAAAAAGTAGGGTAGCCATCCTTATCTCAGATCACAAAGTAAAAAATTGATCTAATTAAAAGAGATAAGGAAGGAAACTACATCCTGCTAAAGTACATAAACAAGAGGCAATATCAATATTAAACATATATGCACCAAGTGGTATGGCATCCAACTTCCTAAAGGAGAAGTTAGAGAGTTGCAAGAAGAAATAGACAACAAAACTGTAATAGTGGGAGATCTCAACCTTGCACTCTCAGAATTAGACAAATCAAACCACAAAACAAATAAAAAAGAAATTAAAGAAGTAAATAGAATGTTAGAAAAATTAGGTATGTTAGATCTTTGGAGAACATTGAATGGAGATAGAAAGGAATATACCTTCTTCTCAGCAGTTCATGGAACCTACTCAAAAATTGACCATATATTAGGACATACAGACCTCAAAATTAAATGCAAGAAAGCAGAAATAGTAATGCTTTCTTTTCAGATCATGATGCAATAAAAACTACATTCAGCAAAAAGTGAGGGGGAAATGGACCAAAAAGTAATTGGAAACTAAACAATCTCATCTTAAAGAATGATTGGGTGAAGCAGCAAATTATAGATACAATTAATAATTTCACTCAAGATAATGACAATGATGAGACGTCATACCAAAATTTGTGGGATGCAGCCAAAGCATTAATAAGAGGGAATTTTATATCCTTAGAGGCTTACTTTAATAAAACAGAGAAAGAAAAGATTAATGAATTGGGCTTGCAACTAAAAAAACTAAAAAAAGACCAAATTAAAAACTCCCAATCAAATACTAAGTTGGAAATTCTAAAATTAAAAGGAGAAATTAAAAATATTGAAAGTAAAAAAAACTATTGAACTAATTAATAAAACTAAGAGTTGGTTCTATGAAAAAGCCAATAAAATAGATAAGCCTTTGGTAAATCTGATTAGAAAAAGAAGGGAGGAAAATGAAATTAGTAGTTTTAAAAATGAAAAGGGAGAACTTTCCACCAATGAAGAGGAAATTAGAGAAATAATAAGGAGTTATTTTGCTCAACTTTATGCCAATAAATTTGATAACCTAAGTGAAATGGATGATTACCTCCAAAAATATAGACTTCCCAGACTAACAGAGGAGGAAGTAAATTGCTTGAATAGTCCCATTTCAGAAAAAGAAATAGAACAACTCCCTAAGAAAAAATCCCCAGGACCAGATGGATTTACATGTGAATTTTACCAAACATTTAAAGAACAATTGGCCCCAATGCTATATAAATTATTTGATAAAATAGGGAATGAAGGAGTCCTACCAAATTCCTTCTATGACCCAGACATGGTACTGATACCTAAACCAGGTGGCTGAAAACGAGAAAGAAAATTATAGACCAATCTCCTAATGAATATTGATGCTAAAATCTTAAATAAGATATTAGCAAAAAGACTCAGAAAATCATCTCCAAGATAATACACTATGATCAAGTAGGATTTTATACCAGGAATGCAGGGCTGGTTCAATATTAGGAAAAGTATCAATATAATTGGCCATGTTAACAACCAAATTAACAAAAAACATATGATCATCTCAATAGATGCAGAAAAAGCATTTGACAAAATCCAACATCCATTCCTATTAAAAACACTTGAGAGTATAGGAATAAATGGACTTTTCCTTAAAATAATCATCAGCATCTATTTAAAACCATCAGTAAGCATCATATGTAATGGAGACAAACTTCAACCATTCCCCATAAGATCTGGAGTGAAACAAGGTTGCCCACTATCACTGTTACTATTTAATATTGTTTTAGAAACGCTAGCTTTAGCAATATGAGCTGAGAAAGAGATTAAAGGAATAAGAATAGGCAATGAGGAAACCAAATTATAACTCTTTGCCGATGACATGATGGTATACATATAGAACCCCAGAGATTCTACTAAAAAGTTATTAGAAATAATCCACAACTTTAGCAAAGTTGCTGGTTATAAAATAAACCCACATAAGTCATCAGAATTCTTATATATCACTAACAAAATCGAACAGTCAGAGTTACAAAGAGAAATTCAATTTAAAGTAACTACTGATAATATAAAATATTTAGGAATCTATCTGCCAAGGGAAAATCAGAAACTTTATGAGCAAAATTACAGACCACTTTTCACACAAATTAAGTCTGATCTAACCAATTGGAAAAATATTAAATGCTCTTGGATAGGGCGAGCAAATATAATAAAGATGACAATATTACCTAAACTAATCTATTTATTTAGCGCTATACCAATCAGACTCCCAAACAACTATTTTAATGACCTAGAAAAAATAACAACAAAGTTCATATGGAAAAACAAAAAGTCAAGAATTTCAAGGGAATTAATGAAAAAAAAAATCAAATGATGGTGGCTTAGCTGTACCAGATTACCAAAACTATTTGGTATTGGCTAAGGAATAGATTAGTTGATCAGTGGAATAGATTAGGTTCAAGGGATAAAACAGTCAACAAATATAGCAACCTAGTCTTTGACAAACCCAAAGATCCCTGCTTTTGGGATAAAAACTCACTGTTTGAGAAAAATTGCTGGGAAAATTGGAAATTAGTATGGCAGAAAATAGGCATTGACCCACGTACACCAAGATAAGGTCAAAATGGGTTCATGACCTAAGAATAAAGAATGTGATTTTAAATAAATTAGAGGAACATAGGATAGTTTACCTCTCAGACCTGTGGAAGGGGAAGGTCTTTATGACCAAAGAAGAACTAGAGATCATTACTGATCACAAAATAGAAAATTTCGACTATACCAAACTGAAAAGTTTTTGTACAAACAAAACTAATGCAGACAAGATTAGAAGGGAAGCAATAAACTGGGAAAATATTTTACAGTCAAAGGTTCTGATAAAGGCCTCATTTCCAAATATATAGAGAATTAACTCTAATTTATAAAAATCTAAGCCATTCTCCAATTGAAAAATGGTCAAAGGATATGAACAGACAATTCTCAGATGAAGAAATTGAAACTATTTCTAGTCATATGAAAAGATGCTCCAAGTCATTATTAATCAGAGAAATGCAAATTAAGACAACTCTAAGATACCACTACACACCTGTCAGATTGGCTAAGATGACTGGAAAAAATAATGTTGATTGTTGGAGGGGATGCGGGAAAACTGGGTCATTGATGCATTGTTGGTGGAGTTGTGAACGAATCCAACCATTCTGTAGAGTAGTTTGGAACTATGCTCAAAAAGTTATCAAACTGTGCATACCCTTTGATCCAGCAATGTTACTACTGGAATTATATCCCAAAGAGATCATAAAGAAGGAAAGGGACCTGTATGTGCACGAATGTTTGTGGCAGCCCTTTTGTAGTGGTTAAAACTGGAAACTGAATGGATGTCCATCAGTTGGAGAATGGCTAATAAATTGTGGTATATGAATATTATGGAATATTACTGTTCTGTAAGAAATGACCAACAGGATGATTTCAGAAAGGCCTGGAGAGACTTACATGAACTGATGCTGAGTGAAATGAGGAGGACCAGGAGATCATTATATACTTCAACAACAATACTATATGATGACCAGTTCTGATGGACCAGGCCATCCTCAGCAACGAGATCAACCAAATCATTTCCAATGGAACAGTAATGAACTCAACCAGCTATGCCCAGAAAAAGAACTCTGGGAGATGACTAAAAACCATTACATTGAATTCCCAATCCCTATATTTATGCCCACATGCATTTTTGATTTCCTTCACAAGCTAATTGTACAACATTTCAGAGTCTGATTCTTTTTGTATAGCAAAATAACGTTTTGGTCATGTATACTTATTGTGTATCTAATTTATATTTTAATGTATTTAACATCTACTGGTCATCCTGTCATCTGGGGGAGGGGGTGGGAGGGTAAGAGGTAAAAAATTGGAACAAGAGGTTTGGCAATTGTTAATGCTGTAAAGTTACCCATGCATATATCCTGTAAATAAAAGGCTATTAAATAAAAAAATAAAAAGTGAAGCAAGTATATAAAAAAAAAAAGTCTTGTATAGCTAGATCACTATCCTTTGCATTTTTTTTTATTAATCCTCTTAAACTTTTTGACCTTTTGTTCTTTCAGATGAATTGTGTTTTTGTTTTTTCTACCTCTAAAAAGTAATTTCTTGGCAGTTTGATTAGTATAACACTGAATAAATATATTAATTTAAATAGAATTGTTATTTTTTATATATTATCTTGGCCTATCTATAAGCCACTGATATTTTTCAGGTTCTTTAGATCCAACTTTATTTGCATGAAGAGTGTTTTGTAATCGTGTTCATGTAGCTTCTGCCTTTGCTTTGGCAAATATGTTATATTATCTACAGTTATTTTAAATGGGATTTCTTTTTCTATCTCTGTCTTTGTTGGCAACATACAGAAATGCTGATGATTTATGTGGGGTTTTTTAATATCTTGTAACTTTAGTAAAGTTAATTTTTTTCTAGTAATCTTCTAGGATTCTCTAAATATATCATCATTTCATTTGCAAAGAGTGATAGTTTTGTTTGTGTTGTACTTACTCTAATTCCTTCAAAGTCCTTTTCTTCTCTTGATCCTAAAGCTACTATTTCCAGCACAATATTGAAAAATAATGATGATAGTGGACACCCCTGATTCACCCTTAATCTTTTTGGGAATGCTTCTAGCTTGTCCCCATTACATATAATTCTTGCTAATGATTTTAGATATATGCTACTTATTTTAAGCTAACTCCATTTATTCCTATGAACTCCAGTGTTTTCATTAGAAATTAATGTTGTATTTTATCAAGTGATTTTTCTGCATCTATTGAGATAATCATATGATTTCTGTTAATTTGTTTATTGATATAGTCAATTATGCTGCTATTTTTCTTGATATTAAACCAGGCCTGCATTCCTGATATAAATCCTACTTGTTCATCATATATTATCCTGTTGATAAATTGCTATAATCTCTAAATCAATATTTTATTTCAGATTTTTGCATCAATATTCTTTAGGGAGATCAGACTATCATTTTCTTTCTCTGTTTTGGCCCTTTTCGATTTAGGTATCAACACTATATCTTGTTGTAAAAGAAATTTGATAGGACTCCTTCTTCCTGTATTTTTCCAAGTACTTTATATAACCTTAAAATTAATTGTTCTTTAAATGTCTGGTAGCATCCTCTCATAAATTAATCTGGCCCTGGAGATTTTTTCCCTAGGGAGTTCTTTAATGGCTTGTTTAATTTCTTTTTCTAAAATGGGACTATTTGCATGATTTATTTTCTCATTTGGGCAATTTGTATTTTTGTATGAATCCATTTCACTTAGATTATCACATTTATAAACATATAAAGGGACAGAAAAACTCCTAATTATTGGTTTAATTTCCTTTTTCTTAATAGTAAATTCATCCTTTTCATTGTTGATACTGTTAATTTGGTTTTGTTCTTTACTTTTTCTAATCAAATCTATTTTGTTGGGTTTTCAAAATAAAAAAACCTAACTTTTATTAGTCCAATAGTTTTTTACTTTCAATTTTATTAATCTTAATTTTGATTTTACAAATTTCTGTTTTGTTATTTAGTTGGGGATGGCTAATTTGTTATTTTTCTAGCTTTTCTAACTGCATGCCCAAATCATTGATCTTTTCTTTTTCTATTTTATACAAGTAAGCATCTAGTGATAGAAAATTTCCTTTCAGATATACTTTGAATGTATCTCATAAGTTTTGGTATATTGTCTCATTATTAACATTCTCTTGGATGAAATTATTGATTGTTTCCATGATTTGTTATTTTGACTCACTCATTCTTTAGTATCATTTAATATCCACTGATTTTGAGTATATTTTTCCTATGACCCTTTATTACATCTAATTTTTATTTCATCATGATTTGAGGAGGATATATTTAATATTTCAAATAGGCATTTGATTATGAGGCTTTTATGTCCTAATATGTCACTTTTTGTGTATGTGTCAAATACCTCTGAGAAAAGGTTTATTTCTTTCTGTCCCCATTCAATTTTCTCCAAAGGTCTATCATACCTAACTTTCCTAAAATTCTATTCATACCCTTAACTTCTTTCTTGTTTATTTTGTATTTAGCTTTATCTTATGAGAAAGATTGAGATTTCTCCTAAGTCTAGTTTAGATGTCTATTTCTCTAGCTTTTCCACTTAACTTTTCCTCTAATAATTTCAATGTAATACCACTTGATACATATATGTTTAGTTTTGTATATAGTTTAGTATTGATATTGCTTCATTATCTAAGGTACCTTTAAGCAAGATGTAGTTGTCTTCCTGTTTCTTTTAGTTCTGTCTGTTTTTGCTTTTGCTGAATTTGAGATCAGTATTGCAATCCCTGCTATTGTTTTATTTCAGCTGAAGCATACATAATATATTCTGCTCCAGCTTTTTACTTTAACTTTTTTATGTATCTATCTACTTTAAATGTGTTTCTTGTAAACAAAATATTGCAGAATTCTCATTTTTAATCCATTCTGCTATCTGTTTCAATTTTATGGGAGAGTTCATCCCATTCAAATACACAGTTAAGATTACTAACTGTATTTCCCACTGTCCTATTTTCCTCAAGTTATACTTTTCTCTCTTCTTTTAGCCTTTTCCTCCTTACCAGTGTTTTGTTTCTGATAAGCACCTCCCTCAATCTGCTATCCATTTTTCTCACTCCATGTCCCATTTTCTTATCCTTTTCCCTTCAATTTCTATCTTCCCTTCTACTAGTTTTCCCCTTTCACTTCCTACTTCCATATAGGTTAAGACAAATTTGTATCGAAATTAAATATTTATATTATTCTCTTTTTGAGATAAATCCAATGAGATTCAATTCAAACAATGCTCATTACCCTCCTTTATTTTCCCCAACTCTACTAGGTCTTTTGCGCCTCTTCATATGATGTAATTTGCCCCATTTTACCTCCCCTCCTGTTTTCCCCATACAATCATTTTTTTGCCTCAAGGTTCTTTTTTTATATCATCATATTGAAGTAAATTGATACCTACATCTTCTAAGTATATCCCATCTAATTGCCCTGACAAAGATACAGTTTTTAAGAATTACAGGTATCATCTTTCCATGTATGGATATAAATGTTCTAACGTTTAAAAGACAGTGTTGTTTTTTTTTTCTTTTCCTTACCTTTCTATGCTTCTCATAAATATATGTCTTATGTTAAAGATTAAATTTTCTGTTGAGCTCTGGTATTTTCATCACAAAAGATGAAAATCCCCTATTTCATTCAATGTCCATCTTTTCCCCTGAAAGATAATGCTTAGTTTTGTGGATAGTTGATTCTTGGTTGTAGTCCAAGGTCTTTTGCCTTCCTGTATATCATATTCCAGGTCCTATGATCCTTTTTTATGGAATCCTCATCATTGTAATCTTCATCATTGTTCCTCAATATTTGAATTGTTTATTTCTGGTTGCTTGAAGTATTTTCTCTTTTATCTGTTAATTATGGAATTTAGCTACAATATTTCTTGAATTTTAGGGTGAGTGATGGATTCATTTTTTCAATGATCATTTTAACTTTAGTTCTAGGATATCAGGGCAATTTTCCTTGATGATTTCTTGAAAGATGTTGTTCAGAATCTTTTTTTCACCATTTCTTTCAGGTAGTACAATAATTCTTAGATAGTCTCTCCTGGATCCATTTTCCAAGTCAGGTGTGTTTCCAAAAATATATATTTTATATTTTCTTTTGTTTAAAAATTGTTTAGCTGATTCTTGATGTCCCGTTGATCATTCACTTATATTTTTGTCCAATTCTAATTTTTTTTACAATTTATTTTCTTCGAGATTATAAATAAATTTGAGGAACATAGTATAGTTTATCTCTCAGACTTGTGGAGGAGGAAGAAATTTGTGACCAGAGATGAATTAGAGATCATTATTTATCACAAAATAGAAAATTTTGATTATATCAAATTAAAAAGCCTTTGTACAAACAAAACTAATGCAAACAAGATTAGAAGGGAAACAACAAACTGGGAAAACATTTTCACAGTTAAAGGTTCTGATAAAGGCTTCATTTCCAAAATATATAGAGAATTGACTCTAATAGAAATGACCAGCAGGATGAATACAGAGAGACTTGGAGAGACTTACATGAACTGATGCTAAGTGGAATGAGCAGAACCAGGAAATCATTATATACTACAACAACAATACTGTATGAGGATGTATTCTGATGGAAGTGGATTTCTTTGACAAAGAGAAGATCTAACTCAGTTTCAATTGATCAATGATGGACAGAAACAGCTATACCCAAAGAAAGAACACTGGGAAATGAATGTAAATTGTTTGCATTTTTGTTTTTCTTACTGGGTTATTTTTACCTTCTGAATCCAATTCTTCCTGTGAACAAGTGAACTTTTCGGTTCTTCACACATATATTGTATCTAGGATATACTGTGACATTTAACATGTATAGTACTGCTTGCCATCTGGGGGAGGTGGTGGAGGAAGGGAGGGGAAAAGTTGGAACAGAAGTGAGTGCAAGGGATAATGTTGTAAAAAATTACCCAGCCATGGGTTCTGTCAATAAAAAGTTTAATTATTTAAAAAATTATTTTCTTCACTTAGATTTTTAAACTTTTTTTGGATTTGGCCAATTGTACTTTTATAGGAATTATTTTGTGCATTGGAATTTTCCCCCATTTCTCTAATTATTTTTAAGGAATTGTTTCATTTTAGGAAGTAGTTTTCTTCAGTATATCTAATTTTTTCCATTTCATTATTTTTATTTTTAGGGAGTTTTTTCTTCTTCAGTCCTTTTCTGTTGGCTTCCCCTAAAAAGAACTTTCACAACTCTCCTGCATAGCTTTCATTTTTCCCCCTCCATTTTTCTTCTATCTTTCTTTTAAGATGCTTTTTGGGCACTTGCAAGCAAGTTTTCTAACTTAAGATCAGTTCATATATTCCTTTTAGGCTTCATCTGAAGGTATTTTGCTATTATTGTCCTCTTCTGGCTCTGTGTTCTGATCTTCCCTGTCTCCATCATAGCTCTTGATGGTGAGAGCTCTTTTTACTCATTTTAAAAAGTTGAACTCTGCTCCCAGGGCACAAGGGAGATTATCCCAAGGTTTTTTTTTTTTTTTTTTTTTTTTTTTTTCAGGGAGACAAGGGTCTCTCCTTGACTGCACTAGGATCGCTGGTGCTGTCAGCTTTCCCACTGCACTGCTTTGTTCTGGCCAAGTTACACTGATAAAGTAGAGTTCAGGGGCTTACAGTTTGCCTTCTATGATTGCCTTAGAGGTCTCACAGTTGATTTTCTGATCTACTGGTCTTCTGAAACAGGACAGAGAAGCCAAAAGCTGTTTTACTTTGACTAAGAGTCTCCTACCAGATTTCCTGCACCAGATCTCACTGTGCATCATCTTCCCACAAAGCTCACTCTGAATGATATTCTTCTCTTTCCAAATGGGACCTTTCCTGATGTCCTTCAAGGATATGTTAAGTTGGAAAATTATTACACTCCAAATGTTTGTGGGTTCAGTTACTTCAAAATCCATTCAGATGCTTTATCTAGTATGAATTCTGAAGGAAGCTAGTGAGTACTCAAGCATAGTCCCATCTCCTTTTTGCTGTCTTGGCTCCACCTTCCTATCATTTTTCTTTCAAGAAGCAGGCAGTATTCTTTCATCAGTGCTCTGGAATCATAACAGGTCATTTAGTTGTTTAGAGTTTTGGAATTATTTATTTTATAACTTTCATTTTAAAGTATAAATTGGTATGATGTTATTCATTTTGCTCTGCAAACATTCACACAAATCTTTCCATGACTCTTTGAAAATATTGTTTTTCTACTCATTTTCTGTACCCCAATAGTATTCAGTTACATCTTTATCCCATAATTTATTCAGCCATTTCCAATTTGATAAATATCCTTTTTCTTTCCAATTTTTGTCATCACAAAAAGAGCTGATCTAAATATTTTGTATATATAGGGCCTGTTCACTTTTCTTTAATCTCTTGGGGTGTAACCTTTAGGATAATGAAAATTTGTTCTTTACCCTTTTCATATTTTACCATTTTAGTAGATATCCCAATTTTCCTTTGAGGTTCTTATCAAAAATATCATATAGATGCAAAGTTGCTGTAGCTGAAAATTTAGAAAGAAAAATAGATTTGGAATCGAAAATATTGATTGAACTCCCAGGTTTTGACACTTATAATTCTAAAACTCACTGGATCTTAGTTTCCTCATGTGTCAAATGAGGGATAAAGACCAGATGACACTAAAAAAAAAAGATAATTAAGATAAAAGAGATCAACTAAAATAATTTACTCAGTTTTAAACATGTAGTATAAAAAAGAAATAAGTGGTGTGATAGCTAGAATGCTGGATTGGGGTTGGAATCAGAAAGATTTCATTTCAAATCTGATCTCATACATTCCCTAGCTATATTATTCTGGGCAAGTCACAACCTTTGTATTGCTCAGTTTTCTGATTTGTAGAACTGGGATGCTTACAGAATTTACTTCCCTAAGTTTTCCCCAAGAGAAAATGAAATACTACTTGTAGAATGCTTTACAAACCTCAAAATGTAATGTGAGTGATAAAGATAATGACCATGATGGTATAGTATTGGCTATCTAGACCTGGCTAGTTAAGAAAATCTTAACTAGTCCTACAGTATTGTGTGTCACTTGAGTGCTGAACTATTGGTTCACACCTAGAAAATTAATGAGCTCAGATTATTATAAAAGAAAAACTGTTAGACTGAGTTAGGGAAACCTCCACCTAAAAACATTCTTGGCAGCTGGAAGTTTCTCATATAATTTTACTGTGAGTTCTTGCTCTTTGGGGAATCATTTATGTTTCACTATCCATTTATCCAATTATTTTATTTATTTAATAAAGTTTTTTTTTACTCCCCCTATTATACTACGGCTCTTACTATCTCCTATCTCAGTATTCCATGATCACCATATCTATGCCCTACATATTCACCAATCCCCAAAGCCACTTCGCATTGTAAGGCTATAATTATCTCTTCTGTGATTTTATGATTTTTATCAAGAGTAAGTGCAAGGTAAAAATATTTAAAACAATAGGAAAAATCCCAGTATAAAGAAGGGTTCTATATAAGAGGGAGGGAGGGAGGGAGGCGGAGGAGGAGGAGGAGGAGGAGAGAGAAAGAGAGAGAGAGAGAGAGAGAGAGAGAGAGAGCGCAATGAACAGATAAAGGGACAGACAGAGTGATAGACTGAGACAGAAAAAGAGAAGATTAAAGATGGAAGAAAAAACAGGCAGAGACAGAAAAATTCTCCACATTGAATAATCCTATTCTTATCTTTCTAATTGGATTCAGAATAACTGACAATTTATAAATAAAGCAATCTTAATATTAGCAATTTTAGCCTGTTTTCATATATGTGAGAATTAAAACCCAAAGATTTGGTAATCTCACCCCAAGTCATATGCATAGTAGCAGACTGAGGTCTAAAAGATAACTTTACTGATAATTGTATTTTAATCCTTATATTATTATATTTCAACTTCTATTATCCATTCCTAATGTAAACATTTGATAAAACAAACATAATTCACTTAAGATCATTAACCACACACTGGAACAAATTAAAAAATCTAGAAGATATGACTATTGGTGAGGATAGTATATCTAATATCTCTCTTCTTATATTAGAAGGTAAATTTCACTTTAGTTCCTTAGTCATTGCAACCCCAGTGAAGGAGATAATTTATATATATATATATATATGTGTGTGTGTGTGTGTGTGTGTGTGTGTGTGTGTGTGTATAATACATATATTTTTTCTTTTACTTTTTTGTCATTTACTCCTTGAGCTTCCAGTACTGTCCTCACTAATCCTGACACCTCAAAAATTCACTCCCCACTCCGCTTGCATTCCTTAGGTATCTTTCCTACATCCTATTTCTTGCAGGGTTTTTTTCCAGTTATATTTGGCAGTTCCACTGAGGTGTAATATGACAGAAATTCCTAGGGAGTGTTTATATTTTAATTTACATAAGGAAGATTGGGATGCTGGTAAATCCCAGTGGAATAATTTTTTACTGGTAGAACGTCAGGTTTGGAATGATGTAGATATAAGGTTGCTCTGTTTGAGCAAAGTCTCTACCTGGAGATCTTTAAATTGCATATCTAAAAATTAAACTGATGCTTAACTTGCAGATTAGAACTTAAGTTTCTAGTGGTATTTTAACTGAGAATTTTTTTAAACAAATCAACTGAGTTGTCCTCGGGGATTTTACCTCAATTCTGTTAGAAGACTTTCTATAATACTGAGGAAGAAGTCTCCATAACATAGTTATTTTGTATTTGGATGTTCTTTCCCATCTTCTCTGTGAATTTGCTATGGAAAATGGGATAGAGACTGAGCTAACAACACTAAGTCCACAGTGCAAAATAATCCGGCAGAAAACCAGCCAGGGTACTTGTAATACATTTTGTTCCCTTTAGTTTCCTTAAGTCCAGGTGATAACACTATATTTGTATAGATGGATTTTTTCACACTGATCCAGAAGCTATACAGGGGAAATCACTGAATGAGCATAAATGCTAGAGCAGCTGCTGCACACTGATTTAAAAGGCAATTAGTAACTTTTGAACAACATCATTACCTTTATTGACTAAAGTCATGACATGAGTCATTCTTATATTTCAAACTTTGTCACATAAATTAGCTCATCATATCTTCACATCCTATCTGTGGAGTAGATAGAGCAGATATTATCTATTTTAAAATGAAAAATAAATTGAATCTCAAAAAGTAAAGTGATTTGCTAAAAGTCACAGAAATAAGTTGGGTCAAAACCCACATATTCTTTGCATTAATTATACTATTTATTTCAATTCAAAAGACATTTGTCAAATTATTAGTATTTGCAAAATGCCATAGATATTTAGGATTCAAAAATGAAAGATTGAATATTCCCTTCTCTCTAAGAATTTAAAGTTTAAGAATGAGGATATAGTAGGTACACAAAAGATTATGATACAGAGTAGAAAGTGACAAGGGAAAAGAGGTTCAAACAAATTGCTATAAAGTTTGTCAAGAAATGATTTTCACTTCAAGATTTCAGAAAAGGCTCCATAATGGAAATGATACTTAAGATAAAACTTATAAGAAGAGAAAAATTACAAGACATATTTGGAAGGAGTGTTTCCTTTGATAGATAGACTGCTCACATTAATTCATGGAGATAGGAAAGATCAGAATGAGTTAGAGGAGTATAATTTGTCTGAGTGTAGAGTAGAACTAGCTTATGGAAAACCTTAAATTTTTTCTCTATTTTAGTTTTTTAGGATGATTGGTATCTTTTTTTTTAATCACATGGATTCCCAATATATATCTCCCTTTCCCCTTAAGAAGACCATTTCTGATAAAAAAAAACAACAAATAAAAGAAAAAAAATGAAGACAGGAAAGAAGTCTGATCAGAATAATCAATATATTATATACATATAGATGTACATATATGTGTATATATATACATATATATATATATACATATACATATACATATCCAGAGAGAGAAAGAGAGCACTCAGCATAGATTTCTACATTTTTTCTCTCAAAAGCATATCTCTTCATTTTTGTCAAGATTCGTCACTATAGTTTCACATAAGGTTACTTAACTCTAGACAATTGAGAGCTACTGAATAATTTTGAGGGGCAGAATGACATGATTAAACTTCTTAATTAAGAAGATATTTTGGTCACTATGTCAAGATAGTAGAGATAAGGAGAGATAAGATTTGGAAAGATCAAATGAATAGAAATGAGGGCCTTAACTAAAGAGCTATTGATTATTCCCAAAAATGAAAGTAAATAGTAATAGTGACATATGAAACTTTTGCAATTAAATAGAAGAGGAACACAATTTGCTTAGATAGATGTCCAAAATAGCTATTTAATAGCAAAGTCATGATTCAAATAAATCTTTTAACTCCCTTCCAGTGCTGTTCCCAGCATGATAGCTTGCTTTTTCCTGTCCTTCTCTCTCTTTCTGGCTTTCTCTCTCTCTTTCTTTCTCTCTCTCTCTCTCTCTCTCCCCCCCATATAGAGATATAGAAATATGCAAGTATAATTAGGAGCCACCTGCATTATCATAAATGCATCTCAGAATTAAGAATAGGAAACAAATCCTATTAGCAATTAGAAGCTATAAATTCAATTTGGGATGAGAGTTAAATATTTTTAGTAAGATTGCTGTCCTGTACTCAAATATATTAAACTATATCCTTAATATCAAATATTTACAGATGAAAGGAACTTTAGCAGCCATCGAGTATAGTTCCCTCATTTTACAAATGCATAAACTGAGACATAGAGAAATTAAGTGATTGTGGCCAAGGTCAAACAGTTAGTTATCTGAGAACCGAATGTGCTCTGATTTTTATGATTTAAACTCCAATGCCCTATTCACTAAGAATAACACTAGGTCTATTGAAACAGGAGAGCATACATGTACTTTGGTTCTCAATTACAGGAGATACTGTAGATCAATATATGCATTTGATCTGCAGAAAAATATGATATATAGTTAAGTCAACAAGTATTATAAGTTCTTACTCTATGCCTAGATGGATATCAAGGATATAAAAAACAGTAGGAAGCCTGGAAAATCATAAATCAATGTTTAGGAAACAAGACACAGTTCACAGAGTCTAATTCATAAAGTTATTTTGGATAACTATTGAATTAAAAAATACTGCAGAAATGCATTTTAATTATTTCTGTTATTTTCAGTATGTAAATATATGTAGATAAATATTTCATCTAGAAAATGTTGCAGAGTATGTAGAGATTTGTTCATAGATTCTGAGAGACTTAGGTTCAAGACTGGTTTCTGCTTCATCTTAGCTGTGTTGGGTGAATCATTTAATCTTTTAGTAGCCCTCTCAAAGACTATTGATTTTATAAAAGGCATTGATCTGTATAGTAGAGGAAAATTCTAGGAATTCTATATGCCCATAAAATCCAGGTCCAGCAAAAACTAAATAAACAAATTAAAGAAAAATTCTTTTAAATCATGGTAGCTAGGTCTCCATTGGGGTAAATGATGAATCCTATGAAGCTGGTTACATTATTTGACTTGCACTATATTTTCATTAGTCTGGAACTAATTGTTATATGTGTTATTACTTTAATCTCAATAGTGTGAATTCGAATATAGACAACAACTTTGAATATTTCATTATTTGTATTTTTAGGGATCTGGTTCTTTTATTCTAATACATATTAAGACATTCACAAGAATGTGTGCACATGTGTGGGAGAGGGAGAGAGACAGACAGAGATAGAGCTAGAAACAGAAACAGAGACACAGAGAGACAGAGAGATACAAAGAGAGATTAAGAGCAAATAGAGAATAAACAGAAAAGCAAACAAATAAGTAAATAACATTTAAACAAATGAATGAATGAAAGATAAGTAAATCATAAATTAGAAATCAATAAGTATATAATAAAAAAGAACAACATGAATTCGTAAGTTTCTTTGTATTTCTATCAGGTTTCATTCTCTTCATTCTTGAGAATGTAACCATTGCATTTTATCACTTCAGTAATTTGTGTATTAATAAGTAATTTGGAAGTATCTCTTAAAAAGATGAATTTGGGAAGAATGACTGGGTCATTAATACTCTATAGATTATGAAATCCTCCAATGATTTCATTTATAGATTACATGCTGCTGATCATACCAACCCTCAGAATAGCACAGAGCCTCAGTATAACCTATATCCACTTAAAAGAAATCAATTGAGAGATCCACATAGGAAAAACCAAATGAATTTTTAAAATGTTTATTACTTAGACCATGGCTTCCAATCCGTGGAGGTAATTCATTGTATATATCATAAACAATCATTGAAAATGAACAATTAGAGAGGCCTAGAATTACAAAGAATAGATTAGATTGGATTCTAGTTGGGAAGTTGTGAAATGTTTTTCAATGATCCCAACCGCTGTCTCTCTTTCTCTCTGTCTCTCTCCTCCCATTCTTCCCTCTCTCTGTGTCTCTGTGTCTGTCTGTCTGTCTGTCTTTCCCGCATCCAGGCTTCATGTACACAGACACAAACACATGAATTTTTAACACCATAGAACTCTGGAAACAAGAATACAGTTTTGGGAAGGCTGTAGACTCTCCTATCAAGAAAGAAATAATATATGGACTTGTAGGGTTTCATGATATTTTTTTGGGGAAAGCCCTATACAAACAAAAAAAAAACTTACGAACCATTCAAGATTTCATGTAACCAAGCTCCAGAATGTATACAGAAGTTCTAGCTATTTGAATTGGTTTTGTGGAAGAAACATTATTTATGTGGAGAAACCATCCTTTAAATGGACAAATTGTTTTAACCTTCATCTGTAAACTGGAGATGATGCAGCCAACATTTATTTCAAAGGGTTGTTATCAGAATCAAATGTTATTAAATATGTTATATATTTCATAAGAAAAAGAGTTCTTTAGAAATACAATCTAAGAGTAATGCATGAAGTACCTTCATACATTATTTCAGCCATATTCTTATGATCAGAAATAGCAGTGTTGGTATCTGAAAACACAAAGAACATTCATATAGAAAATGCATGTTGCTCAACATGATGCATTACATGTTATAAAAACCACATACATCCATTCATTTTTTCATAGACTAATAGCCATTTAGAATCTTCTAAATGTTTTAGTTAGATTCATTTGTATTTACAGAAAGTGGTCATTAATATGGCTTGCAGTAAATACCTTAATTTAATTAAGAAGAAACTAGGAGAAATTGATGTAAAAGAAGTGAACTCATTTTGTGGTCATGTATCCCCAAACTAGAGAGAGTTTCTATAAAGATATGGAAGATGAACTATTTTCTAAAAGTGAATATGGAAAGGAAAACAATGTAGCCATTTATTTAGTGTTGATGACAATGATGATGAGGATGAGGATGAGAATGATATTAGCTAGTACTTATGTAGCACTTTAAGGTTTTCTCTTTTTTTCTTTTTCCTTTTTTAACAAAATATAATTTGATTTCTTATTCTGTTTCCTAAAAAAATAAGATATGTGAGGATAGCAAATAACTTCCTGTAAATATCAAATACCTTGCTTTGTGGTATTTTTTTAAATTACTTTTCCCCAATTATATGAGAAGATATTTTTAGCATTTATTTTTCAAGATTTTGAGTTCCAATTTTTTCTACCTTTCTTTCTTCTCTCCCATCTCCCCAAAATGGTAGGCAATTTAATAGAGACTGTATTTGTACTATCATATAAAATATATTTTCATACTAGTGACAATTCTAAAAGAAGAAACAGATCAAAATAAAGAAAAAAATGAATAAGAATAAATAAGTGAAAAAGTATGCTTCATTCAGAGTCCATCAGCTAATGATCTGGACATGGATAACAATTTCCTTTGTGGATCCTTTATAACAGTCTTGGATCATTATTTTTCTGAAAAGAACTGAGTCATTCATAGTTGATCATCATGTAATGTTATTGATACTGTGTAAAAATTTTTTCCTGGTTTTCTGCTTATTTCATTTTGCATCAGTTTATACAAGTCTTTCTAGATTTTTCTGAAATCTGCCTGTTCATCACTTCTTATTGAACAATTATATTCATAAACCACAGCTTGTGTAGCCATTCACAAAGTGATGGACAGCTTCTCAGTTTCCAATATTTAGCCACTATAAAAATGGCTGCTATAAATATTTTTGCATATGTATGTCTTTTTCCTTTTTTTGTGAACCTCAGAGACACAGACCCAGTAGTGGTATTGTTGCTCACAGCAAATTTGGTTGTTCTTTGAGCATAATTTCAAATTGCTCCCCAGAATGGCTGGATCAGTTCATAAATCCATCAGCAGGCATTACTATCCTAATTTTTGGCTGTTTGCATGTTGCTAGATTGAAGTTGCCTTTAGGCCCTGGAGGGACCCTAGTGTGTGGTACTGGACTGTGGGAGGTAATTGTAAGAGTATCTAATCCCCAAATCCTAGTGGTGTCTGTTGTGTGCTAAGGCTGATGGGGTTGGTTCTGCATTTCCTTGGGGCTGCACTAAAGCAGGTGGTGTCTGACTGTTGGAGTTTGTCTGTTTGTCTAAGACTGTGCTGAAGTATGAGGTAATTTTCAGAAATGGGAGAGTTTACTTATTCCCCTGCTTTATTCTATATTGAAGAATATGGGTTATCCTGATGGTGTTAGCCTGTTATATCACACTGGGATTAGGATCTCCTGGTTTGCTTACAGGAGCTTACTGGAATACTTCCTCTCCCAAATATCATTCCCCTTTGACCGAAGTGAGATAGAACTTTCTTGCTGTTCTTCCCAAATTTCTTGAGCTAAAATATTATTTTACCCCACCTTTTTGCAGCTTCTGCTATTCCAGGATTTCTTTGGTAAGGAAATAGGAGAAAATCATGGCAATTTCCTGCTTACTTCACCATCTTGGCTCCCAGAAGTTTGATTTTAGGTTTTTAAAAGAACTTTACAAATTTACTTCATTTTATCATCACAATAATTCTAAGCACAGTAGCTATTGTTATTCCCATTTTATGGATTAGGAATTTATGCAGACTAAAATTAAATGAATGATTGGCCCAGGTTCACACACCCCAAATTGAGACCAATTTGAATGCAGTTCTAGTTGGTTCCATGTTCAGTGCTCTACTTAAGTGGCTGCCATTCTAAGAAAAAAGGAATATAATTTTGGAATTTAAGATCTCCAAAAATCATCTCTATAAACAGTAATTATAGCCTTCTAGAGGTGTTTTTTGTATTTAGTTTGAAACTTTATATGAAGAAGTCTTTAGTAAGAGAAAAAGACAAAAGTATTGTGCTAATTACTTTTGGCACAAAGTATTGTTTGTTTTGAAGATCCATCCTTCACACATCACCTGCACATGGAAAGGTACAATCTTACATTTTTATTACTAAGCCAGAGGGATTGTTAAATCAATAAATTTCTCCTTTTCCTACACATTTGTTTTAAGCTGAAAGCCAGTCCATCAAATATAACAAATTTGTTACCCTTAAATATGCATTGTTAGGGAAAGCCATTCCCTGTGTAAGAAAAGAAAAAGAAAACAGAAACCAGACAAAATAAAATGAGACTTTAATTTGGAGAAAAGACTAATAATGAAAAGAGAAGGCACAGACAAAAAAATGCTTCCTGTCAGTATCATAGGCTTGTTAGGCTAATTCCTGAGACTATTACTTGTCAACCAAAATTAAATCTTTGGACGAAAAATGTCTCTTTATTGACCATGTTAATAATTGGCATTTATAAAATGCTTTTAGGTCTTACAAAGATGTTTAGCTTAACAATGAAAATATATGAAGATGATATGATGTTTACATGCAAAAGTCTGAAGAATAAACCAGAATGCTTTTTATTATTTATTTGACCCTAGGAGACAGAAGTAGGATTAAGTAACATGAAGGTAGATTACTTTAATGGGAGTTTAAGATGGTGGTGGGATTCCTAAGAACTAAGATTTCTCATAATATAATGATTTACTTTGCAAAGTTTTGATTGCTTTGTCATGATAGATGTTCAAAAAGAATTTAGATACTTATTGGATTACATGCCAGCAATGATATAAAGGAGTTCCTTGTATGGATTGAATTATAAGACATCTTATGTTCCTTCCATCTCTGGGATTCTGCAAAATATTTGTTAAATTTTAAATTGGTGGTAGTCACTAAATCTATAACAGAAAAATTTCACATTTCGAAGGAACTCTAGCAGTCACACAGTCTGAATGGTTCATCCATTTGGTAACACCAAAGAATCCCTTATGCATCCTCTCAACTGAGAACTTTGCATCATCTTTTTTTTGGGGGGATGGGGGGGATGAACCATTCATTAAAAGCTCTCCTCTCCTCTGTCTCATTTCTTATGATTAGAATACATTTTGCCACCATCTCCTTATCCCTATTTCACATGAAAAGGTCCCTGCTCTTGCCAAGGCAAAGGACTATGATTCCATTATATGTCATCATCACTAGAAGATTGCTTCATCTCTCATCTTTATTGTTTCACTTATTTTTAATTTATGCCTGTCTACTATCTCTGTATTTATGATCTAAAATATTCCCATGTTTACCCCATCTTCAAAATACCTCACTTGATCCATCTGACCGTATAATGAACTCCATAAAACTTTCCTTCCTTTCATTTCTATACTCCTTGACAATGCCATCTACAATAGATAACTCCATGTAGTTTTCTTTTACCTTCAACTTATGTTTCTGTTGTCTAGTTTAAGGGCTAATTATTGAAATGAAACTTCTCTCTCCAATCTTAGACTGAATTTATTAATCTCCTATCCTTGATACTTTCTTCTCTCTAGTTTTATGTGACACTATTCTCTCCTGGCTGATTGCTCCTCTTCAAACTGCTTTGCCAGATTTTCATACAAATCATACTTAACAACTATTGGTGCCCTCAGGACTCTCTACATCATCTCTTTCCCCTCCCCCACCAACACTATTTGACTTGGTAAATTTATCAGCTCCCATGTATTCTTTTATCATTTCGAGGCATTTCCATCAAATCCAGACTTGTGTCTCTAAGTTCTTATTGCATATTTCAAACTAGATATCCTATATACATCTTAAACTCACTACTTCCAAAACTGAATTATTATCTTTATAACACATTCTATCTGAATTTTCCTATTTCTTTTGTCAAGAGTATCTCCGCTTTCCAAGTACCCCCCTTGGTATCACAACCTTGGTATGTTCCTGAAATCCATACTCTATCACCATCATTTTAAATTAAGTGCCAAATGCTGCTAATTTTACATAAACAAATTTTTAATCTCTCTCTCTTTTTGTATCCTCTGATACTGTCATAAGCCTTATGCAGATCCTCATCTTCTTAAATGCAAACTATTATCATAGGGAAGGAAAGAAAATAAACATTTGTATAACATCTATTATGTGCCAGTCACTATGCTATGAACTTTACAAATATAATCTCATTCTTACTCTTACAACAACCTTTTGAAGTTGATTCTGTCATTATCCTCATTAGAGTTGAGGATACTGAGACAAACAGAAGTTAAATGATTTGTACAAAATCACACAGAGGTCACATTTGAACTTAAGTCTTTCTGACTTCAGGCTCACTTATGTCATCATCTTTTGGTTGGTTTCCCTGTTCCAAGTATTTCTCCTCTTCAGTCATCCCTTCATTCAGTTATCCAATCAATCTATCTAAAATGCAAATTTGATCTTGTCTGTCAATTCTGTTCCTATTCAGTAAAGTTCAGTGGCTTCATAATACCTCCAGTTCAAAACCTCTCTTTGGCATTCAAAGCTTTTTTTTTTTTTTTTTTTTTTTTAAACCTGGTCTTCTCCTACATTGCTGGTCTTCTTACATCTTAATACCTTAGTCCCAACATAGTCTGGGTTCCAATGATACTAACCTCCTCATTCTACTTCATATAAGACTCTATATCTTAACTTAAAGCATTTTCATTGACTGTCCCCATGCCCAGAATGTTTTCCTTCTTCATCTCTTTCTCCTGGCTTCCATGATTTCCTTCAAGTCTTCCCATTAAAATACAACCTTTAATACTGAATCTTTACCAATTCCTCTTAATCTTAGTTTCTTCCCTCTACTATTGTTGCCAATTTACCATAATTGTATATAATTGTTTGTATGTCATCTCCTCTACTAGACCATGAGCTGTTGTGATGTGGGAAAGCCTATAGGAAATGTGGGATGGGTCTTAAATATTCAACATTTCAAATTTGGTATTTAATTGGGGATTTCTGTTATTATTTTTCTAGCTTTTTTTAGTTTTATGCCCAATTCACTGATGTTCTCTTTTTCTATTTTATGCAAGTAAGCACCTAGAGATATAAAACTTGTCCTAAGAACTGCTTTGGCTGCAACCCACAAATATTGGCATGTGGTCTCATTATTGTCATTCTCTTGGATAAAATTATCAATTGAGTCTATGGTTTGTTGTTTCATCCATTCATTCTTTAGGATTAGAAAATAATCTATTTTCAATTTGGTGTAGTTAAATCACCCCTGGGGGAAAGAGTATATGAGTCTGTTGTAGGATAACCTGGAGAGAACAATATAAATTGGCCAGCAGTCTCTTTTATAGGCTATATAGTTTAGCCTATGCATAGAAACAGTATAAGCAGATGTTATTCCACATTAGATTAAAGAAAATTCACTTTTTGTACAATTAGAACAGAACATTTCATCATACATTTTCTAAGACGACTGCACTAAAATTTGGTGAAGATTCCAGGGATTGAACCTGGGACTTCACATAGAAACTTTCTATAGTTAAAACCTTTTTCTGCTTGTACATTTTTCTAGTCTTGACTTGACTTAACTTTTAACTTTGGTGGAGCATGTATTGCCCCAAATTTTGTGAGTTTTATGTAGCTGTTTTCTAAGATACTTCTAGGGACCTGTAGTTTTCAGTTCTTCTAAGGTGGTTTGAGCTAAGGAGAGGTGTGTTTAGTACTCTGTTGGCTTTTGCTATGGTCTTTGAGTGACACAAATACTCTTTTCTGCCCTGAAGCTGTGCTTCTCTATGGTCATAAGCTCTGGTTGCTAGTATTCATCCTTACTCTGAGGTTGCCATCTAGGACTGTAATCTGGATCCATGTATAGGTAAAGCAACAGAGTCCTACCTCAGTGTTAGTAAAGAGACTCTTGAAATTTCCTTCTGACCTTTGTTTGACTCATTTACTGTCTGTGGGCTGAGAATTTCAAAAGCAAACTGCTGCTGTGGCTGATTTAGGGGCTCCCAAGGTCTATCCCTGGTTTGCTAGGGCTGTGCTGGTATGGCCTGTGCTGCACTATGCAACAGACCTTTTCTGATGACATTTTAAGTTATCTTGGGCTGGAAAATTGTTTCACTCCATCTTTTTGTGAGTTCTCCCATTCCAGAACTTGTTAAAAGAAGTGAGTCCCTGCCTTTACTTTGCCATCTTACTTCTAGCTCCTATTATTCTCCTTTGTGAATCCTTTTTAAACACAAACTTATACTTCTTGGACATGAACATTTCCTAAATGAATATTTCAGTCATTTCAGTTTTGTCTGACTCTTCATAACCCCATTTTTATTATTGTTATTATATTTTTGAGATCTTTATTTTCCTTTTCCAGGTCATTTACAGATGAGGAAACTGATGCAAGTGAGGTTAGGTTATTTGCCCTAGGTCACACAGTGACTAAGTGTCCAAGGCCAAATTTCAATTTAGGAATATAAATCTAGCTGACTCTAAGCTTGACACTCAATCTGCTGCATCCCCTAGTACACATTTTATATTTTTGATGCAGTATACATAGGTTGGGAAGGGGAAGACAACTACTAAGATCAATGTATAGAATGTATAGATGTTTTATTTTATCCATGAAGAGTTTTCCCTCATCCTTATCTAAGTCTATCTTCTGTCTACTGCACTTGAAAAGAAATACGAGTCACATATTATTTGATGCTTGTAATATATAACTGCTGATGAGTATTATTTCTTCCCAGAAATATCTCCTCACTGGAGACCCATCTGCTTATTCATTGGTCCCTCATTGATTATTCATAAAGCAACTGCCTGAGAATACAGGTACTGGCCATATTAATGATGATAACTTGCATGTATCAGAAATTTAGTTTGTATCATTTTGATTTTTTCCAAACCCAACTTTGAAAATAATATGACACTTCATTCATTCCTCTGTTCTGATTTATAATTTTCTTTGTCTTGTCTCAGGAATTTTATTTCTATAGGGACATGTATGCACCTGTGGGGAACCAGGAGAAATAGATCTTTTCTCATGTTTTTCATTTGCATGAATGATTGTCTAGAAAGAATGGAAGGAAAAAAAAGGAAAAAAAATCACACCAGAAAATTTTATTCTTTAAAAGCAGAATCCCTTTAAAATTCTGAAAAGCATCCCTATTCCAGAATCCAAGAGGTAACTAAGTGAGGAACAACATTCTTTGAATCATGAATGATAGCTAGATAAAGCAGAATCTCTCATTTCCTTTTTCATCTTAAGGACAAACTGGTGCTTCCTCTTGAAGGGACTTAATTGTTAACAAAAGATTATTTCTGGGAGTATGCTAGAACCAACTCTAACTATCTAAATGATTGTTAAGTTTCCAATGTGAATGCTTAAACCTTGGAATTTGGCAGACACTAAAATTTGTAACTTGATTTATTATTTTTGATTGTCTAGATTTAAGAAACTTACAGAGAAATAATGTACATTATAATATGTCCCAAGTATATTTTAGAGTTAATTACTAAACATTCATCAGCCTACCACTGAGTATTTCCATAACAAGGATCTTTCAAAATTCATATCACAGTTTTAAAATATTCTGTTCCATTAAATAGGCATCCTTAAGTTCCATGACTTTGAAAAAGTCACTGAAGTCATCTAGACTCTGCCATCCTAATATGTTGGAAGGGGAAAAAAAGGTCATGGGAGGGAAAATAAAGAAAACAAAGGTAATGGAGGGAAAAGAAGGTATAGAAAGTATAATAATTTTTCTGAAACCTGGCAAACGCACCAGGCTTTTGCCTGTACTGATATGACCAGCCAGCAAGCTAGATGTGGTATAAATGGCCAAATGGTATAAATAAATCAGTTGAATTTTGGGCTTGGAGCAAGGGGGAGATTAATAAAATTGAGAGTAAAAAACACTATTGAATTAATAAACAGAACTGAGTTGACCTTATGAAATAACCCAATTATATGTCAATAAATCAGATAATCCAAGTGAAATGAAGAAATATTTTCAATAATATAGATTGCCCAGAATAACAGAAGAGGAAACAAATTACTTAATAATCCCATTAAAAAAAGATTTTACTCAACTCCCTAAGAAAAAACCACCAGGGCCAGAAGGATTTACATGTGAATTCTACAAAACATTTAAAGAACAATTAATTTCAATCCTAAGCAAACTATTTGGAAAAATAGGGGAAGAAAGAGTTCTACCAAATTCCTTTTGTGACAGAGATACGGTGCTGATACCTAAACCAGGTAGGGTCAAAACAGAAAAAGAAAATGATAAACTAATTTCCCTAATGAATATTGATGCAAAACATATTAAATAAAACATTAGCAAAGAAATTGCAGAAGTTATTCCCAGGATAATATACCATGACCAAGTAAGATTTATACCAGGAATGCAGGGCTGGTTCAATATTAGGAAAAGTATTAGGATAATTGACTATATCAATAACCAAACTAACAAAAATCATAAGATTATCTCAATAGATGCAGAAAAAGCATTTGACAAAATCCAACACCCATTTCTATTAAAAAACACTAGAGAGTATAGGAATAAATGAAATTTTCTTTAAAATGATCAGTAGTATCTAATTAAAACTATCAGCAAGCATCATATGTAATGAGGATAATCTAGGACCATTCCCAGTAAGATCAGGGGTGAAGCAAGGTTGCCCACTATCACCATAATTATTCAATATTGTATTAGAAATTAGCTTTGGTGATAAGAGAAGAAATAGATGAAAGGAATTAGAGTAGATAATGAGGAAACCAAATTATCACTCTTTGCCAATGATATGAATGTACACTTAGAGAATCCTGGAGAATCAACTAAAAAACTACTAGAAATAATTAACAACTTTAGCAAAGTGGTAGAACACAAAATAAATCCACATGAATCATCGGCATTGTTAGATATTACCAACAAAGTCCAGCAGCAAGAAATACTGAGAGAAATTCCATTTAAAACAATTGTAGAAAATGTGAAATATTTGGAAATCTACCTGCCAAGGCAGTCAGGAACTATATGAACAAAATTACAAAACACTTTCCACATAAATAAACTCAGATCTAATCAATTGGGAAAATATAAATACTCATGGATAGGCCAAGCTAATATGATAAAAATGATAACACTTCCTACATTAATATACTTATTCAGTGCCATACCAATCAAACTCCCAAGAAATTATTTTATAGAGCTAGAAAAGTGAATAATAAAGTTCATCTGAAAGAACAAAAGTCAAGAATTTCAAGGGAATTAATGAAAAAGTGAAAATGAAGGTAGCCTAGCTATACCAGACTAAAACTATATTATAAAGCAGTGGTCATCAAAACCATTTGGTACTGATTAAGAAATAGAGTAGTTAATCAGTGGAATAGGTTAGGTTCACACAACAAAATAGTCAATGACTAGAGTAATGTAGTGGAATGGTTGAATCAGTTCATAATTCCAGTATGATACTTAAATATCTTTTTTTTCCTACACTCCTTCCTTCATTTGTCATTTTCCTTCTATGTCTATTAGCCAATCTAATACTTTAACCCAATATTTGTGTCAAACACTGGGTGTTTTCAGATGAAATAATTGAAGCTTATTTTAGCCATTAAAAAAGCTCAAACTCACTATTGATTTAAGAAACACAAATTAAAACAATTCTGAAGTACTTAAATAATTATCATATTGGCTAATAGGCATAGAAGAAAAATGACAAATGAAGGAAGGAATGTAGGAAAAATGGGACATTTACACACTCATGGTAGAATTTTGAACTGATTCAACCATTCCATAAAACAATTTGGAATTATGCCAAAATGGCCATACCCTTTGAAACAGTAATACCACTATTATGTCTTATCCCAAAAGAGATAAAATCAAAAAAGGAAAAGTAGTTTTATGTACAAAAATATTTATATCAGCTCTTTCCTCAGGGCAAAGGATTGGAAATTGAGAGGCTGTCCATCAATGTGATATATGATTATGATAGAATACTTTTGTAGTATAAGAAAAGTTGAATAGGATGTCCTCAGAAAAATGTGAAGAGATTTCATTGAGCTTATGCAAAGTGAAATGTAATATGTATAAATTAATAGCAATATTGTATTATGATCACCTGTGAATGCCATAACTCTTCTCAACAATACAATAATACAAGACAACTCTGAAGGACTTATAATGAAAAAGACTATCTATCCCCAAAGAAAGACTGAATGGCATCTGAATACAGATTGTAGCATATTTTTTAAAACTTTATTTTTGTGAGTTGTTTTTCTTTTGGCTTATATTTTCTTTAACAACAATGTTTTGCATGACTACACATGTATAGCTTATATTGAATGCTTGTCTTCTCTATAGAAGTAGGAATGGGAACTGAAGAAATGAGGGAACTCAGAATTTTAAAAATGAATGTTAAAAATGATTTTTTTACATATAATTGGGAGAAAATAAAATACTAAATAAATAAAAAGGCATTTACCTCTTGCTGAATGCTTCTCAGTTTTGAAATCCTTAACAGAAAGGAAAGCAATCTATCAGTATATAGGCTTTTATAAGAAGCACCTTCAATGTATAGAAAAATGTTGATTTGCCTTAGAATTACAACAAAGATTACCAAATTTCTCAGGCTTCAAAAGGCTCACGTGCCCTTTTTATGTGGACATAGCCCTTGATTTGGTAAAGAATCAGCCAAAGGATGATGTATTTGGTGGGGTGGAGCCAAGATGGCGGGGAAGGCACACGGGACTTTCTAAGCTCTTCTCTTACCCTCTTTATCAATATTATATCGAGCCTCAAAAATAGTCTTGACTGCTACAATTCGTAAAGATAAGAAGTAGAACAACTCACCAGCCTAAGAAAATCTGCAGTCTCGCCAAAAAAGGTTTGTTCCGGGACCAGGGGGTAGATCAGCACAGACTGGGAGAGAAATTAGGTTTCCAGGAGAGCCTCAAACCGAAAGTGAAAGCACAGATCTCAGCACAAGCTGGCAGCCCCAACCCGCAGTACAGGGCTTTTCCTTGGGGCAGTTGTGATCCTGCACGGCAGGAGGACACAGCCCGGGTTAGCCTCCAATCTGCCCAGTGGGGGGCTTGGCTTGGGGCCATAGAGCTTTTGCAGGGCCGATTTGCATCAGGCAGAGACGCTGGGGCAGAGTTCCGGGCAGAGTCCGGTAAAATCGGGTGGTCTGCGGTCAGCTGCTAATACTCAAAGTCCTACAAGAGGCTCCAGGCTGGGGCAGTGACACTTTCACCCCTTAGTCTCTAGCTTAGGGCAATCGCTAACCCACACAGCCCTACTGGGCACTTCAAATAGCTTGGCCAGTGCTGAATCCACATCCTGTTGGGGGAAGGGAAAACTCTCACTCAGACCACTCCCATACCTCAGAGCCGGAGATCAGTTTACATCTCTCCCTGCTCTGCAGAGGAAGTTGGTAACCCCTTTGCCTAGGAGACATACCCTAAAGGCTTTAAAACATGAATAAAAAGATGAAAAGAATTATCGACAGCTTCTATGCAGAAAAAGAGCAGGTCAGCAAACCTGAAGAGACCGCAAATAGCAAACATGGACCAGATTGTCCTCCTTTACATGATGCTCTCATAGAAGAGACCATTAAAAGTCTCAAAAGAGAGTTAGAAGATAAATGGGGAAAGGAAAAAGAAGCCTTACAAGAGAGCAACAACTTCCTGAAATACAAATTAGAAAAGATAAAAAATTCCCAGGAAGTGCAAGGAAACAAAATCTGTCAATTGGAAAAAATAAAAAAATCTCAGGAAACTAAGAATTGTGAATTGGAAAAAATAAAGAATCCACTAGAAAGTAGGATTTGTGAATTGGAAAAGACAAAGAACTGGCAAGAAAATAGGATCTGTGAATTGGAAAAAAGAAAATAATTCACTAAAAAAAAATAGTGAAATCTGTGTAATTTTTTTCCATTTCACTAATTTTTTTTTAGTGAATTACAGACCAAAACAATACATTTAAAAACTCAATTGGACATATACAGAAAGAAATAAAAAAAGCAAATGAAGAAAATAATTCTTTAAAAATTAGAACTGAAAAATAGAAAATAATGATTCATTGAGACAGCAAGAATCAGTTTACAAAAAAAAAAACAAAACCGAAAAAAAACATGAATTATCTATTTCAAAAAGACAGACTTGGAAAATAGATCTAGGAGAATAATCTGAGGATTATTGGACTTCCAAAAACTATGATAAAAAAAGAGCCTAGATACTATTTTACAAGAAATCATCAAAGAGAACGCCCAGATGTAATAGAACGAAGGAAAATAGGCATTGAAAGAATTATGAACACCTTCTGAAAGAAACCCTAAAATAAAAACCCCAAGGAAATTTGACAAATTTAGAACTATCAGAAAGGAAAAAAATTTTACAAGCAGCCAAAAAAAATTTTTTTTTTAAATACTGAGGTACCACAATAAGAATCACCCAAGATCTGGCTGCCTCCACATTAAAGGAACGAAGGGCCTGGAATAGATATTCCAAAAGGCCAAGAATTGGATGCAGCAAGAATAAACTACCCAGTAAGTGAGCATTTTCTTCCTGGGAAGAAGATGGACATTTAATGAAACAAATGAACCATTTGTTTTGAAGAAAAACAGAATAAACAAAAATTTGATTCCAAACCATAGAACTAAGAGATGCAAAAGGTAAAAATAACCTTGAGAATTGATTTTGTTGTGGATATACAAAAAGAATTATGTATAATTTGATTTACTGATATAAATAAAAAAAGGGAAGTGATAGGAAAAGGGATGATGGCAGAAGGGGAAGGAGGGATAAAAAGAGGGGAGACTAATCCCACAAAGAGTCAAAAGAAACTTATCATACTGATGGAATTTAGAGAGGGAGAGGAAATTGTGTGAATCTTACCCCATCAATTTGGCTCAAAGAAAAATATTTGAATTTATTTTAGAGAAAATTTCTTGCCTCATTGGGGGGAGGAAAAGGGAAAAGAAAAAAAGAGTAATAAGGGAAGGAAGGGGAAAGACCAAAGGGCGGGAGGGGGGATTATAAAGAGGGTAACATTGTGAACAAGAGGGGACATAAGTTTCAAAGGGGAAAAAGGGTTGGGGGAGGCAAGAAAAGAAAATAATCTGGGGGAGGATGGTAGGAAAACAGATTTAGTAATTCTAACTGTAAATTGAATGGGATGAACTCCCCATAAAGAGGAGGCAGATAAGGACTGGACGTCAGAACCCTACAATATGTTGTTTACAACAAACACATTTAAAACAGGGAGATACAATAGAGAAAGGTAAAAGGCAGCAAAATCTTTATGCTTCAGGTGAAGCAAAAGAGGGACCATCCATCCGATCAAGCAAAACAAAAAATTGATCTAATTAAAAGATAAGGAAGGAAACACATCCGCAAAGGGAGCATAAAAAAAAAGCAAATCAATATTAAAATATATGCACCAAGTTGTATGGCATCCAACTTCCTAAAGGAGAAGTTAATAGAGTTGCAAGAAGAAACAGACAACAAAACGAAGGGGAGATCCAACCTTGCACCTCAGAAAGACAAACCAAACCACAAAACAAATAAGAAGGAAATTAAAAAAGTAAAGAATATTAGAAAAATTAGGTATGTTAGATTTTGGAGAAAATTGAATGGAGAAGAAAGGAAATACTTTCCCGCGTTCATGGAACCATTCAAAATTGACCACAATTAGGACATAAAGACCTCAAAATTAAATGCAAAAAAGGAAATAGTAAAGCCTTTTCAGATCAGATGCAAAAAAACTACATTCAACAAAAAGTTAGGGGAAATAGACCAAAAGTAATTGGAAACCAAACAACTATCTTAAAGAATGATTGGGTAAAGCAAATTATGATACAATTAATAATTTACCAAGATAATGACAATGATGAGACGTCATACCAAAATTTGTGGGATGCAGCCAAAGCGGTAATAAGAAGGAATTTTATATCCCTAGAGGCTTACTTGAATAAAACAGAGAAAGAAAAGATTAATGAATTGAGTTTGCAACTAAAACAACTAAAAAAAGACCAAATTAAAAACCCCCAATCAAATACTAAATTTGAAATTCTAAAATTAAAAGGAGAAATTAAAAAGACCAAATTAAAAACCCCCAATGAAATACTAAATTGGAAATTCTAAAATTAAAAGGAGAAATTAAAAATATTGAAAGTAAAAAACAACTATTGAACTAATTAATAAAAGTAAGAGTTGGTTCTATGAAAAAGCCAATAAAATAGATAAGCCTTTGGTAAATCTGATTAGAAAAAGGAGGGGAAAATGAAATTATTGTTTAAAATGAAAAGGGAGAACCCTTCCCAATGAAGAGGAAATTAGAGAAATAAAAGGGAGTTATTTTGCTCAACTTTATGCCAACAAATTTGATAACCTAAGTGAAATGGATGACTACCCCAAAAATATAGACTTCCCAGACTAAAGAGGAGGAAGTAAATTGTTGAATAGTCCCATTTCAGAAAAAGAAATAGAAAGGAATTAAAAATCCCTAAGAAAAACCCCAGACCAGATGGATTTACATGGAATTTTAAAAATTTAAAGAACAATACTTAATTATATAAATTATTTGATAAAATAGGGAATGAAGGAGCCATAAATTCCTTCAGACACAGACATGGTATGATACCTAAAACCAGGTAGGCTGAAAACAGAGGAAAGAAAATTATAGACCAATCTCCCTAATGATTTTGAGCTAAAATCTTAAATAAGATATTAGCAAAGACCAGAAAACATTCCAAGATAATACACATGATCAAGTAGGATTTATACCAGGAATGGGGTTTCAATTTAGGAAAAACATATAATTCCAGTTAATAACCAAATTAACAAAACCATATGATCATCTCAATAGATGCAGAAAACCATTTGATAAAATCCAAACATCCATTCCTATTAAAAATTGAGAGTAAGGAATAAATGGACTTTTCTTTAAAATAATCAACAGCATCTATTTAAAAACCATCAGTAAGCATCATAGAAGAACAAATCAACCATTCATAAGATCTGGAGGAAAAAAGGGTTGCCCACATCACGTTACTATTTAATATCGTATTGAAAACCTAGTTTTGGCAATAAGAGTGAGAAAGAGATTAAAGGAAAAGAATAGGCAAAGGAAACCAAATTATTACTTTTGCCGATGAATGATGGTATACCCAGAACCCCAGAGATTTATAAAAGTTATTAGAAATAATCAACAACTTTAAAATTTGTGTTTATAATATAAACCCTAAGTCATCAGCATTCTTATATTTATAACAAAATCCAAAAGTCAGGTTTAACAAAGAGAAATTCCTTTAAAGTAAGATTAAATATAAAATATTTAGGAATCATCGCCAAGGAAAATCAGAAACTTTATGAGCAAAATTACAGACCACTTTCCACAAATTAAGTCTGGATCTAACAATTGAAAAATATTAAGCCTTGGATAGGGAGCAAATATAATAGAGAATATATTATTTAAACTAATCTATTTATTTAGTGTTATACCAACGACCCAAAAACTATTTTAATGACCTAGAAAATAACAACAAAATTCATATGGAAAACAAAAGGTCAAGAATTTAAGGAATTAATGAAAAAAAAATTAAATGAAGGTGGTTATGTACCAGATCTAAAATTATTATAAGAGCAGTTACCAAAACCATTTGAATTCTAAGGAATAGATTAGCTGATCAGTGGAATAGGTTAGGTTTAAATAAAACAGTCAACAAAATAGCAAATTAGGTTTGAAAACCAAAGACCCCAGCTATTGGGATAAGAACTTCTGTTTGATAAAATTGCTGGGAAAAATTGAAACTAATATGGCAGAAACTTGGCATTGATCCACACTTAACACTGTAACCAAGATAAGGTCAAATGGGTTCAGACCAGGTATAAAGAATGAAATTATTAATAAATTAGAGGAACAGATAGTTTACCTCAGACCGTGGAAGGGAAGGTCTTTATGACCAAAGAAGAACTAGAGAACATTATTTATCCAAAATGAAAATTTGATTATAAAACTGAAAAGTTTTTACAAAAAAACTAAGCAGAAAGATTAGAAGGGGAAGCAAAAATAAAATATGTTTACAGTCAGGTTCGATAAAATTTCCAAATATATATAAAGAATTAATTAATTTATAAAAATCAAGCCATTCTCCAATTGAAAATTAAAGGTTATGGGAACAGACAATTTCGGGATGAAGAAATTGAAACTATTTCAGTCATATGAAAAGATGCCCAAGTCATCATTAATCAGGAGAAATGCAAATTAAGAAACTCTAAGATACCAACAACCTGCGATTGGCTAAGATGACAGGAAAAAAAATGATGATTGTTGGAGGATGCGGGAAAACTGGGAATTGATGCATTGTTGGTGGAGTTGTGAAGAATCCAACCATTCTGAGAGTAGTTTGAACTATCCTCAAAAAGTTATCAAACTGTGCATACTTTATCCAAAGGTTACCCGATTATATCCTAAGAGATTATAAAGAAGGAAAGGACCTTATAAAAGAATGTTTTGGCAGCCCTTTTTGTAGAGTTAAAACTGAAACCGAATGGATGTCCATCAGTTGAGAATGGCTGAATAAATTTTAATGAATATTATGGAAATTACTGTTCATAAGAAATGACCAACAAGATGATTTTAGAAAGGCCTGAGAGACTTACATGAACTGAGTTGAGGAAATGAGCAGGACCAGGAGATCATTATATCCTTCAAAAAATAAGCTGATTGACCTGACCATCCTGTAACGAGATCAACCAAATCATTTCCAATGGAGCAGAATGAACTGAACAGCCATGCCCAGAGAAAGAACTCTGGGAGATGACAAACCATTACTTGAATTCAACCCAATTTATGCCCATGCATTTTTTGATTTCCTTCACAAGCTAATTGTACAATATTTAGAGTCGATTCTTTTGCACAGCAAAATAACGTTTTTATGTATACTTATTGTGTATCTAATTTATATTTTAATGATTAACATCTACTGGTCATCCCGCCATCGGGAGGGGGGAAAGGTGAGAAATTGGAACAAGAGGTTTGGCAATTGATAATGCTGTAAAGTTACCCATGCATATATCTTGTAAATAAAAGGCTATTAAATAAAAAAAAAAAACTAAAAAAACAAAGGATGATGTATTTGAAGTCATATTAATACACTACTAATATCCATTCCATTCATATTTTGGCAAGTTATGTAATTCTCTGGACTTTAATTTGTTCATTCACAGAATAAGGAAGTAACAGCTCAGATGAATGTTAATGTACTTTTTAGTTCTAATTCATTGATAGTATAATTCACAGAACAAGTATTTATTTATTTATTTGGAATTCATAATTTTCTCCATTCCTCCAGATCTTTCCCAACCACTAAGAGCATAAGCAATATGATAACTCATTATACATGTGGAGTCATGCTATAGAAAAAAATGCCAGAAAAAAAGTGAAAAAAATATACTAAAATCTGCATCTTGAGTTTATCAGTTTTCTCCCTGTACCTGAATAGCATTTTTTCATGAATTCTTTTGTCTTGTTGTGGATTATTGTATTTATCAAAGTGCCTAAGGCTTTCACAGTTGGTCCTCAATACAATAATGCTTTTATTATATACAATGTTTTCTTGCTTACTTCCAAATAAGTTTTTTTTTTTACATGCAATCAAAAGTATTTTTTTTTTAAATCTAACTCTTTGCTAGGCAATGGAAGGGATCATTGATGGTTTTTGTACTTGAAATAGTTTCAATCTGTAAGGATACATTACTTGAATGAAGCAATACTACTTTTTCAACATTCAGTATGCTTTATCCTGATTATCTCTCAGAAAAAAAAATTTTAAAAAGTTATGTGAAATCATTTTATATTTTTGTGTGATTCAGGTTACAACTTGTAGAAGTTCAAATAAGGATGAGACAGTTGAATCTTGAAAGCTTTGTGGAGAAATGAGGTATTTAACTTAATTTGGAACAGCTGAAGAAGCTATATTTGAGCATTAAAGTTGTTTGTTCTATATCGTAAGAACAGGTCAGCTAGATGGCACAATAGCTAGGGTGTTGAGCCTAAAGTCAGGAAATTTTATATTCTTGAAATCAAATCTGGCTTCAGACTGGTAATAACTATATTATCCTGAGAAAGTCACTTAACCCTGTTTACCTCAATTTTTCATTTGCAAAATGAGCTGGAGAAGGATATAGTGACTTACTTTAGCACCTTTACCAAGAAAATCTCAAATGCTATCAAAAGAGTAAGGCATGATTGAAATGAATAAAGAATAAGTTCATACATTTTGAAAGTGTCATATAGGAAAATATAATGATGAATGTTGGAGGGGATGTGTGAAAACTAGGACATTAATACATTGTTGGTGGAGTTGTGAACAGATCCAAAAAGATTCTGGAGAGCAATTTGGAATTATGCCCAAAGGGCTATCAAATTGTGCATACTCTTTGATACAGCAGTATCTTTCCTGAGCTTATATCCCAAAGATATCTTAAAGGAGGGAAAGGACCCACATGTGTAAAAATGTTTGTGACAGCCCTTTTTATAGTGGCCAGAAACTGGAAACATTGTGGATGCCCATCAGTTGGAGAATGGCTGAACAAGTTATGGTATCTGAATGTTATGGAATATTATTGTTATGTAAGAAACAATCAGCAGGATGATTTCAGAAAGGACTGGAAAGACTTACATGAACTGATGCTGAGTGAAATGAGCAGAACGAAGAGAATATTGTATACAGTAATAGCAAGATTATATGATGATCAATTTGGATGGACATGGCTCTTTTCAGCAATGAGATGATTCAGGCCAGTTCTAATGATCTTGTGATGAAGAGAGCTATCTACACTCAGAGTGAGGACTGTGGGAATTGAGTGTGAATCACAACAACATTCTCACTCTTTTTGTTGTTTGCTTGCATTTTATTTTTTTCTAATTTTTTTCTTTTTGATTTGATTTTTCTTGTGCAGGATGATAATTGTATAAATATGTATGCATATATTGGATTTAAGATATATTTTTACCATATTAAATATATATTCAATTACTTGCCATCTAGGAAAGAGGGGTGGGGGGAAAGTAGGGGGAAAATTGGAAAACAAGGTTTTGCAAGGGTTAATGTTGAAAATTTATTCATGCATATGTTTTGAAAATTGAAAAAACTAATAAAAATAAAAACAAACTAAAATAAAATAAAAAGTAAATATATATTAAAAAGAAATTGCTAGTTTTGAATAATTACGGAGTGCTAAATAGTCTATATATTAAAGATTATTAATTAAAATAGTTGTTTTAGTTAATATTTTTTTCTAAGAGAAACCAAAGAAATTGGATAACCTCAGAGTTAATCTACTCTAATCTCATGTCTTAAAACTAAAATAATAGTGACAAGAATGGTGATTATTAGTAATTATAATTAACAAGAAGAAAAGAATCATTCACGTTGTCTTAAAAATGACATACTTATTAGATTTTTTACAAAATTTTTTCTTTGACTAGAAATATCATATAATATAAAATACAATTGAGATTTCTCACTAACTAATAGTATAAAATTGAATTGATGTTTGTATTTTATAAATAAACTCAATGATTTGAATTTCAATAAAAGTGTCAAAAAAATTCCATCATAGATGGAATTGGTCATCTGTTTCCTAAGGAAAAAGAGAAATTTGGCTTTCTGTACATTCTTTCTACTTTGTTTTTTTGAAATTTTCATTTCAAAAAATCAATTTGATGGTTATTAAATTTAAAACAAATGAAATAACATGTGTAAAGAACTTAGAACAACTCCTGAAATAAAAGAAACACAATGAAAATGCTTATGCCTGTCCCCTGAGTTAATAATGTTCAATAAATGAAAAAAAAAAAAAAGAACATTGGTTTTAAAATCATTTCATATAGATTCAAATTCTGCCAATGACACTTAAAGGAATGTGATGTTAAGGAAGTAACTCAATATTCCTGGGTGTCAATAAAGCATCTTAAATTCCCAGAAGGAAAAATAATAATAAAAATTCAGAAAGACAATTTTACTACTAGTTTGTTAATCTCTCTTATTTTTAGTCTCTGTAAGATATATAGCTTATATCTATGACATATCTTAATCTTTATATATAATATATATCTTTATAGATATGTATTATAATTTTAAAATTTTATATATTCAAGAATCTATAAAGTATATACTTTCTTAAATATATTTTTCTCTTATATACATATACACATTTCACATAAGGAGAGTAGAATAAAAATGTATTTCTTCATTTTGGTAAACTTAAAGTTTTATTGATATCTTTAATTCATATAGGTAACAATTAACCTTATCCCAACTTATGTGTTGGGATATATATATATATATATATATATATATATATACATTCATATATAATTACATTAAGTATCTATACGCACATCATAATTATGTTATTAAAGTTTATCATAGAAATGTGATCTACTTTTCCCAATCTTTTTTGATTCTAACTTCATTTATCTTTTATGTGCAAGAAGGCTTTCAAATTTATATATTTACAATTGTCCATTTATCTTTTTAATTCATCTCTATCCCAGATTTAAATGAAAATTGTTTTCTGTGAGAGGTATCTCCTTCTCTGTTTTTATACACACATACACTAACACACATACACATGACCATATTTTATGTTAAGTAACCACATTTAGGTTATATAACCAATTATTTGAAGTTTATTGTCATATAGGACATTAAATATTTGTCTAAGCATAATCCAAACATAAATGAACTACTTTCTATTTTTCTTAACAATTTGTTGTTGTTGTTGACCAGGGGGGTCCATACCCCAAAAGTTTGTGCTTTTGTAACACTCTGCTGCTATATCTGATTATTATTGGGTGTTGTTCTATATTAGTGATTTCTATTTGTATTTTATTTTAAAACAAGTCCTAAATATTTGGTGATTTATACTTTGTTGTATATTTTAAAATCATTAAAAGAATTCATTTTCATTTTTCATTTGAAACATTATATACATTTAAATTCTTCATATTATCTAAAAAGTCTTTTTAAATATTTTGCTCTGATCAGTATTGTCTTGGTAATTTGATTGAATATTACTAGATCTGCTAATTTACTTAGATACCATTGTCATTTTTATTATATTGGTGTGATTCTAATATGAAAAAAAACAATTTATGCATGATTATTTCTTTTCCTTTTTTGCAAAATTATTTTATACTTTTTATGTATAACTTCTGAGTATACCTTGGTAGATATACTTGACAATTTTTGAAAAATACACGATTTATCCTTTTTATCTCTATATAGTATTTCTAGTTATGTATAGAAAAATATTTTATGTCAAACTTCTTCATTGAGGTATTTTTTCAATATTTTAAAGTTTTATGTAGAGAATTGTCTAAATAAACATCAGTTCTTGCATAGGTGGCAATAAATTTATTTCTTTTTTGTACCTATTATTTGAAATTGTTTTTTTTTGGCATGTTGCTACAGTCCTGTTTTAGATTTATATTACATTATGATGCTGACAATCAGCATCCTTGCTTTCCTCTTCTTATTGGAAAGGACTACAACATTTCTCAATTATAGATTATGCTAGTACTTGATTGTAAACAGATAATGCTTACCATTATATAATGGTTCATTTATTCCTATGCATTCTGGCATTTAAAAAAATGCATACATGAGAGTTTGTTAAATGGTATAATTATGTGATTTTAGTATTTTTTTGTTATCAATATGGCCTACTGTTTTAAAAGCTTTCCAAATGTTAAAAATAGCCCTTTGTACCTTTAAATATTTAATGCAAGCCTTATAAGACTTTCCATTTCTCAAAACATTCTGTTCTAAAGTTGAAATTATTCATATCAGACACTCTTTAACTTTATACTTGTTTCATTTCATCACATACTGTTTTATTCACCCACTGTGATGTCATTATTTTGTTGCTCCGAGGTGATAACACTAGAGAAGAAATAAAATCTATAACAGAGTAAAAGCACCAAGGCATTTTATTTCCAAACTGAGGGACACAAAAGAGACAAACTCTAGTAAAGGCTCTGCAAGTAAAAGAGAAAATGCTAATACAGGACATGGTTTATTGAAAGCTCCCATGCTTTCTATAGTGTGGCTGTATTGGCCATATGACATATTTCATCTTCTATGAACAGATTTAGAAAATATTTTATATGTAAGAAAAGGCACTTTACCTTCCTGTATTTCATGAAATGCAAGATAAAATCACAATGATTTACATTTTTGAATATGTAGATGAGGTCTTCTTGTTAATATTTTATTTAATATATTAATACCCAAAATTGATTACACATATTAAACTATAGGTTCTGTCTCAGATTTCTTTCTTCATTTTTGGTTGTGGGACCATATTTGTTTTATCAAAGTAATTTGTTAGGATGCTTTTTCTATTTTTGCAAATTGATATAGTATAGGATTTATTTTTAATTTATTAATTTTCAGCTTATTAGTTTTAATTTATTTGGTTTTTGCTTGTTTAATTCTTGCTTGTATCTATTGTTAATAAAGCTATTTAGAGACATACTTTTTCCCCTAAGCAGCTGAAAATCACTCTACATATCACCTAGTGGTCAACAGATTGAAACTGTCTCAATTAATTTGGAATCCCATAACACTGGTTTCCTTACTCTTCATAATAAACACACACATATATTATGTATATATGTATACATATACATTACACATGCATATGTACTTACATCATATAAACACATGCGTTATATGTGGGTAGAGACAAAAATGTATATATGCACACATAAGCATATATACACATACATGCACACATAATCTGTGTGTGTGCATGTGTGTATGATTATGTGTGCATTCTGATAGCAGGTATTTTCTTTATCTTCTATACCCTGAAATGTTCTTCCTTCCTCATCTCTGGCTACTTACTGGTTTACTTGATTTCCTTCAAGCATAAACTAAAACTCCACCATTTATAAGAAGCCTTTCCTGATTCCTTTAACTTTAATACCTTTCCTTTGATAACATGTCCATGTCTGAACTACCTTCTTTCCATGCTTAGAAACAAATCAAAAAAATTATCCTTACTAATATAGCATTCATCCAGCTATCATCCTATATCTCTCCTCCCTTTTGAGGATACATTTCTTGAGAAAGCAGTCTATACTTGACACATTAACGCTTCCACTTTTCCTCTAAATCTTCTGAAATTTGGCTTCTGGTCTTATCCATTGAAATTGCTCTCTCCAAAGTTTCTAATGTTCTCTAAAGTGTCAAACTTAATGATATTTTTTTAGTGCTCATCCTTTGTGATTTCATTGAAGACTTTGATATTGCAAAAGATTCTCCTCTGGATAATTTTTTCATGACTTTGGTTTTTTCTATCTTTTGATCAGTATGATCACTCCTCAATCTCTTTTACTGTGTCTTTATTCAGGGCATACATGATAATTATGCATATCCTCAAAAATATTGTTCTGAAATATCTTTTCTCTGTATTCTATGTTGCTATTTGATGGATTCAATTACCATCCTTATGTAGTTGACTACAAAATCTATGAATACAGCCATTTACTTCTCATGTGAACTCCATTCTTTCATCATCAACTGTGTCTTGAAAACCTTAAAGAAAATTCTTATAGGAATTTCAAAATCAACATGTCTAAAATGGAGGACATCATCTTTTTGTAACTTTTTTATTTTCAAAATGTATGCAAATATACTTTTCAACATTCATTCTTGAAAAACCTTGTGTTCCAAATTTTTCTGTCCCTTCCCCCCACCTCTTCCCCTAAACAGCAAGTGAACTAATATAGAACATTATCTTTCTCTCATTTCTTGCCATTTTTTCAAGCAAGCCTATCAGTTGTAGACACTACCATCACCCTACTTAATTAGATTTATAATCTCAATTATATACTTGCATTCACCTTACATATCCAATATTATATCGTCTTGTTCTTTACACATTCACACCATCTTTTTTATTTATCTTATTTATCTTCTGCTTCTGTTTCTACTCACACAGCCTCCACCTTAGTATAGACCAAGGCTTCTTAAACTTATTCTACTCACAACCCTTTCTCACTTGAGAAATGTTGTTTAATCCCAGGTTTATAGATATATAGATCAAACATTTACTGATAATAAATAATAAATTTGTGATTTCAATATTCAATTATACAACCCAATATGGGGTCTCAAACTATAGTTTAAGAAGCTGAGGTATAGATCAAGGCTTTTAAATTTTTTTCTACTCATGACCTCTTTTCAGCTGAGAAATTTTGCATGACCCCAGTTATATAGGTATATAAAATAGGTATACAAATAAAATATTTACTGATGATATATTATAATTCTATGGCACCCACATAGGAGGTTGTGACACATAGTTAAAGAAATTTTAATATAGATGGTCATCATCTTTTGCCTGGAGGTCTTGCCATGGCCTTTAAGAATGTGAAATGTGACCTGTATCTAAATGTATGAACAGGAAGTTATGTGGATGTATTTTAACCATAGGTACTCTGGTACTAAACCAGCCAGAGATGATCCCTTTCCTACCTTAGCCTTTATACTTAATTGTGCTTTTAGAAAATTCTGTTAAAATAAATTTGCTGGATCTATAATTATTTACCATAAAGCCATGTATTTGAACCCTGTCCTTATGTTGCTTGGCATCTTTTTGTTGTTGTTGTTGTTTGTGCATGATGATGCAACAAAAGTTACATAAATATAAATGTTTTTATGCACGCACATATATACACACTTATGCATGCAGAAATAAATGCACACATGTGTATAAATAGGATCACAACAGAATTTAGTACTATTCAACTTACAAGTGGATCAAACAGTTTACTAGTGGACTAAAAGACCATATAATATGTTCCCTACCTAGGAAATATTTGGATTATAAGATTATAACTTTAAATTTAGAAGAGCCTTTTGGAGTAATTTACTCCAACATTTTTATTGTTGGGATGAAGGCATTGTAGCAAAGACAAATTAAGTGACTTGTCCATAATCAGATATCTAGTGTGTTTGTATATATATATATATATATATATATATATATATATATATGGATATAAGGATTCTAATCAATGCTCTATCAATTATTCTATTCTAAGCCTATAGCAATTAGTATTCCTGTGTGATTTTCCATCAAGTAATAATCATGCTCAATTCATTTCAGCTTCCCAAGTCAGATGATATTGGGTGCATTCAGAGTGATATGGCCATATATTATATCATATGGGTTCTCAATGAAATTGGCTCCCTGGAAAAGGGTACATCAATAAGTAAGTCTAAGGAAATTATGTTCTGAAGTTTTTCTCTTGAGGTAGCAAAAATCAGATTCTAATTCTAACTCTAAAACTTAATTCATACCTATACTTGAATCCTTGAAACTCACTGAAGTCAAATTCTGGACCTATGTTCCAGTGAAGTTTGGTTATTTGGTTTAAGTCCTAATTACTAGTCAGATAACCTAAAATATATGACTATATTTTATTGAAAAATCTCTCATATTTACCTTAAGTGAATTTCTGGAAAGGCTATAGAGCATGGAAATGAATGAAAATTGCAGCTTAGCTTCAGCTTGTGTAAAGAGCAGGCAATATGCGTTATCTATTTCAATAGAACTAGAGTTCAATAGAACTTTCTGAATGAATTCTAATTGAAATAGGTCATCTAAGGATGTCACTTGAAAAGAGGAGACAATGTGCTACTGACTCATTTATTAGGAATTGTGAAGAGACATAAATTGAACATGGCACAACAATATTATTTAAGAAAGATTACAGCATGTAAGAAAACTTGATCTTATTAAGTTTTCCCCATGTCATTCTTTAGCTAATGGCGCTTAATTTAATTGCTATTCACAATTATATTATAGAGGTAAGTATATGATATCAAATCTTGGGTCTTTCCATAGAGACCTCTATATAGAGGCATACTCAGGGACCTTAGCTATGAGACATAATACAGAGATTCGTATTCATTGGGACATATTTGGCCTTTTACAGGTGACCTCAAGACTATACTTTGAAAGTTCAAGACTGCATTTGTTAATAATTTAATCAGGTCTCAAATTCATTTTAAAAATGTATTATAGAAAACTCTATCCATGCAATCAGAGATTTTGATAGAGAAAATTCTTGGTTTGGGAATTTCTCTTTATTGAGAACACTTTGGTGGAGAGGGAGACTTGCTATATATTTTTAGTAATATTAAGGGAGTAAATTTTCAGTTTGAAAATTTTGTAGGCATCTTTTTTCCAATTTCATCAGCTGAAACTCCCACCATGAATGTTCCCTTCACTGTTAGGTGTCAGCATCTAGAGACCCAGTTCATATTAATCACTTGATATGGCCTCGCTTTTATAAAAGGCATTTTCCTTCAAATAGAAAGCAATAACAAAATACAAACATGTTTTCCCAACCCATCAAGGAAAGACTCAATTCTATCTAACCTCAATCTGTAGGAAGAATTGAATCAGACCTTACTTTTATATGTAGTACCTTTTCTTCCAAATTCATCTCCAAATGCCACATGAGTTCCCATCTCCATTAATTTTGGAGTCTGCCTTAAAGGTCACCCTGAAAAGTTATTTCTTGCTGCTTGGACTATCAATATTTAGTTGACTTCAAAAACTGAAATGTATTAAGGCTTGGAAACCCATACCTCAGATAACTCCTAAATTTGTTCTTGTGACTCTTTAAACTCATTCTGTTAATCAATTTATTATGGCTTATTTATTAAGAACTTTATATGTTCCAGGCATTCTGCCAAGCACTGGGGATACAAAGAGGTGTAATATACAGGCTTTGCTTTCAAATAAATCAAAACATAATGAGGGCATGCAAACAGTCATGTAAAAGCTAGCTATATGTATAAGCTAACTCTGGAACAATCAACATATGGACAATACTTGAATTAAGAGCAATGTGGAAACACTTCCTATAGAAGGTAGATCTTTTGCTGGCACTTAAAAGAAGCCAGGTAAGTAAGAAGTCAGTGATTAGAAGGGTGAGCATTCCAGGGTGGAATACAGCCAGTGGAAATCTACAGAGTTCAGAGATGAAGTATCTTATTTTAGAAATAACAAGGAGGCCAATGTGACAGGATAAAGCTATAAAGCAAAAGAAAGCTGAAAAGTTCTTCAAGAGCAGGTGATGGAAGACTTTGAATGGCAAATTCACAAGCTCAGAGTTTTTAGATGACTCTCCTTTAACTAAAAGAAAAGACAAAACATCAAGGTCCTTTGACAGGATCAAAGTCCATTTTTGTGAGATCACATGCTATCAGAGTAATAATACCCAGAATTTTTTTATGTTATAGCATTTTCTTGCAGTAGATCCCATCTTTGAGGGAGTGAAATTATGGGTGGCTGAGACAGACAATTCTCTAAAAGGCATTCTCAGTTCTGTTTCCTTAATTGCTACCAGTCAAAGAGACTGCTATCCATCACAAGGTTAGCAGTCTAGAACTAGCTACAAACTGTTTGTGCATGTTTCAGGGTCTCTACATAGCTTGGTCATTATATATCATTCCTACTCTATGGAAATCAGGCCCCCACTCTCTTCCATCTGCTGAATGACATTGGAGATACTCTCCATGTATGCAAGAGCCTGATAAACCTCCAACAATGCAGATCAAAACATTTGTAGAGAAGCCAGGAAATTGCTTGATCTTTCCCCAGTTTCCCTTAGAAAAATGTCAAATCAAGCCACTAAAAGAAATCTGGACCAACAAGATACACAAAAACACAGAGGGAAACAATTTTCCAACCCAAGATAACTTAGAAGGACTATCTGTCTCGGTTAAAAAAGAGCATAGCCCAATATAGATGGTGTCAAAGCAAACCATTGGAAGACTCTTAGTTACAGCACAAATCAGCAACAAATACAGCAAAACCAAGCGAGTGGTTCTGGCTCAGCATGTCAGTGGCACAACAGGGAAGCTGAGAATTTGCCAGCTCCAATAACGTGAGCAAACTTTCAGCTTTGGTATCCCGCACACAACAGACATGAGTAGTTCAGTACAGTAAGCAAAAAACCAGCCCCGAAGTACCCAGCATAGAAATCCAGTGGACAAACTTCTGGCCCCCAGCACAAGAAGCTTAGGACAGTGACCCCCATAACCAAGAAATAGAGCTCAATTTTTTTAAAATTATCCAAAACCAAAAAAGGACTGTGATCATAGAAAGCTAACATGGTGACAGGGAAGATAAAAATACAAACTAAAAAGAAGACAATGATATTAAAATACTTACAAAAGAAGTCTCAAAGGACAATATGAATTGGTTTAAAGTTGAAAAAGCCTTCTTGAGAGAGCTCAAAGATTTTAAAAGTCAAATAAGAGAGGTAAAAGTAAAACTGAGAAAATATATTAAAATAACAGAATTTTGAAAAAAAAAAAACAACAAACCTAGACCTTAGATAAGAAAGCACAAAAACTGAATAAAGAAAATAAAGTATTAAAACAGAATTGATTAAATGGAGGAAGGGGAATGAAGGATAATCCATAAAACTGGTCACAATCTTTCAGGGGAAAAGTAGGTGGCCAATAAAATAGGGGAGTTTCAAATTGTCCTGATGAAAAGGCTAGAACTGAAAAGAAAATGTAATCTTCACATATAAACTTAAGAAAAACATAAAAAAGGTAAACAGGAAATGGAAAAAAAATTGCACTATACATTTTAAGTTTAAATCATTTACATTTTTAAATGGGAAAATAAGTAGAATTTCTAAAAAGTTAGATATGGTAGAGCTCTGGAGAAAACTAAATGGGATTAGAAAGGAATAAACATTAATTTCAGCAGTATATTGCACCTATATATAATCATCCAAGCATTAAGGAATAAAAACTTCACAATCAAATGCAAAAGCACAAAAATATTAACTGTGCAGTAAAATGAAGAATGCCTTAAAAATTACATACAATAAAGGACCATGGAAATTGAAAATGAAATAATTTAATTCTAAAGAATGAATGGGACAAACAACAAATCAGAGAAACAAACAATAATTTCATCAAAGAGAATGACAAAAATGAGATAATATAGCAACATTTATTTAAAGCAGCTAAAGCAGGACTTAGGAGAAAGTTTATATTTCTAAATGCTTATATGAATAAAATAGAGAAAGAACATATCAATAAATTGGGTATGCAACTAAAAACGTTTAGCATTCTTAATAATATTTTCAAAGAAAACTGCCCTGATATTCTAGAAAAAACAGGGTGAAATAATCATCAAAAGGATCCAGCAGTCATCTTCAAAAAAGGTTTCTTGAAGAAAACCCCAAAACATTGTTGCAAAGCTCAAGAACTATAATCTCAAAAAAAAATACTACAAACTGATTAAAAAAAACAATTCAAGTTTTGATGAGCCAGGATTACATAGGATCTTGTAGCTTCTACAATAAAGAATCAGAATACCTGGAATTCCATATTTCATAAAACAAACCATCTGGAATTACAGCCAAAAATCAATTGCTAACTGGACTGAACATTATCTTTCAGGCAAGAAGATGGATCTTCATTGAATTAAGGGACTTTGAATCATTTCTATGATTCAGAACTAAACAGAAAATTTGATCTTCAAACACAAGATTCAAGAGAAATAAAAAAAGATAAACAGAAAAGAAAAAAAACCACATTATTTAAAGGTTAAACTGTTTATATCCCTAGATAAGAAAATGATACTTTTAACTCCTGAGAACTGTATCTTATCTTAGGGCATTTAGAGAGACCACACATAGACATATTATAATATTACATTCACCCACATAGAGGGTGTGAATATAAAGGGATAGAAAAGTATTGAAAGAAGAGGAAAGGGAAGGTAAAATGGGATAAATAAATCACATGAAGAGGCACAGAAGACTCATACAATAGAGGGAAAGAAGGAAGGAGGATGAACACTGCCTGAACCTTAATTCCATCAGTTTGGGCTCAAGAAGCTGTCTTCTTGGCAAAACTGCCTACCAAGACTCCTGCCCTCTGTGAAGGTATCTTCTTCTCAGCATTAACCGACAGGACTTTACCACTAAGAAGTCTATCTTCTTAGCAAAGCTGATTTCTCAGTGCCAATAAAAATCCCTTTTGCCATTCAGATTTCAGGTTTGTGAATCCTTTCTCATTGGACCTGCATTAACCAGAGGGGATTCCCTACCCCAGTTCTCTACCACTAGCATTGCATCAATACTAGAAAAAGAAAGAGAACAAGCTATCAATGACTCCCTAGGAAAAAAAAATCTTAAAAGCCATATGGATTTACAAGTGAATTCTATCAAACTTTTAAGGAACAAATTAAATCCAATCCTATGTGAACTATTTAGAAAAATAGGCAAAAGAGTCCTGCCAAATCTCTTCTATGATACAAATATGGTACTGATATCCATACCATGAAGAGCCAAAACAGAAACAAAAATTCTTGATCAGTCTTCCTATTGAATTGATGCAAAAATTTTAAGTAAAATGGTATCAAAAAATTACAACAACTTATCAGCAAGATAATAAACTGTGATGGAGTGGGATTTATACAAAAAAATGCAGGGTGGTTCAACATAAGGAAAATTATTGGCATATCAACCATACCAATAAAACTAACAAATCATATGATAATCTCAATAAAGGCAGAAATTTTTTTTGACAGAATACAGCACCCATTCCTATTAATAACACCACAGAGCATAGGAATAAAGGGAGTCTTCCTTAAAATTATAAGTGGCATCTGTTTGAAACTATCAGCAAACATTATTTATAATAGAGAGAAACCAAATGCATTCCCAATAAGATTAGGGATGAAACAAGCATGCCAGTTATCACCAGTATTATTTAAAATTGTACTAGAAAAATTGTCTTTATACATAAGAAAAGAAAATTAAAGGAATTATAATAGACAATAAGGAGAAAAAACTGTTACTCTTTGCAGATAATATGATGGTTTACTTAGAAAATTCTAGAGAATCATAAAAAATTCTACTTGAAACAGCAGTTTTAGCAAAGTTGCAGCATATAAAATAAACCCATACAAATCAATATAATTTCTATGTTATTAATGAACCTCATAAGCAAGAGGTGAGAAAGAAAAATTCTATTTAAAATAATTGTAGATAAAATAAAATATTTAGATGTCTACTTTCCAAGACAAACCCAGAAAGTATATGAACACATTTACAAAACACTTTTCACACAAAGTCATTCCTAAAAAAATTAGAAAAAATGTCAATTGCTCATGGATAAGCCAAACTAATATATTAAAAATGACAATTCTGCCTAAATTAGTCTACTTGTTCAGTACTATAACAAACTGCCAAAAATTTATTTTTTAGAGCTAGAAAATAATAACAAAATTCATCTGGAAGAACAAAAGGTCAAAAATATCAAAGGAATTAATGAAAAATTTTTTTAAAAATGATGGCTTAGCCATACTAGACCTAAAATTATATTATAAAGAAGAAATTATCAAAATCTTTTAGTACTGACTAAAAAATAGAGTGGTGGATCAATGGAATAGGTTAGATACACATGACACAATAATCAATAACTACAATAATCATATGTTTTATAAACCCCAAAACTTCATTCTGGTATAAGAACTCACTATTTAACAAAACTTGCTGGGAAAATTGGAAAAAAATACTTCAGAAACTCAGAATAGACCTATATCTCACATTCAATACTATAATAAAGTCAAAATGGGTTCATGATTTGAGTACAAAGCTTGATACTATAAAAAAAATTAGGAGAGCAAGACGTAGTTTAAGTGTCAGATTTTTGGAGAAGGGAAAAAATTGTGACCAAGGAAGAACTAGATAACATTATGAAATGCAAAATGGACAGCTCTGATTATTTTAAATTAACTTTTTTTGTACAAACAAAACCAATGCACCCAAGATTAGAAAGGAAGCGTAAGTTGGGTGGGGGGAGAGAATTACAGCCATTGTTTCTGATAAAGGCCTCATTTCTAAAATACATTAAAAACTGAATCTAATTTATAACAATGCATGTCATTCCCCAACTGATAAATGGTCAAAGGAAATGGACAGTTTTCAGATGATGAAAAAAATGCTCTAAATCATTATTGACTAGAGAACTGTACATTAAAACAACTCTAAGCTACCACCTCGCAACTTTCAGATTGGCTAAGATTAGAGGAAAAGTTAATTATCAATGTAGAAGGGAATGTGGGAAAACTGGGATACTAATGCATTATTGCATTATTGGTGGAGCTGGAAATTAATTCAAATATTCTGAGAGCGCTAACAAACCATGCATACACTTTTATCCAGCAGTGCCACTACTGAGTCTGTGTATCCCAAAGGAAATAATAAAGGAGAGAAAGGACCCACATGTGCAAAAGTGTTTGTAGTGGATCTTTTTGTGGTAGCAATGATTTGGAAAAAGAGTTGGGGAATGGCTGAATAAACTATGGTGTATTTATGAAACAGATTATTGTTCTACAAAAATAATGAACAGAATGTTTTTAGAAAGGAATGGAAAGATTTAGATGAACTGATTCTAAGCAAAATAAGCAAAACTAGGAAAACCTTGTACACAGTAATAGCAAGATTGTGTGTTGATCAATTATGAAAGACTTGATTTTCTCAGTGGTTCAGTGATTCAAAGTAATTGCCATGGAAAATGCCATCCACATCCATAGAGAGAATTTTGAGGACTAAATGTAAGTCAACATGTTATGTTCATTTCCTTCCCTTTTTCTTCAGCTTTTTTTCTCATGATTTTCCCTTTTGTTGTGATTTTTCTCTCACAAAATGATTCATAAGGAAATATGTAAAAATTATGTACATATATAACATAAATGTTCTTTTTTCATGCAAATAGAGAAAATAAAAATAAATAATAACAAAACAAAAGAATAACAAGAATAAAACAAACCAAGTGAATTTAAGCAAACATTAGAAAATACAATTTCAATACTACATAATCTATTTGTAAAAATAGGTGAAGAAGTTCTGCCAAATTCCTTTTATGACACAAATATGGTGCTGGTACCTAAAGCAGGAAGAGCCAAAACAGAGAAGGAAAATTATAGACCAATTTCCCAAATGAATATTGATGTAAAAAATAAATAAAATATTAGCCAAAAGATTATAGCAATATGTCATGAAGATAGTACATTATTACCCTGTAGGATTTATATTATGAATATAGGGCAGGATCAATATTAGGAAAAGTAGTAGCATAATTGACCATATCAGTAACAAAAGTAACAGTAATCATATGACTACCTCAATAAATGTAGAAAAAAACTTTTGACAAACTCTAAAACCCATTCCTTTTAAAAAATTTTAGAAAATATAGGAATGAAAGGAATTTTCTTTAAAATGATAAATATCTATCTAAAACCATTAGCAAGAATTATATTTTAGAAAGATAAGCTAGTGACCTTCCCAGTAGGAGTGAAACAAGGATTTCTATTATTCTATTTACCAAAATAGATGAAGCCATAATAGGTAATTGAGGAAACAAAAACTGTTTGTCTGCAGATCAAATGATGATATATTTAGAGAATCCTAGAGAATCAATTAAAAAAAAAACTTATTGAACTAATGAACAACTTTTGCAAAGTTGCAGGGATATAAAATAAACTCACATAAGTCATCATCATTCTTAGAGAAATTCCATTAGAAATAACTTACAGATTATAAAATATTTGAGAGTCAAATTGCCATAAAAGAATTATATGAACAAAATTACAAAAAAAATTTCATATAAATATATTCAGATGAGTGAAGTGAAAAGAATCATAACTTTCTACATAGTAACAATATTGTGCAATGATCAACTTTTACTGACTAAGTTCTTAGTCACACAATAATCCAACATATTTCAAAAGATTCATAATGGAAAATGTTAACCATATCCAGCAAAAGAACTATGGAGTCTAAATGCAGGTCAAAGCATACTACTTTCACTTTTTGGTGGCTTTTCTGTTTTGTTTTTTCTTGTATAATATGACTAATGTCGAAATATGTTTACACAGTTGTGTATGTGTAACCAATATGTTTACACAGTTGTGTATGTGTAACCAATATCATATTGTTTGCTTGAAGAAAGGGAGAGAAAAAAATTTTAAACTCAAAATCTTACAAAAATGAATGGCAAAACCTATCTTTATGTAGTTGGAGAAATAAAATGCTATTTATTCTTTTTCTTAAAAAAAATTAAAAAAAATAAAAATACTTACACCTATCCAGAAAAATTCATTCAGAGAGTTACATTTGGAATCAGGGGACCGATACCTCTGATTCTTGCTACCTAAGTTAATTTCAACAAATTGTTTATATTTTTGCCTTTAGTTTCCACATCTATAAAATTATAGCAATGAACTAGAAAAAAATCACCCTAAATCTGATATGAATGATTTAGCACAGAAGACTAGAGTTAGACAGAATTTCTCAGGTTATCTAGTTCACTTCCATCTTTTTATGGATGCTAATTTGAGACTACCAAGGGAGAGAAAGTGACTTTCTCTGGATCACATAGCTAATGGATGTTAGAGGAGGTTTTAGAATCCAAGTATTTCATTCTCCAGTGCCAGTATTCAATACACTTTGTCACATTGTTACTATTTTAAAAGTAACATTGCACATAAAAAAGAAGCAAAACAGAAATTTGCAGAATATGCTGCATGAGAATTGTATAACTGCTGTCACTCATGTTTTCTGCCTCCCAGCAGCCAGCTTCACAAACAGTAACTGCCAGGAGTGGCAAATGAGATACCTCACACCATGCAAAGCAAAAGCCATTTATTTGGAGATGCCCCTGAAGGTTCTTTCCAGGAACTGACACATGGCATGTGTTTAGGAAATAAAAGCACAACGAAAAGCAGACTGTGTGCTTCTGGAAGCCTTCCAACAAAATTCAAGGAGGAATTCTTATTTCAGCTGCTCATTGTCAGATAAATATTTCATTTATTTTTGCACAGAAGATCAGTGAGGGAATTTTCAGGAGGAACTATATATTGATGGAATAAGTCATATGGAAGAGAAAAATGTCAAAAATCTTCATTTTTTAATATTAAAGGGAAAAAGCTCATCTTTTTGCTATTTTGTGATATTTTGAGGGATTAATAGCTTCTTCAAAAATTCACACTTGAGTCCATTCTGTTCACTTTTCTAAGCCACAGAGAGACAGAATTTCGTCTGAATGTAGGGGAGTAGCTTTCCAACGTTAAATATAGAATCAGAGTATCTGAGATTTGGAAGGAACTCAGAGATAACTACTTCAATCTGTATCAAAACAAATATCTATTAAGTGTAATTATTAATAATTGAATGAGTTTTCCAGGAAAGTAGTGAGCTACCAACTGTTCATTTTAGAGGGGAATCTATATTGGGGAGGTCACACTTCAACTAAGATTATTTTATTCTCCCTAGAAGAATTATCAGAGTAAGTGGTGGAGATCAGAGAAAACAAATAGCTTTAATTGCATCTCAGAGGAAGCATAATGGGAGAACGGAGTTCAAATGCAATTTCAGACACTAGATGTGTAACCACAAACTTTTGAGTGTCTATTTCCTCATCTGTTAAACAAATATCCTACTTTTCTTCAAAACTTAGTTCAAGTCCTATCTTCTGAGTCAGAAGTTTCAAAAATTTAGCTTAATACTTTCTAATACAATTTGAAGCAGATTAAAATGTAATTGGGAAGTATTTAACAAAAAAATGAAAGTAAAATAAAACAAATAATATTACATTTACAAACCAATATAAAATTTGCTGGGATTTTAAAATCCTGCTATGTATATATATGCAACCTCTTTTTTAAAATTTGAGTTTGACACTATGATTCTAAATGAAACTTTTTTTTCCTCCATTATTTGCATCCTCTTACCCAAAACTACCTCATATTTATTTTGCATATTTTCTGCATTTACTTATTTTATGCCTATATTTTTCACTTTCAGTTTTATTGATATGAATTGGTTTTATATTATTTATATTTCTGAATTGCTTTTACTTTATGAGAAGTCTCATAAAATAAAGTAAAAGAATTAAGTTTTTTAAAAAATAAAAAAAAGTTTTAAAATTAATCTTTAAAAGTGCATGCAGCATTAAATACCATCCACTTTTATTGTTTAAAAAATTAACATTTTTTTCTTTCCTTAACTATAACTAACCCAACTGAAAAAAAATGGAAAAGAAAAATAATTAGTTACCAACAAGCTTATATAATCAAACAAAAGAAATTCTAGTAATGATTGTATATAAAATATCTTATTTTAATATTAATTCCATCATTTGTCAAGAATAAATAACATGCTTAATTATCAAGTCTCTGAAATAAATATGTTCATTACATTGACTATTTTTGATAACTTTTGAAGGTGTTAGCATTGTATAAATAGTTTTCCTTGTGTATTTTCATTCACTCTGCTTTAGGTCATATGCCTTCTCAAGTCTTTTGAAATCATTTCTTTAGAAGATCCAGGGCGTGGAGACAAGATGGCTATCTAAAGTCAGGAAAGTGCTCAAGCTTTCTCAGTTTCCCTCAAAAACTACATAAAACCAAGGTTCTGAACAGAGTCTGATGGACTGCAATCACTCTCAAACTCAAGATAGACTGAAAAATTTTCAAAAAAAAGTCACTCTCACTGGGGTGAAAAGGCTGTTCATCCTAGCTCAGGGAAAATCTGTAAGAGGGTCTTAATCACAACAAATCAGCATCTAAGACCTTCAATCCTGGCTCAGTAGAGGAGCAAATGAGTGGGGCAACTTCCATAACAGCTTTAGGGAGATTAATAGGATCCTGGAAAACCTGAGTATGATAGACTTCTGAAGAAAACTGAACAGGAACAGAATGGAATAAGCCTTTTTTTTTTTTTTTTTAATCTTTTTGAATCTGGGGGTCCTAAAGCATTCTGTCCCTAGACTCCAATTTCCCTAAAGCCTTTTTCTCAGCAGTACATGGCAGCTACACAAAAATTGACCAAGTATTAGGGCCTAAAATGCTTCCTTTTCAGACGGCATTGCACTAGAAATTACATTCAATGAAGACCCAGGGAAAGATAATACAAAAACCCTTAAATGTAAAAAATGTTTTCCCAATTTATGGCTTCCCTTCTGAGCTTGTCTGCATTAGTTTTGTTTGTACAAAAAATACATTTTTACATTTAAGGCTTCTGATAAAGGCCTAATTTCTAAACTATGTAAAGAATTGACTCAAATTCATAAGAATTCAAGCCATTCTCCAATTGATAAATGGTCAAAAGGATATGAACAGACAATTTTCAGATGAAGAAATTAAAACCATTTCTAATCTTATGAAAAGGTGCTATAAATCACTATTGATCAGAGAAATTTATTAGAGAGATTGCTTTGTAATTTTCTTTTTCTGTTTTGGCTCTTCCTGGTTTAGGTATCAATACAATATTTGTGTTGTAGAAGAAATTTGGCAGGATTCCCAGTAGTTTACATATTATTGAAGTTAATTTTTCTTTAAATGTTTGGTAGAATTCACTTGTGAATCCATCTGGCCCTGGAGATTATTTCTTAGGAAGTTAATTAAGGGCTTGTTCAATTTCTGTTTTTTTAATGGGACTATTTAAGAAATTTTTCCTCTTCTGTTAACCTGGGCAACTTACAATTTTTGTAAATATTCATCCATTTTGATTAGATCATCAGACTTGCTGTCATATAATTGTGGAAAACAGCTCTGAATTATTAGTTTATTTTTTTTTTTATCATGAGAGGTAAGTTCACTCTTTTCATTTTTTATATTAATGATTTGTTTTTTTTTCTTTCTTTTTTCTGATCAAATTAACCAAAGATTTATCTTTTTTGTTGTTTTTTTCATAAAACCAACTCTTCGTTTTATTAATTAGTTCAATAGTTTCCTTTGTTTAATTTTTATTAATTTTTCTTTTGATTTTCATAATTTTTAATTTGATATTTAATTGGAGTCTTAAAAATTGTTCTTTTTTCTAGCTTTCTGAGTTGCATGTCCAATTTATCAATCTCCTTTTTCAATGTTTTATTCATGTAGCTATTTAGAGATGAGATTTACCTTAAGAATGACTTTGGCTGCATCCCATAGGTTTTGGTATATTGTTTCATTATTGCCATTCTCTTGGATGGAATTCTTGCTTGTTTCTGTGATTGTTGTTTGACCCACTCATTTTTTTGAATTAGACAATTTAATTTCCAATTAGCTTTTAGTATATTTTCCCCTGGCCCTTTATTAATTATGATTTTATTGCATTTTGATCTGACAAGAAATCATTTATTATTTCTGCATTTTTGCATTTGATTGTGAAGGTTTTTATGCCTAATATACAGTGAAATTCTGTGTAGGTGCCATATACTGCAGAGAATAGGGTGTATTCCTTTCTGTTTCTATTCTGTTTTTCCACAAGTCTATCATATCTAGGTTTTCTAGGATTCTATTAATTTGCCCAGTTCCCTTCTTATTTTGTGGTTAGATTTGTCTGATTTTGAGAGGGGAAAGTTTAGGTCTCCCAATTTTATTGTTTTCCTGTCTATTTCTTTCTGTAACTGGCTTAATATCTTTAAGAGTCTGGATGTATATGTTTGTTATCATTAATACTTCATTGTTTATGGTTCCTTTAACAAGATGTAGTTTCTTCCTTTCCTCTTTTAATTAGATCTATTTTCACTTTTGTTTTATCTGAAATCAGAATTGCTACCCCTGCTTTTTTTGCTTCAGCTGAAACATAATAAATTCTGTTCCAGACTTTTATCTTTACTCTGTATGGATCTCTCTGTTTCAAGTGCCTTTCTTGTAAACAACATGTTGTAAGATTCTAGTTTTTAATCTACTCTTCTATTCACTCCTGTTTTATGGGAAAGTCCATCCCATTCACATCCACAGTTATGATTGCCATTTCTGAATTTCCCTCCAGAGTATTTTCTCCCTCTATATACATTTTTGTGTGGTAATTTGGATTAAGTGACTTGCTTGGGGTCACAGTATCTTGCTTAGCATCATAGTGACTTGCTTAGGGTTAAGTATCTGAGGCTGGATTTGAACTCAGGTTCTCCTGACTTCAGAGCTGGTGCTCTTTCAATTTTGCCAACTAGCTACCCTTATCCCTGTATTTATTTATTTTCTCTCTTTGTACTTTGTCTCTCCTTAGTAGTGTTTTGTTCTTACTCCACCCCACCCTCTACCTATCCTCAATTTTATTACCCTCTCCTCCCTTCTCTTAGCTCTTTTTCCTAGTGTTTCTGACCTCCCTTCAATCTAGCTTACCCCTTTTCTTTCCTCTTTTTCCTCCTACTTCTTTATAGGCTAAGATAATTTTCTATACCCAACTGAATTATCAAGTCATTGCTTCTTTGAGGCAAAACTAATGAGAATAAGCTTCACACAAGGCTAATCCTCCTCCTTTTCCTCCCTCTATTGTAATAGGTCTTTTGCGACTCTTCACGTGATTTAATTTGTCCCCTTATCCCTCTCCTTTTCTCTTCTTCCAATACAGACCTTTGTATCTCCATTAATGTTTTTTTTTTGATATCATCACATCAGAGTCCATACATAACCACACCCTCCAACCATGTGATGCCCCTTATAACTGCCCCAATAACAGATACAGTTCTCAAGAATTATAGATATCATTTTCCAATATGGGGATGTGTAATGTTCTTCTTTGGTTTTCTGGAAGTCATGAAGCAACCTTAGGACCTCAGAATTAAATGCACAAAGGCAGAAATAGTAAATGCATTCTTTTCAGATCACGATGCAATAAAAACTACATTCAATAAAATGCTAGGGGTAAATAGGCCAAAAAGTAATTGCAAAGTAAATAATCTCATCCTAAATAATGAATGGGTAAAGCAGCAAATCAGAGACACAATTAATAATTTCACCCAAGAGAATGACAACAATGAGACAACATACCAAAATTTGTGGGATGCAGCCAAAGCTGTAATAAGGGGAAATTTTAGATGCCTCGAGACCTATTTGCATAAAATAGAGAAAGAGAAGGTCAATGGAGAAAACTGAATGGAGAAAGAAAGAAGTAAGTACACATTCTTCTCAGCAGTTCATGGAGCCTATATAAAAACTGACCATATATTAGGACATAAAGACCTCAAAATTAAATGCAGAAAGGCAGAAATAGTAAATGCATAAAATATGAATTCTTTTGTTGAGTTTTTAAAGCTCTAAATAATGTGGCCCCAATCTATTTTTTCAGATTCAATGGACATTAACTCTCTCTCTTAAAGAAATTAATAAAATTTAAAATAAAAAAACTAATGAATTAATAAATAAAAGATTTAAAGGGCAAATAAGTGAGGTATAAGAAAAAAATGAGAAGTATGCAAGGGAGTCAACAACTTGGAAAAGGAAGATGATTTCCTAAAAAAAGTAATTTGCCAAAGACAAAAAAAATTCACTGAAGAAATCAATTCCTTAAAAAAGACAATAGGCAAATGCAAAAAACAAAATATCCACTGAAGAAAACATCACCTTGAAATATAGAATTAATCAAATAGAAAAAGATGCAAAAGCTAACTGAAGAAACTCACACATTAGAAACAAGAATAGAACAAATAGAAGCTAGTGACACTATGAGATATCAAGAATTAGTTAAACAAACAAAAAGAATGAAAACATGTGGGAAAATGTGAAATACTTCAATGGTAAAACAGCCAACCTGGAAAATAGAATTTTGCTTCATCTGAGATGAGGATGGCTACCCCTGCTTTTTTTTTTGACTTCACCTAAAGCATAATAGATTCTGCTCCAGCCTTTTACCTTTACTCTGTATGTATCACCCCCACTTTAAATGTGTTTCCTGTAAACAACATATTGTAGGATTTTGGCTTTTGATCCAGTCTTCTATCTGCCTCCGCTTTATGGGAAAGTCCATGCCATTCACATTTATGGTTAAAACGACTAATTCTGTATTTCCTACCATCTTATTATCTAGATTGTGCTGTTCTTTTTCTTTCCCCCATTACCGCCCTCCCCAGTATTAAACTCATAGGCACCACTTGCCTCATGCAGCTCTCCCTCTTTAGAATCTCTCTCAGCCCCTTGGAGTCCCTTCCCATTTCTTATACCTTTTCCTTATTTTTTCTATATTCCATTCTATTTAACCTACTCTTTTCCTTTTCCCTTTTCCTCTCCAACTTTTTAATGAGGTGAGAGGTTTCTCTGTAAATCAAATATGTCTAATATTTTCTCTTTGAGCCAAATCTAATGAGAGTAAATTCACACAATGTTCCTCCCCTTCCCTTAATTCCCTCAAATATGATAGGTTTCCTTTGCCTCTTTGTGGGACATAATTTCACTCTTTTTATCTCCCCTTTTCCCTTTTTCTGATATAATTCCCTTTCCACTTCTACTTCTCTTTTTTAAAACATTATAACAGTAAAATCAAATTATACACACACTCTTTCTGTATGCCCATAACAGAACAACACTTCTTAAGAGTTCTTTTTATTTTTTATGCTTCTCTTCAGTCCTCTATTTGGAGGTCAAATTTTTTTGTTTAGTTCTGGTTTTTTTCATTAGGAAAAAATGGAATTCACCTGGTTCACTGAATATCCATCTTCTTCCTTGGAAGAAAATGCTCAGCTTAGCTGGATAGTTTATTCTTGGCTGCATTCCAAGTTTTTTTGCCTTTCAGAATATCAGATTCTAGGCCCTTTGATTCTTTAATGTGGAAGCTGCTAGATCCTGAATGATCCTTATTATGGCTCCTCGGTATTGAATTGTTTTTTGTATTTTTTCCTTAGTCTGATAGTTCTGAAATTTAGCCACAATATTCCTTGGAGTTTTTATTTTGGGGTTTCTTTCAGCAGGTGTTCGATGAATTCTTTCAATGCTTATTTTACCTTCTGTTTTTATTACATCTGGGCAATTCTCTTTGATGATTTCCTGTAAAATAGTGGCTAGGGTCTTTTTTCCATCAACACTTTCAGGAAGTCCAATAATCCTCAGATTATCTCTCCTAGATCTATTTTCCAGGTCTGCTGTTTTTCCAAGTAGATATTTAACTTTTTTTCCAATTTTTCATTTCTTTGGTTTTGCTTGACTGATCTCTCATTGAATCATTCATTTCTATTTGTTCAGTTCTGATTTTTAATGAGTTATTTTCTTCATTAACTTCTTTAGGTTCTTTTTGTAAATGGCCAATTGAGTTTTTAAATGAATTGTTTTGCTCTGTGGAATTTTTTTCCATTTTGCTAATTTTTTTAATGAGTTATTTTCTTTTTCCAATTCACAAATCCTACTTTCCTGGGAGTTCTTTATCTTTTCCAATTCACAAATTATATTTCCCTGGGAGTTCTTTTCCATTTCACATTTCAGTTGTTTTCTTTATCACTTCTTTATCAAATCCACTTTATCAAATCTTTCTTTTAATGAGTTATATGCCTTGTCCATACTCTCTTGCAGAGCTTCTCTTTCCCCATTTTTCTTCTAACTCTCTTTTAAGATCTTTTATAATTTCTTCTATTACAGCCTTATGTGATGGGGATCAGGTTATATCTCCCTTTAGGGTTTTGCTGGAGACTGTCTGCTATTACTCTCCTCAGGGTTGGAAACTTGCTCTCTTTCTGTATAGAAGCTATTTATAGTTAGAGTTCACTTGACTTTTTTACTTATTTTTAAAAAATCCTTAAGGTCTGCCTTCAGGGCAAGGAAATTACCAGCTTCCCCTATAGAACAGGGACAGGTGGGCAGTACTGTCTTGTGAACAGGTTGAGAAGAGTGGCCAAGCTGCAGAAGTGTGATTGCTCTGAAAAGAGCCCTGCCCAGTGGAAGGACAACTGCCCTGGGAAGAGCCCTGCTGTGATGGAAATGGGACTGCCCTGGACAGAGCCCTGTTGTACAGAAAGTGTGACTGGCCTGGGCAGAGCCCAACCCTGTGCTGTGGAATGTGTCTGTGCACAGCTACATTGTGGTAGTGCTGAGTCACTCCCAGTGCTGGGTGTGTGGCCAGGTCCTATTAAACTTTGGCGTTTTGGGGTACACTCTACCTTTGGCATTTGTGTAACTTCTCTGCTGATCTACTGCTTTGTAACCAAAGTATAGCAGCCAACTTGTGGTAGAGTCCTCCCTGCAAATTCTCCATCTGTGGAGACTGCCCCTGCCCCCAGTCTGCTTAGGATGTGCTAGGCTCTGTGTCTTGACTCCCTGCCTGCTTTGGCCATCTACCTCCCAATCAATACATATCTTTTCTGGTGATATTTCAGATTATCTTCTGCTGGTAATTTGTTGTACTCCCAATATTCATGGATTCTACCAGTCAAGCACTATTTTATTTTATTTTTCTGTAAATTTTTTTTTGCCACTACTTTCTTTTTTTATTTAATAGCCTTTAATTTACAGGTTATATGCATGGGTAACTTTACAGCATTAACAATTGCCAAACCTCTTGTTTCAATTTTTCCCCTCCTTCCCCACTCCCCCTCCCCCAAATGGCAGGATGACCAGTAGATGTTAAATATATTAAAATATAAATTAGATACAAAATAAGTATACATGACCAAATCGTTATTTTGCTGTACAAAAAGAATCAGACTCTAAAATATTGTACAATTAGCTGTGAAGGAAATCAAAAATGCAGGTGGGAAGAAATATAGAGATTGGGAATTCAATGTAATGGTTTTTAGTCATCTCCTGCAGTTCTTTCACTGGGAGCAGCTGGTTCAGTTCATTACTGGTCCATTGGAACTGATTAGGTTTATTTCATTGCTGAGGATGGCCAGATCCATCAGACTTGGTCATCATATAGTATTGTTGTTGAAGTATATATTGATCTCTTGACCCTGCTCGTTTCACTCAGCATCAGTTCGTGTAAGTCTCTCCAGGCCTTTCTGAAATCATCCTGTTGGTCATTTCTTACCAAACAATAATATTCCATAATATTCATATATCACAATTTATTCAGCCATTCTCCAATTGATGGGCAACCACTCAGTTTCCAGTTTCTGGCCACTACAAGCACTGTTTTAGAAGCTGAATTTGATAATTAGTAAGTGAGGGTAGAAGGGAGCTCAGAATGGAGTATGTGTCCTCTCCACCATCTTGGCTCTGTGTGCCCCCCTCTTTAAAAATCTTTTATGGGAACTTCCAAGAAGCCTCTTTAGAGTTGACACAATTCATATCTTTCTTTGAGATTTCTTCTCTAAACATTTAGTCCCTTTTTGAATTGGTGGGCTTTCCCCCCGTCACCATAGTAGTTTTCGATGGTTAAGAGTCTTTTCTGTTTCTTATCCATTTTCTTTCCTTTCTCTTTTTATATTTCCTCTTTTGTGACTTTTATGGTCTAGTTCTGCTCCTGGGGTAACTGGGCTCCATCCCAATCTTCCTGTGCAACTCCAAACTTGACTTTGAGCACAGGAACCCCTTGTGTTTAGTGTTTTGCTCATAAGAGAGGGTAGCCCTATTGGATCTTTCCAGGATACAGCCTGGTTTCTTTAATTTTGTTTTCTGAGCTGAGACTGGTGGATGCCCATGGGTCTGCTCTGCAGCTGAGCCAGGGCTGAACATCTTAGTTACTGATATTCTATGTTAAAGGACCTCTCGGTGGCTTTCTTAGACTCTCTCTCAAATAGCTGAAAACCCTGTTCATGCAAGTGAGAATGACTTTTTTCAAGTCCTTCCAGTCTTGAGCTGGAGAGTGGTTTCATTCCATCAGACTGTTCAAAGGTTTGGGTTCCTGTGTTTTTGTTTGTTTGTTTTTGAGGGAAACTGAGAAAGTTCGAACAGCTTTCTAGCTTCATTCCACCATCGTGATTCTGCTCCCTGAAGTATCCAATTTATCTTTAATCAGGGTTACCTGGTCAAGCTTTACATAAATCACTTAGTGACATGAAGGTACAATGTCACAACTTGAATCCAAGTCTTCTGATTCCAAGACTGGTGTGATTTTTCAGTGCTCCATACTACCTATTAAAAGAAATATCAAATATTAAATTTATTGTAGTTTGTAATGTTTTTTAGGCTATGCTTCTTATTTAGATTATTTACTAATTTTTCTCTCCTACATAATGCTTAGAACAATGACTTAATAGATTGTTTTGGTAAAATGACAGGATGCTAAATGTTACATTTATATAGTTTTTCACATGTATTTTCTCATAAACCTTTGTAATATTTATGGCAAGTGCCATCCCAATTTTACTTATGAAGAAACTAAGAAGAAAGTAAATTAGATGACATTTCCATGGTCACATGTATAGTAAGTGATTAAGTCAGTAGTCAAAATATGTCTGGCTTCCAGTAATAGGGAATATAAGAATGTGCTTTAGGAACTGTAAAGCGTCATATTATTTCCTTAAAATTATTTTGAGAGGCAAGGTAGTTTAGTAAAGAAAAAATTGCTGTATTTGGAATCAATACCCTTGCCGTGTGTTTTTTCCATTGTATTTTTATAATAGCTTTTTATTTTTCAAAATCCAATCAAAGATACTTTTCAACATTCACCCTTGCAAAACCTTGGGTTCTAGTTTGTTCTCTCTTTCTCCCCACTTCCACTTCCCCTAGATAGCAAGTAATCCTATATAAGTTAAAGATGGAATTCTTCTAAACATATTTCCATATTCGTCATATCTCAAGAAAAAAATCAGATCAAAAGGGGAAAAAACACGAGAAAGAAAAAAATAAGTAAACAAACATTAATTAGAACAAAAAAAGGTAAAAATACTTTTATCCACATTAGTTTCTATAGTTTTCTTTCTGGATACAGATGTGTCTTTCTATCACAAGTCTATTGGAATTGCTTTGAATCACCTCATTTCTGAAAAGAGCTAAAGGATCCTTGTTTTTAAATCCTGTTACTTAAAATCATAAATTTAAGCTGAAAGAGTTTTTAGAGGCTTTGGATTTCAACTTTCTCATTTTGCAGATGGGAAACAGACACAGGCAGGTTAAATGATTTGCTTTAAGTCACAAAACTAATGTGTTTGACATAACATTTTAATCTAGGTCCTCCTGATTCTAGGTCCAGAGCCCTATACACAATGCAACCAGTTGTGTCACCATTAATAAGTTACTTAACATCTCAGAATTTCCATTCCCTCATGTATGAAATAAGGATTAAAATATTTGTTTTACCTGATAGGAATTTTTAAAGGAATATGCTTTTAAAAATATTAAAATGCTATGTAAATTATTATTATTATTATCGTAGTAGTGGTAGTGATAGAAGGAAAAAAAGAAGGGGGAGGAAAATGAGTAGGAAGATAGAAGGAAGAGGAGGCAGAGGAGGGGGAATAGTAGTAGTAGTAGTAGTAGTAGTAGTAGCAGCGGCAGCAGCAGCAGCAGCAGCAATAGTAGTGGCAGTGTTGTTGTTGATGGAGATTGTAGTAATGTTTCTACTATGTAATGAAATAAAAGTAGAAGATGGAAAAAGAAAATGTATATTTACTATTGCTAGTAAATGTGTTCTAAATGCTAACATTATTGTGGTTTATTGTCTATATTCATAATAAAAGAAGAAAAGCTAAATTTTAATTAAAATTAGTCAACAAACAGATTTATTTCTTTCATCCAAATTTACATCCCTCCTGAAATTTATACATGGAGTCCTCTGAAGGCCTCTGGTCTCCAGGATTATGCATTCTTGCTCTTAAAGAAAGATGGTGAGCATGAGTATATCACAAATGCTAGAGGGAAAAACATTGGCACATAGGTGTCAAAATATTTTTAAATCTCAGATTTGTTACTTAATATTTCTATGACTTTGGACAAATCACTTCATTTTTCAGGGTTTCAGTGTTTTCAACCATAAAATGAAGAGGTTGTAATATGTCATTTCAAACTGACCTGGTTTGCTAGTCCAGCAGAGCAAGAATCTTGTACAGATATGGTTAACACAGGTTTTTAGAAAATATTTGATGAAGTCTCTAATGTTCCTTCTGAGAATGAGATAATGAGATATGGAATGTGTAAGCTACATGAATTCAGAAATTGTTGATGGATCAGACATAAAGAGAATCCATTAATAGTGGACCAAACATCAATGCCAGCTTGAAAGGCAATAAAGGATTATTTCAGTGATCTGTCTTTGGTCCTATGGTATTTGACATTTTATAATTGATTAGAATAAAGACTGCAAGGAGTAGCCAGAACTAGGGAAGCATTAGTTCTACAGTATGCTCCCCTGGTCAGACCAGATGCTTAGCAGTATGTCCAGATTTCTGGAAGGACACTGACAACTAGAGAACATTCAGTCATTCTAGATTAAGATCTATTGAAAGAAAATGTTATATTTAACTTAGAGAAGAGGATTCCAGGGGTAATTAAAAAATAGTTGTATTCCAGATAGAATATAGAAAAAGAACAAGATATTTGTTTAACTGCACAGGCAGAAATAAGGACAATTGAATGGAGTTGAAATGAAGATAATGGGGGTAATTTAGGTAATAATATTCAACATTTAGGTTTGAGATAATAATTGCTAACACACATATATAATATACACATATATCTTCAAGGTTTGCAGTTTTATTGGGTGTTCTCAACAATCTTCTGAGGTAGGATTAGATAGCACCTACCTCAGATGGTTATTGTGAGAATCCAGTGAAATAATATTTTAATACATTTAGCATAAAGCCTGGCACATAAAACATACTTAATAAATGCTTGTTCTCACCTCTCTTCCCTTTTTGTCTTCATCTGTCAGAAGAAGAAATTTAGTCTAAGAGACTTTAAGTGACTTGCCCAGAGTCATACAGCTAACACTAATCCTAAGTGGATTGGATTGTCTTGGGAGGAAATTTTACAGTAAAGTTTATATGGCTAAAATACTCAACTAGTGAATGGGATTCTTAATCAGGTATGAATTTGCATTAATAGTTTCTCAGAACTTTTTTGACTCAGATTTATGACTAGCTTTTCTAGGGTTTCTTCCAGCTCTGAATCCTCTGATTTTAACCTTTCTGGGTCAAGAGAGAAAGAAAAAAACTCTGAAATATGTTTTAAGCAAATCATTATCACTAATTCACATGAACTAGCGGTCTTAATTTTCTTTCTTTTATATACTTTTTAAATTTTTTATATAAGTGTGAAGATATGACAGAAATTCAGCTTGTGTCTCATTCACACTGGAATGTGAATTTTAGTATTAATGCCTAGTCTAAAAAGAAAGTGTTAAAATACAAAAAGTAAACATAGACATAATTACTAGTAACATTACCTCTAGGAAAATATGGTAAATTCAAAATTAAGAGACCAAAAAGCATCTTATAATGAATTAAAAGAGTATAATTAATTCAAGAATTCATTCAAATTCAGGAGTTTAACTTTATCCCACTCAGAGCAAGGAAACTTTTGAGTTAAATGTCTCAATTTATAATGGTGTGAAAGACATAATGTCAATAGAGAAGAAAATTGCAAGGGCAATAAGGTTTTAAGCAAAGTCATCTTTTTATTGTTTTTTGAGGATGTATTGTGACTTTGGGGAACACAATTCTCTCTAAACTGAGAGAATTTTGAGGGAAGAAGGGGACACTAAAGAATGAAAATATCACTTTCTTGATAACTTTATTATGTTCCTTTCCTCCAGTGGCAGCCTGTGTAGAGGAAATGATGTTTGCTTACTTGGAGTAAACAATCAAGTTCCTGAGTATTCACTGCTTATAAGACGAAAATTTACTGTTTTTCAAAGTATGAATTAGACACTGCAGCTGGATTTCAAATATTCCATATTGCAAACTTGTAAAAAAATCTTTTTAGTGGTAGTTCCTTATCTCATTACTCTTCCTATAGTACATTTTAACACAGGAAATGATTTAAGGAATATGTCTAATCAACAACTGCATCTAGGGAGTCTAGTCAACATGGATTGGGATTTGCATTTATATTATGTAAGTAATTGGAGGAGGAAATAAGAAAAGTGATAGATTCTTTTTTTCTTCTTCATATCTTTTCTCTAGTATGTTCTACAGCAATATGATGATGTCTTAGATCATTTTCCTTAAATCTCTTATAAAGTTTCCCAAAAGTCTCCTGTGATAAGTTTAAGTAATTCAACAGTGTTTCTTTGTTTGCAAATAAAAAATATCTCTTCTCTTTTTTTGTTAATTTTGTTAAAGTTCTCATGTTCTTTTTCTCATTAATCCAACTCTAAGAGTTTCAAAAAGCAAGACCATTTATTGTTTTTCAGTAAAATAAAAATATGAAAAAAGGCAAAAATGAATTTCAAGTAGGCAGACTTTCTTAAAAGTTATTAAAGCAATAATATGTTTTCTTTGCATGATTTAAATGAAAATTCTACAGAAAATTGCTAATTTTCATGACCAATCCAATTCTATCCCTATTAATAGCTAGAGAGAGAATAGACCATTAACTGGATGGTATAAATTCTAATTCATACAACCTTTTATTCTTCATCTAATAATTAGATTAAAATTATGAAGGAACTCTTATTCATTCCAATCTATTAATAGGGAGATTTAATTTTACTCTTTGAAATCTATCAGTTCCAAGACATTGGAACTCCTACATACTACTGTAATAGTGAAATTAAAGACACGGAAAATTGCCACAACTTTGATTTTTACTCTCTGAAAGACTACTGTAACTAAAGCAGCATATAGTTATGCAATCTATTTCTAACTTAGTACAATGCTTATTGACTGTTTTGGAGATTAAAGGAAGGTTGGTTCAAAAAAAAAAAAAGACTTCCTAGTATCCATTTTATTTGTCAGATATGATTGTAAAGGGAATTTAATCTGGAATAGAAACTTTTCATCTTCTCTCTTAAACATTTGTATTTCAGAGGATTACCTTAATTATCTATTAAATCCAAAATATTTGTATCTTTAGTGTCAGTGAATCTTACCAGGAAAATTCCAAATCCTTTTGCATTGTTATTTACACTATTACCTATGGATTTAAACCTTGTAATACTATAACAAAGACAACTGCTATAATTACTCAAACTGATATGAACTATTACATGATCATAAAGGAAAAAAAAATTAGAAGTGAAATGGACCAGGTCCCATCATTAAGGGGATAAAAAAAATAGAAGTGGAAAGATTGATTGACATCACTGAGGTCATAGAAATTGTAGACAATGGGATTTTAAACCTGGGCCAATGGCTCCAAAAATCTACTTCTCTTTTCATTGAATTAATTCTGTAAAAATAATCATGTCTGTTCTAATGTTTTTTAAAGAAAAGGGCATCAAACTACTCATTTGAGTGAACCATGTGCTATTTAGATAATTCCATTTCAATTCAATTTAATAAGCATGCATGAGTTGCCTACTGTTTTACAGGCACTATACTAGGTGCTGGGGCTACAGAGACAATCCCTGTACTCAAGGACTATATATTTTGTCAGGGGAAGCAAAAATAAACAGTACACAGATAAGCATAAACAAATATCCATCTATCTATATCTATCTATTGATAGATATATATAGATATACATATATACACATATAGGGTATGCATGTATACATATATGTATATAGGTATATTTGTATATATAGTTAATCTTCAACATTCAACATTCACATGTTTGACTTTCATGACTTCAAGCATCCGTGTGATTTTATTAGTAAACTCATTTTCACTTTCAAATTGACAACTGTGTAAATTTGCAACTATGTGCAGGAAAGAAAAATGAGAGGCAATGTGCCTGCAAATTTGTGAAGTGGCTGGTACACTAACTACTAGGTCCTTTACCTGTCTTCCCATTTACCCATTGTAAAGAGCACTTCTTTATTTTTGTTGTTTGTCTTTGAAATTCAAATTTCATATTGTAGTTATGCCCCTGAAACTTAGTTCTTTGGGTTTTGAGCCCATGCATTTAAGTTAGGTGAGAAAATATGTATTAAATAAACCTAATGCTGGAATATCTGCATCCTCTGTTGGCAACAATTTTTATATTAAAGAATCAGTGATTCTTTGCGTGCACAAAAAGGAGGAAAGTATTCATAAAAGTGTTTTGAATCTACTCCAGCAAGAACATATTAGCAGAATTAATTTTATATGTAGAAGAATATATTTTCAGCAATCTCTAGTACAAAAATAAAAGTAAACATGGATATAAAAGATTGACTTTTAAATCACAAGAAATTAATCCCCCTTCATATAGGTTCAATGTATCAAACATTTTACACTGTTTTATAGGAACTTACTTTGTTTATATAAACAATCAATATTTACTAAACATATTTTTATGCAGGCACTATGCTAAAGGCTGATAATTTTTTTAAATATGTGTATATATATATATATATGTATATGTGTGTATGTGTGTGTGTGTATGTGTATACACACATACATATGAATATAGGTAGATAAAAATACAGGCAGAATATATTCAAAGCAATTTTGTGTAGGAGGAAAACACTGGCAATTTAGGTAATCAGTAGAGACTTTCTCTATTAATATAGATTTCCTGATTTTGAAGGAGGGTGGGAATCCATAAGTCAGAAGGGAGAGTGGAATGTTTTATAGGCTATGAGGAATCACCTATGAAAAGATGATTTGCCACAAAATGGAATATCCTATACTGAAAGAAGATTGCTTTAGATGGAATATAAAAGAAACAGAGTAAAGTAATACCTTGTTGACTATGGTATATCCAGATGGAAATGATTAACAAGCATCTACTTGATGATCTAATACTTATTGGAATTTAGGAGACTGAGGATGGATATATTGATGTGGATTCATCTGCAGAGAAATTATAGCTGAACACATGAAATCTGATGAGATCACTAAGAGAAATAAATGTAGAGAGAGAAGTTCCAGGACAGTACTCAGGGATATACACATCATAGTGTATGATACAAAGATGATGGTCTTTCTTTTTCTTTTTTTTTTAATTAAAGCTTTTTATTTTTCAGAACATATGCATGGACAATTCTTCAATATTATTCCTTGCAAAAAAGTCTGTGTTCCAATTTCCTCCCCTTCTCCCCACACCCTCCCATAGATGGTAAGCAATCCAATATATGTTAAACATGCTAGAAATATGTTAAATGCAATATATTTATACATATTTATACAATTATCATGCCACATAGGAAATAAAGAGAAGCAATATAAAATGTAAGCAAACAAAAACAAAATGAGTAAAAATGCTATTTTGTGAACCACACTCAGTTCCCATAATCCTCTCTCTGGGCGTAGTTGGCTCTCTTCATCACTGAACAATTGGAACTGGTTTGAATCATCTCATTGTTCAAGAGAGCCACTATAAAAAGGGCTGTCACAAACATTTTTGGACATGTGGGTCTCTTTCCTTCTTTAAAGATCTCTTTGGGATGTAAGCCCAGTAGAAACACTGCTGGATCAATGGGTATGCACAGTTTGATAACTTTTTGAGCATAGTTGCAAATTTCTCTCCAGAATGGTGGGATGTGTTCACAGTTCCACTAACAATGTATTAGTGTCTCAGTTTTCCCACATCTCCTCCAACATTTTTCATTTTCTTTTCTTGTCATCTTAGGCAATCTTAGAGGTGTAAAGTGGTATCTCAAAATTGTCTTAATTTGCATTTCTCTGATCAATAGTGATTTGGAGCACCTTTTCATATGCAAATAGTTTCAATTTCTTCAACTGAAAATTGTCTGTTCCTAGCCTTTGACCATTTATCAACTGGAGATTGGCTTGACTTTTTATAAATTTGAGTCAACGCTATATTATTTTAGAAATTAGGTCTTTATCAGAACCCTTAAATGTAAAAATGATTTCCTAATTTATTACTTCCTTTCTAATCTTGTTTACATTAGTTTTGTTTGTACAAACCTTTTCAACTTAGTGTAATCAAAATTATATATCTTGTGATCAATAATGAGGATGATGGTCTTTTAAAGGAGACTTACAAGTGACCAGATAGGAAGCAGAAGAACTCAAAGATAGATATGTCATGAAAATCTAATGACAGGAGTGTGTTTAAGTAGAGAGGGTGATTGATGGTATTGAATGCTTCACTTAAGTCAAGAAAGGGGGCGGGAAGTGAGAAAGGGCCATTGATTTTCCAACCAATAGATTTCTGGTAACTTTAGAATAAGTAGTTTCAGTTTAATGAAGGCAGAATCTGAAATACAGAGCTGAAAAGTAAACATGGTATGAAAAAATAGAGGTAAGGTGTACATGGAATTGTAGAATGAAGGGAAGAGTTTTGTTGCTATTGTTCTGCTTCTTTGATATAATCTGGAAGACATATTTATTTTAAGGCATCTGGGAAGAAGTCAATGAATTAGGAAAAATTGAAAATTATGGATAGTAGAAGAAATGATTGAAAATTAAGGATGGCAGAAAAGATTATTGGGAATCATAGAAAGCATGAGAGAATGGGCTCAAGGACATAAGTTTGGGAGTTGGGGTTGGCAAAAGAAAGTCAGCTCTTCCTCTAAGCTTATAGAAAGAAAGAGTAGTTGGTGATTATTTCTAAAAGAGTTTAGGAGAAGAGAAATGTTCAGATAGAAATGATCAGTATAATATGAATCAAACTACTTCACCTATATTAGTGTACACAACCTGATAAATCTCAATCAACACAGGTGATCCTAAGAATATAACTAAATAAAAGACTGGGGAAAGAATTAGAGAACCAGTGGACAGAAAAAAAAGAAAGTTAATAAAGGAAAGAAGACAGAAATGGAAGAAAGAAGGAGGAAAAAAAGAAGCAAACAAGGAAAAAAAGAAAGAAGGAGGGGAGGAAGCCAGTGCCATGATCTCAGACTATGTGGCTCCATGGAGGAAGAGATAAGTCTAGTAACCATGACTCTTTTAGAATATATCCCAAATTATCCAAGTGATTTTTGAGCCAAAATAGGCTATTCTATATATATTGAGTTTGTAGTTTGGTTCCAACACAGAAAAACTCATGTCTTGAAGGTCTTAGGAACTTCAAAAACATTATCAGAAGAAATGGAAAAGAGTTCAGGATGATGACAATTAGAATGTAAATGAAAAGATTACTAAATGGAGGCTGAACTTTAAATCACACACAAAAAATAATAATCTGGAGCACAGACAACATATTTTTTCCTCTCAGAAGAGAGACAGGGGACCTATAGGATACAATTTTGGATATACTATCAAAGTTTCTGTATAAGCTGCTTTAATTAATTACTTAATTGTTATTATTTTGTAGAGAATGGAGTATAAAAAAGAGTTTGTTATAGTAGGAGGAAATGATTGCAATGTAGAGAAAATACCTCAATAAAACATTTTTAAAAGAAGTTTGCAAAAATTTATCAATAGGCTAGGAAGTAACTTTGAATCTAACACATGAAATATAATATGGAAAAATATAACATCTTTGCATTCAAAAAAGCAATTCTAGATGTGCAAAATGAGGGAAAGCTGGCAATATTCAAAGGAGAAAAATCTGGGGAGTGTTAGTGGAAAACAAAATATTCATAGAATTTGAGAGTTAAAGTAATGTTTTCATTTTATTGATGAGGTCAAATTTGAAATCATGAAGATGAGTCTTCTGGATTTTAGACCTGGTACCCTATCCACTATATACCTAGCTATTCTGGTATATAGTAGGTACTTATACATATTTATCTCCTCCCTTCCTCCTTTCTTCTTTCCTTTATCCCTCCCTCCCTCTTCCCTTCTGTTCCTTCTTTCTTTCTTCCTCCTTTTCTACCTCTTTCATTTCTTCCCTCTCTTCCTTCCCTTTTTTCCTTCCTTTCTCTCTCTCCCCTTCTTTCCCTTCCCCTCTACTTCCCTTCTTCCCTCTCCCTTCCTCTCTTCCTTTCTTTTTCCCTTCCTTATTTTACTAAGGTCCCCAGTTACCAACTCAAATTCCCACCCAATATTTGGTCCCCATTAGGAAGTTCCTCTACTTCAGTCTGATATTGATAAGTAATCCAGATAGTTTTTCTACTACTTCTGGTTCTGAATAGGAATTTTGTCCCCTATAATCAACAAAATGAAGGGCTAGACTTTTCCCTTATCCCTAAGAACTCTCAAACCTTTCTAAAAAAGAGATTATGTGCCAAAGATAAAGCAACTTCAATTGTCTTCATGCTTTAGGACCCCCAGATTCAAAAAGATTAGAAAAACTCACAAAGACACTGAACTCAAACTCACTGACCTAATTAAAGCTCACTAACCACCCCTACCTCCAATTCTTATGCCATTGACAATGAGACAGCACCAGTATACCCAAGGATACCCAAGGACAAGTCTTACAACAAAACCTATCCTTATTCCATTTCTCTTTAAAGTACTTCAAAGTAGTAATGCTAGACCAATTAACAAAGAAACAGGGAGTAGGACATGTAATTAAGATAGGACTTTTTGTGCCTATGAGGAACACAACATCCTGCTAAATTTCAACCATCCCCAAATCAGTTGGAGCAAAGATTTTGGTGAGTAACAAATTGCCTCACTTGGGAGGAGACTGAAGTTCATTGAAGTTCAGTATCTAAGGAAACAAGAATCAGGTGTGGGGGGGACAGTCAAAAATTAGTGATAGACAAATAAGGCATGTAGAGGAAAGACTCAGAGTAACTAACGTTTCAGGAAGAAGCAAACTCAAAGACCTTGAAGGTAAATAGAAAATCAATAGGAAAAAAACAATAATAAAAGAAGAAAAATATGGCCTCCAGATCTAGTAAATTAAATCTAGCATCTATGAGTAAATATTGTAAAACAAAGGACAGCTTTGATAAGACAGAAGATGCTGTGAAATGTGAGGACAAAATGGAACCACGATATGCTATTCCTGAGTAGTTTAAACATAATAGAATTATGAGAAGAGACTTTATGGTCTGCGTAGCAAAAATAATGAGCAGAATAGGTAGCTAGTACCTGCAATGGCAAGTCTAATCAAAGAAAGAAAAGAGAAAATAATAGATGGGGAGTGAAAATTTATTGAAGTTCAAGATAATATGGAAAAGAGAGGCAAAACAATAATATTAAAAGAAAATATTTATCCTGTCAGAATGCATAGAAAAAACCTACAGAACATATTTCTCCCAGAAGCAATGAGAAGACAAAAAACCTTCATTGTACAATGCAGGAAATCCTAGAAGAGAATTGTGCAAAACTTCCTGAACATTGATAATGAAATACTAAATCAAAAGAATTCATAGATTCCTTGAAGAAAAAATGCTAGAAGCTTTCAAACTTTCAAATTAAGAGGGTAAATTTGATAACTCAGAAACAAGTTCCACCAGCAATTAGAAGATAGACTTTCCAACAAAAAGGAAAAGAAAATTCAAATAACACAAGACTTCTGCACCCACCAAAAAACTTAAGAAAGAATATAATAGGTTCCAAACAATCTAGGATACAATCCTGGGTTATATTCTCTGCAAATCTGAATTTATCCATAAATGAAAAAGATAGATGTTCAACAACTAAGGTATTTTTGAAACATTTTTAGAAAGAAAATGAAAACCAAGGAAACTATTTACTCTTTAACATGTTGAAGGAGGAGTGAATAAATGCAGCAGTCAAGGACAGAAATGACAGCCAAGTAACAGCAGATAGACCAGTGAGAGACTTTTCCTCCTTAATATACATAAGGAGACAGGGATGGTAGGCCAGATGTCTGGCAGAGTAAACAATGAAGAAATGGATGTGGGGTATTATAGACAGAACCATGGGCTAGTATCTTCTGTGAACATTGTAATAATTGGAATTGTTCTTAGAGTTACTCACTTCAAGGGGACTCCATGGAGCAAACTCTATAACCCAAATACATAAACCACTTAAATGGGAAATCCTAGAATGGATATCTTGGAAGCTTTGATTGCATGAGGAAGACAGAGATAAAATAATAACAAGATAATTATAAAAATCATGAATCAGAGTATAATAATATATAGTAGAGAGAAAGAGTAGGTGGATAATGAAGAAAGTGAAATAATTTCTTTTTGAAAATGGACACAAAAATTAATGAGCTAGTTGACAGGGTGGAAAAGAAGGGAAAAATTATTTGACTAGAGGGAAAAAAAGAGGGGCTGAAATATATAACTGGAGAAAAATAGAAGGAAAAAAAGAATTCCCCAAAGGGAAAGGGATACACATAAAAGGAAGTGATCAAGAGCAGGGAAGAGAGCTAGTAGGCAAAAACAACCTTAAAAGGCAAAGTAAATAAAGGAACATAGTACTGTGTTTACAGCATGAGAGAAGGAAAAAATCTTAACTTGGAGACTAGTTAAGTCTAGTTAACTAGACTTAGTTTAAAGTTTAAAGTTATAAAAAGACATTACCAACAACAGCATTAGAATCAGTTGGAAGAAAAAAGGAATTCTCATTCCATATTTAGCATTGAGTACCTGTTCTCAACCAAGCCTCTTTAAAGTATAAAACTTTATTAAAACTCTGCTCAAACTTCATTTGAAGTTCTCCCATTGAGATCTTTCCCACAGTATAAGCTTTCTTTCTTTATGTGAGTGACTCTGATACTGTGTGGCTGAATCTCTATCTGTATTGTCATATTTTTTTTTGTGCATGCTTTTTTTCATTCCTTATTGTACCACTCATGTTTGTACTAGGTTTGCCATAAATCCTGGAATTCAGGACTACCCTGAGCTGTGAACCAAAGCAAGCACTGAACTTGTGTTACCATTATGAAACTTATATGAACTTATATTCTTGTAAACAAATCTGCTTGACTCAACCATTAGTTTGTTGCCAATTTTGTCATATTCCTCGTATCTAAGTTCATGATTATTATTATAAAAATATAAGTTTCTATAAGTAAGATATGCATATAACATGGGATATCTAAAATTTCAAAAGAGAAATAGGATATAAATTTTTGTAATCTAAATGATCTCTATTCAAGGGAGATTGTGATTAGTACCCTGAACAGGACAAGAAAGAATATTTCTGTTCATGTTTTTAGGAGAGGCATTGAGATAATTCTTTGAGGTAGATGATGAGAGCAATAGGAAACCTAAGCTTTTGTTCAGCTGCCATAAGGTTTGAAAAGTTGTTCGAGGTTTATAACTATATGATTAATAGAGTTAGTTCCATAGAGATCATAAAGGATAAGAAGTATGTTTTAATTAGTCCTTTTTGGGTAGAAGTAGAGGTAGATGATATGAAACTGTGAAAGTTTTACACCATTATGAGATACTGAAGAAGCACTTTAATGGAGGTTGTACAATGTTCATGTGCTTTAGAGTTGATAGGAATTTTGTCTTTCAGCAATTGAATTGTAACTACCTGATAGCCAAGAGTTCCAAAAACTAATATCAGTATTAAAATCCCCACCCATGAATCTATTTAGTGTATAGCAGTGGGGCCTTACAACACTAAACAAGTGATTCTCTATTATTAAGACAGCAACTAAAGGCAATATCAATAGTCAGGATCAGAAATACTTTATACCATGACTAGTCCTTCAGACACACAAAGGAGTTTTCATGCCCAGTGCCTACAATCTAATTAAAGAGACCCAAATGCATAACATATTTGACTTTAAGAAAATTTTTTAGAAATTATTTTTAGATTAAGAACATGAAAAACATTTCATTTCCACAGCTGTTTTCAAAATATAAATTGGTTGTTACTGTTGTTTTTATACTAAATTTTCTTCTTCTTGGTTGAGAATGGTAGTTAGGCCCTCTTCCTATATTGCTAAAAGCTGAGTGATTTTTTTTCCCCACAGTGGAAGCAATTCACTTGATCTTCACTAATTCCAAATGATTGAGAATAACTTTTCTCTATGAGGGCCATTCCTAATCTATTCTGCAAATACAAAAGACTTCAATCAAGGTGGGACTTAGACTTAATTACTTAATAAAATAGACCTCAGGTTCAGCTTATTATTGTATCATAGATTTAGGTTATCTTGTTTTCTACCCCTCTTTTTGTATTTGAGGAAATCTTGATTACAGAAGGTTAAATGACTTGTGGAGGATCATACCACTGATGTATCTAAGGTAGCATTTGAACCTAAGCTCTTCCTGATTCTATACTGAGTACTCTACTCATTACAATCTATTGCATCTTTTACTCAGTTTCACTTAGTACATTTTCAGGGAATATTTAACATTTTGTTTATCTAAAATTAAGCCAAAGAAGTTGTCAGATTGACAAGCAGAAAGGAAAACCCTACAGTAAGTTTCATTAAAAAGCCAACATTTATTATTTTGTAGTGAAGTTTCTGAGTTGTTAAAGGAATGGGAAAATATGATAATTCACTAGAATAGGGTAAATATTGTGAGAAGATACATGATAATAACTTAAAGAAAAACACTGTAATCACCCCCTTTTTGTCTAAGTAAAAAGCAAATTAAGTCAGATATTTTGTTCCTGTTCAATAAAAGAAAAAAAAAGTTGTTACAAAAGGGCAGTTTTCAAGATCATTTTTACTTGAATGACTCTTAAGTTGAAATTTTATTGTTTAAAATTCCAAGGTTCCCTGGGCCCATTATCTATAAATAAGGAATAAAAATCATGCCATTTAAACAGAACATCTGTTCTTTGGGGAAGGAATTGAAAGCCTTCACATAGTGGATTTTTTTCCTATAGCTTGAATTTTCTTTTCTTCTTTTTTAAACTACTATAAAATATCTTGTATGATATACTAAAATAAGTATAACAATTTTGCATATGCATATATACATAGGTATGTATATCTATATCTGTATGTACATGTTTACATCTGCTTGTATTTATGCATAAAGCTGCATAATATAATAGATTATAGATGACATTAGAATCAGAATAACTTGGGTTCAAGTCTTGCTTTTGATACATATTGTCTATGTGATTCTGAGCGAATCATTTATCTTCTCAGTGTACCAATCAGTTAACTTTTAAAGAATTGGAGTTGCAGAGAAAATGCATCCCTATATTTGCAGATGGAATGCCTTCATCATGATATTTAATTTTTTTCCTATATTGTTATCACACTACATTCTTTGCCAATGCAGAGGCATGTTTCTACATATCCTATTTAACTATTAAGTTGTAACATATTTTTCAATTAATCAATTAAGTTCAAAATCCCCAATTTAAATTATTAAACATTATTTATCTAATGAAATGGAGAAACATCCTTTCTCAAGAGTTGTTTTTCATATAACCTCTATAATCTCTTGATCTATTAGGATTAAATAAATATCAAAGGTGCTGGTTATGTAATTTATTCACAATGTTATTAATGGTAACAAAATTATCTCAATAATATTTGTCTTCTATCTTTTAGAAATGTCACAGTCAACTAAAATAATCATAATTGCAGCTGACTCCTCTTTTGAAAATAATTCTATACCATTTAGTATCTTTTAATATACCAAACAAAATCTGTACCCAAGAATTTTCTTTTATAAGGTAAAGTAAATTATAAAAATCAGAAAGGAAAATTTCTCCATTTTTTTTTTTACCTCTCCAAACGTAACAGGAAAATAATCTCTTCACAAACTTATCTTTCATAGAAATCTCTTTATAATGATTTTTCAAAAAAAATAATATTTAAAGTAAGAAGGATATTTGGTTTTTTCTCCCCTCTTTTTATAGTGTTCTCCAACTTTTTTCACTAACATGCCCCTCTAGTTAAGTCCAATAAGTCAAGAAAATACTGAATCAAACCCTGATTTGTAGATGCAGCTTTTTAAGGTGTAAATGCTGACCCTAAATCTGAGCTGTTTTGGGGATGGTTCTGAAAACAGTTATTAATGTAAAGAGTCAACATTTTCCAGTGTCCTTGAAGGCTGATCATTAGTTGAAAGAATTTATGAGGGAGGAAGATTCTGGGAAGATGGAGGAATAGATCAGCAAATTTTTAGCTCTCCAGATGTTTTCCACAAACAGAATAAATTTGTGTCTAAAGGTGAACATAGACTGGTGAAAAATCAGGAAAACTTGGAGCAAGACTAGTCCTTCCCATGAGAAGGTCTGAAGAAAGACCTCAGGCCATAGATTAGCCAGTATGAAGTGTGAACACGCCTGGGCTAGCTTCTCAGAAATACCAAGTGGGAACTCCAGGGACTAGTTGAGTTTGGCTGGAGCCCCAGCAGGAACCACAGAAACTTTTGTCTACTGGACTACATGTGGAATTAGGGATCTGAATCCAGGAAAACTAAGTGAACCTCAGCCGATGGAGAACACCAGGCCCTAGCTGTGCTACTGAGACATGGTGCTGGGCTAGAAGGAACCAGCATCCGGTCAGAAACATTGGGGCAGGAATGCTGCAGGTACTTGCAGGAGGGTGGAGTTCTTAGTTTGGGATTCCAGGTCAGAAAGGAAAGCTGAAGGAAAGCAACATTACCCCATCCCATGATTAGAAGTGCATACACTCTCATTTAAAAAAAAAAACAAAAAACAAAACGAACTGGCAAAGAAGAACCCAACCTAAAAACTTGCTTTTATAGAAACTTCTACCCAAAAATTAAAATTAAATGACTCCCTGCCCAGAGAGAAAAAAAAAAAATATATATATATATATATATATATGTATATACATATATATATATATATATATATATTTTTTTTTTTTCTCTCTGGGCAGGGAGTCATTTAATTTTAATTTTTGGGTAGAAGTTTCTATATATATATAGAGAGAGAGAGAGAGAGAGAGAGAGAGAGAGACATTGAGGAAAACATTTTAAAAATCCAAGAAAAAGAAGATTATGAAAAAGTTAACAAATAGAAAAGGAGATAGTCTTAAAGACAAAAAATTACTCTTTGAAAATTAGAATTGGGCAAATAAAAGCCAATGAAGCTATAAGAGGTCAAGAAATAACAAAACAGAATATAAAGAATGAAAAACAAAAACAAAAAGAATGTGAAATATCTTATAAGAAAAAAAAATAACAAATCTGGAGAACAGATCAAGAAGAAAAAACATAAAAATAATTAATTGAACTACCTGAAAGTTGTGACAAAAAAAAAAAAAAAAGAATCTTGATGCAATAATGCAAGAAATAATCCAAGAACAGTGTCCTTACATGATAAAATATTAGGGGAAAGTAGAAATAGAAAAATCTACCAATCACCACAATAGATCTTTTATGGAAAATACATAGGAATTTTGTTGCCAAATTTTGATACCAATTCAAATATGCTGGAGCTACAATTAGAATAGTACAGAATTTATCAGTAGCCACAATACATGATTGCAAGTTCTGGAATCATATGTGCTGGCAATCAAAAGAACTAGGATGGTGGCCAAAAATATCACATCCAGCAAAATTATCCACAATATTGAATGAAAAAATAATTTACATTCAATGAATTTGCATATTTCAGGATTTTCTTTCAACCAAACTTGAATTTGGAAATTTAATATATAAGAGACAATATAAGAGATCGATTTCCAAGAACTTAACATGGACAAAATTTTATGTTTTGTTTTTTTTTTTTAGCACCCTCTAAATCTATAAAGAAATAATAAGAAGAAACAAGTCAACCAGGTTTTAGGTATCTCTAATTGATGGGAAGGTTGTTTTTGTTTGTCACTTTATATTGAACTTAGTTCTGCCTGGGAACTTTCTACCTATTGTTCCTCCATATCCAAGAAAATCATGGCTAATGTTCCATATGATAGCTTTTTAAATGTTTGGGAGGGAAAAGAAGAGATCTCTTACTTATAAAGAGCCTTTTTAACTACACAAATGCAGAAAGTAGAGAAAGTTCTTGTGGTGAAGTTGTTCTTAAATGAATTAGTAATATCGAAGTCTGAAGTTGAGAGTTGTGAGTTATAGTAGCCATGGGCTTTCTTTCTTCAAGTGCTTTTATTGCTAGTTTTCTTTAAGTGTGAGTCCTTTGATTGGAGAATAGATCAAAGATTGATTTGTGGATTATGATGTATATTATCATTTCCTTGATGTAATATATAGATACTATACTTTCTTTTGCCATATTGATAATGTTTAACATTTGAAGATTATTATTAATAATATTATACAACATAATATATTATTATTATTAGTCATTATTATGAATGACTAGTTGTTTAATTTTTTGGGTTAGACAATTGAATGGAAAATGTATCAATGAACTTGAGCTAGAGTGGGAAACCTGGATAAAGATCCCCTGTACAATATATATAATAAAGGCATTCAGGAGAGAAAACCTACTAGCTCTCAAGGATTATATTCTATTTTTCTATAGTTTTAATAAATTAAGTGCTTTTCCTTACATGAATTGTAATTTTGATTCTTGTAACTTTCATCTAATGTTTCTATTTCTATCTTATGGGGTCATGTATAACATGTCCAATTCTTCTTTGGCATGACAGATTTTCAAATAATTGAAAACTACTATCATGTTTCTTTTATACCTTCTGCAGGCTATCTCTATTTCTTGAACTGATATTCACCTATCATAATTGCCAGACCTTTTACTTTCTTGGTCACTCTCTTCTAAATGTTCAATAAATTACAAATGTTCTTGCTAAAATGTGGAAACCATAAATGAACATAGTTTTCTATTCATTGTCTGAGAAAGAATGAATACAGTGAAATTATGACCTTTAGAAATCCAGTTATTGTTAGCTGTCCCTCTCATTTGCATACCACCTTCAAATTTAATAATTATGTCATTTATTCCTCTCTCTAAATAAATGATAAAAATGTTTAAGAGAGCTAGAAAAGAACAAATATCCAGCAGAACAAGATAGCAAGGAGAAACCAGGAAGTTGCCTGAGCTCTCCTCAGTTTCCCTTAAAAACAATGTTATATCAAGCCTATGGGCAGATTATGGAGTGACGGAACCTACAAAGAGGTGGAGTGAAACAATTTTTCAGCTTAAGATATGTTGGAAGGACTTCAAAAATGTCAGTCTTACTTGAGTGAAACAGAAGTACAGTCCAGCATAGATTGGAAACTCTTATCCACAGCTTTAGACCCCTCAGATCTGGCTCAATAAAACAATGGCACAGGAATCTAATGGAGAGCTTCAGCCTCAGGAAGCAAATTACTAGCCTAGAACCATGCAATAACTAAATCTGGCTATCCTAGCCCAATAAGCTAGTCATTAAGCACTTGAGGCCTCAGCTCACAAAGCCAGTGACCTCATCTATAGCACCTAGCTAAAAAAGCCTAAGGCAGTGCCCCTTGTAATTGAAGAGCAGAGTTCAAAACTAAAAGGCACAAAATGGCAATGGGGAATAAGCAAGAATCAAAAAAGAACCTTGATGACAGAAAGCTACTATGATGATAAAGAAAGTGAAAACACCAACTATGAAACTGACAAAATTCCTCCATGCAAAACCTCAAAGGACCATATAAATTTAGGTTTCAAGACCAAAATTCTTCTTGTAAGCATACAAAAATATTTTTAAAATTAAATAAGAAAGGTAGAAGAAAAATTGTGAAAAGAAAATGAGAGCTATGCAAGAAAATGTCAACAGGTTGGAAAACAAACCTGTTGCTTCTGAAGGAAGAAATTCTTTAAAAAATACATTTGGTCAAATAGAAAAAAAATCCACTGAGAAAATCAGCTCCTTTAAAAGTAGAATAGTCAAGGGGAAAAGGAGATACAAAAGCTAAATGAATAAAATAATCCTTTAAAAATTAAAATTGGGCAAATGGAAGCTAATAACTTTTATTCACCAAGAATCAGTCAAATAAAATAAAATGGAAAAAAGAAGAAAATATAAAATACCCCTTAGAAAAATGACAAACTTGGAAAATGGATTCAGGAGAGAAAACATGAGAATTGTTGAAAGACAGAAAACTATTAAATGAATAAATAAAACATAGATTTGATTTTATAAAAAAATAAAATAAAATAGAAAAAACCCCTCTGATTAATTTTTAAAAAGGAAGGAGAAAATTAGATTACCAGCATAAAAAAGGAAAAGGGGGAATTCACCATCAATAAACAGAAAATTAAAGCAATTATTAGGAGTTATTTTTTCAGTTGAATGCCAATATTAACAATCTAAGTGAAATAGATGAATATATAAAAATGCATATTTTAAGTTATGATACTTAAGTAACCCCAATTAGGAAAAATAATTTGAATGGCTCATCGTTGGATTTCTTAAAAAAATATCTCCAGGACTTATAGATAAATTTATAAGTGAATTCTACAAAGCATTTTTAAAAATTCCAATTCATGATGCATTGTTGGTGGAGTTGTGAACGAATCCAACCATTTTGGAGAGTAGTTTGGAACTATGCTCAAAAAGTTATCAAACTGTGCATACCATTTGATCCAGCAGTGTTACTACTGGGCTTATATCCCAAAGAGATTATAAAGAAGGGAAAGGGACCTGTATGTGCACGAATGTTTGTGGCAGCCCTTTTTGTAGTGGCTAGAAACTGGAAACTGAATGGATGTCCATCAATTGGAGAGTGGCTGAATAAATTGTGGTATATGAATATTATGGAATATTACTGTTCTGTAAGAAATGACCAACAGGATGATTTCAGAAAGGCCTGGAGAGACTTACACGAACTGATGCTGAGTGAAATGAGCAGGACCAGGAGATCATTATATACTTCAACAACAATACTATATGATGACCAGTTCTGATGGACCTGGCCATCCTCAGCAATGAGATCAACCAAATCATTTCCAATGGAGCAGTAATGAACTGAACCAACTATGCCCAGAGAAAGAACTTTGGGAGATAACTAAAAACCATTACATTGAATTCCCAATCCCTATATTTATGCCCACCTGCATTTTTGATTTCCTTCACAAGCTAATTGTACAATATTTCAGAGTCTGATTCTTTTTATACAGCAAAATAATGTTTTGGTCATGTATACTTATTATGTATCTAATTTATATTTTAATGTATTTAACATCTACTGGTCATCCTGCCATCTAGGGGAGGGGGTGGGGGGTAGGAGGCAAAAAATTGGAACAAGAGGTTTGGCAATTGTTAACGCTGTAAAGTTATCCGTGCATATAACCTGTAAATAAAAGGCTATTAAAAATAAATAAAAATTCCAATTCAAGTAAACTATTTGAAGATAATTTAAATGAATTATTTTTATGAGACAGATATGGTGCTGACAACTAAAACAGTAAAAGCCAAAATAGAGAAAGTTATAGATCTATCTCCCTAATGAATATTAATGCAAAAATGTTAAATAAAATATTAGCAAAGAAATTACAGCAACTTATCAGCAGGATAATACATTGTAGATAGGTGGAATTTATACCAGGAATGGAGGGCTTATTCAATATAAAGAATACTAACAACATAATGAACCATATCAATAAAATCAACTGAAATCATGATTATGTTAATATAGACAAAGGCTTTAACAAAATACAGCATTCATTCCTATTAAAAACATTAGAGAGCATAGGAATAAAATAATTTTTCTTTAAAATGATAAACAGTGTCTGTCTAAACCCACTGGTAAACATTATATATAAAATGAGGTTAAGGTAGAAATTTTCCCACTATTTTCAATATAATACTAGAAATTGAATAAATTAGAATAGGCAATAAGGAAACAAAACTATGACTTTTTGCAGATGATGTGATGCTATACCCTAGAAAAACTATAATAATTAACAACTTTAGCAAACTTGCAGGATATTAAATAAACCCACATAAATTATTGACCTTTCTCTATATTACTTTTAAAATAACCATAAACAACATAAAATATTTGGCAGTCTATTTGCCAAGACAAAACAATTATAAAACAATTTTCACAATAAGTTAGATCTACATAACTGGACAACTTTCAATTGCTCATGAATAGGCCAAGCTCATATAATAACAATGACAGTTTTACCTAAATTATGTTACTTATACAACACCATGAAAATCAAAGTACCAAAGAAACAAGGAAAAAAAAAATAGCAACATTTTTCTGGGAGAACAAAAGGTCAAGAACATCAAGGAAAGTAATGGAAAAAATGCAGTGGAAAGGGACCTAACAATACCAGTTCAAAACTATATTCTAAATTATAAATTCTGGCAATTAATCAACAAACACTATTTGGTACAGGCATTTGTGCATTAGGTTAGATACAAAAGACATAGTAGTCAATTATAATACTAATTTACTTTTTGATGAACCTAAAGTTTCCATCTTCTAGAATAAAAACTCACTATTTGACAAAAACTGGGAAACCTGGAAGAAACTAGGAAAAAATCAAAATCTCACTCTATACCAAGATAAGATCAAAATGAGTATGTGATTTAGACATAAATGATGATACCAAAAGCAAATTAGGAGAGCAAGGAATAGTCTACATTCTAGATGTGTTGGCGAAGAGGAGAATGTATGATCAAACGGGAGGTAGAAGACATTATGAAATTCAGAATGGATAATTTTGATTACATTAAATTTTAAAAGGTTTTGCCCAAATAGTCAATAGAACCAAGATTTAAAAAAAAAAGATCAAAGGGGCAGCTAGGTGGTGCAGTAGATAGAGCACCAGTCCTGAAATCAGGAGGATCTGAGTTAAACCTGATCTCATACTGTTACTCATACAGGCCCATACAGGGCCTGGCTATGTGGCCCTGGGCAAGTCACTTAACCCCATTTCTTTAGGGGAAAAAAAGGAGAGCAAAAAATTTGAGAAACTATTTTTATAGCTAGTGTTTCTGATAAAAGGCTCCTTACTAAATGATATAGAGAATGAATCATATTTGTGAGAATACAATTCATTTCCCAATTAATAAATGATGACCAATTTCATTGTTCTGATTGTTCTTCTACATGACCAAAGTGGAAATATGGTTAATATGATTGTACATGTACATCTTATACTGAATTGTTTGCTGTTCATAGGAGCCTGGTAGAAAAGTAGGAGGGGAAAAAAAGAAATTAAAACCTTATTAAAGTAAATGTTAAAAACTATCTTTACATGTAATTGGGGGAAAAATAAGATGCTATTAACTATAGGAGAGAAAAAAAAGAACAGAGACAGTAGAGGCCTGAAAACCTAAAAAGGTGTACTTGAATCTGACAGCAGAGCACTTAAGGCTAATTACCCAAATGAAGTGAGATAATGGTTCTATAATGCCTTATATTTAGATGATATGGTAATGTGATGGCTCTAAAATGCCTCCCGACTCTAACCCTAACCCTAACCCTAACCCTAAATGCGCGCTGCCTCCCGACTCTAACCCTAACCCTCCCGACTCTAACCCTAACCCTAACCCTAAAATGCACACTCAAGACTCAAGTCAAGTCAAGACTCTAGGGTCCAAAATTCATCTTTGGAAAGCTACATAGTAGTTTGCCTGCCTCTTTCACTTCTTTTCACTTTTCCCCCTAAAGACCAAAGACTTTGATTGATCTGAACTCTGACTGATCCTTTCAGAGAGTTACTTGGACTTTACAAGAAACCTTTGGTACACTCCCACACCCCCTTTTTTTAGGATGACCATTATCACTAGTTTTTAAAGCATCTGACTATATAGTCAATTAACTCATCTCTATCTTTTTCATGATCAAATCTTGGAAAGACTTTCACAGACTTAGACAAATCTAATTATATTGTGTTTATGCCTTGGTTCTGAACTTCAATTTTAGAAACTTTGTCAAAAAATCCAAAACAACAACAAAGCAATAATCCTTTGTCACTGTGATAAACTTCTAATGTTACAAGAAATCTGAGAAACAGTGGTTCAAATTTTATAGATTAAAAAGTGAACCCAAAGTAGAGAATTCACTTAGCATAAAATAAAATATTTGTCTTGTCACTCTTTCCAGTGCTCTTTGAACAGCTATGTTATTTTCTCCATGTTCCCAGGATAACTCCTACCTCCTACTTCCTAGTTAAAATACTAATATCTTTCTGGCAAAATTTTGGGATATGGAAATTGACCTGTTTGTGATGAACAAGAAACCACATAAATCTTCCCCCTTTCAAATCTACCCGGGATAAAAATACACATTCTTCTCCCTTCTTTTGTTGATTTTATATTTTTCTGCACTGAACAGCTGGACAATGCCTGTTAGGCAAAATTATTCAAATGATTTTAATACTTCTAAGATGGCTCTGGTGTGGCACTGCATAGCAATACCCATTATTTCATTAGGCCCAGACAAACATGATCTGTAAAAATGTGTTTTATAGTGATTAATAGGACTATCAGAAGAAGCAATAAGACCAACATCTTTATGTAGAAAATATTTCTTATTCAGAGTTATCCTCAAATATGTTGCAACAACAACACTGCATGGAAGAAAAACAATTCATAGAGATGAAGAGGGCACCTTTTATAAAGAATTTTTTAAAAAAGAACAGGTGCTAAAGTCCAAATACAGAGACAATTCAATTAAATTCAACAAAAATTAAATGCTTACTATGTTCAAGGCAAAAATTCCTCTGGGTCTACAATTAGTATAAATATAGACCCCAGAAAGTAGGCACATTATGTAAATTATTAAAGTATATTTACACTGAGTTCTAACTAATTACCATATCTTTGAATAGTGCAAATTTGAATATATATGACCATGTGATTTATTATTTGCAGTAATCAAACCTAGTTACAAAAGAATTTTCTTGATCACTTGAAATTGTGTCAATGTTGGTTTTGGTTTTTACATTTAAATAGTATGAATAAGGAAAAGTTCATGGATGACTCATTTGTGGTGATTATTATGATTCCTTGGGATTCCTTGAAAGATGTATAATAGATTATTAACTATGCCGGGGACTATCTTCAGGTATTTGAACTACTACTATGTAGAAGAGAAATTAGATTTTTCCTTTTTGGTCTCAGAGTTCAGAACAAGAAGTAATTATTGAAGATGAAGCAATAAAGATTTTCACTCCATAGTCAAGACTCAAATAGATCTGTGATCATATCCTTCAAACATATAGATTGCAACTTATCCAACTTTGCCATCCTGTGCAACTGAAGTTGGAATCAAGATGACACTCTTCTTCCACAACAATCTAGCAAATGTAACAGAACAGATTTTGAATGGGAAAGGCAAGAAGAACAAAAACTAACACAGTGAGACCTTTTGTTTCCATCCCAAGGAGACTTAGAAGAACAGATAATAAGATCTGCTGACACTTAGGCCAGCATGGCAAAGAGGACACACAGAAGTAGAGAACATTATAGTATGGGATATGGAGAGATTGAGAGAGAGAGAGAGAGAGAGAGAGAGAGAGAGAGAGAGAGAGAGAAAGAGAGAGAAAGAGAAAGAGAGAGAGAGAGAGAGAGAGAGAGAGAGAGAGAGAGGGGATAAGTATATAAGTTTTATACAGGAAGATGTAAGGAAGTACTTAGTGATTATAACTGCAAGTATAAATTTATTCATTAGCAAAATGGATTAGGAAATATAATTCAGCAATATGTTGTTTACAATAAAGACACGAAATAAACAAAAAATATATATCTAGAGTTAAATATCAGCTAATGGAGTAGAATCTATTATTCATCAGCTGAATTTAATAAGTCAGGATTGATAATGATGATTTCATCCAAAATAAAAGCACCTGTTGACCTAAGTAAAAGATATAAAAAGAGACATTACATTTTGCTAAAATGTATGACAGAAAATGAATTAATGATATATATATGCAAAAAATATAGCATTAAATTCTTAAAGGAAAAATTAAATGAATGAAAGGAGGAAATATTAAAATTGCATTATTGAAGAACCTCAATTTGCCCTTTTCAGACTTAGACAAATTTAATTCTAAAGTAAAACAAAAAGAAGTTAGGGAGCTGAATATAATTTTAGAAAAGTTAGAAAAGACAGACCTCTAAAGAACATTAAATTGCAATATAAAGGTCTATAGCTTTTTCTTAGCTATGCATGCCACCTTCACACACACACACACACACACACACACACACATAAACACACACACATGCATACATTAGTGTGTATTCAGAGATGAAAAGCTAATAAATAATTGCAGAAAGGAAGAAATATTAAATTCATTTTTTCCCAAACCATAATGCAATTAAAATTATATTCAATAAAGTCTTTAAACCATCAACCAAAATTATTTGGAAGCTAAGTAATTAAATCCTAAAGTGTAGGTGAAAGAATAAATCATAGAAACTATAAATTATTTCATTAAAGATAATGACAACAATGATATAACATAACAAAATATGTAGGACACTGCCAACACTATTCTTTTTTTTTTCTTTTTTTTATTATAGCTTTTTATTTACAAGATATATGGGTACTTTTTCAGCATTGATAATTGCAAAACCTTTTGTTCCAATTTTTCCCCTCCTTCCCCCCATTCCCTCCCCCAAATGGCAGGTTGTCCAATACATGTTAAATATATTAAAGTATATGTTAAATTCAATATATGTATACACATCCATGCAGTTATTTTGCTGCACAAAAAGAATCGGACTTTGAAATAGTGTACAATTAACCTGTGAAAGAAATCAAAAATGCAAGTGGACAAAAATAGAGGAATTGGGAATTCTATATAGTGGCTCACACTCATTTCCCAGAGTTCTTTCATTGGGTATAGCTGGTTCAATTCATTACTGCTCTATTGGAATTGATTTGGTTCATCTCATTGTTGAAGAGGTTCATGTCCATCAGAATTGGTCATCATATAATATTGTTGTTGAAGTATATAATGATCTCCTGGTCCTGCTCATTTCACTCAACATCAGTTCATGTAAGCCTCTCCAGGTCTTTCTGAAATCATCCTGTGCCAACACTATTCTTAAGGAAAACACATTTCTCTAATTGAGCTCTGAATCCATAGTGGAAGAGGCACTGTCTCATTCTTCTTATGCCAGGGACTACAGGTGCTGGCCATTTACCTGATGATGTACTGATGTTTCCAGGAGGCTTATTGAGGCCCTTTGTCTTTGCTGCTGAGCTGAATGTAGTAGGGGATGGCTGGCACTGTTGCAGAAGATAGGAATCTGGAACCTTATCTGGTGCTGGGCCTGGGTCTTAGTGGTATCTGGTGTGTGTTTAGGCTAGTAGGTGTTTTTCCTACTTTTTTCTTTTTTTTTTCTTTTTTCTGAGGGCTACACATAATGGTCTCAGTGCAGGTGATTGCCTGTTTGCCCAGGGTTAGGCTGAAATATGGCAGAGCACATGCATTGGTGTGGCTGCCTATTTGCTTAAGAACTCCTAGAGTTGTTCAAAGCTATACTTAAGCATCTGCAGGTCTGGCCACTGAAGTACATCTTTGCCTGGGGTTATGCAGAAGCGAGATAGAGATAGAGAGAGAGATAGATAGAGAGAAAGAGAGAGAGAGAGAGAGAGAGAGAGAGAGAGAGAGAGAGAGAGAGAGAGTGTGGGGGTAGGGGTGAAATTGGAAGAGGTATGCGTGGGTGTGAATATGTTGATTCTCTGGGTGAAGTCTACCAATTCCTCTGGCATTGCTAAGGCATTGAAAGAGAGGAAGAAGGAATGGTATTGGCATTTTCCTGCTCCTCTGCAACGATGCTCAGAATCTACCATTATTTTGCTTAGCTTGCTGCTGATTTGCTGGACTGCTTTTTGTCCTGGTCTGTGCTCCCATTTTATCCTGATAGAGGGAGATCTTCCCTATCAATCTTGTAAGTTTATTGGTCTCAAAACTATTTCACCTACTTTTTTCTAGTTCTACTACTCTAGGATTTTTTGGGGACTCATTTTTTGTTTTTTTTTTTTTTTGGAGATGAATATGGGAAAGTTATGGCCATTTACTACTTATTCTACCATCTTGACTCCCAGAAGTCCATGTGGAATTTTAAAATTATGACTTAGAAATAGATGGACACTCTATATTCATGCAGATTTGGGACACAGTCAAGAATGCTTTAGAAGCATGTAAGTACCATTTGATAGAGGATTTGATTATTGTTTTCTTATTTTCATTGTAGATGATTTTCAAGGTTTGTACAGCTTGGGTTGCTGGAAGAGGGAATCCATTTATTATGATGATGTCAAAAAGCCTGAAAGTTTTCTTTTGGTCATTTGATTAAGAAGATTGATAAAAGGGTGGAGCCAAGATGGCAGTGAGTAAATGGAGCATTGCCTATCTCTTTCTGGTTTCCTTCAGAATTAACACTAGATCAAGGCTCACAATGGAATTAGGAGTGACAGAATGCACAAATGTTTGAAATGTAATCTTAACAGCTTATGATATCTTGGAAGGATTTCAGGAAAGGTCTGTCTCAATTGAATAGGTAGGAATGTGGTCCAAAGCACATGAATTACATGAATTGATGCTAAGTGAAATATGCAGAACCAGGAGATCATTATATATGGCAACCGTAAGATTATAAAATGATCAACTCTGATGGATGTGGCTCTCTTCAACAATGAGATGATTTAAACCAGTTACAATTGTTCAGTAAATAAGAGAATCAGCTACACCCAGTGAGAGAATTATGGGAAATGAGTGTGGATCATAAAATAGCATTTCCAATCTTTCTGTTATTGTTTGTTTGCATTTTTGTTTTCCTTCTCAGGTTTTTTCTTTCTTTCTAGATCTGATTTTTCTTGTGTAGCAAGATAACTATAAATATGTATACATATATTGGATTTAACATACACTTTAACATATTTAACATGTATTGGACTACCTGACATCTAGGGGAGGAGATGGGGGAAGGAGGGGAAAAGTTGGAACAAAAGGTTTTGCAAACCCATGCATATGTTTTGTAAATAAAAAAGCTATAATAATAAAATAAAAATTAAAAAAATTAAAAAGAACCCCAAAGTGATTAAAAAAAGAAGTAATATACATAATTAATTTGGTATAGAAACATTTCACCCTATAGCAAAGTAGGATGGAAAATGGGGAAGGAAAGGGAGAGCATAATAAAAAGGAGGACAGAATTAAAGAGGAAAGGAATAAGAAAAAGGGAATGAAAAAAGGGAGGGCAGAATGAGGGAGGTGGTAATGATAAGCAATACACAAATGAGGAAGAAAAGGAGGAAAGGAAAAAGAAAATTTTAACTTGGGAATAATAAGATGGTGGGATACAGAATTAATAATCTAAACTGTGAATGTGTATGGGATGAATTCTCCACAAGGTGAAAGCAATTAGTTGACTGGATTAAAAGCCAGAATCTTACAATATCTTGTTTACAAGAAACACATTTAAAGCAGACATATACATACAGAGTAAAAAGTAAAAGGCTGCAGCAGAATCTATTATGCTTCAGCTAAAGTAAAAATAAAATCAGAGTAGTGATCCTGATCTCAGATCAAGCAAAAGCAAAAATATATCTAATTAAAAGAGATAAAGAAAGAAACTCTATCTTCCTACAGCCTACCATAGATAATTAAGAAATATCAACACTAAATACATATGCACCAAGTAGTATAGAATCAAATTCTTAGTGGAGAAGTTAAGTGACTTACAAAAAGAAATAAACAGCAAAATTATAGTAGTGGGGAATCTGAAATCCCCTTTTCAGAACTAGATTAATCTAATAACAAAAAGGAACAAGAAAAAAGTTAAGGTGGTAAATACAATTTTAGAAGTGGTAGGTATGACAGATCTTTGGAGAAAATTGAATGGGGATAGAAAGAAATATGCTTTTTCCTTCTTGTTAAATGGAGCCTGCACAAAAATTGACCATGCAGAATCAAATGCAGAAAGGCAGAAATAACATATCCATCCTTTTTTAGATCATGATGCAATAAAAATTACATTCAAAAAGGCTATGGGAAAATATACCAAAAAGAAATTGGAAACTAAATAATCTAATCCTAAAGAATAAGATCAAACAACAAACTACAGACAACCAATAATTTCATCCAAGAGAATAATAATAAAGAGACTACATGCCAAACTGTATGGGATGTAGTTCTTAGGGGAAACTTTATATCTCTAGATGTTTACATGAAAAAAAAAAGATCAATAAATTGAGCACAAAACTAAAAAAAAGTGAGAAAAAAATACAAATTAACAATATCTAAGTAAATACCAAATTTGAAATTCGGAAAAATCAAAGGAGAGATTAAAAATACTGGAAATAAGAAAACTATTGAATTCATTAACAAAAGTAAGAGTTGGTTTTATGAAAAAAATAATAAAATAGAAAAATCTTTGATTAATTTGATTAGAAAAAGGAAAGAACAAATGGAAAGGGTGAGCTTACTACTGATGCAGAAGAAATTAAAGAAATAATTGGAAGCTATTTTGCCCACTTATATGTCAATAAATCTGATAAATCTAAAGAAAATTGATGAATATTTACAAAGATATAGATGACTCAGATTAATAGACAAGAAAACAAATTACTTAAATAGTCCCATTTTAGAAAAAGAAATTGAACAAGTCATTAATGAACTCCCTAAACATGTCTAGGGGCAGATGGATTTACAACTGAATTCTAGCAAACATTATAGAAAAATTAATCCCAATTCTATATAAAATATTCAAAAAATAGGGAAGGAAGGAGTCCTACAAAATTTTTTTATGACACAGATATGGTGCTGATGCCTATACCAGGAAGGGGCAAAACAACAAAAAAAGAAAATTATTTATATTGCTGCAAAAATTTTAAAAAATACCTTAAATAAAATATTAACAATGAAATTACATCAAGTTATTGGCAAGATAATACATTATGACTAAGTGTTATTTATACCAAGAATATCAGGAAAACTGTAAACATAATTGATCATATAAATAAACTAATAGAAACCAGATGAGTACCTCAATTAATGCAGAAAAAGCATCTGACAGAACAAAACATACATTCCTACTAAAAACACTAAAGATTATAGGAATAAATGGAGTTTTCCTTAAAAATGATAATTAGAGGCAGATAAGTTGTGCAATAGATAGATCACCAGCCTGTAATTAGGGAGCACCTGAATTCAAATCTGGTCTCAGACACTTAACACTTCCTAGTCATGTAATCCTGGGCATGCTACTTAACTCAATTGCTTCAAAAAAAATTGATAAGTAGCATGAAACATGGATAAATTAGAAGCATTCCCAATGAAATCAGTGATAAAACAAGATTTCCCATTGTCACTACTACTATTCAGTATTACACTAGAAATGTTAGTTTTAGCAATAAGAGAAGAAAAAAAAGTGAAGGAATTAGAGTAGGTAATGAGGAAATACAATTATCATTCTTTGCAAATGATATGATGGTATACATAAAGAATCCTAGAGAATCAACTAAAATGACTAGAAACAATAACTGTAGCAAAGTTGCAGGATCATAAAATAAACCCACACAAATCATTGGTATTTCTATATGTTACTAACAAAGTCCAGCAGCAAGGGATACACAGAGAAATCCCATTTAAAATAACTGTAAATAATATAAAGTATTTGGGAGTCTACTTGCCAAGACAAAGCCAAGAACCACATGAACAAAATTACAAAACACTTTTCTATTTTTTTTTAAATTTAATAGCCTTTTATTTACAGGTTATATGTATGGGTAACTTTACAGCATTGACAATTGCCAAGCCTCTTGTTCCAAATTTTCCCCTCCTTCCCCCCACCCCCTCCCCCAGATGGCAGGATGACCAATAGATGTTAAATATATTAAAATATAAATTAGATACACAATATGTATATATGACCAAACTGTCATTTTGCCGGACAAAAAGAATCAGACTCTGAAATATTGTACAATTAGCCTGTGAAGGAAATCAAAAATGGAGGTGGGCAAAAATATAGGGATTGGGAATTCAATGTAATGGTTTTTAGTCATCTCTTAGAGTTCTTTCTCTGGGCGTAGCTGGTTCAGTTCTTTACTGCTCCATTGGAACTGATTTGGTTGATCTCCTTGCTGAGGATGGCCAGGTCCATCAGAATTGGTCATCATATAGTATTGTTGTTGAAGTATATAATGATCTCTTGGCTCTGCTCGTTTCACTCAGGATCACTTCGTGTAAGTCTCTCCAGGCCTTTCTGAAATCATCCTGTTGGTCATTTCTTACAGAACAATGATATTCCATAATATTCATATACCACAATTTATTCAGCCATTCTCCAATTGATGGGCATCCACTCAGTTTCCAGTTTCTATCCACTACAAAGAGGGCTGCCACAAACATCCATGCACATACAGGTCCCTTTCCCTTCTTTATGATCTCTTTGGGATTTATATCCCAGTAGTAACACTGTTGGATCAAAGGGTATGCACAGTTTGAGAACTTTTTGAGCATAGTTCCAAATTGCTTTCCAGAATGGTTGGATGTATTCACAGTTCCACCAAAAATGTATTAGTGTCCCTGTTTTCCCACATCCCTTCCAACATTCTGTATTATCTTTCCCTGTCATTCTATCCAGTCTGACAGGTGTGTAGTGGTATCTCAAGAGCTGTCTTAAAACACTTTTCATACAGAAAAACATATCTAAACAACTGAAATAATACAAAATGCTCATTAGGCTAAGAAAAATAATAAAAATGAAATTTATATATAAATCAGTCTACTTATTCAGTGATATATTAATCAAACAGCCAAGAATTTACTTTATAGATTTAGAAAAAAAATAAGAAAATTCATCTGGAAGAAGAAAAGCTGAAGAATTTCAAGGGGATTAATGAAAAAATACAAAGGAATGTGGCCTAGATGGACCAGACTTAAAACTATATCATAAGAGGACAGTGAGCAAAATTATTAGGTACTAGCTAAGAAATAATGTAGTGGATCAGTGGAAGAGGTTAAGTTCATAAGACACAATTTACAATGTTTATAGGAATCCATTGTGTGATAAACTCCCAACCTCCATCTTCTTGGATAAGAACTCACCATTTGACAAAAATTACTAGGAAAACAGGAAATGCATGGAATGCAATGAAAATGTATAGTAGAGAGCAGTCATTGACTGTCATATAATACCCTATAACAAAATAAGATTGAAATGTGTTCATGATTTAGATATTGTCGAATCAAAAGCAAAGATATTTTTCAACATTCACCTTTGCAAAACTTCCAATTTTTTCTTGCTCCCTTCCCCTCCCCCTCCCTTAGACAGCAAATAATCCAGTATATATTAAACATGTCAATTCTTCTATACATACTTCCATATTTATCATTCTGTACAAGAAAAATTACACCAAAAAGGAAAAAAAACAAAATCAAGCAATCAACAATAAAAAAAGTGAGAAAAAAATGCTATGATTCACATTCAGTCCCAAGAATCCTCTTCTGGAGGCAAGTTGTTCTCTCCATCAGAATTCTTTTGGAATTGTTGCAAAGATCTATGTCCATCAGAAATGATTATTATAAATCTTGCTATTGTTGTGTGCAATGTTTTCTTGGTTCTGCTCATTTTACTTAGCATCAGTTCAGGTAATTCTCTCCAAGCCTTTCTGAAATTATCTTACCGACCACTTCTTACAAAACAATAATATTCCATTACATTCACATACCGTAATTTATTCAGTCACTCCCCAACCGATAGGCATCTACTCAGTTTTCATTTCCTTGTCACTAAAAAGAGGGCTGCTACAAACATTTTTTAAATATGTGGGTCCTTTTCCCTTTTTATTATCTCTTTGGGATACAGGCCCAATAGAGACACTGCTGGATCAAAGGGTATGCACAATTTGAAAGTCCTTTTGGCATAGGTCCATATTGCTCTCCTGAATGGTTGGATAAGTTCACAACTCCACCAAGAGTGTATTAGTGTCTCAGTTTTCCCACATTCCCTCCAACATTCATCATTATCTTTTGCTGTCATCTTAGCCAATCTGACAAGTACATAGTAGTACCTCAGAGTTGCATTTCTCTGATCAATAGTGATTTAGAGCATTTTTCATATGATTAAAAATGGTTTATATTTTTCATCTGAAAATTGTCTGTTCATAACCTTTCACCATTTATCAACTGGAGAATGGCTTGTTTTCTTATAAATTTGAGTCAATTCTCTATATATTTTAGAAGTGAGGCCTTTATCAGAACCCTTAAATATAAAAAAATGATTTCCCAATTTATTGCTTCCCTTCAGATCTTGTCTGCATTAGTTTTGTTTGTACAAAATCTTTTTAACTTAATACAATCAAAATTATCTATCTGGTATTCAATTATGATTTCCAGTTCTTTGGTCACAAATTCCTTCCTTCTCCACAGATCTGAGAGGTAAAGTAGCCTATGTTCTTCTAATTTGATTATAATATCCCCCTTTTTATCTAAATCATGAACCCATTTCCACCTCATCTTGGTGTATGGTATTAGGTGTGGGTCAATGCCTATTTTCTTTCATTCTAGTTTCCAATTTTTCCAGCAACTAAACTGAAAAGAAGGCTGCTCTAAGACCTCCAAAAAGAACAAACAAGAACATTACAGAAACTAAATAATCTAATCCAAAAATTGGATGAATCATAGAAATAATTAATAATTTCAGTCAAAAGAATGAGAATAATGAGACAACATATCAAAACTTATGGGATACAGCCAAAGTAGTTTTTAGGGAAAGTTTTAAATCTCTAGATGCTTACATGAATACAATTAAGAGGACATTAATGAATTGGACATGCACTAAAAAAGATAGAAAAAAAACAAATTAAAAAGCCCCAATTAAATATCAAATTAGACATTCTGAAAATCAATGAAGAGATTTTTAAGACTTAAAGTTAGAAAACTATTGAACTGATAAATGAAACTAAGAATTGGTTTTTATGGAAAAAAGCAACAAAATAGATAAAACTGGTTAATTTTATTTGAAACAGTAAAGAAGCAAACCAAAAATCAAATGGATAAACTTAACACTAATGAAGAAGAAATTAAAGCAATAATTAGGAGCTATTTTATTCTATTGTATACCAATAAATATGTTAATCTAAGTAAAACAGCTGAATATTTGCCTTTTTTTGGCAACATAGCTTAAATGGAAAAAAGAAATGACCTCACATGTATAATCAATGTTATATTGCTTATCTTTTCAAAGGGTAGAGGAGGGCCAGGAAGGAAAGAGAAAATATGGAAGTCAAAATTAAAAAAAAAAAAGAAGAAAGGTAAAAATAAATAACAGATTCAGTATAAAAACATAGATACCAAGAAAACACATTCACAACTGATAATTATCCAACAATTGAACCAGTTAACTCTGGTACCCAAGAATATAATTCATTTGAGCCAGATGACTAGAATCAAGGGCAGTAAAATATTCTCATTTAATATTTTTAGCTCAGATATTAACTCCTTGTGAATAATTTTTATTATATTATTTTAGTAGAGATAATTCTATCTTGAGTAGAAAGCAGAAAGCAAATGAAAATTGAACAAGTGATTTTCTGTTTGTCTGTCATTATCATCCCCCGACCTTACTCACAGATCTTCTTTCTTTGATATTACTTCCCCCTCCAAAACAGTTAATTAGCAAAACATTTTTTTTCCTTCTCCTTAACTTCTCTTTACAACTTCATTTCATTTTGACAAAGTTTGACAAAGTTCCTATTTATATAGAACCATGAAATATTAGTTCTCTGTTTCCTGGATTTTGTTCTGCTATAAACTATTTTTTAAAATTTATCTTGGTAAAAGACTTACCTATTCATTCATGTTGGTCTCTTAAAACAAATCACTATTTTCTCCTTATACAATTCTGTTTCCTTTGAATTTCTAGAATTTTATCTGGAAAATTTTTAGTCTTCATTGACTTACTTCCCCTGAAAGATTTTAGTTTATGGGATTTTACTTATTTTTCTTCTGAACCTTTTGAAATCTTCCCATTTCTAAAATATATATCATATTATGTTCAGATCTTTTCTCCTTCTTTGTCACAAATCTCAAGAATAGAGGTGTTACTTATATCTAACAATTTTTTCATATCTAATTTTTCATTCTTTATTTTGGTTAAGAATTAGATTCAAAATGGAATTTCCCCTTTATTTGGCTTCTCCAATTTTTAAAGTATGGTAGTTTGAGCCAAGTTAAGAAGTTATTAGCTGCTCTAGTTTTTGGCAGGAAGAGAACTCCAGCAAAGATCTGGATAGTGGGAGTCCCCCTCGCTGATCTAGTATGCCCATGTGCCAGATTTTGTAGTCTGTTTCCCAGACTTTTAATCTGTTTTATTTTTCCATCCAAGTGATTAGCAGTAAACTCCTGCATCAAAAATGACTTGTTTCTCCCTTCATTGACCGTCACTCAAATATTCTCCATCATGTTTTCCTCATACAAATATATCTTCCTAATTTATAATGTTAACATACTCCATTACTTCACCCATCAATTTTATTTTGAATAAAAAAGAAAAGAAAAAAACAGATCTATCCAGATCTATAATTCAATCTTGAGTTTCATTCCATAAGTCTCAACGAAACCTATAAGATCAAAATTTCCTCCTTCTAGTTTCTTGCTTTGTTGCCAAAACTTCATACAGACACACACACACACACACACGTGTTGTATTCTTGAAATCATGAATTTTTACTAACTGGTACTGTCCTTGTATTTTCTCTCCTATTAATTTATGGGTTTCTCAACTGCAAATGTTTCCTAATGGTACTCTTTTATATTATCTAATTATCTAATCTTATCTAATTATCTAATTATCTAATATTATATTGAAAGATAAACATAGGCATTCTCCTTCTTATATCCCTTTTCAAGTTTAAAGTCCTTCTGATACTTGACAAATTCTTAACATTTTTTTCTTAGTTGCATCCTATATTTGGCCAAACATCTGTCTATCCTATATTATAAATCAGGAGCAGAAAATTCAAATAATATTTCCAGGTAATATCTTGGACAGATATTTACTCTTACTTTTTGTTTTTCCTCTTCTACATTTTTAAAAGTAAGTAACAGTGAGAAAAATATAATTTGTGACCCATGGCTTTCTTTTCTTTCTCAAACTTTCATAATTATTGGAAATACATTTTATATTATTTTTGAGTGAGAAATAATTCATTGAGATCCCTACTCTATTCCAATCAGTATTATTCAATTTGATGTGATTTTATAGGAGTAGTGATTATAAGTTGTGTATATTAGACCCCAGAGGTATGAGTTGCAGATTCTAATTCACTTGTTTAATCATTAGAAGCTAACACAGATCAGCTCTGGCAAACATATAAATATAATATAATATGGGACAAGTCATTGACTCATTTCCCTTATTTTACATAATAATTGAAGGATTTCATCTCTGTTTCTTAAAACTACTTTTGGTTGTTTGCAACTAAATCCTAAAAATTTGATTAATTCTATCCATGACCTTTTCAATAAGGACTGAAGTATAATCCACAGAATAGCAGCAGATGAGACTAGAAAACGAAATTATAGAGAAGAAAGTGAAAACACACTTACATATACATATGCATTATATATGTATATATAATCACTTTGTACCCAAAGATCTATAGATACTGCCAAATATTATCCAAAAGCAAACATCTTAAAGCATCAGTTATGTACAAAGCACTGTGCTGGGTTCTGTGTATGGGGAAAAACCAAAAAAAAATTATCCCTCTACATAAGAATTTAATATTTGGGATCCAGTCTGAAAGAAATGTTCTGGATGCTGTACCCAAAGCCAAAGATTTCTGTCCTTGCATTGAGTGAACTCTTAAATAGATAACAACATTTGAGCAAGCCCTTTATCAGCTGAAGATCCCAGATTAAGGATGGGTGAAGTGTTACAAGAGCCTTTAAAACTGATTGAACTTAAATGTAAAGGCATTTTTTTTTTCTGGTCCTCCACTAATATTCTGACAGTTTCTTAAAGATTTTTTTCCTCTGAAATAATGTAAACAGAAGGAGGGAGGGAAAGAAAGAGGAAAGTATCATACTCATTTTAATTTTGCATCCAATCATTTATACACAACCATAGAAGTTAAGTGGCCAATGGAAGAGCTACATATTTGGCAATAATTTTCCAGTTTAGTTATCTTCACTGAGGAAGGAGGAACTGTGTTACTTTATTGACATTATAATGTCCCAGTGATATTGTTATATTTTTAATATGGTGATTTTTAAATGGTTTAATTTTAAATTGTTTCAAAAATTCTGTTACTATACAAAACTATTTCTCAGAAGGGATGGTGGTAGTCATTATAAACATAGAAAGAGAAAAAATCACACACAGGCTCTTTTTTTTTCCCTAAATATAAAAATTGTTGCTCTTTCAACCAATCATAGAACAACTACTTTCTTCCTTCCCCCTGCCCCAACAGAATCTCTTAAGCTAAATGAAATATCTCTTCCTGAAAATAAAGATAGTATACAGCAAATGGTCTTCAGATGGAGTGGTGTGTAGTGATGAAAATCAATCTCTACTGGCATTAGAATAACAGTTTGCAGAAAAGCAAGGAATAAATCCCCAATGAACTGATATGTTCATCAGTGCACAACAGCAAAATCCTGATCTCTCAAACTATGAATGTTGATGTTGATGCCTGGTGCTGCCAATTACCTGTGAATATTTCTGGCAACTTTCTTTGGCACAGAACAATATCCATTGTTCCCCCATGTATGCAGCAATATGGCTCTGAACAACATAAGGCTGCAAAATCTGTCCTGCGTGTTTCTCACAAATGTGATAAGTATAGAATATTTTGAAATTGGAAGTTTCCTTAGCTATCCCTAAGTTTTGTTTTTTTTTTTTTTTTAGCTGTGTGACCTTTATTTTTTATTTTATTTATTTTTATTTTTAACAGCTTTTTATTTACAAATATATGCACAGGTAATTTTTCAGCATTGACAGTTGCAAATCCTTTTGTTCCAATTTTTCCCTCCTCCCCCTCCTTACCCCAGATGGCAGGCTGACCAATACATGTTAAATATGTTAAAGTCTAAGTTAAATACAATATATGCCTGTGTGTGTATATGTATATATATTATATATATATACATATACACACACACACACACATACATGTCCAAACAGTTATTTTGCTGTATAAAAAGAGTCGGACTTTGAAATAGCTAAATACACTATTTACCCTGTGAAGGAAATAAAAAATGCAGGCAGACAAAAAATAGAGGGTTTGGGAATTCTATGTAGTAGTTCATATTCATCTCCCAGAGTTCTTTCCCTGGGTGTAGCTGGTTCAATTAATTACTGTTCTATTGGAACTGATTTGATTCATCTCATTGTTGAAGAGGACCACATCCATCAGAATTGATCATCATATAGTATTGTTGTTGAAGTAAATAATGATCTTCTGCTCTTGCTCATTTCACTCAGCATTAGTTCATGTAAGTCTCTGCAGGCCTTTCTGAAATCACCCTGTTGGTCATTTCTTACAGAACAATAATATTCCATAATATTCATATAACACAATTTATTCAGTCATTCTCCAATTGATGGGCATCCACTCAGTTTCCAGTTTCTGTCTACTACAAAGAAGGCTGCCATGAACATTCTTGTGCTGTGTGACCTTTAATCATTTTTTTTTTGAATCAAAATTCCTTTATATAATAGACTAGTATAGTAAGTTTCCTAAAAATCCCTCAAACATACAGCAATAGTTAAACAGTTTTAACAAATCCCAGTTTTAACATGAATTTTATTTTTCCAATCTGTATTTCAGGAAGTTATTGCTCCTTGTAAGGCTTCTTCCTTTCCTATTTATCTTCAACTCTTTGAGACTTTTAATGGTCTGTCTCTATGAGAGCATTATATAAAGGAGGACAGTCTGATGCATTTTTGCTGTTTGAGGTCCTCAGGTTTGTTGACTTGCTCTTTTTTCTGTATAGCTGTTGATCACCTCTTTTCATCTTTTTATTCATGTTTTAAAGCCTTTAGGATAGGTCTCCCAGCAAGGGGTTACCAGCCCCTCTGCAGAGCAGGGAAAGATTTAAACCAGCCTCCGGCCCTGAGGTATGGGAGTGCCTGAGGAGAGCTCTTCCTCCCAACAGGAAGTGACCCACTGGCAGAGCTATCAAACTGCTTAGTAGGGCTGGAGTGGATTAAAGGATTGCCCTCAGCTAGAGACTAAGGGGTGAGAAAGTGTCACTGCCCCAGGCCGGAGCCTCTGTGGGACTGTGAGTATTAGCAGCTGAGCGCACCAGCACCACAGACCGTAATTACAGACCGCAGACCGCAGACCACAGACTGCAGACCGTGACCGCCGCAAACTTGCCCAGTGTTCTGCCTGATGCAAAATCGGCCCTGGGAAAGTTTTGGCCCCAAGCCGATTCCCACTGCGTGTATTGAGGGCTAACCTGGCTGCGTCCTCCTGCTGTGCAGGATCACAACTGCCCTGCAAGGAGAAGCCCCTGTACTGCGGGCTGGGGGCTGCGCGCTTGTGCTGAGATCGTGCCTTCACCCTCGGTTTGAGACTCTCCCTCGTCCTACCGCAGTCTGCGCCGATCTCCCTGGCCCTGGAAATAACCATTTTTTGCTGAGATCGTGATTTTCTTTCTGCCGTGAATTGTCTCTACTTATCTTTAATAAATCAGAGCAGTCAAGACTATTTTTGAGGCTCGATATAATATTGATAAAGAGGGTAAGAGAAGAGCTTAGAAAGTCTCGTGTGTCTTCTCCGCCATCTTGGCTCCGCCCCAGACCTTTAATCTTTAATTTTACTTATGAGAAAAATAAACCCCAGGTGACTTGTCTAAAGTCATATGGCTTGTTCATGACAAGACCACAAATCCATTCTTCTTAATCAATCTATATGTCTATCTGTTGAAAGTTGTTAAGTACCAGGCACTTAGAAACACACATGTAAACTGCTGAATTTGGAAGGCACTTAAAAGGCTCATTGTACAGATGAGCAAACTAAGATAATAGAACACTTACATCACTTATCCCAAATAATTTATTTAAATAGTATTGGCAATATTTGACAGAAGTGAGTTGGTGACGGTGACGTGAATAGAGTCGTCATTTAAGTCAGGAAGACTCATTTTTATGAGTTCAAATCCATCCTCAGAAATTATATGGGTGAACAAGTAACTTAACCTTGTTTGACTCAGATCCTCATATGTAAAATGAACTGGAAAAGGAAATGTCAAACCATTCCAATCATCTTTGCCAAGAAAATCCCAAATAGGATCACAACGAGTTGGACATAACTGAAACAAATGAATGATACTAACAAAGGAAGTATCTTGAACCTAGGACCTTTAACTTTAGCATCATTTCACTAGTTTTATAATAGATCCTTTTTTGATGGAAAGCATGATGCTGGTTGGGTAAGAAGTGTATGTTAAAAGTCATAAGTGTTTTTTTTTTTTTTATTTTCATGTATCACCCAGGTTTGGAAACATGCTCAATACCTAAATCAGGGATAGAAAGATACTCTATAGAGTTGTCACCACTTGTATTTCATCTCTAGCTATGTCCTCTCTGATTATGACTTTTGATTTAGAGCTCTTATTTCATCACAAATATCTCAAAAGGGGAATCTTCTTTACATGTGACAAAAGTATCACTAATCTGTTTAGGACAAACATCACGTGCCTGACATTGTAGTACCCTAGGATGGAAATTCTATAGGCTAAATAAGCCTTGCAAAATATTTATTTTTTATTAAAACTTTTTTTTTATTTTCAAAACATATGAACGGATAATTTTTCAACATCGATCCTTATAAAACTTTGTGTTCCTAATTTTCTTCTCTTCCTCCAACCCCCTCCCCTAGATGGTGAGTAATCCAATATATGTTAAACATGTTAAAATATATATTAAATTCAATATATGTATACATATTTATACAATAACCTTTTTACAAAATATTTCTGACAACACAGGAAAATACAAAAACTGTTCATTTCTCTTTGCCTTTTAGTATTCTTCAAGTGAATCAACCATGAGAATACTCCTTGTGCCAGACTGAGATATTTTAGGTCATAAACTCTGAACAAAACTACTGATTATAATGTTGATATTCCTCGTTATCTGCCAATACAAATTTGATAGATTTTTGGAGGAAAAAAATAATAAAATTCATCATGGTGATAGAAGTAGAGTGTGATATAAAGAATGTATATTCCTTCTGTCATTTAATACTTTTTGTTACCCTAGATGAACTGGGCGTAGCTCTTGGTCTCAATTCTCCTCACAAGCATCTGTTCAAAATGACTTATAAAGCTCGTTAAACCATAAATTTATGACTGTGCTATTTGTATAAACCCTTCATACGTCTATTTGCTACCTTTGTACGGGCAAGTTATTGTCACTGAATTTCAATATCTCAGGTGTTCTCATCTCATACATGAATGAGCCAAATTAAGAAATAAAATTCATTTTTTATATCAAACAGTAAGTCTCTTTATCCCAAAAGCTGGGATCTTAACGACAAAGACCAGGTTGCTATATCATTGACTGTTTTATCCCTTGAACCTAATCTATTCCACTGATCAACTAATCTATTCCTTTAGCTAATACCAAATAGTTTTGGTAACTGCTGCTCTATAGTATAGTTTTAGATCTGGTACAGCTAAGCCACCATCATTTGATTTTTTTTTATTAATTCCCCTTGAAATTCTTGACCTTTGTTTTTCCATACAAACTTTGTTGTTATTTTTCTAGGTCATTAAAATAGTTTTGGGAGTCTGATTGCATAGCGCTAAATAAATAGATTAGTTTAGGGTATTATTGTCATCTTTATTATATTTGCTCGCCCTCATCTGTATATTTAATATTTTTCCAATTGGTTGTGATCAGACTTAATTTGTGAAAAGTGGTCTGTAATTTTGTCTATAAAGTTTCTGATTTTCCTTGCAAGGTATAGATCTTGCAATATTTTATATTATCAGTTACTTTAATGGAATTTCTTGTAACTCTGACTGTTGGATTTTGTTATATATAAGAATGCTGATGACTTATGGGTTTATTTTATAAACCAGCAACTTTACAAAGTTGTGGATTATTTCTATTAACTTTAGCAGAATCTCTGGGGTTTCTAAGTATACCATCGCGTCATCGGCAAAGAGCGATAATTTGGCTTCCTATTGCCTATTCTTATTCCTTTAATCTCTTTCTCAGCTCTTATTGCCATAGCTAGCGTTTCTAATAATATTAAACAGTAAACGGTGATAGGGTAAACCTTGTTTACCCAGATCTTATTGGCAATGGTTGCAGTTTGTCTCCATTACATATGATGCTTACTGATGGTTTTAAATAGATGCTGTTGATTATTTTACAAAAAGTACATTTATCTTGCACCAAGTGTTTTTAAATAGGAATGGATGTTGGATTTTATCAAATGCTTTTCTGTGAATGATGAGACACTATTATATGGTTTTGTTAATTTGCTATTGGATATTAATTATATTGATAGTTTTCCTAATATTGAACCAGCCCTGCATTCCTGGTATAAATCCTACTTGATCATAGTGTATTATCTTGAGATGATTTTCAGTAGTCTTTTACAATATCTTATTTAAGATTTTATATCAATATCATTAGGAGATTATTCATAATTTTCTTTCTGTTTTCAGCCTACCTGGTTTAGGTATCAGTACCATGTTCAGCCATAGAAGGAATTTGTAGGACTCCTTCATTCCCCTATTTTATCAAATAATTTATAGCATTAAAATAATTGTTCTTTTAAATGTTTGGTGTAAAATTCATATGTAAACCATCTGGTCCTGGGATTTTTCTTAGGGAGTTTAATTGCCTGTTCTATTTCTTTCTGAAAATGGGACTATTCAAGCAATTTACTTTCCTCTCACATAGTCTGGGAAGTCTGTATTTTGGAGGTAATGTCCATTTCACTTAGGTTATCAAATTTATTGGCATAAAAGTTGAGCAAAATAACCCTTATTATTTCTAATTTCTTCACTGGTGGAAAGTTCTCCTTTCATTTTTAAGACTACTAATTTCATTTTCCTCCTCCTTTCTAATCAGATTTACCAAAGGCTTATGTATTTTATTGGCTTTTTCTATAGAACCAACTCTTAGTTTTATTAATTAGTCAATAATAGTTTTACTTTCAATATTTTTAATTTCCTTTAATTTTAGAATTCCAATTTAGTATTTGATTGGGGGTTTTAATTTGGTCTTTTTTTTAGTTTTTGCTGTGCCCAATTCATTAATTCCTTCTTTTCTCTTGCTCTTTTATTCAAGTAAGCCCTAGCAGGTAAATTCTCTTATTACCCGCTTTGGCTGCATCCCACAAATTTTGGTATGATGTCTCATCATTGTCATTATCTTGAGTGAAATTATTAATTGTATCTATAATTTGCTGCTTCACCCAATCATTCTTTTAGATGAGATTGTTTAGTTTCCAATTACTTTTTGGTCTATTTCCAATTTTTGTTGAATGTAGTTTTATTGCATCATGATCTGAAAAGAAAGCATTTACTATTTCTGCTTGCATTTAATTTGAGGTCTTTATGTCCTAATATATGGTCAATTTTTGAATAGGTTCCATGAAACTGCTGAGAAGAAAAAGTATATTCTTCATCTCCATTCAATTTTCCAAAGATCCAATATACCTAATTTTTCTAATATTATATTTACTTTAATTTCCTTTTTTTTATTTGTTTTGTGGTTTGATTTGTCTATAATCTTGAGAGTGCAAGGTTGAGATCTCCTACTATTACAGTTTTGTTGTCTATTTTTCTCAAAACTCTCTCTTAACTTCTTTAGGAAGTTGAGTGCCATACCACTTGGTGCATATATGTTTAATATTGATATTGCTTCGTTGTTTATGTTACCTTTAGCAGGATGTGTTACCTTTATCTTTTGTAATTAGATCAATTTTTACTTTTGTTTGATCTGAGATAAGGATGGCCTCGCTTTTTTTTGACTTCACCTGGAAGTATACAGATTTTGCTCCAGCTTTTACTTTATTCTATATGCATCCCCCCTCGTTTAAATGTGTTTCTAAACAACATATTGTAGGGTTCTGACTTTTGATCCAGTCTGCTATCTGCCTCCTTTATGGGGGAGTTCATCCCATTTACATTTACGGTTAGAATTACTAAATCTGTATTTCCTGCCATCCTAATACAACCCCAGATTGTGCTTTTACTTATTCTTGCCTCCCAACCCTCTCTTTCCCTTTAAACTTATGTACCCTCTTTGTATCACGATACTTTTATCCTTTATAATCCCTCCTCCCCTTTGAGTCTTTCCCTCCTTCCTTATTACTCTTTTTCTTTCCCTTTTCCTCTCCCCTGTTTTTACGAGACGAGAGAATTTTCTAAAACAAATGTCAATTATTTTTTCTTTGAGCTAACTCTCTGATGGAGAGTAAGATTCATACAATGTCTCCTCTCTGAAATTCTCCTCAGATATGATGTTTCCTTAGCCTCCTCTTTGTGGATGTGGTTTCTTTTATCCCTCCTTCCCACCTTTATTTGCCATCATCCTTTTCCATATCTACTTCCTTTTTAAGTTATATCAGTACAATCAAATTGGAGATGTATTCTTTTGTATATCTAATAACAGAAATACAATTCTCGTAGAGTTATTTTACCTTTTCTGCATTCTTTGAGTTCTCTATTCTTGAGATCAAATATTTTGTTTAGTCTTGTTTTTCTTCAGAAACAAAATGGAATTCATTTGTTTTATTAAATGTCCATCTTCCCTGGAAGAAAATGCTCAGCTTAGCTGGGTAGTTTATTCTTGGCTGCATCTCAAGTTCTTGTGCCTTTCGAATATCATATTCCAGGCCCCTTTCTTTCCTTTAATGTAGAGGCAGCTAGGATCTTGGTGATCCTTATTGTGGCACCTCGGTATTTAAATTGTTTTATTTGGCTGCTTGTAAAATTTTTTTCCTTAATCTTATAGTTCTGAAATTTGGCCACAATATTCCTTGGGGTTTTTATTTTGGGTTTCTTCTAAAGGTGTTCACGAATTTTCTAACGCCTATTTTACCTTCTGATTCTATTACATCTGGGCAGTCTTCTTTGATGATTTCTTGTAAACAGTATCTAGGCTCTTTTTTCATCATAGTTTTCTTGAAAGTCCAATAATCCTCAGATTATCTTCCTAGATCTATTTTCCAAGTCTGTCGTTTTGCAAGTAGATAATTCGTGGTTTTTTCCAGTTTGTCATTTTTGTTTTGCCACCGATTCTTGCTGTCTCAATGGAATCATTAGTTTCAATTTGTTCAGTTCTACCCAAAAGAATTATTTTCTTCAATAGCTTTTTTTACTTTCTGTATATGTCCAATTGAGCTTTTGAATGTATTGTTTAACTGGTGGAATTTTTTCCATTTTCACTAATTTTTTTTTTTTAGTGAATTATTTTCTTTTCCAATTCATGATCCTACTTTCTTGCGTGTTCTTTGGTCTTTCCAATTCACGGATCCTACTTTCTTGCGAGTCTTTATTTTTCCAATTCACCAATTTTGTTTCCTGCACTTCCTGAGAGAATTTTTAACTTTTCCAATTCGTATTTTAGGTAGTTGTTGCCTTTGTAACGCTTCTTCTTTCCTTTCCCCATTTATCTTCTAACTCTTTGAGACTTTTAATGGTCTCTTCATGAGAGCATTATGTGTGGAGGACAGTCTGATGATTTTGCTGTTTGAGGTCTCTTCAGGTTTGCTGACCTGCTCTTTTTCTGCATAGAAGCTTTGGATTGTTCTTTTCATCTTTTATTCATGTTTTAAAGCCTTTTAGGTAGGTCTCCCAGGGCAAGGGGTTACCAGCCTCTGCAGAGCAGGGAAAGATGAAACTCGATTCTGCCTGAGGCATGGGAGTGCCTGCAGCTTTCCCTTCCCCAACAGGAAGTGGATCTGCACTGGCAGAGCTATCAAACCAAGTTTAGTAGGGCTGGAGGATTAGCGATTGCCCTTGGCCAGACTGCGGTGAAAGTGTCACCTGCCCAGCTGGAGTTTCTGTGGGACTGTGGAGTATTAGCAGCTGAGCGCAGACCTCGAACGCAGACAGCCCAAACTCTGCCCAGCATCTCTGCCTGATGCAAATCGGGGCCCTGAAAAGCTCTATGGCCCTGCTGAGCTCCCCCTGTGCAGATTGGAGGCTAACCGTGCTGCGTCCTCTCCTGCCTGAGCTCCCCTGTAGATTGAGGTTAACCCAGGCTGCGTCCTCCTGCCGTGCAGGATCACAACTGCCCCATGAAAAGCCTTACTGCGGGTTGGGGCTGCGCGCCTGTGCTGAGATCTGTGCCTCACCCTCAGTTTGAGACTCTCCTTGAACCCACTCCTCCAGTCTGCGCCGACTCCCCTGGCCCCTGAACCAACCTTTTGGCGAGACTGCAGATTTTTTTCGGCTGGTGAATTGTTCCTACTTTATCTTACGAATTGTAGCAGTCATGACTATTTTTTGAGGCCTGACATAATACGATAAAGAGGGTAAGAGAAGAGCTTAGAAAGACGCTTGTGTCTTCTCCGCCATCTTGGCTCCGCCCCCCTGATCCACATCTCAGAAGCAAGTCAATACCTATAAGTTGACCAAAATCTAGAACAAAAGTACAAATCTAACAAATGAAGGTTAGAACAGACTGATATAAAATGAGAAGAGGCCAGTATGTATTGGTCAGCAACTTAATAGATTTTCTTCAAAGGTGATAGCCCACAAAATAACACAATAGCAGTTATGTCCAATGGAAGAATGTTCTCTCATTATTTAAAATCTTTAAAAACCTGAATATCCATAGACACAATATCCAATAATAGATAAATGATCAGACTAAATACTTATTTGCCCAAGTATTTAGGTTATAATGATTACATATAACCAAGTTGGAAACAGCAAGATATAACAAAAAAAACCAGATTGGAAATAGCAAGATATGACATAATTGAATTGCATTAACAGTTTCTACTGACCATTGCTCTGAGTATAGAAGTTAGTTACAAGAGAAAAAATACAGGGACATAACTATAACATAAACAGTTAAAACTTAACTTCCAGCAAAACAGGATAAAATAGCTTTAATTCATTTTTGCTCCAGTTAATTGTCCCACTAATCCCCGAGGTGGAGCTTAAAACTCCAAAATAGCATTAACTATGGGGTTTCTGCGGGAATTTTACTTAATAAAAATTTATTAACCAAAGTTTCAGATAAATCCCAGTTGTATATTTTATCATAATCTGTATTATAACAGTAAGAATTTGTCTCAGTAAATTTACTTCTTTCATGTCTAAGTAGGTATTTCCATGAGTGAACATTATACATACAAATCATTTTGCTTTTAAAAATACCCAATACATAGATAAATATCCCAAATTACATATTATCCATGACAGAAACATTTTCAAAAGGACCAAAAAATATTATTTCCAGAGCTCTTTAAATGACTTCAGGGTGACCCAATACAACAAATTAAAACTTAGAATATCATATACAGAATATCCTAATGCCACGTAAAAAAAAAAATCCAAGAGGTTCTTAATGCTATTAAACTTTTAGAAATACCACAACTTCATATTGATAACAGTAAAAAATTTGTTTCAGTAAGTTCACAAGTTATCTTTCATATTTAACAGAAACATTTTCAAAAGAACAAGGAAAAACTATTATTTTCAGAAGCCCTTTAAATGATGAGCATACCCTTCGGATACAATAATTAAACTTAAATAGAATACCCAATTCCACATAAAAGTATCTGAAAGATTCTTTAAAATATCCTTTAAACAGTAGAAGCAAATATTCAAACCAGCAAGGAGTTGCAGTTTGTTTAAAAAAAAAAGCCACAGTTTTAATGGGGGGAGAGGGATTAGATTGTCCCTTTTCCATAGTTGCCCTTCCCCCATTCCACCATGCTTCCCGACCCCAACTTTTCACAGCTAACCTTTTTAGAATGCCATTTCCCCCAGGATCCAATCTACCAGCTAAAGACAGGGCCCAACCTCATAGGGTATCGCCTTTCTCATGGCAAATGGCAAATTCACTAGGGGTTGGTGCCTTTTTGTTCCCTATTTCTAGAAAGCCATTTTCCTCTCTTTTTCTCCTTCTCTCACACCATCTCTTCCTGACTCATCTCTGTCTCTCTCCTCCCAATACTTACTTGCTCAAACTTTCTCCAACATGTGTTAAACACTCCCAAACCAAATACCAGATGCTTCATTTAAACTATTACTTGCTTTTGGAAATCAATCTTTCTTGCCCCTTGTCTTTAAATCAATTTTTTTTTAAACTTTAAACTTCAAGATTCACAAATAACTTTGAACCAAATTTCACAAAACTTAATACATATACCCAAAAGAGCATAGTTTACAAATTACCCAGTACTTCTCGAAAGCAACATACCATCTAAGTAGGGAGATACACACATGACCTCCTAAGGTAAGCTACATCAAGTGTGTTTACTAACCTATATTTTAACTTAAAATCCAAACATGTAAAGGCTGAAACTCTTGAGTTCATGCACTGAGATTCAGACATGTAAGCACTCACAGCTAATTACCAATTGGACAATATTCTGTTAGCATTTGCTTGGAAAATGGCCCACCCCATCATTCTGTGCTGGCTCAATTTGTTGGTGGATAGAGAAATTGGAAGGAGAATCGGAGAGTGGAGAGATGAGCGAAGTGACTCCTGTAAAAAGAAGATTCCTGTGTCCACTTCTTCTCTCTCAACAAAGAATAAAAAGTAAGAGAAAAAAAAAAAAAAACAAAGAATAATTTTGCTTATCCTGACTCTGGCTGATTCTAAAGTATCCAGGGTGCTAATGCAGTCATAAACAGATAGCTTTAAATCAAATAATATAAAACTGCTTTTCCTATCATATTTCAAATAATGAATTTCTCTTTGGCCCCACGTGGCCATTATCTCAATGGAGTTTCCTAAGCTCCACCTTGGGCCAGAGTTGGAGCCTTAGAAAATCAGACCTTTTACCTAATTAGAGACATGGTCCTTTCAGATAAGTTAACAGAACTTCACCCAACAAGTTCTTAAGATCTTATATCCAGCATAACTAGACTAGCCTTCCGTATAAGCAACAGTAAAATTATATTTCCCGCAATTCTAAAACTGTCCAAAGAATACCTAGAGGAAATCTGGGTATGCAAAGGCAATAATAAAGTTATTTCCCCCAGTTTCCTAAAATTCTTAATCAGATATCTTCTCCAGCCTGAGTTTCAATCAGATAAGGTTCTTTTTGCATTTTACTCTAATAGGATCTGAAAACCTACTGCAAGGAAAAAACATCTGCCTTCTTGTTCTTTATTCCCAAATTAATAAAGCAGATTAAAAGTTTAAAATCATAAGTACTATACTAAGTAGCTGCAACATTGAAATAACCAATTCCAAATTTCTTAATTCTATAGAGTTTGAACTAAAAATCACAAACAAGTGACATAGACAAACAAGCTATTAATAACACAGAGACATTGACTCAGCAGTCAAAAATATTTAACAGAGAGACTATGGCTATCTGTAAAGAATAGCCCTTGAGGGAAGAAGTCAACTTGAGAGTCTTCCTCCCAGTTTGATGCATTTCTCTGCTTGCTAGGCAATAACCAGATTAAAACCAGGTAGTACCAAAGGTACTAGGTACCCAAGGGTATATAATGCCATGTAGCATCCTACTGGCATTTCCTAGAGTTGTGCGGGCTTATCAGCCCACCTCTTTTTCTTTTTGAGTGGTAATGGATTTTTTTTTTTTTTTTTTATTTAATAGCCTTTATTTACAGGATATATACATGGGTAACTTTACAGCATTAACAATTGCCAAACCTCTTGTGCAATTTTTCACCCCACTTCCCCACCCTCCCTAGATGGCAGGATGACCAGTAGATGTTAAATATATTAAAATATAACTTAGATACACAATAAGTATACATGACCAAAACATTATTTTGCTGTACAAAAAGAATCAGACTCTGAATTTTTCGTACAATTAGCTTGTGAAGGAAATCAGAAATGCATGTATAAATATAGGGATTGGGAATTTAATGTACGGTTTTTAGTCATTCCAGAGTTATTTTTCTGGGCATAGCTAGTTCAGTTCATTATCACCCATTAGAAACGATTTGCTGATCTCAGCGAGATGGCCTGGTCCATCAGAACTGGTCATCATATAGTATTGTTGTTGAAGTATATAATGATCCTGGTCCTGCCTATTTCACTCAGCATCAGTTCGTGTAAGTCCTCCAGCCTTCTGAAATCATCCTGTCATTTTCCTTACAGAACAGTATTCCATACCTTTATATACCACAATTTATTCAGCTATCTCCAACTGATGGACATCCATTCAGTTTCCAGTTTGAAATACTACAAAAGGGCTGCTACAAACATTCGTGCACATACAGGTCCTTTCCTTCTTTATAATCTCTTTATATAATCCCCAGTAGTAACACACTGCTGGATCAAAGGGTATGCATAGTTTGATAACTTTTTGAGCATAGTTCCAAACTACTTCTCCAAAATGGTTGATTCGTTCAAGCAACTCACCAACAATGCATCAATGTCCCAGTTTTCCCATCCCTCCAAGTAACAATCATCATTATTTTTCCTTTTCATCTTAGCCAATCTGACAGGTGTGTAGTGGCATTCAAAGTTGTCTAATTTGCATTTCTCTGATTAATAACACGTGGAGCATCTTTTCATATGACTAGAAATAGTTTCAATTTCTTCATCTGAGAATTGTCTGTTCATATCTTTTGACCATTTTTCAATTGGAGAATGGCTTGATTTTTTATAAATTAGAGTTAATTCTCTATATATTTTGGAAATGAGGGCTTTATCAGAACCTTTGACTGTAAAAATATTTTCCCAGTTTATTTTATTTATTTATTTTCCCTTCTAATCTTGTCTGCATTACTTTTGTTTGTACAAAACTTTTCAGTTTGGTATAATCGAAATTTTCCATTTTGTGATCAGTAATGATCTCTAGTTCTGCTTTGGTCATAAAGACCTTCCCTTCCACAGGTCTGAGAGGTATACTATCCTATGTTCCTCTAATTTATTAATAATTTCATTCTTTATGCCTAGGTCATGAACCCATTTTGAACTTATCTTGTGTATTGTTGGCATGGATCAATGCCTAGTTTCTGCCATATTAGTTTCCAATTTTCCCACAATTTTTATCAAACAGTAAAGTTCTTATCCAAAAGCTGGGACTTGGGTTTGTCAAAGACCAGGTTGCTGTATTTTGTTGACTGCTTCTCGGTCCCTTGAACCTAATCTATTACAATTGATCAACTAATCTATTCCTTAGCCAATACCAGCCAGCGTTTTAGTAACTGCTGCCTCTATAATATAATGTTAGATCTGGTATAGCTAAGCCACCATCATTTGATTTTTTCATTAATCTCCCTGAAATTCTTTGACCTTTTGTTTTTCCATATGACTTTGTTGTTATTTTTCTAGGTCATTAAAATAGTTTTTTGGGAGTCTTGATTGGTATAGCGCCAACAAATAGGATTAGTTTAGGTAATATTGTCATCTTTATTATATTTGCTCGCCCTATCCAAGAGCATTTAATATTTTTCCAATTGGTTAGATCAGACTTAATTTGTGTGAAAAGTGGTCTGTATCTGCTCATAAAGTTTTTGGATTTTCCTTGGCAGATAGATTCCTAACATTTATATTATCAGTAGTTACTTTAATGGAATTTTTCTTGTAACTCTGACTGTTGGATTTTGTTAGTGATATATAAGAATGCTGATGACTTATGTGGGTTTATTTTATAACCAGCAACTTTGCTATAAAGTTGTGGATTATTTCTAATAACTTTTTTCACAGAATCTCTGGGGTTCTCTAAGTATACAATCATGTCAATGGCAAAGAGTGATAATTTGGCTTCCCATTGCCTATTCTATTCCTTTAATCTTTTCTCAGCTCTTATTGCTATAGCTATGTTTCTAATACAATATTAAATAGTAACAGGATAGTGGGCAACCTTTTTGTTTCACCCAGATCTTATTGGGAATGGTTGCAGTTTGTCTCCATTATATAAGATGCTTACTGATGGTTTTGAATAGATGCTGCTGATTATTTTTAAGGAAAAGTCCATTTATTCCTATACCTCAAGTGTTTTTTAATAGGAATGGATGTTGGATTTTATCAAATGCTTTTTCTGCATCTATTGAGATGATCATATGGTTTTTGTTAATTTGTTATTAACATGGCCAATTATATTGATAGTTTTCCTAATATTGAACCAGCCCTGCATTCCTGGTATAAACTTACTTGATCATAGTGTATTATCTTGGAGATGATTTTCTGTAGTCTTTTACACATCTTTATTTAAGATTTTAGCATCACATTCATTAGGGAGATTGGTCTATAATTTTCTTCTCTCTGTTTTCAGCCTACCTGGTTTAGGTATCAGTACCATGTCTGTGCTTTTCATAGAAATAATTTGGTAGGAACTTCATTCCTATTTTATCAACAATATAGCATTGGGGCCAATTGTTCTTAAATGTTTGGTAAAATTCATATATGTGTAAATCCATCTGACCTGGGGATTTTTCTTAGGAGTTGTTTAACTGCCTGTTCTATTTCTTTTTCCTGAATGGGACTATTCAAGCAATTTACTCTCCTCTTAGTTTGGGAAGTCTATTTTTGGAGTGTAGTCATCCATTTCACTTAGGGTTATCAAATTTATTGGCACAGTTGGAGCAAAATAACTCCTTATTATTTCTCTAATTTCCTCTTCATTGGTGGAAAGTTCTCCCTTTCATTTTAAGACTACTAATTTCATTTTCCTCCCTCCTTTTCTAATCAGATTTACCAAAGGTCATCTATTTTATTGGCTTTTTCATAGAACCAACTCTTAGTTTTATTAATTAGTTCAATAGTTTTACTTTCAATATTTTAATTTCTCCTTTAATTTTGAATTTCCAATTTAGTATTTGATTAGTTTTAATTTGGTCTTTTAGTTTTAGTTGCAAGCCCAATTCATTAATCTTTTTCTTTCTGTTTTATCTAAGCAAGCTTCCCCATGATATAAAATTCTCTTATTACCGCTTTCTATTGCATTCCACAAATTTTGGTATGATGTCCTCATCATTGTCATTATCTTGAGTGAAATTATTAATTGTATCTATAATTTGCTGCTTCACCCAATCATTCTTAAGATGAGATTGTTTAGTTTCAATTACTTTTTGGTCTATTTCTAATTTTTGTTGAATGTAGTTTTTATTGCATCATGATCTGAAAAGAAAGCATTTACTATTTCTGCTTTCTTGCATTTAATTTTGAGGTCTTTATGTCCTAATATATGGGTCAATTTTTGAATAGGTTCCCTGAAGTGCTGAGAAGAAAGTATATTCTCTTCTATCTCCATTCAATTTTCTCCAAAGGTCCAATACCTAATTTTTCTAATATTCTATTTACTTTAATTTCTCTCATTTGTTTTGTGGTTTGATTTGTCTAATTCTGAGAGTGCAAGGCTGAGATCTCCTACTATTACAGTTTTGTTGTCTATTTCTTCTTGCAACTCTCTTAACTTCTCCTTTAGGAAGTTGAGTGCCATACCACTTAGTGGCATGTTTAATATTGATATTGCTTCGTTGTTTATGTTAATTCTTTAGCAGGATGTAGTTTCCTTCCTTATCTCTTTTAATTAGATCAATTTTTACTTTGTTTATCTTAGATAAGGATGGCTACCCCTGCTTTTTTTGACTTCACCTGAATCATAATAGATTTTGCTCCAGCCTTTACCTTTTACTCTATATGTATCCCCCGCGAAATGTGTTTTGTAAACAACATATTGTAGGGTTCTGACTTTGATCCAGTCTGCTATCTGCCTCTTTATGGGGGGAGTTCATCCCATTCACATTTACGGTTAGAATTACTAAATTCAGGCTTCTGCCATCCCACAACTCCCAGATTGTGCTTTACTTATTCTTGCCTCCCCCAACCTCTTTTCCCCTTTTAAACTTATGTACCCCTTGTATCACGATTTCTATCCTCTTTATAATCCCTCCTTCCCCCTTTGAGTCTTTCCCCTTCCTTCCCTTATTACTCTTTTTCTTTTCCCTTTTCCTTCCCCCATTTTTAATGAGGCGAGAGAGAATTTTTCTCTAAAACAAATGTCAATTATTTTTCTTTGAGCTAACTCTGATGAGAGTAAGATTCTACACAATGTTCCTCCTCTCTAAATTCCCTCAGATATGATAAGTTTCCTTAGCCCTTTGTGGATGGTTTCTTTATCCTCCTTCCCACCTTATTCTGCCATATCATCCTTTCCATATCTACTTCCCTTTTTATGTTATATCAGTACAATCAAATTTTACATGTATTCTTTGTATATCCACAACAGAAATACAATTCTCAAGAGTTATTTTTTACCTTTTCTGCATCTTGAGTTCTATTCTTGGAGATCAAATTTTTTGTTTAATTTGAGCTCAGAAACAAATGGAATTCATTTGTTTCATTAAATGTCCATCTTCTTCCTTGAAGAAAATGTACTGTTTAGCTAAGAAGTTTATTCTTGGTTGTGAATCCCAAGTTCTTGTGCTCTCGAATATCAGATTCCAGGCCCTTCTTTCCTTTAAATGTGTGGAGGAGGCAGCGATCTTGGGTGATCCTGGTTGTGGCACCTGGTATTTAAATGGTTTTTTTTGGCTACTTGTAAAATTTTTTCCTTAATCTGATAGTTTGAAATTCTGCCACAATATTCCTTGGGGTTTTTATTTAGGGTTTCTTTCAGAAGGTGTTCACGAATTCCTTTCTCAATGCCTATTTTTACCTTCTGATTCTATTACATCTGGGCAGTTCTCTTGATGATTGTAAACAGTATCTACTTTTTTTTTCACTATAGTTTTGTGAAAGCCTCCACAACTCTCAGTAGATTATCTCTCCTAGATCTATTTTTCCAAGTCTGTCGTTTTTGCAAGTAGATAATTCATGGTTTTTTCCAGTTTGTCTTTTTGTTGCTGACTGATTCTTGCCAGTCTCAATGAATCATTAGTTTCAATTTGTTCAGTTCTACTTTTTAAAGAGTTATTTTCTTCATTAGCTTTTTTACTTCTTTTCTGTATATGTCCAATTGAGTTTTTTAAACGCTTGTTTTGGGTCGGAATTTTTTCCATTTCACAATTTTTTTTTTTAGTGAATTATTTTCTTTTTCCAATTCACAGATCCTACTTTCTTATGAGTTCTTTGGTCTTTCCAATCTACAAATCCTACTTTCTATGAATTTTATTTTTCCAATCTGTATTTCAGGAAGTTATTGCTCCTTGTAAGGCTTCTTCCTTTCCTATTTATCTTCAACTCTTTGAGACTTTTAATGGTCTGTCTCTATGAGAGCATTATATAAAGGAGGACAGTCTGATGCATTTTTGCTGTTTGAGGTCCTCAGGTTTGTTGACTTGCTCTTTTTTCTGTATAGCTGTTGATCACCTCTTTTCATCTTTTTATTCATGTTTTAAAGCCTTTAGGATAGGTCTCCCAGCAAGGGGTTACCAGCCCCTCTGCAGAGCAGGGAAAGATTTAAACCAGCCTCCGGCCCTGAGGTATGGGAGTGCCTGAGGAGAGCTCTTCCTCCCAACAGGAAGTGACCCACTGGCAGAGCTATCAAACTGCTTAGTAGGGCTGGAGTGGATTAAAGGATTGCCCTCAGCTAGAGACTAAGGGGTGAGAAAGTGTCACTGCCCCAGGCCGGAGCCTCTGTGGGACTGTGAGTATTAGCAGCTGAGCGCACCAGCACCACAGACCGTAATTACAGACCGCAGACCGCAGACCACAGACTGCAGACCGTGACCGCCGCAAACTTGCCCAGTGTTCTGCCTGATGCAAAATCGGCCCTGGGAAAGTTTTGGCCCCAAGCCGATTCCCACTGCGTGTATTGAGGGCTAACCTGGCTGCGTCCTCCTGCTGTGCAGGATCACAACTGCCCTGCAAGGAGAAGCCCCTGTACTGCGGGCTGGGGGCTGCGCGCTTGTGCTGAGATCGTGCCTTCACCCTCGGTTTGAGACTCTCCCTCGTCCTACCGCAGTCTGCGCCGATCTCCCTGGCCCTGGAAATAACCATTTTTTGCTGAGATCGTGATTTTCTTTCTGCCGTGAATTGTCTCTACTTATCTTTAATAAATCAGAGCAGTCAAGACTATTTTTGAGGCTCGATATAATATTGATAAAGAGGGTAAGAGAAGAGCTTAGAAAGTCTCGTGTGTCTTCTCCGCCATCTTGGCTCCGCCCCAGACCTTTAATCTTTAATTTTACTTATGAGAAAAATAAACCCCAGGTGACTTGTCTAAAGTCATATGGCTTGTTCATGACAAGACCACAAATCCATTCTTCTTAATCAATCTATATGTCTATCTGTTGAAAGTTGTTAAGTACCAGGCACTTAGAAACACACATGTAAACTGCTGAATTTGGAAGGCACTTAAAAGGCTCATTGTACAGATGAGCAAACTAAGATAATAGAACACTTACATCACTTATCCCAAATAATTTATTTAAATAGTATTGGCAATATTTGACAGAAGTGAGTTGGTGACGGTGACGTGAATAGAGTCGTCATTTAAGTCAGGAAGACTCATTTTTATGAGTTCAAATCCATCCTCAGAAATTATATGGGTGAACAAGTAACTTAACCTTGTTTGACTCAGATCCTCATATGTAAAATGAACTGGAAAAGGAAATGTCAAACCATTCCAATCATCTTTGCCAAGAAAATCCCAAATAGGATCACAACGAGTTGGACATAACTGAAACAAATGAATGATACTAACAAAGGAAGTATCTTGAACCTAGGACCTTTAACTTTAGCATCATTTCACTAGTTTTATAATAGATCCTTTTTTGATGGAAAGCATGATGCTGGTTGGGTAAGAAGTGTATGTTAAAAGTCATAAGTGTTTTTTTTTTTTTTATTTTCATGTATCACCCAGGTTTGGAAACATGCTCAATACCTAAATCAGGGATAGAAAGATACTCTATAGAGTTGTCACCACTTGTATTTCATCTCTAGCTATGTCCTCTCTGATTATGACTTTTGATTTAGAGCTCTTATTTCATCACAAATATCTCAAAAGGGGAATCTTCTTTACATGTGACAAAAGTATCACTAATCTGTTTAGGACAAACATCACGTGCCTGACATTGTAGTACCCTAGGATGGAAATTCTATAGGCTAAATAAGCCTTGCAAAATATTTATTTTTTTTATTAAAACTTTTTTTTTATTTTCAAAACATATGAACGGATAATTTTTCAACATCGATCCTTATAAAACTTTGTGTTCCTAATTTTCTTCTCTTCCTCCAACCCCCTCCCCTAGATGGTGAGTAATCCAATATATGTTAAACATGTTAAAATATATATTAAATTCAATATATGTATACATATTTATACAATAACCTTTTTACAAAATATTTCTGACAACACAGGAAAATACAAAAACTGTTCATTTCTCTTTGCCTTTTAGTATTCTTCAAGTGAATCAACCATGAGAATACTCCTTGTGCCAGACTGAGATATTTTAGGTCATAAACTCTGAACAAAACTACTGATTATAATGTTGATATTCCTCGTTATCTGCCAATACAAATTTGATAGATTTTTGGAGGAAAAAAATAATAAAATTCATCATGGTGATAGAAGTAGAGTGTGATATAAAGAATGTATATTCCTTCTGTCATTTAATACTTTTTGTTACCCTAGATGAATCATGAAGCCTCTTTGGGTCTCAATTTCCTCATGAAGCATCTGTTCAAAATGACTTATAAAGTTTTGTTAAACCATAAATTTATGACTGTATGGTTTGTATAAAACCCTTCATACGTCTATTTGCTACCTTTGTAATGTTGGTTGTCACTGAATTTCTCAATATCTCAGGTGTTCTCATCTATACATGAATGAGCTAAACTAAGGAAATAAAAATTCTACAGTTCCTTTCAATTCTAAATATAATAAATTATAATTGGAATAATTTTCTGGAACAAGAATGCCTATGGAACATTTTTTTTCTCTTTGTTAAATGGGTACAATCATATTCTACCATAACATCTAGAAAGTCAGACACAGAAGGGAATTCTTGCGCTTTCTATTCTCACTATAATGCAGTTAATTGAACATCACTGAGAATAACAATTCCCCCCCCAAAAAAAAAATAAGTTGTTCATGCCATCCAACTCACTGAATTTAATTCACAAATACAAAGTTCTTTGGGATTATAATAAAGATATAATTGCTTTTAATTATCAGTTGTTAAAGTCTTCTTGGAAGAATTGTTTTCCATTTTGTTATTTCTTCCTTTTACCCTGTTTCCTTGTTTGAATCCAAAGAGAGACTCCGTGGGCACTAGATACTATATAGCTAAATAGACAAAAGATACATTCCTTGCTCCTGGATGACTAAATTCTGTAAACCAAGTGAGCAGATGGGTTGCAATTCAGAATGGAGTAAAGAAAATTGACATTAATATTTTAGCAAGTATGTCTGGTAAATTATGTTTACAAACTGTCCTATTTAGGGAAGGGAAGTCTTTTCAGAGGAGATGAACTGCTGTGGGGAATGTTTTTTTAATGAGAGAAAGGAAGTGATTATGCAGATGGAAAGGGAGAAAGTACTTACAGGCACATGGGATGGTAGGAAAGGAGACAATGCAGAAAGAAAAACCACTGACAAAAATCATTTGTTTAAGACAAGCCTGAAATAGTAGATAGTGCTCTGAGTTTCACTTCAGAAAGACATGGGATAACATTCTGCTTTAATACTTTGATACTTTGATAGTAAAGATATCTAATCTTTACATAGGAAGAATTTAGGTGGTCCAGAAAATGAAGCACAGGGCTTGGAATCAATCAGGACTTTGGACACTTAGTAGCTGTGTGATCCTAGAAAATCACCTCACTCTCTTTGCCTCACTTTACTCATCTGTAAAAATGACAAACCAATCCAGCATACACAGAATAAGAAAATTCATGTATATGTGTATGTGTGTATACACATGTGTATGAATGTATTGTAGAAGCATATTAATCTCTTTTTCAGTAAAACTGAAAATATTGAAGGAAAAATTCTGGGAAGATGGAAGAGTAGATCAGTAAATTTCAAGATCTCCAGATTTCTCCCACAAACAGAACAAATTTCTGCCTCAGAGTGAACATAGACTGGTGAAAAATCAAGAAGACTTGGGACAGAACAGAGGTCCTCTTGGCACAACCCATGGAGATTGGAAGAAAGAACCCAGGCCAGGGATTAGCCAGCGTGAAGTACAAATATCTGCTGACTCATTCCACAGAAACATCAAATGGGGATCTCTGGGCCTAGCTGGGTTTGACTGAAGATCCAGGAGCAACCATAGAGTCTCACCTCCTAGACTGTATGAGATATCCGGGGTCTGAGTCTGAGAAGATTGAGGGACCTTCTTCTGATTAGGAATTCCAGGTCCAGTTGTACTACATAGATTTGGCTGTGGATGAGAAGGGACCAACCCTTGACACAATAATGGAAGAAATAATCCAAGAAAATTGTACCAGAGTAATAGAACATGAGGAGAAAGTAGAAATAGAAAAAAATATATTGATTACTACCTCAAAGAAATCCTTTATGGAAAACACATAGATATATTATTGCCAAATTTTTACACCCCAGATCAAAGAGAAAATTTTGCAACAAACGGGGAAGCAATTCAAGTGTCCTGGAGCTATAGTTAGAATTGTACAAGACTTATCAGTAGTCACAAAAAAAAAAAAAAAAAAAAAAAAGACTGCAAGTTCTGGAATCATATATACTGGCAATCAAAAGATCTAGGCTTGCAACAAAAATTATCATATTCTGTGATGACCACGTATTTTAAAATCAGCCTGAGTCAGGAATTCAGGTTAAGGGAAAATCTTCAATCTTTATTCTCAGTAGAGGTGAAGAAGGATCAGAGGTAAAGAGGGATTGGAAGTAAAGGGAGATTAGCAATGTCAGCAGCTGCGTTAAGAAGGCAGCCAGACCAGAAGCCACAAGACCAGAAGTCACCAGAGCAGAACCCAGCCAGCAGTCTCTCTCTGCCTCTCTTCCTGCCCCTATGCCTCCACCCACCAAAATCGTCATTTCCTGTTTCCTATACAACACATCAGGACTTGCAAAGAGAGTGGGCAGGGGCCATTCTTTCTCCAAGCATATATCTTAATAGAGTATAGTCCAATTACTATTTAGCCTCATGTGCTTGGGACCTCAGTGCATCAACTCAAGCCTTAGCCCATTACAATATGCATCAAAATTATTTATCATATTGAGTGAAAAAAAAGCATCCAATAAACTTTCAGATTTTCAGAACTTTTAATCAAATACAAACTTGATAGAAAATTTAACATATAAGAGCCAATATCAAAGATTAATTTCAAGGAATTTAACATGGACAAATTGTTTGTGTTTTTACATGGAAATGTATACCATATGTTTAAAATTGACTTCAGTAATTGGGTAGCTCAAAGGAAAGATTGGAGCAGAGTTGAATAAGATCTGATTCTAAAAAAGCAAAACTGTCTAGGAAAAGGTAAAAATAGTAATTATGTTATAGAAACAAGGTGCAAAAGAAGACTAGACACAAAACTTTAGAGGGGGGGGAGAAGAGCTCCTAGTTCTAAAAGCTCACATCGGGAATAGACTAAATAAGTAATACTACATACAAATTGTAAAGGATATAACTGCTTCCAAAATCTATAAAGAAATAAATGGGGGGGGGATGGATAGAGTGGGGGAAGAAGACAAGGAAGGAATCCAGGGGTGGGGGGAGGCTAAGTAATAGCAAGGCAAATTAAGGAGCAGAATTAAATTAGAAAAGTTAATGAGGATAGGAAAGAAGAGATACACAAACGCTACAACAAGAATCAGCAGTAGAATTTGTTAGGAAAAAAAAGTAGGGTTAGAAATCATTTATTTTTACATTAATTTTGTGTGCATGAATGAATGAGAACATGTATGTGTGAGTGTGTGTGTGTGAGAGAGAGAGACAGACAGACAGACAGAGAGAGACAGAGAAAGAGAGAGAGAGAGAGAGAGAGAGAGAGAGAGAGAGAGAGAGAGAGGAAAGGAGGGAGGGAGAGGAAGAGAGAATGCTGACAGGACTTCAACATCAATCCTTTTATTTTATTCCTCACTTTTTACAATTAAGAGAAACTCTGTTCACGTTGGATGAACACTGAGGGACCTAAATAACAGAACTGACATTACTCAGGCTTGGGCAAGCACCAAAAGATAACCCTGTTCTGAATGAACTTTTTGTTACTAAACAAAAATAAACAACAATGAATAAAAATAAACAACAGACATTTTATCACTGTTGCTTCCAGGCCTCACTTCGGGTACTACCTCACAGTATTTTTGTTTTTTCCTTTTCTGTTGAGCCACAAATATATAAGGTTTAGCCCCACTGCCTAGGTTCTTTTAGTAGAGAAGTCCTGATGTATCTAATTTCTGGCCCCCAATAGAATTAAAAATAGATAAATAAAGATTATAGCTTATAATATATGTGAACTTTGGTATTTTTGGAATTATCAGCAGTTGAAAAACCTCTGTGAGTTTTTGGTCATTTGCTACCAGAGTTGACAATGTATAGACCCCATAAGCTTGTATAGTTGATTCAGTCTCTCCAAGGGGAGGATGCTATAAACTTTGTTTTCATAATAGTGATAATAAATAATAGAAGTGCCTTGAAAACATTGAGGAATATATATAGAGTCAGTGACTGGATATGGTGGGCTAATCATGTAGCAACGGGAGAGGCTACCCATTTTGGAGGCATTTTAAAAGGCTGTTACTTCTTTGACTCTTTATTTGTGTGAGGGTTGGGAGATGGGGCTAAGTGATTATCTCTCAGTGTCTGATAAAAGACCAAATGATAGTGAGAAGGGACTTAACTTATTTTTCTCAAGACAAAATGGAGCTCTGTGATTGATCTCTTCATTTTTTTTTCACTCTCTATATAGGGAACAGAATATCTAATTTTAGTGGAAACAGTGAGTTACAGGAATCTAGAAAGTGGGATCCAGAATGGACTTTGAAGTTAATGGGCTTATTCCCTCTATACCCCTCAGAGACTGAGATGGGTGTAGGGCATATTATACTCTAGAGATGATGAAGAAAAATATATGTACAATTATTTTTGCTAAATCTTTAAAGTAAATACCTCATTGTAAAAGTGACTTGATGTTAAGAGGTTAAATTGAATGATGGCACTAACCACAGTTCTATAGCTTAGAGAAAGGGGAGAAAGGTGATTGGGGCTCAAGTTGATGGCAGTAGAAGAAAAACACTCAAATACTACAACATGTCCTTCTGGAATCCGGAAGGGCAGCTAGAGAATGCCTGGCCTGATAAGTAGTGTTAGCTCCATAAATCATTTAAATTTCAGTCTCTGAGTGTCTGTCTTTCTCTGTGTCTTTTTCTTTCTCTCTCATAATAGGGAACTTGGGAGTGTAGTAGAAACTAGTCTTTATATGCAGGTCCCACAAATAAGAACTATGTGAGGTGAGAAATAAATTATGAGATTCAGGAAGCTAAGGTTTGCATCTTTACCTCTGAAAATGTGAGGTTATAGAGCATAATGCTATCAGCAAACCTAGAAATGCTCACAGCAACAATACCCTAATCTTTAGTATGATTAATTTCAATAAACTGACATGATTCAAACTGAAATCTGGAAAATAAATGTTCAGGATGCTTAATATACAGTGTCATTAATGCATACCCTTTCAGCAATTTAATAAAATTAAACAGGAGAACTGCTCTTACAAAATGCATGTGAATATACACATCTTGAGGCTGAAATAGAGCTCCTTTGCATAAATCGTAGTATGACTAACATAACCATGTGGGGGTTTTGCTTTCTTTGTTCCAAATCATTTTCAGGTAGTAGAAATGTGATTGTTTATGACCTTAATGGTGATCTTACTCTAGCTTTCTGCCTGTGTGAAGGATATTTCAAGCTTTCCTCCAATTCCATCTATTTGATAAAAGAGGGACTAAATAAAATTATTAGTAATGTGAATTTCATTGTCATGGTAACCAATTGTCTCAGGTGCTCTATTCCTGTACAACTATTAACCCCTAGTCCATATTTATTATTCAGGGGAAATTATATCTTGCAAAAATAAAATTGCTTGTCAAAAAAAAAGGATGAGACCCTGTATGCTAAAATTCATATCATTTAGACATGATGAAAATGCATTTTAAGTTCTAAAATGATTTATATTTGCATTATGAATATGTTCTCTTCAGTTGTCCTATGATCTTCTAATAAAAAATAAGTCAAAAGCTACCACTCTGACTATAGGTATTATATTTTACTTCCAAACTATAACAGGTTAGTTGGAATCAGGATTTACTATTTAACATTAGATATAATTGTGCAAAATTTTCCAAAGAGAATGCTTACTAAAAAAGACATTGAATGTCTAATGTCAAGGAAGGGCCATAGTGTTCACAACTGCTATCCCTCTGCTAGTTAACAGTTAACTAGTGATTATCAATCTTTCTTAAGTTAGAGTTATTTCTTAGTCTCCTCTAACAATAAGGTTTTGCATTACATAAGGCTTGCCCAAATCTAGATAGATTATCTAGCATTCAGGATTCTCTACAATCTAACTTATTATAATTTTTTAAAGAATTCGTTGTAACATCTCCTATGCATGCTATGCTTATGCTCATTTCCTGTGTTCTTACTGCATGTTTCACCCCTTTACCTTACCTGAAATATCTCCCCATCCTCCCCGTACCTAAAATCAGCATCCTACCTATTTTAATAAGTATAATCTTGTACTAACAGTGAGAAGATAAAGGAAGGCAAAAGATTGTCCTTGTTGTTGAGGAGTTCATAGTCTAGTGAGGAAGATATGTACAGACTGAATGGGAAATAGTCTCATAGAAATAAGATACAGTAGGGAAAGCATCTTGTAAAAGGTGGGGTTTTAGCTAGGGGTTGAAGAAAACCACAAAGCCAGGAGAAAGGTATGAAAAAGGAATAGTATTCCCAAAATCTGGATGAAAATATATAACCAGTGAAAATTCCAATTTAAGAGATGGAATATTCTGCCCAGAATTCAGGAGGGAGACCAATTTCTCTAAAATATCCAAAGTACCCACACCTTTACATAGAAATATTATGGAGTTATTTGTTTATCAAAGTAGATATCCTCTGATGAAGAATGGGTAAACAAGTTGTGGTATGTTCAAACAACTGGGTATTATAAACATAAAAATGTAACAAGGCTGCCACCCACATGTAAGATGAAGTGACTTGTGAAGATCTTAGGGAGATAAAGATAGATATATTTAGCTTCTTCTCCTCATATACTTCTCTAAGGAGATTTTCATTCTTTTCAGGAGGGCAAGCAATAATTTGGAATCAGATTGTCCCTGGTGTTTTATTCTTCAAAAAGAGAGGAGGTATCAAGCTAGAATTACGTCTGAAACCTGAAATATTATAGTATAGGGAATGCAGTTTTCAGGTTCAGGTTAAACTTCTGAACGTTATTTTTAATGGGGAAAGGGTGACAAGTTAAACCATGATTATTACACATTATTGTTCATAATTGATGAAGGTTGGTTAATATAATGGAAGCTAACTCAGGAATAAAATTTGAAAAACCAAATTCCAACATGAACATGTGCACATGCACTTACAAATAAAAGCTGAGAAAAGATCAAATATCTTTCTTTTTCTTTCTTTCTTTCTCTCTCTCTCTCTCTCTCCCTTCCTTCCTTTCTTTTTCTTTCTTTCTTTCTTTCTTTCTTTCTTTCTTTCTTTCTTTCTTTCTTTCTTTCTTTCTTTCTTTCTTTCTTTCTTTCTTTCTTCTTTCTTTCTTTCCTTTCTCTCTCTCTCTTTCTTTCTCTCTCTCTCTTTCTCTCTCTCTCTTTCTTTCTCTCTCTCTTTCTTTCTTTCTTTCTTTCTTTCTTTCTTTCTTTCTTTCTTTCTTTCTTTCTTTCTTTCTTTCTTTCTTCCTTCCTTCCTTCCTTCCTTCCTTCCTTTCTTCTTTCTTTCTTTCTTTCTTTCTTTCTTTCTTTCTTTCTTTCTTTCTTTCTTTCTTTCTTTCTTTCTTTCTTTTTTTTTTCCCTGCCAGGATGAGTTTCCCACTTGAAACTGACATTTGGGTTGCTAAAGTGCTTGATATTGGTATGCCCATGATTTTTCCTTTTTAAAGTCAAAGGACAAATAGTTTCATAGGTTCATTTTTGTCCTCTCCACTTTATGTTTCTGTTTCAAACAAATATTCATAATATAACAGAAGTCAGATTATCTTTATTTGTGAGCTATAATAGATTTAGCTCACAAATAAAGATAATCTGACTTCTGTTATATTATGAATATAATACAAAAGTACAGTTGATAAATAAGAAGAAGCTTTTAAAAAAAGATTTAAATTCCAAAAAATAAACAAAAGTGGTTCTCCATGTAGCAATGAAGCAAATGGAGGTGAGGGGGAATAGAAAGCCTTTATATTCATTAGGTTGTAATCATACCTTGAAGTAAATATGTTCAAGCAAATGACAAGTTCTTTCCATGTGGAACAGAGTACTGGATAAGCTTCAACTAGTCATGATCATAGTGAATTTGGGATAGCAGCTTTCAGCATATGTAATAGGCTCTTATCACTGACATTCATATACAAAATTCATTATTATAAGGTAGAATAGGACAGATTAATTGAATGTGAGGGAGAAAATGGAGTTTACTCCATTTTAATACTAGTTACTAATAATAATTATAACGCTATTAATAATTAATAATAATACTAATAATTTTTCTTGCTTTTGTTGGTTTAATTTTTATATCACATTCATTTGGAAGTATCTCTCTTCACAACAAACTATGTCTCATAACAAAGATTTGAGAAGAAACAAAAGTCAGTTTAGTAAAACAAATAAATTACATGAAATTACAGAACACTCAGTTTAGTTATATTTTTTGTTTCCATTTATTTAGCTATAACCCAGATGATTGATATCTATTCAATTTCCCCTTCTATGCTACAAAAAGTGTTCTTAAGAATATTTTGATTTCTGTTGAATCTTCCTGTCTTTGATTTCACTTTATATATGTATGTATATGTATATATATATATATGTATTTGTATATATATATATATATATATATATATATATATATATATATATATAATAACATGGAAGAGGGTTTCCATTTTCTCCTGGTCCGTCCTTTCAACATTGACTATTTTCTTTTTTTGTACTTTGCTAATTGATAGTATAAAGTGATAAAGTGTAATCTCAGAGTTTTTTATTTGCATTTCTCTTTTTTCAAGATCTGATGCAATATTATGTATAGTTATTAATAATTTATTAACATCCTTTCAAGAACTGTGTTCTTAGAGTCTTTAAAGACATCTATTCTAGCAGAGCTTTTATTTTATATATTTGTTTTAATTCCTCACATATATTCTATATCAGACAAATATCAACTTTTTTTTGCTACTTTTTATGTTCTTGTAATTTTATTGGTTTAGAGAATTTCTGATGAAGAAGCTCCATTACTAATGATGAACTGACACTTCTCTGGAACTTAGAATTGTAAATAGTTTCCTGGGACCATTGAAAGGTTAAGTAAACTTAAACAGGGTAACATACTCTTTACGTGTCAGATATAGGACTTAAACTAAGGTCTTCTCAAGTCTAATGTGATTTCTCTATCTATTAGGTATGCAATACTGACTCTTCAGAGCTTATAAAATGTATTTAATTTAAAGGATGTGAATTTGTATCACATCTCAGATATTTATAGCAAAAAAATTCCTAAATAAAATGTGTTCATGTAGTTTATAGTGATATTATAAAGATTTAATTTGGACCCAGGAAGTTGTTTGAGATCCTGGGATAAAAATATGCTGCAAGTACTTTGTATATAAGGATCTTGGAAATCATCAAGTTCAACTTCCTTAGTTTAATTTAAAAGAGACTGAAGTACAAGCCGATCAAATCACTTGCCCATAATCAATTAATGAATAATGATTAGTGGCAAGATTAAAATCCAGAATCTCCACTGTGAAATTGAGTGCTTTCTTATTTTACTATACTGCCTCTTTTCAAATATATACCCAAGTTAGGGGGGAGCCAAGATAGTGGAGAGCAGACGGGACTTTCTGTGTCCTCATCTGACCTTCTCTCAAACCAACACCAGAGTAAGCCTCTAAATTGGTTTTGGAATCAAAGAATCCACAAATATTTGGAGTGCCACACATTCCCAGAAGAAGATACCTTGGAAGAACTTCAGAACAGGTCTGTTTCAAATAGACTGCAGCACAGAGAGACAAGGCAAGGAGCTGGGGCCAGGAGAAAGAGTGTTGCAGCTTCCATGCACCTGGGAATCTTCTGTGAGCATTTTAGGCCACTCTGTCCTAGTTGCAAGCAGGTAGTTGGGCAAATTTTTATTTTGTAAAAGGCAAATTATAAACCACTGAGGCCCGGAAGAACCTGGGAACTAGCTGCTATTACCCAGCACTGGAAATAAATCAACAGAACTGCCCTGGGGCGAATTAAAGCAGCTGTCACTCCTTTGCATTGAATAGACCACAAGCCTTAAAAAAAAATGAATAGAAAACCAAAAAGACTCTCACTATAGACTGAGAGAAGAACAGACACCAAATCCTGAAGTTCCTAAAGGCAAAGCAACTTCAAATGAAGCCCCAAAGAGAGACATAAGCTGGTCCCCATTTCACAAGGTTTTCTTTAAAGATTCCATAAAGGATCTTAAAAGAGAGTTAGAATAAAAATGGGGAAATTAAATGAGATTATTGCAAGAATGAATGGAAAAAGCATATAATTCCCGACAAAAGAGATATGAAAAAGGCACTAATTCACTGAAATCAAATATATAACCAATAACAGACATATTTCTTTGTGATTTTTGTTTTAACTGATGATCAGATAAGAGGTAAAACATGCAAACAAAATAAAGTTTTATCAAAGAAGTTAAAGGAGAGACGAAGGGAGAAAGAAACAAAGGGAGGAAAGGAGAAATGAGGAAGGAAGGAAAGGAAGAAAGGAGGAGAGGAAGGGGAAAAGAAGGAAGTGAGGAAGGGCAGTAGTAAGGGAGGAGGAAAAGCAAGAAAGAAGGAAATAAAGGAAGAAGAGAGGAATAGAGGGAAGGATGAAAGGAGGGAGGCAGGAAAAGGGAGAGTGAAAAAAATTAATTTTTTTTCAATATACTCCCTATTACCTTCAGGATTAAGTATAACAATCAACTCTATCATAAACTGGACCTTTCCAATCCTTCTAGTGCTTTTAGATTTTCTTCTCTCCATGTGCTCTGCAATTTAATGACCCTGAACACTTTGCATCACCTCCAGATTACAGATATTTTTATTAACCCTCTCCCAAGCATTGAATTCTCTCCCTCCTCACTTTTTTTCTTGAAGCTTTCTTGGTTTCCTTCAGGACCCAGCTAAAATTTTACCTTCTACAAGAAAATTTTTCAGATTCCCCTTAATGCTAATGCTTTCTCTCTGCTTATTACCTCTAATTTATTCTGTATATATCTTGTTTGTACATAGTCATTTGCATGTCATCTTCCTCATTAGTCTGTGAACTCCTTGAGAATAGGAATCTTTTTTACATTTCTTTGATTCCTCAGTGCATAACACAGTGCCTGATACATAGTAGGTGCTTGATCAGTTGAAATGACTCAATAAAATATTCTGGGAAAGATCTGGGGATATAAAACAAGGTATTCCCTGCTCCTAAGGAGCTCATTGTAATAAAGACAATGCATAAGGGAAGTTTCAAAGACAAGTTGGATAATTAGTGTAATATATTAACATGAATAATATTCTGCAATACCCAGGGCTTCTCTGCCTGTGAATACAGACACTCAGTTTCCTGATACTGCTTATATTTATCTGTGAGATCAACTGCATATGCATATACTAATACTAGCCTTTGAGTAAAAGTTAATATAAATCACAATGTCAGAACCCAACTTTATTTTCCCTATTGCTAAGAATAGTGCCTTTCTATCAAAAATCATATATAAAGACTATTGTCTAGTGTGTAGGAGGAAATATATACACACTGTTGTATTGCAACATAAATCAAGAGGGCACTGGATAATGAGAAAAGCTGGATATTAGAGAAAAAGGGATCTGAACTCCAATAACCAGTAGAGATTGATGGCAAGAGATATCAGCAATCAAAAACAACTTTCCATTTTTCAACATCAAAAAGAAACTTAGTTTGGTTTTGAAGAGCCTACCCTTTATTGTAGTTAGATCTTTGATTCTTGAGCTGAAAGAGTTATTCAAACTACTGAGGTTCTTTTAAAAAAAATTTAAATATGATAATTCAAGTGATCTATTCCTCTTGAAGAAGCTTGAAATGTTAATGATAATTTAGGTTGAGCATACCTAACAGAGGAGATGACTGTACTTCAGGACACGAATTAGCCACTATATTTCATTTCAGTGAATGAGAATGATCATTGAATGTTCCATTGTCATGATCTTATTATCAGTTGGCCCTTTTGAAGAATCATTACTGCTTGAGAGAGATTAAATTCAATTTATTGAAAGACAAGACCATTAAACCCTGGATATGTGCTGCATCCTATGCCTTAGATTTCATAGCTGAAAATGGATTTCTTATGGGGAATAATGAAAGATAATGAAGATAGAAACAATTACCAAAACTAGGGTCTAGTGATTATCAGCACATCAGTATTTGCATATTAGGCCCCAAGGAATTATTTGGAAGACATCTGTTTTATTAGTAAGGCTTTATGAGCCATAAAGGATTTTTGTTTTTCATTATTCATTGTTTTCCAGAAATCCACATGAAATGCATCATGTTTTTTCTTTTTTTCTTTCTTTTTTTTTTTTAAGCCACCTGCCTTTTGGCAGAAACAGGTGTTTTGGGCAGGTATCCTTCAGAATACAAATAATCACAGGACAATGAAAATCCCAAAGAAAATCAAATCACATCTGAGAAATCAACATAAATATAGAAATGTGGCTTGATTATTGCAGATTAAATATTAATCATTGACAACATCATTATTTTACCCTTGCCATATCTTGGGATGAAAATAGAAGATTGTTTGCTTAGTCATAGTTAATACAATCTTAATTAACATTTGTCATCTTGTTCTATTTATTCTACTTATTCAGAATTGGGAAATGGGATGGGTACATAATGGTATATACTTCACTTTGTAGGCTCCCTCTGCAAAAAAATAAGTCTCAGAAAAGGGGAAGGTGGGAAAAGGTGTCATGTTACTGAACTAAGGAGGTAACTATCTGGTGCCAATAGAAAAATCATTTAGGCAAAAACAAACAAAAACAAAAGACATTTTTTAAACATTTTGTACTAGGTCTGTCCTAAGCATTAACTACCTAATACATGCCAGACACTAGGTTAGATAATGGAGAACAGAAAGAAAAAAAAATAGTTTATAAGTAATTCACAATCTAATGGAGGAGTTACACAAACAATTGTGGGAAAACAAACAATATGCAAAAAATTGGAGATAATAAATAGAGGGTACTACAATTGAGGTACATAGTGACATCCCCCATAAAAGGGAGACTTTTTTCTGGGACTTGAAGGAAGTCAAAAGAAAGAGTTGTTAAAGTAGAGGTTTCTGGGTATGCTGGACAGTTTTGATTAGAAATTGATCCTTTCTTCAAAAGATCTTCCTTCTACCCCATAGAACACTTAGTTTTAATTAGTGCTATTGTTATCTCCATATATTCATTGAAGAACATGTAGGACCCATGACTTCTAGATTTTGCTAAATTTTGATGTGTTTCTATGAATGGAAAAAGCAGGTGGATGGAGAATGTAGGACAGACACATTTTCTTTTATTCAATTTGAAACAACAATGTTTCAACAACTTAAATCCTTTTTATTATTTTTATTTTTTAATAAAACTTTTTATTTTCAAAACAGATACATGGATTACTTTTCAACATTGACCCTTGCAAAACTTTGAGTTCCAAATTTTCCTTCCCTTCTCCCTACTCCCTCCCCTAGATGGCAAGCAATCCAATATATGTAAAACATGTTAAAATATATGTTAAATCCAATATAAGTATACATATTTATACAATTACTTTGCTGCATAATAAAAATTAAATAAAATATATGAAAGAAAACAAAATGCAAGGAAACAACAATAAAGCGTGAAAATACTATGTTGTGATCCATACTTAGTTCCTACAGTCCTCTGTCTGGGTGTAGATGGCTCTCTTCATCACAAAACCATTGGAATTGGCCTCAATCATCTCATTATTGAAATGAGCCTTGTCCATCAGAATTGATCATTATGTAATCTTGTTGTTGCTGTGTACAATGATCTCCTGGTTCTGCTAATTTCACTCAGCATCAGTTCATGTTCCAGGCCTCTTTGAAATCATCCTGATGATCATTTCTTATGAAAAAAAATGATATTCCATAACATTCATATACCATAACTTATTCAGTCATCATCCAAAGTGGATGATGGTTATCCACTCTATTTCCAGTTTCAGGCCACTATAAAAAGTACTACCGTCAACATTTTTGCACATGTTGATCCCTTACCCTTCTTTAAGATCTCTGGGATATATAAGTCCAGTAGAAACACTACTGGGTCAAAGGGTTTTCACAGTTTAATAATGTTTTGAGCGTAGTTCCAAATTGTTCTTCAGAATGGTTGGATCAGTTCACAGTTCCACCAACAGTATATTTATGCGCCAGTTTTCCCACGTCTCCTCTAACATTTTTCATTATCTTTTCCTGTCATCTAAGCAAATCTATGAGGTGGATAGTGGTACTTCAAAGTTGTCTTAATTTACATTTCTCTGATTAATATTGCTTAAATCCTTTAAAAAAGAAGTTTTAACATGGCTGTTCAACCAATGAGCTTTTGGGAAAGATTTCAGGTTTCTTTAATCAGGGTCTGGATATCTTTGTTTCTAGGGAAATAGTTATCCTGAAATAATTGGAGGCAGGAGAGGACTTTATGTTAACTTTTTTTTAATGGTGATTTTCTTTAGAAATTATTTAATTTACATGATATAAAAAGTATGAGTAACTTTGGTTTTATCATATTTTTAAAAATATTATCTTTTTATTTTCAAAATATACACAAAAATAATTTTCAACATTCATCTTTGCAAACCCTTGTGTTCCAAATTTTTCTCCCTCCCTTCCCCTAACTCTTCCTTTAGTAATCCAATGTATGTTAAACATGTTCAAGTCTTCTATACATATTTCCACATTTATCATGCTGCACAAGAAAAATTAGACCAAAAAGAGAAAAAATGAGAAAGAAAAAGAAAAAGCAATTAAACAACAACAAAAAAAGTGAAAAAATATGCTGTGATTCATTTTCTGTCCCAACAATACTCTTTCTGGAAGTAGGTTGCTCTCTCCATCACAAGTCTCTTGGAATTGGCCTGAATTAACTCATTGCTGAAAAGAGCCATGTCCATCAGAAATGATCATCACATAATCTTGCTGTTACTATGTTCAATGTTCTCTTGTTTTTGCTCACTTCACTTAGCATCAATTCATGTATATTGTAATATGAGAGCCACCTGCCAGTGACTGCTGGAGTTCTAATTCAGACCTGTAGAATGAATCTCTTCATGTGAGAGGATGATGATAATATAAAGAGACTGAGAGGCAGTTGTGTTCTCTGACCTTTCTCCTTTTCCATCTTGCCTTCAATTTATTTCATTCCCAATCCACAAGAAACATCTATGTTAGTAAAGGCTGCTTTGCAACTCCTTCAAGTGTTATGATTCACAGCTGTGGAGGATCTCTGAGAATTGACTTGCCCCTTCACCTAGGCATGATTAACACATGTAAGTCTCTCCAGGTCTCTCTGAAATCACCTTGCTGATCATTTCTTATAGAACAATAATATCCCATAGCATTGATATACCATAACTTATTCAGACATTCTCTAATTGATGGGTATCCATCAGTTCCCAAATCCTTGCCACTACAAAAAGGACCAACATAAACACATTTGCACATATGGGTCCTTTTTCCTTTTTATGATCTCTACAATCTACTAGACTACAGGTCTAGTAGAGACACTGTTGCATCAAATGGTATGCAGTTTGATAACCCTTTGGGCGTAGTTCCAAATTACCCTCCAGAATGACTGGATCATTTCACAAATCCAGCAACAATACATTAATATCCCACTCTTCCCACATCCCCTCCAATGTTTATTATTATTTTCTTACTGTCATTTTAGCCAATCTGAGAGGTATGTAGTGGTACCTCAGAGTTGTCTTAATTTGTATTTATCTAATCAATAGTGATTAGATAGCATTTTTCATGTGATTAGAAATGGTTTTAATTTCTTCATCTGAAAATTATCTGACAATTGTCAATTGGAGAATGGATTGTATTTTTATAAATAGAGTCAATTTTCTATATATTTTAGAAATGAGGCCCTTATTAGAACCCTTGGATATAAAGATGTTTTTTCCTTCTAATCTTGTCTGCATTGGTTTTGGTTGTACAAAACCATTTTAATTTGATATAACCAAAATTATCCATTTTGCATTTCATACTGGACTCTAGTTTTCTTTGGCCATAAATTCCTTCTCCACAGATCTAAGAAGTATACCATACCTTGTTCTTCTAATTTGCTTATAATATCACTCTTTATGTCTAAATAATGAACACATTTCAACCTTAACTTGATATAGGGTTTTAGGTATTGGTTAATGACTAATTTCTACAATACTATTTTGCAATTTTCCCAGCAATTTTTGTCAAATAGTGAGTTATTATCCTAAAAGCTAATGTATTTGTGGACTTTATGGGTAACACATACAAATGCTGATAATTTATGTGGTTTTATTTTGTATCCTGCAACTTTGCTAAAGTTGTAAATTGTTTCTAGTTGTTTTTAGCTGATTATCTAACATTCTCTAAGTCTACTGTCATATAATCTGCCGATTGATAATTTGGTTTCCTCATTACCGACTCTCCTTTATTTTTTTTTCTTTTCATATTACTGAAGCTAACATTTCTAATACAATGTTGAATAGAAATGGTGATAGGGCAATCTAGTTTTATCCCTAATCTTATTAGGAATGCTTTTAGTTTATCCCCATTATATATGATGCTTGCTGATGGTTTTAGATAGCTGCTGCTGATCATTTTAAGGAAAACTTCATTTATTCCTATACTCTCTAGTGTTTTTTTTTTTTTTATAGAAATAGGAGTTGGATTTCGTCAAATGCTTTTTCTTCATCTATTGAGATAATCATATGATTTCTGTTAATTTGGTTTTCCTAATATTGAATCATCCCTATATTCTGGATATAAATCCTGTGAATTATAGGGAGTAAAAGGTGTTTCCTTGTTCTCTGGGCATGGCAAGAATTTATCATGTACACAGGGAAAAAGGAAAATGGCTAAAGGTTACAGCAAATTGCTGACTGTGCAAGGATGTTCTCATGAACCTGCTCTCTTGTCTTCAGCAAGTGACATGCTGGGTAAGCTATCCCCCATTGGTATTCTCTCACTGTCCATGAGATGTCCACAAGGTGCTCATGCAGGCTTTTTGCACAGTGATTGGACAATACTCACTGATCATGCTTGCTAAACCATATAAAACAAGGACTGTACTGCTCAATAAACTTAAGTCTTTTCCTACCATCACTGGCTTTGGTCCCATCAATTTGTTTCTGAGACAGGGAGCCTGAGCTGGTCTCATACTCTCCAACTGAAGTGGCTGTGGCAAATCCTCCTTGGCCATGATGTATTATCCTGCTGATGCCTTACTGTATACTCTTTGCTAATATTTTATTTAAGATGTTTGCATCAATATTGATTAAGGAAATTGGTCTATAATTTTTTTTCTCTGTTTTGACTCTATCTGATTTAGGTATCAGCACCATATTTATGCCATAAAAGGAATGTATTAGGACCCCTTTTTTCTCTATTTTTCAAAATAGTTTGCATAGTATTGGAATTTATTGTTCTTTAAATATTTGGTAGAATTCATATGTAAATCTATCTCACTCTGGAGATTTATCTTAGGGAGTTGATTAATAAACTTTTCAATTTATTTTTCTAAAATGGGACTATTTAAGTAATTTATTTCCTCCTCTGTTAATCTAGACAATCTTTGTAAGTATCTACTTACTTAGATTTATCAGATTTATTGGCATACAGTTGACCAAAATAGCTCCTAATTATCATTCTAATTTCTTCTTCACTAGTGGAAAGTTCACTCTTTTCATTTTTAATACTAGCAATTTTATTATTTCTTTCCTTTTTCTAAACAAATTAATTAAAGTTTTATCTATTTTGCTGGGTTTTTTTCATAAAACCAATAGAATTTTGTTTCTTAGTTCAATGGTTTTTCTACTTTCAGTTTTATTAATCTTCCCTTTTATTCTCAGAATTTCAAATTTGTAATTTGGATTTTTGATTTGTACTTTTTCTAGCTTTTTTCACTGCATGCCCAAATTATTAATTTTTTCTTTCTCTATTTTATTCAAGTAAGAATTTAGAGATATAAACTTTCCCCTAAGAACTACTTTGGCTGCATCTCATAAATTTTGCCTCATTATTATCATTCTCTTGGATGAAATTATAGATTGTTTCTATGATTTGTTGTTTCATCCTCTCATTCTTTAGGATTAGATAATTGTTTCCAATTAATTTTCTATCTATTTTTCCTGTACCTTTATTACATGTAATTTTTATTGCACCATGAACTATTTCTGCTTTTCTGTATTTTATTTTGATGTTTTTATGCCCTAATAGAGGGGTCCTCAAACTATGGCTCACAGGCCACATGCGGCCCGCTGAGGATATTTATGTGACCCACCGGGTTACAGCAAAATCAGACCAGAAGTGATGTTTGACCTAAACTCACATTAGCAATGCACACTTTCTGGCACTGGGCTGAGGCGTTGGAGACAGAGTGTGAGGCAATACTGAGGTGAGGTGAGTTCCCAGGTTGGGGTGTGTGGTGTGGGGAAAGGAGAGAGATGCAGAAGATGGAGAACTGACAGCCCACAGCCTTTACAGTAATGGTAGCCATCACAACAGACAGGTGCGGGGAATGTACAGTGCATGCTGTGCATGTCATGACCGCTGCAGGGGGAATCACTGCAGCAGTGAAGGTCGGAAGTGGGAGCGAGAACAGTGGGAGAGAAAGTGCAGGAAACGGAGGTATCACAGCGCAGAGGCAGCTTGGAGGAAGTTGGGCATTGCAGTCTGTATGTCTCTGTGGGGGCAAAGTTATTGCTGGTATATTGTTTTTGTAGCGCTGTATATATATATATATATATATATATATATATATATATATATATATGTATATATGTATGTATTTCACTAATAACAGTTTGGAATCCCTAGGAAATAATGATGTCAAGAAAAAGAAAAATTGACTCGGAGTGTAAGATATTCAAAGAACAGTGGACTTATGATTACTTTTTCATGCAGTACAAGGAAAGAGCTGTGCCTGATATGCCAGAATATAGTGTCTGTGTTCAAAGAATATAATTTGCGTTGTTGACACTATGAAACTCAACATAAAGATAAATATGATTGTTTGGTTGGAGAAGTGAGAAAAGATAAAATATTAAAACTGAAAATACATTGACAACTCAGCAAAATACTTTTGTGAAGCAGAAGCAGCTAAATATTTCATCACTGTGAGCAAGTTTTCAAATTGCCAAGCTAATAGCACACACTGGCAGACCATTTGTGGAGGGAGAATTTGTTAAAGAATGCCTTCTTTCTGTTGCCAAAGAGATGTGTCCAGAGAAGGCCGATTTATTTAGTACAGTGAGTCTTTCAGGACCTACAATTACAGGGAGGATTGAAGAAATGGGACACAATCTGCATCAACATTTTCAAAACTCCATAAAAAAAATTTCATGTTTTTCCTTGGCACTAGATGAAAGCAATGATGTTCGTGATTCTGCACAACTTCTAATTTTTATTCGTGGAATGAATGATTATTTTGAAGTCATAGAAGAGCTTGCTGCACTGCAAAGCATCAAAGGAACAACTACAGGAGAGGATATCTATGAAAAGGTTGGTCAAACTGTGAATGGTTTGGAGCTGGACTAGGCTAAACTAGCCAGAGTGACAACTGATGGTGCTCCTAGTATGGTGGGATCTAAGAAAGGAGTAATTGCTCGCATTAACCAAGAGATGGACAAAGATAACCATTCTCATCCAATAGTCATACACTGCCTCATCCACCAACAAGTGCTGGGTAGTAAATCATTGAAGTGGGACTATGTTATGAAAATTGTTGTATCTTGTGTTAACTTCATTAGAGCTAATGCACTAAATCACAGACAATTTCAGGAATTTCTGTCTGAGCTAAATGTTGAGTATGAAGATGTTCTATATCACACAGAAGTCCATTGGCTGAGTCAAGGGAGAGTTTCAAAACGTTTCTATGACTTACTTCCACAGATTACAACTTTTCTGCTTTCAAATAACAAAGAAGTACCAGAGCTCAATGATGCAGAATGGAAATGGCACCTTGCCTTTCTGACAGATGTAACAGAACTATTCAACAATTTCAATATGCAACTTCAAGGAAAGGGGAAGATCATCTGTGATATGCAATCACATGCTAAAGCATTTGAAGTAAAATTAGGCCTCCTCATCAAACAAGTGAAGGAGGAAAACTTCTGCCATCTCTCCACAACTCAAAATCTGTTAGCGGAAAAACAGCTGATTGCATTCCCAAACAAAACATCTGTGGATTCACTGGAAAAATTGCAAAAGGAGTTCCAATTTAGATTTAAAGAGCTTCATCTTCATGAACAAGACATACAGCTTTTCTGTAACCCATTTTCTATTGACATTGAGCCTAGATATCATCTTTCAATAAATTATTAAGGAAAACTGTTCTGGTATTCTAGAACCAGAGGATAAAATAGAAATTCACCCATTTGCCCCTGAAAAAGATTCCAAAATGAAAACTCCCAGAAATATTATAGCCAAATTCCAGAACTTGACTTGGTAGATCAAGAAAAACATATTTCAAATATTCAAAAAAACACAGTTTAAGTATAGTGGAGTCATAGTCAGGAGAATACAAGATTTAGCACCTTCTACTTTAAGGGACCATAGGGCTAAAAATAAGATATTCTAGAGAGCAATGGAGCTGGGCTGACATTGGTCTCCAGATGGGAGCTAGTGTCAGGGATGGGGCTGTACTGTTTCCACAGACCTTTTCTCCTGACCTCTCAAGACCTCTTTGGTGTCACTGGAAGGCCTGGAAGCCCACCAATAATACTGCTGCTGATTCAGAGTTCAGGCCTAGATTGGGGTTGGGGCTAGAGTGAAGAATCAAATTTATTAGGGAAAAAAGAAATACAGCTAGTAATCATTGATCTTAGACAAAGTCAAAACTCAAAGATTCAGTCAAAAGACAAATCTACTTTATATGTCAGTCATACTACAATTGTGTTATATGCATGTCTACATCTGAGTATATGCATATATGTATGCATGTCACTCAATGTATGTGTACACATGTGTATAGGTCTATGTATGGATATATATGCATATAAACACCTATATGTGTGTGTGTGTCAGGTGTGTGTGTTTGTGTGTGTATATATACATATGTATAAATATATCTAATAAATATAGCTGCACTTAAATATAACTTGTTTGGGGGAGGCTAAAGATGAGAGAGGAAACAAGAATAAAGTAAAAAATGTTCACAGCAAAGAACAAAAGAACAACTCATGAGGAAGCAAAGATGGACCATCCCTCATGAATATATTTTTCTGCTATTGCATATCCTTTCTTGAACTAGAAATTTATTGTTATATATTTTGAATCCTCCCTGATGTTCTGTGGGGCATATAAAATTGTTCTGTTTTGTTTTGTTGGTTTGTTTTATTTTTCTTTTGTCTTTTATCTATTCTATTTTTTAAAATAAACAGAAAAAAAGTCTATGATCTACATATTCACCAAGGAAATAAATACAAAGAAATCTATTTAATACTTATATGTTTTTATATTATATATTATGTATATAATATTAATACTTAATACTATTTAATATTAAATAAAATTTAATAAAATTAAAATACTTTCAGATGACTGTGATGTCCCTTTAATTTTTTTTTCCTTCTTGTCTTAAAGAGTTCTTATTGCAGCTTGTCAAAATACCTTCATAATTAGACATAATTCTATTACAACATGTAGCCATAGATACTCCCTAGATGTGTGACCTTGCCCAAATCACTCAACCTTGTTTGCCTCAGTTTTCTCAGCTGTAAAATAAAGTGGAGAAAGAAATAGCAAATCACCTGTATCTTATACTGCCAAGAAAAGCCTAAATGTGGTCACAAAGAGTTGGGCATTTCTGAAATAATTGTGCATCAACAGCAGAAGTATTTTAACTAAGACTGTGTACTAGAAAGTTACAAATAACTTCCCTTCATCTGAATACTATGTTTTTTTTAAAGTATCTAGTGTGGAGCAACTAGATGTTAAAGTGGATAGATCATTGGCCCTGAAGTCAGGATGACCTGAGCTCAAATCCAGTCTCAAATACTTAACACTTCTTAGCTGTGTTACTCTGGGCAAGCCACTTAATACCAATTGCCTCAGGGAAAAAAATCCACTATGGGAGGACAATGGCTTTCTTGGTCTTCCTGGGATTGGACTCATATTTGGTGAACTTTCATTTTTCCAAAAGTATTTGGTCATATGGACTGTTGTCTAAATTTATCTTTCCTCTCCTATTCTTTTTTCTTTTCTTTTTTTTTAATATAATGCCATATATATATATATATATATATATATATATATATGGCATTATATTAAAAAAAAGTATACACACACACACATAATTTCATTCTATTGGATTTAGTCCATTTTCTCAATTTGATGAAGTGTTTTTTGGGTTCCAATTTTGTCACCTAATACATTGATTTATCTCTTGAAGCTTTTTGTCACATATACAATTGATAAGCATGCCATTTACTTTTTCATTTAAGTCACTCATAACAAAGTTGCTTAGAAGTAAGATTTTGTAGGGGTCTTCTTTTTTTTTTCCAGGAATAGATATGATTTTCACTGCTGCCAACTGAAAATGAAATGAATTCCAGATGGAGCATTGGTCAAAGGTGGTTGTTGATTTTGTGGAAGGTTATCCTGACAATTTTATTTTATTTTTCTTATCTTGACAATTTTATTAATGAAGAAAGGTAGGGGATGGCATGCATGTTCACACTCAATAAAACAAATGTAACAGTATGATAGTCCATGAAACCTTTAGTGACACCTCCATATCAACAAAATTATAAGGAGAAAAATATTATATTTGTAATTGGCATTAACACTTTATTTTGACAAGTCAGTGAAGGAATGTTTTTTCTTTTTCTGAGATTTTATTTCCTTGACCAAAAAAAAAAAAAAAGATTGATTCATGCCAAGCAAATAATTATTGCTAAGTTTTCCATATGACAATTCCAAGGGAATAAAATGCCTTTCTATTTCAGGCTGTAAAATAAGCACATACAATGTAAATGTATTTTCACATGGCACATGATACAGTAGCTGTTTTCAGGTAGTCATCTGGAAGACAAATTAGGTATGTTTTCTTTGACCCTCAGGAAACAAAATAAGGACAATAGGTAGAAGGAGATAAGAAACATATTTAAGGAAATCTTCTCAACATTTAAAAGTAGAAGTTACCTTAATGGGTGGTGAGTTCCTGCTCAGAGGAGTTTTTTAAGTAAAGGCAAGGTTAATGAGAATTTTGAGTATAATGAAGAAAGAGTTCTTTTGATGGGCTTGAGTTGGATAGGATATCCTCTGAAGTCCCTTCCAATTTTGAAATTTTGTGATTCTGCAAAAAATAAGATCTGCAAAACAGACAAGCAAAAATCTCTGGCACCTGCAAAATAAAACACAGATATAGAAATTTCACAAGGATAAGATATTACCTGAAATTTTCTATACCCCATGCTTCTAGTCAGATTGAGTTTATTTCTGGAGCTGCCAATGTTAATAGTAAGCAAATTCAGAAGTACAGAGCTGCTAAACCATAGGAAATAAAATGCAATAGACTAATAATTATATTTATTCATTGCTTTAGAATTCCAAAATATTTGCTTCATTTTGGAGGCAATAGTTTAATTAATTTCCTTTTTGTTTTGTCTAGGTTTATTCTGTTATTCTTGTGCTTAGCTGACACTGTAATTTAAAGTAGAAAGGAATTCTTCAGTGTCACATAAGATTAGTACTACTCCCCATAGAAATTCAACTTTTTCCCACCCATTCATTTAAAAAATGGGTTTATAGGGGTATCTAGAAGGCACAGTGGATAGAACAGTGGTCCTAAAGTCAGGAGGAAGGGAGTTCAAATCCAGCTTCAGATATTTTCTGCTTCCTATCTGTGTGACCCTAGACAAGTCACTTAGTCCCAATTGCTTTAGCACATAAATAAATAAAAATGACTGTCTAGGAAAAATTTTCTCTTCTGATTAAGACTGGATGCTAACCAAAGGAAGGACTAAAATGAAAATTAGTATTTTTTCTATATGTATGCATTTATTATGTGCTAATTATATGCAATGAATGATACTAATTTCTGAGATTCAAAGATTCAAAGATTCATATACTTATAGAATCCTCTCTGGGTTGATGAGCTACTATGGGAGAAAAATACTCAGTAAACGTCTTCTCCCAGTCCTTCAGAATTTACCTGGAGCAAGATAGAGATTTTGGAATCAAAATATTTTTTGTCCTTGAAAAAAATATTTTTTTAAAAAAAATTCTTAAGCTCTAAGCTCAGAGAAACCCATAACCTGAACATTCCTACACTCCTCTGCTGAATATGCCGAAGACCTTAAAGTATGAACTGTGGACTCTATGTGTCATTTCCATTGAATTTATGCAGTACTACTAGGAATTTAATAACATTAATCCTATACTTTTTAATGTCTGGGGGAGAGCTATGTATATCTATTGATTTGAGCTTTGTAGTTGAAGAAAACTGAGAGATGCATAACTAATAGAGATCTCACTGAAGTATATTTCTCACTTGAGAAATAGAGTAAAAATGGTCTCCTCACCTAGCTATAATTTCTACATAGAAAATATATAATAGAAACAAGTATCTATACAATGCTAAAGTCCATTACCAAGATCTTCATACAGATGATAAAGCTTTGAAAAGAAATCTTGGTATTAGGGGAATATGAGATAGCATATTGATGACAAGCCAGGACACATCAATTCATTAAGAGACCAAACCAGACTACTTCCTAGCTTATTAAATAGCCTCAAAGAATAGTCAATTTACAAGATAAAAAAATAGAAACATCATTGCTTCTTGAGGAGTTAGATTTCCCCTTGTGCTGTAGAAATTAAAAATAAACAGATTCTAAGAAGAAAAGCTTCCTCATATGGTAAAGGGAGACTGTTGGAAATAGTAATAGATGAAGATGAAATCGGGTTTTGGTAGTCACCAGAGACTCAGCTAATTGTCTCTTTACAACAGATGAATATCTTAATAAAGATAATGTGGGAGGATCAAACCCTAAGGCAACCTCTTTCTAACATAATAACCCAGGTGTAAAAGACTGCAGATTAGAAACATTCTCAGAAGTCTGTGCCGTTTAACTTGAACCATTCAAAGCTCATAATTGATTCTACAGGAGTTTGATAGTCAATGAAGGTCAATATAAAATTCAATAGTTTTTGCCAGGATCTATGGCAAACTTATCTATGATACATATCAAGAAAAAATGAAGTGGTATTTATTGATACAACCAGATGAAATTGATTGAAGTAGTGTATACAATGTGTGCTTCGTATGAAAATGAAATAGATTTAATGTGTTTTACTATGTACTTAATTATTTCAATTGAATTATGTTTTCTCACTGAGAATACAGTACTGATATACATACTGATAAATAGTATTTATCATTCCCTATATAGCCCCCTCTGACACATATTATTTCTATATAGTCATAGATAATATTATTATATATTACCTATAGAGTTGATTATTGCATATGTCTCTATCATGTATCAATAATTATATATTATTAATGTAACATATGAATTATAATATAATTTGAATTAGAACTATATTACTATATGAACTATATGAAATACTATGAACTATATGAAATACTAATATCTTTGTGATGTTTTTCAATACCACACATATAATTTATTTTTCCAAGTATTTTTTAGAGCTTGTAGATTTTTTCTGGTGGGGAGTAGGGGAGGCTGTCTACCTTTAAGACTCTGGCAAATGTGTAGGATGTAAGGACAAGTAATACAAACAATGAAAGGGAAAATTAAAAACCTTTCATATTTTAGTGAATTCATTTTGTAACTTGTAAAGAATATGAGGTTTTTAATAACTATTTTGTCTATGAAAATCTAGAAAAGCAGTTACTTATCTAAAAGAGATAATACACTACCCCATACAATAAATTATCTTCATATTATTCTTCACTAAATTATTTTCATGTATCATTGGGAAATATTTAGTTTTAAAACTAGACTTTGAATCCTATAGCTATTTGCTGAATATTGAGCAAATGGCTATTCCTTAATAGTCAATAGGGAAAGAGACCTTTTTTAAAAGAAGCCATGATCTAATGGAAGAGGCAACATGAAAACAACTATGTACAAAACATAAATTAGGACAAGATCTCTCTTTAAATTGATTCTCAGGAAACAATGTGAAAAGGAATGAATAATCCTCTCTTCTTCTAACTCATTTCTGGGAGCTGTCTCTGCTTCATTTCTTATCCAGCCTTAGTCACTAATTGGATATTGCTTTAGTCAAATTGAGATCTTGTTAAAGATCCTTGCTTAAAAAGGTTGAGGTTTCCCACTGCTTTGAAGGTCATCCTAATCTCTCTCTCTCCACTCGATCCAAATGACTCCAGAGGAGAAAGTGAGACTAATGGCTTTGCACACCTCTCTCACACTCAAAGCTAAATCCACTTGCATGTCATGGCATATTTCCCCATTGTTATGGTTCTCTGTGAGGATATTGGACAAACAATAACAAATAACAATTTTACCATTGATTGATAGATTATTTACTTTTGATTCTCTTTATTACATTCTCCATGATACTGGCAAGTCTCAGAGCAGAACTTGAACAATTTCTGCCAGTCCTAAGAATCTGTTCTTTCAGCAAAAACATAAAATTGCCTCAGTTGTGAATTATTTTTGAATCTGCCACTGAGGTGGTGAGCTGAGTGGAGAGAAGCAAGTCCAAGATGTACAATGAAGCACAGCACAAATGTTATAACCAGACCATAACCATAACCATGTTTCCCAGCACAAATGTTATAACCAGAAAGGTAATGAGTTAGACTATTAGGAGAAATAGAAAGACTACAAAGTCCTGTTATACCAAGGATGCTGGTTGCCTTAATCTCATATGAGCCTCACTGCCAGTGTACTTTATAAATGTACCACTAACATTGTGTATTTGTTGGAAAATGTGTCCTGGTTTTATGGGTAAAAATTTCCTATTAATAAAAGATTTTTTCTAAAAACTAATTCTATCTGTTAGCTGATTATTGATAGTAAGCACAGCAGTTGGGACTCATTAATTGTGTTAAAATTACAGCTCCATGGGATTACCCTGAATTTGTAGGTGTCACTATCCTTTTTCTTAGTAATTGAAAGATTAAAGTCTGTCCCTGGCTGCGTGTAGGACTTGAACCCAACTCAAAGGCTAGCTCCTACTATATCATGTTGCATTGAAAATTAAATTTAAGGTAGTTTGAGGACATAAATAGCTGGGAGGACAGGGAAGACTTCAAAGAGTATGCAATTTTTTTTTTTTCTTTAAAGATTTTTTTGAGAGGGGCTTCTTTAAAAGTCTTTTCTAACTTTTATGTCATTTCTTAAACATGCATATAATTTTCTCTCATTATGAGAGATTACTGTAGCTCAAAATCTATTATAATAATAAAAGAGCAATTTCAGCAAATTCAGGGCCCTGTGTCTTAACAATAAAAAGTCAACTGACTTTGAAGTCTTGTAATTTCTAAGTGATTTTTATGACTTTTTATCAAAAACTGAAATGAAAGAATTCACACAATTATGGCTGATCTTACATTGCTTCTCTTCTCTGCCATATCCTTAGCTTCATAGAGCCCACTCAGCATTGCTTCATACAGCTCATTTGACAGAAAATGAAGCTTAAAAACCAAAAAAAAAAGAGCAAGAAAGAAAAAAAGGAAAAAAGGTATTGTGCTCAATAAGACATATGGGTATCAATAGCAAATGACTTTTGGGATAAAATGAATGGTTCATTGTTAATGATTTAATAATAAAAAAAGAAAAATATATAATATAACCACTTCTTATGCTTTTAAATTAGTTGATTGGTGAAACATTGCATGTGTTTTTTAACTTTTTAAATCAGTTGTGCTGAATGTTTTTCCTCTTGAAAATTAGTTTTTTCTATGATTTATATTTATTCACTTTGTTATTGAGGATGCCTCTCTGGAAAAGGGAGGCATATTGGTTATAACCATGATGATTTAAGAAATAAAAGACAATAAATAAAAACTTATTTTTAAAAATAAAAGAAATAGTTGGCCTTATTTTCTTCATATTTCAGAAGAGAATTTTGTATTATTGCTGTTGTTCAATCATCTTTTTTCAGTTATTTCCAACTCTTTATGACCCCATTTAGGGTTTTCTTGGCAAAGACACTGTTGTGGTTTGCCACTTCCTTCTCCAATTCACTTACTTTATAGATGAAAAACCTGAGGCAAACAAGGATAAGTGATTTGCTCAGGCTTAAACAATTAATCAGTGTCCAGCTGGTATTTGAACTTTAGTCCTTCTGACTCCAGGGTCTAAGTTTTATTCTCTACAGTCTGCACTACCTAGCAGTCCAGTTTTGGGTTTCATGATTATAACTTGAGTTTGTCTGAGCATGTTTCTTTTCCCTTGATTCCTTAAAGACATTTACCAAGTGTGTGGATCTCCATAGGTTCCTTTCACAAAATAGTGAGAAAACCCAAATGATCTGCAGTAGATTAATCAAAAAATTAAATCTTGAGGTAAATCTACTAGCCAGAGATGCAGAATCTTTGAATCTAACATTCTTGAATACTGTGAGCATCTGGTGGGGTACTAAACATTTATGAGAGAGATAAAGCAAGACAATGAACAATTCATAAATTTTATCATACAATTCATTCACAGAATCTCAGTGATGGAAAGATCTTAAGGGATCAATTACTATCATGGTATCATTTTACAGATTAGTAAATGGAGGCTTGTAGAACACAAATGACTTTATTGCCACGGAGAGTAATCTCTAATACTTTAATGTATCAGTTTACTTTGGTTCTCTCCTTCAGTCTTATCATATTCTGAGTTCTGAGCATAATGTTTTTGTTTCTGTTTTTTCCTTTTATTTATCTCCCTTCATTATTATTTAAATTCATTATTTATTTATTTTTACACTACATATTGCTTTATGAATCATGTTGGGAGAGAAAAATTGGAGTAAAATGGAAAAATATGGAAGTGATAGAAAGAAGTGAACATAGCACTTTTAAAATTTACATTCAGTCTCCTTAGCTCTTTTTTCTTTTTTTTTTTAATAATTATAACTTTTTATTGATAGAACCCATGCCTGTGTAATATTTTTACAACATTATTCCTTGCACTCACTTCTATTCCGACTTTTCCCCTCCTGCCCTTCACCCTCTCCCCCAGATGGCAAGCAGTCCTATATATGTTAAATATGTCATAGTATATTCTAGACACAATAATATATGTGTGCAGAACTGAAGAGTTCTCTTGTTGCACAGGAAGAATTGGATTCAGAATGTAAAAAGTAACCTGGGAAGAAAAACAAAAATGCAAACAGTTTACATTCATTTCCCAATGTTCTTTCTTTGGGTGTAGCTGCTTCTGTCCATCACTGATCAATTGAAACTGAGTTAGATCTTCTCTTTGTCAAAGAAATCCACTTCCATCAGAATACATCGTCATACAGCATCGTTGTTGAAGTATATAATGATCTCCTGGTTCTGCTTAGCTCTTTTTTCTGGATGCAAATGGCATTTTCTGTCCAGAGTCTATTGGGATTGCTTTGGATCACTGAACTACTGAGAAGAAACAAGCCTTTTCTAGTTGATCATCATACATTCTTGCTGTTGCTGTGTATAATGTATTCTTGATTCTGTTTGTTTCACTCAGAATCAGATCATATAAATCTTTCTAAGCATTTTGAAATCAGCTTGTTTATATTTTTTTATAGAGCAATAATATTCCATTGTCTTCCTATACCACAACTTGTTCAGCCATTCCCCAATAGATGGGTATCCACACCTTTTCCAATTCTTTGCTACCACAAAAAGAACTGCAACAAACATTTTTGCACATGTGGGTCTTTTCCCCTCCTTTATGATTTCCTTGGGATACAGATTCAGTAATGGCACCTCTGGGTCAAAGAATATGAACAGTTTTACAGCCCTTTAAGCATAGTTTCATATTGTTCTCCAGAATGGTTGTATCATTTCAGAACTCCACCAATAATGCATTAGTGTCCCAGTTTTCCCACATCCCCTCCAACATTTATCACTATCTTTTCCTGTCATCTTAGCCAATCTGAGAAGTGTGAGGTGGAACCTCAGAGTTGTTTTAATTTGCATTTCTCTAATAAATAGTAATTTGGAACATTTTTTTCTCATATAACTACTGATAACTTAATTTCATCATCTGAAAGTTGAAATTTATAGCTAGAAAAAACTTAGAAACTCCTTTAGTCAAGATCTCCTCCCCTTTACAAATGAGGAAATTGAGATACAAAAGTTCCTTCCCTGTATAGTGATTTAGTCAATTAGTCATGTCCAATTTTTTGTGGCCCATTTTAAATATATATATATATATATATTATTGAGGGGGAATTAAGGCCAACAGGGTTAAGGAACTTGCCCAGAGTCATAGCTAATGAATAGATAAGACAAGTTTTGTGTGCAAAGCAATGTATTACCCATGATATTGCTGTTGTCCTTTTTAAATATAGGTTAAACAGCAACAACATGTAAATTCACAAAGATGAGTCTTTCTGACTCCAGACCCAGCACTCAATCCAATGTACCATCTAGTTGTGACACAAATATAGTTACAGATGTAATAAATATTTATGGGCTGATTGGTTGGCCAGAGTAGTTAAGTAACATGATTAAAGAAAGCATATATATTAAGTAAATACATAGAATTGAAATCTAGGCCCTCTTGCTTCAAATTCAAAGTTCTTTAATTTTATTTAATGTGTATTCATTTAGAACCTGTCTTTTAAAATTTCTGTCCCATTACTCTAGCCATAAAGATTTACACAATACTTAATGATTTACAGAATTTAATTATTTTATTTCACTTTGTCAAGTTTCTTGAATTAAGGTTGTTACACAATACCATATCTAAGGTATTTTCATACACAAAAAGTAAAGAGTATTTTTTGTGGTTTAAAAAGGCCAAATAATTCATCACATAATGGTCACTAAAATATTAATGAAGATAGGCCGGCCTTTGGCCAGATGACTCAATGTTGTGTTGATATCTTATTGGAAACTTTTTTCAGTATGGTAGAATTTATCACAATTTATACTTCATGTCATAGTTTGAGAGATCAGGGTTGCCTTCCTGGTATAAAGAAGGCATCAGAAAAGAGCTTTCCTTTTAATAAAAAAGTTTTAAATAAAATAAGCATTTCTATATCAATTTAAAGATTATAAAACACTTCCCATGTATTATTTCATTCAATACTCAATATATCCCTGAGAGGTAGGTGCTTTTATAATGTGAATTTTATAGATAAGGAAACTGAGCCAGAATTCACATATCTAAATGGCGCCTGAAACAATATTTCCTGAATCCAAGTCCAATAATATTTACTGCATTCTATAATTATCCAGGGCAGTCTAGTGGCAAAATAACTGATAAGAAGTCTCTCTGTCTCTTAGGTAAATTGTCTTTGACCAGCAGATTCAGACTATTTCTGAAATTGCTATATATGTGAGTGTATATATGAATACATATCTAAAATATTCATGTATACAATATACATATTTCATTTACATTTTAATATTTCAAAGACCTATAATTTTGTAGGGGAGTATTCCATCCAACAAATCCATATTATAATCTCTTTACAACTTAGTAGCTATTCTCTAAATATTTATGTAGTTGAACTTTCATTACTGTCAATCTTTTGTCTTTATTTTTATTAGTATGTTATGTTTTAAATGAATGGGCACCTTTGTTCCCCATGATAACTGCGTCATGAGATATCATATAAAACATGATTATCACCGTATTTTAATAATTCAGATTGCACGCTATTTGATGTTTTAAATAAGATAAGGACTGGCTCCATTCTTGGTGTTATTGCTATGACCAGAGTTGGATCTAGGATAATAGATGTACTTGTCAGCTTTCTGGACCTTACATATCTCTCAATAATAATTTTTTTAATGTGATAATTATTTGACAGACTGTACAACTTCTGGCAGAAGAAAATCCATTAAAACAAGATAAAATAAAAAAATAAAGTAAGCAGGTGCACATTATGAATAATAGAGCAGGTTCAGGAGTATTCTGTGATAGTCTCTATGGCGATAGTGGTTTTCAAGAGGAAACCCTGGCAGCAGTTAGTTATCACTGTCAAGTTGGCTAATAGTGGCAGGGTGACATCGATCCACATGGACAACTTCATTCATGTTTGCAGTCAAAATCCTAATCACTTTAGGTTGATTCCTTTACTGTCTAACAGGTAGTGAATGACAGTCATTTAAAAATGCTGCCTTCTAAAGTAAACGATGTGAAGCTAGAGTGAGTACTGAATGAGCAAACCCAATACACAATGTTCTTAGCATTCAATAATTCCTAAAGATTTGGAATGCACTTCTTATGGGCAAGGCAATTGGTGACACCCACTAAGAATTATCCAAAGAGAAATCAAACCTTTATCTCTTATATCTAAAGGACTTTACAGTTTTCCATAAAGAAAACTTTATAATAATCTTATGAGGTAAGTAATATGACTATTATTGTCCCTATTTTTTGAATGATGCAATAAAGGCTCATGAACCTGACATGTTTTGCCCAAGATCCAGTGATTGACATCTCAGCTTGAAATCAGAAACACATTTTGTCAGCATATCCCCAATGTCTTGACCACTTTTAGGAGAGACCTCATTTGACTGATTTTATTAATATAATGATTTTTTTAACATATAGTCTTATATAGTTAATTATTTGGGACACTGAGACTTAGACTCAAGGTTTCCTGATTTTAGCGAATGGACATTTAGCCAGTAAAGCATGCTGCATCTAAACCTGATCATAACTGATACTAAATAAGTTATTTTTGTCCCTAGATGCTTACCATTGTAGATCAAGAAGTATTTGTTCCTGGGATCTGTGTGGTCACATCTGTTACTATTCTAGAAGTATAGGTAAAAACTATATGAAAATGTTAATCACAATGCCTGAAAAAAAATGGTCCTCATATTACTGATTAGCTAGAATGGAAAAACAAAACATAACAAAAACAGGGTCATTCATCGAATGTCACCAGTTCTTATAGTTCCTTTTTATATCTCAGGGTTCTATTTTGTGATAGGAAAAAAATTATTGAATTGGATTGGATTAGTACATATTTGAGCTGGGATTAGAACCATGTCTAATAAACTTTTTTTTTTTAATGCTGCCTAAAAGGGGCTAGCAATTTAAAAATCTCTTATTTAAATCATTTTATTTCTGGTAATAAATCTTTGGAATTTCTCTCTCGCTAAAAATGAAGAATATTGAATTAAGCATTAATAGATCTAATTGAGAATTGCAGAATAAAGGTTTGAGGATTTGGAGTACTCTGAAGTCATGCATCCTGGTTGCATAATAATAAACTCTCTTTATTTTTCCCCATGTAGTCACTTTATTTCTTTCAGTTTCAAAGATGGATACAGCCACATACATTCTAGAAGAACTTCATGGACCCTGTTAAATAGAACCTGCCTTTCAGGTACCATCAGAGACCTGAATCATTGTTAACAGAAGTTGGCTCCTCTGCATTCCCAACCCTCATGCCTGAGACTGGTTGGAGTGATTGTTGTCCCAGAAGCACAAGGCAGAAGTAAATGCCTAGTCTCATTGAACAGAACAGGTACCTCCTGTATTATTTAGGAGCTATAATAGGAAACAAAATCATGTACATTGTACATTGAATTAATTGCTAATTCTTGTATTTTTCTTTATCTATGATATCTGGGTATTATATATTGATAGTGAGAATTCTAGTTGTATCTAGTTATATATCTATTTGAATATTTTTTTCATTAGATTATAATGTCCTTGAGAACATGGGCCATCTTTTGCCTCTTTTAGTATTTCACAGTGTTTAGCACAGTTAAAGCACATAGTAGGCACTTAATAAATATTTAATGATTGGTTAATAAATAATCCACAGCTATTTCAGGCCTGGGAAAAACAAAATAGAATCTAAGATTAATCCATGGTCAGGCTTAGGGACTGAAGTTTCACAGGGTAATTGTGAGATTTGTAGTCTTCATAGTCATTGAACACTTTGTGGGATGTGATGGTTTTCAAGCTAGGAGTGAAAGAGAAAAATTCTCATGTTGGTGAAAGCTTTGAAATAATGAGAAAGTGGAAAAAAGGGAGAGATGGGATTTTACATTTGAGCTATGCCAGAGAGAATCAGCGATAGCAGTGTAACAATCAGGCCACTGAGGAATTCTTACATTATGTGTTATGGAAGTTGGGAAAAAAATATAACATGGTAGCCTCAGGGCAGCCTCTGATCTATAAAAGAAAGAACTCTGTCTAGATTGTCCCTTCAAGAAATTCAGAAGAGGGGTGAAAGATTTTAAATATCTCTCAATTTTCTCTATGCCTGTGTTTGTTAATATATGACTTTATGTGATTTTTCTTAACATCACTTCATCCTAATTTCTTTATTCTAATTTTGCTTTATTTAAAAAATCATATCAAGTTAGAAATGATGTATAATGACTTATTTATATATTGGTTGCATATACACGATTAATAGACAGTATCCATGACTAAATTAAATTTATTTAGACAGAGAATTTACTCCAGTTGAAAAAATATTGAACATTTCCCTAACTTGTTGGCTTTAAGCTATTAAGTTTTTAGTAATAACTTTTGTCTTATAAACTTTCCAAAATAAAACTAAAAGAGTATACCTGAACATAAGGGCCAATGTCCCTAGGCTAAACTATGATCTGTTTGTTTTTAGTGAGGATAGATTCCCTCATTTAAGTCCTCAGACTTCTATCTAAAGAGGAAACGGTGATAGGGATAGTGAGTGATGGAAAAGACACTATTCTTAGGGCCCCCCAATGGGACAAAAAGGAATTCTTTTGGAGGAACCATCTTCATATCTTCCCAGAAAAGAGGGTAAAAAGAGTAAATGTTCAACAAGCCAAGTTTAATGCACCTTGACAACTTGAGTTACTCTTTTCTCAGAAGGTACAAACACAACAATCTCTCAAGGAAATCACCTTCTTTTAGGGGTAGGGATAAGAACATGTAGATGATAAAGTAAATCCAAAATTCAAAATAAATATGAGATAATTGGGGGAGGACATTAGTAGCAGTAGTGATAATGCACTTATATTATAGATGATACTTGTATTAAGTTTTTCAGGGAGCTAGGTTTTCTGAGAGACAGAGGTGACAAGAAAGGGCATTCTGGTTATGGAGGATACCCTGTGGAGAAAGGTGATAAAATAGAGATTGTGAAGTAAGTGAAGAGGATTAATATATTATTTGCTTAGAATGATAAGTTAAAGCCAGATTGCAAATGACTTCAAATGCCAAAGAGAGGAGTTTACATGTGATCCTTGCAATGAGTCAATAGAGTTTTTTGATTAGGGAAGCAATATAGTGAGGATTATCTTTTAAGAAAATCACTTTAGCAGCGGTGTGGAGAATAGTCAGGAGAGGGGAGAGGCTATATGATAGGGGATAAATTGAGAGGTTATTGTAATAGTTTAGGAGAAACAATGAGGCAATAAACTAGGGAGATAGTCATGTGAACATAAAAAAGGTCTCTATTGCTCAAAACATTTCTATCATTTTATATCAAATTAACAAAACTGATTTTAATTTATTTTAAGAATCCAGACCTAAAGTTAAAATCCTACTAGGGATGAAATTCTTTATTTAGGAAGTAGTCAGAGGTTGCAATATGCTACAAAGTTCACATGAAATACTGAGACAGAGTTCAGATCACTTCTAGGTTAAACTGAGAGACAACCTACACTCAGAAGGGGTAATTAGCCACTGTGAATGATCTTTGCAGTACATCTGGGAGGCCCTTAATATAGATAGAGATTGTCTTTCTAGATAAAAATAGCTGAGCACATTGCATATGTACTTGGACAAATGTGAAGAAGCACAAAACATATGTATATATGTATACATTTATGTTTATTTACATGAGTATAGAAATAGGTTTTAGTCAAACTATAATCTATATCAAAACTAGAAACTTGGCTAAACTCTTCATGCCCCCTCAAATTTTCACATAAATTTGATGAAGTTAATTCCCTTTCAAAGCAGTCCTTGATGCTAAGTTGCAAAAAAGGTTTCAGCCAGATAAAACACTGGGGAGCAGATGATTGACTAGGGTGTGGTAAATGAACAAAAAATGAGTTTCCCTAGACTCTACTCACCCACTATTGAGTTATGTATGCTGATATAGATGGTACTATTTAGTGTTAGTTACAGAAATGTATAAGTTTAGAGAAGAAATATAATTTTAAATATTATGTAGATTATATTTTACATTATTTTACTTATGAGGTTAGATGATTTGCCCAGGTTCCCACATGTAGTAAGTAACAGGACTGAGAGTTGGTCTTAGTTCATCTGATCCTAGATCTTGTCACTGTTAATCAATCCTTAATAAACATTACATCACTAGCTGACATCTATAGAATTTAACTGAGACATCAAATAATAATTCTATTGATTAATAAGAGAGAGTGGGTCTCAGCTTCATGTCTATTTACTTAAAATGAGCATATCAAATACTAATGTCAGCTTAACTGCCATGGTTAGTCTAAAAATTCCAGCTTTATTCCCAGTTTTTGCTAACTAGTTTGTAATTTCATCTGAGGTGGTGTTTCCCTTTTTCTTGTCTACTTTTTGACATGTAAATTTTCACGTCCTTCTCCTCTCTGTAAAATATCAGTGCATCCATTCTGTTTATATAACTAAAACTTAGATAAAATTTGAAACAGTAGCTCAGAGTCCACTGGTTTTTGTACAATATTTATGCTAAATATACCATAAACCAGTAATTAAAATGTTTCTCTATATTGATCAATATGATTGGAAGCAATACCTCTTAATGAATCATTGGACAATCTTTGTGTCACTTAAAACTGATGTATACTATAACCAATTGATAGAATATTTAAGCAGAAATAGTTCTCATGGATGAATTCAATACACCTTCAATGATAGGATGCTCTGAATACAAGTTCTACCAAAAGGCTGAAGCATTTCTGGTGCATTACTTCAATGACTGATGAAAGAAACAATGTGAAAAGGTAGACCTATCTTTACTATTCACTAGGACGAGCTTATTTGACTATTTTTCTTTGCAAAAATTTTTGATCTAGTGGAAATTATACCACCTCTTGTTCCTTAGCCTTTCCAAGTGACAAGTTTCATAGTCCATATTGCTAACCAAGTTATTGTTGTTGTTGTTTGGAAGAAAATTCTAATGGGAATAAGGATGGGGGGGCGTTGGAATTGTTGTTGGGAGACTCTCTCATTTTCCCCCACATTTATATGGTGCTTACTATGTCAGGTTGAGTTCTTTATAATAATGATCTGATTTCATCCTCAAAACAGCCTTGTGATAAGTGTCATTATTATGATCACTTTACAGATGAGGAAACTGAGGGAAAGAGAGGTTAACTGACTTACCCAGGATGACATAGTCAGTAAATTTGAGGACAGATTTGAATTCTTGATTCTAGATATCTATCATACTCTATCCACTATGATGTTTAGTTGCCCCAAAAGAAGTTGTCCTGCAATACAGTTAAGTCCTCCTGTTGTATACTCTAATTGAAGTCATAACTGAGATATAGGGTGGGAATATGCACAGTCCACTAAAGTTTTAAAATCTGTATACTAAAATTTATTCAAAACTTGCTTGTTGAACAGAGAAGTGGTACAGTAATCTCATTTCAATGGATACAATGGATACAATTTCAATGGATAAAGCTCTATGCTTGGATATATGAAGAAATAAGTTCAGATACCATCCAGACATTTATTTACTAGCTATGTGACCTTAGGCAAGTTAATTTCTCTGAACTTTAGTTTCCTTATTGAAAAAATGAAAAGGTTGAATAGGATGGCTTCTGGGGTCCTTTGCAGCTATGAATCTATAAGTCTATGATATTCTGACCTGAACAGCTCTAGGCTAAATATTTCAGTTTCTTCAGATCATCTTTAGATAAAATGGTTTATAATTCCCTCATCATCCAGCTTTCTTTCCTTTGAATATTCCCCAGCTTGTCTAGATCTCTCTGAAAATATGGCTTCCATATTTGAATATCATCCTGTACTTTTTTTTTTGACTAGGGATGAAAACAATAGAATTATCACCTCTTTCCTATTATATCAATTTACTCTGATCATTTGGATCCTATTCAGATTTTTAGTAAAAAAATGTGTTAGCAAATTAAATTAAAGAGAAAAATACAATTGGAAAGATTATGTTTAAAATATTTAAGAGAACAAAAATGCCATTCAAGTATTCCATTACCTTGAATTGATCTACTAACTACAAATATTCCTATCAATTTATTCAATCAGATATCTGAAAGATGCCTAAAAAACATTAATTTGTCAGTCTTTTTATAGTAACTTGAACTACTTAAATTAATAAAAACTGATTCTTTTTGTAAAGTGTGAAATTCTAGTTTTTTGTGTTTTTCTAGAACAGGCTGGCCTTGACAAAAATTCATAAGATTTTAATGCTTTTCTGTTCCACAGGGAATAGATGATGGCCATATCATTTCCATTTATTGAAAGACCTCCCAGAAAATTCTCCCTATAATATAGGAAAATACCTAAGCTTAGGTTAGAAATAAAAGCATTTTGATTTTGTTTTATGCATAATAGATATTTGCTAAACTTTTTTGAATGAATGAATAAAAATTTGCTTAGAGCTTCATTTGAAAAATATCAGTGCCCAGATTGTTCCTATTTACTTTTTTTTTCTTAGAGTGTTTTTGAAGCAATTTGTTGAGTGATTTATTTAAAATGGTTAACAGTTAATGGGGACAAGCTGAAAACAGCATTCCTAGAATAAGGTTGAAAGAAGATTCACGAATATGGAAGAAACATTAAAGCTTTATTAGAGGATTATGACAACCTTGGGACCCCAGTTGGTTATGGTTAAAATTTGGGATTAAGAATTCATCTTTCTACTAAAAAGTTATTAGAAATAATCCACAACTTTCGCAAAGTTGCCGGTTATAAAATAAACCCACATAAGTCATCAGCATTCTTATATATCACTAATAAAATCCAACAGTCAGAGTTACAAAGAGAAATTCCATTTAAAGTAACTACTGATAATATAAAATATTTAGGAATCTATCTGCCAAGGGAAAATCAGAAACTTTATGAGCAAAATTACAGACCACTTTTCACACAAATTAAGTCTGATCCAACCAATTGGGAAAATATTAAATGCTCCTGGATAGGGCGAGCAAATATAATAGAGATAACAATATTACCTAAACTAATCTATTTATTTAGTGTTATACCAATCAGACTCCCAAAAAACTATTTTAATGACCTAGAAAAAATAAAAACAAAATTCATATGGAAAAACAAAAGGTCAAGAATTTCAAGGGAATTAATGAAAAAAAAAATCAAATGAAGGTGGCTTAGCTGTACCAGATCTAAAATTATACTATACAGCAGCAGTTACCAAAACCATTTGGTATTGGCTAAGGAATAGATTAGTTGATCAGTGGAATAGGTTAGGTTCAAGGGACAAAACAGTCAACAACTATAGCAACCTAGACTTTGACAAACCCAAAGACCCCAGCTTTTGGCATAAGAACTTACTGTTTGACAAAAATTGCTGGGAAAATTGGAAACTAATATGGCAGAAACTAGGCATTGATCCACACTTAACACCGTACACCAAGATAAAGTAAAAATGGGTTCATGACCTAGGCATAAAGAATGAAATTATTAATAAATTAGAGGAACACAGGATAGTTTATCTCTCAGACCTGTGGAAGGGGAAGGAATTTATGACCAAAGCAGAACTAGAGATCATTACTGATCACAAAATAGAAAATTTCGATTATACCAAACTGAAAAGTTTTTGTACAAACAAAACTAATGCAGACAAGATTAGAAGGGAAGCAATAAACTGGGAAAATATTTTTACAGTCAAAGGTTCTGATAAAGGCCTCATTTCCAAAATATATAGAGAATTAACTCTAATTTATAAAAAATCAAGCCATTCCCCAATTGAAAAATGGTCAAAAGATATGAACAGACAATTCTCAGATGAAGAAATTGAAATTATTTCTAGTCATATGAAAAGATGCTCCAAGTCATTATTAATCAGAGAAATGCAAATTAAGACAACTCTAAGATACCATTACACACCTGTCAGATTGGCTAAGATAACAGGAAAAAATAATGATGATTGTTGGAGGGAATGCGGGAAAACTGGGACATTGATGCATTGTTGGTGGAGTTGTGAACGAATACAACCATTCTGGAGAGTAGTTTGGAACTATGCTCAAAAAGTTATCAAACTGTGCATACCCTTTTATTCAGCAGTGTTACTACTGAGCTTATATCCCAAAGAGATCATAAAGAAGGGAAAGGGACCTGTATGTGCACGAAGTTTGTGGCAGCCCTTTTTGTAGTGGCCAGAAACTGGAAACTGAGTGGATGCCCATCAGTTGGAGAATGGCTGAATAAATTGTGGTATATGAATATTATGGAATATTATTGTTCTGTAAGAAATGACCAACATGATGATTTCAGAAAGACCTAGAGAGACTTACACGAACTGATGATGAGTGAAATGAGCAGGACCAGGAGATCATTATATACTTCAACAACAATACTATATGATGACCAGTTCTGATGGACCTGGTCATCTTCAGCAATGAGATCAACCAAATCATTTCCAACAATAATAATAATAATTTCCAAATAATTTCCAGTAATGAACTGAACCAGCTACGCCCAGAGAAAGAACTCTGGGAGATGACTAAAAACCATTACATTGAATTCCCAATCCCTATATTTAAGCCCACCTGCATTTTTTATTTCCTTCACAGGCTAATTGTACAATATTTCAGAGTCTGATTCTTTTCATATAGCAAAATAACGGTTTGGTCATGTATACTTATTGTGTATCTAATTTATATTTTAATATATTTAACATCTACTGGTCATCCTGCCATCTGGGGGAGAGGGTGGGGGGTAAGAGGTGAAAAATTGGAACAAGAGGTTTGGCAATTGTTAATGCTGTAAAGTTACCCATATATATAACCTGTAAATAAAAGGCTATTAAATAAAAAAAAAAAAAATTCATCTTGCTTGTTTTGTCCTTGGGCCTATTGTTTGTTATCTATACAATTCACAGGCCTGCAACTGTAGGGTCTGTATCCTCATTCTCAATCAATAATCAACTATAGGGATACTTCTATCATACATGTGCCTGGGAAGCTACAAAGCTACATTTGAGCTTGAACTGTCCTCTGCTCTGATTCTACTTCCCAATTACACCGATTGGATTGGTTTCTATATCTCCATTCTTAGGGATACTCAGCCTTAATTGTTTTAAACCTTTTTATTTTCAAAACATAGGTACAGATAATTTTTCAACATTGAACCTTGCATAGCCTTGTGTTTCAGATGTTTCACTCATTCCCCCCACCCCCTTCCCTATATGGCAAAGAATTCCATATATTTTATACATGTTAAAATATATGTTAAATCCAATACCTTTAAGCATATTTATACAATTCTCTGGCTGCGCAAGAAAAATCAGATCAAAAAGGAAAGAAAACGAGTAAGAAAACAAAATGCAAATAAGCAACAACAAAAAGAGGAAAAATGTTATGTTGTGATCTATACTCAGTTCCCACAGTCCTCTCTCTGGGTGTAGATGGCTCTCTTCATCACAAGATCATTGGAACTGGCCTCAATCATGTCATTGTTGAAGAGAGCCACATCCATCAGAATTGATCATGATATAGTCTTTTTATTGCCGTGTACAATGATCTCCTGGTTCTGCTCATTTCACTTAGCATCAGTTCCTATAAGTCTCTCCAGACCTCTCTCGATTCATCCTTCTGGTCATTTCTTAGAGAACAATAATATGCCATAACATTCATATACCATAACTTATTCAGCCATTCTCCAATTGATGGGCATCCATTCTGTTTCCAGTTTCCTGCCACAACAAAAAGGGCTGCCACAAACAGTTTTGCACATGTGGGTCCCTTTCCCTCCTTGTAGTAACACTGTTGGATCAAAGGGTATGCATGATTTGATAACTTTTTAAGCATAGTTCCAAACTGCTCTCTAGAACATCAGCCTTAATTTTTTTGAGAGCACAGAGAGAATTTCATTCACTAGCAGGTCAGAAAAAATGATGGCTAAATAAAGCAAAGTGTCAAATGATTTTTTTTCCATGAATACATTGAGAAAGATAATTTGACAGAGGCAGTTTTAGCTACTGAGAAATAAACACGGTTTGTATGTTTTTACATATTTAGTCTATATGGTCATTCAGTACATTATGAGACATTCACATGAGTCCACAAGTATGGTATGTTCTTATAGGACAGTTGGACTGAAAGATGGCTAGCCGAATGTTGGGGGCAACACTGATGGGCGCCTTTCCACTAGAAACTTGTGTATACAGCTTACACTGAAAAAAGGCAGTTAACTAGATTATATTATTCAGTTTACTAGAGAAGGGGTTAGGAATGGGTGTATAATTCAGTCAGGTTTTGATACTTAATAAGTGGCAAAATAGAAGGGATGCTTCAACCAAATTATGTGTGTGTGTGTGTGTGTGTGTGTGTGTGTGTGTGTGTTTTCTCTCACATCACCTTTGCTTCCCTCACCTTATCTATCATGGTAAAAAGACTGCAGAAATCTAAATGAGCTATTTTATGCTAAAGAGAGTACAAATATAAAGTAGCCATTAAGCAACTAAGAAAAGATTCATCTTTAAAAAGATATATATTCTGTCAAAATTCAACAGCTGGCCATGTCTAGTTTTATTTTTCTAAAGGTTTTTATTCAAATAATTTCTTAAAAATACTGAAGCTGACTTGAAAAACTCGTTTACTGAACAAATAGAGTTAAGGACTAGACCTCTAATTAAATTTATATAGAGAACTCCTTGATGAAGAATTTCCTTTTGCTAACGTAGATTAGTCCCTTTTCTGCTTTAACCCTCTCAAAATAAATGAACATGTTAAAAACACAAATAAGACAGAAAGATAGATATAAATAAGTAAAATAGATGCATAAAGATGCATGCTGCAAAATCGGGAACTATGCATATCAAATAACAACACTTATCAAACCTGCTGTTTCAGAACACATAAAAATATCAGATTTATGTCTCTCATGGTAGCCATAACTTGGTCATAATGCATGTACTCAAAGCATCAGTTTAAGAACTGTACAATAGCACAATTCTGTAAATATTCCAGAGGGAATGCGTCATACAAGAGGAATCCAACTTGGAGTTTTCTCTCCTTTTAGCATTTACCTTAAAAACTACAAATATTTTATCCATCTATCCATGTAAAGCTTGCTGTTTTCCAGACCTATGAAGTTATGACCTTTTGCTACTCTTCTACATTCTCTACCATTTTTATGGACCTTCCCTTCTCTTATTCCACAGAAACTTTTGCTTTTCCTGCTTTTTAACATTGGGATGTGATGAATTTTTTTAGTAAAATGGCCTTTGAGTGTTTTTGAGAAGAACATCATACAACATACAGGAAGTCACAGTTGCAAGCCAACCCTTTTACTTTTCCCAATTGATTTTCCACTTTCCCTTCCTATGGGTGAATCTGCTCTCAAAGTTTTTGCATAGTGAATTTGTCATTCCAAACTTAGTTTTCCCAGATAAGAAATTTAAGCAACATACCCTGAAATAAAACTTAAAGGAAGGATGTCTTTTGTGAATTATCCTTGCACTGAAAAGTCAGACTTCAAAAATAAATAAATAAATACATTTAAAAACAAAAACAAAACAAAACAATATCCTTTTGCTTTCTAAAATATAACTAAATTCAATTGTTCCATTTCTTCTGAACACTTAAAATGCCCTAAACAGAGATATGAAAAAGTGTCAAACTTTTAAATTCTTTTGTAGAAGACAAGGACAGAAAAATCCAGATTCATTGTGGTTATGAGTAAACTCAGTATGTTTTAAGACTCTGTGTGGATATTTATTTTCTATTTGGGGAAAGTGGTTTATTTTTACCTGTTCACTTTTTTTACTTAATACATCTCTTTTCGCACAGCTAGGCACCACAGGATATGATAGTTACTGTGAATGATTGCTTATCTATTTGGTCTGGACAACAACATATGCTGGGCAAGTAGAAAAAGAATATTGATTTTCCTCATGTTGCTGCTTATATATCAGCATGATAGGAAGAAAAGAGCAAGCTTGAGAAAAAGAAATTTTAAATAGACACACGTGTATAAACATATACATATATGAATACACACATATACATCTATGTGTATATACAGATATGTATTTGTGTATATGTATACATATATATTTGTATGAATAAATATACACATATATTTCATTTTACCTTTAATTATTCCCTTGGAAAATCATCAAGATGGTGGATTCATATACGCAGGCTTACTTGCTGATCTTGAGACCCACTTATACTGAAGTATTTGGGGAATACTTATGAAAGTAGAACACCCTAACCATCATCTCATAATAGCAGAGGCTAGGGAAAAGCTGTCAAAGAAACGTTCTGTATATATATATATATATATATATATATATATATATACACATCAAGAATTTTAAAACTTAGCTTATTTTCAAAATCATCTCAAAGAATCTAAGTTATTTGGTCTCATATATAAATTAACTTTCTAAACAGCAATTTTACTAGTTAAAAATTTCAAGAGTTCTTCATATGAAACATTTGCCAAGTTTGAAATTTCAACTTTATTTTGTCAGGAACATGTGGAATTTATTAGAAAAAGACAATTGAGATTAGAGTCTGTACAACAGTGAGTAGATCCTATCAAGAGTGTGGTTGTGTGAGTTATTGACTTATATTACACAATGTTCACAGATTATTCTCCTCACTCCTATGTCCCATACAGACATGTACTTTTCCTACTAAAGTTGGTAGAGAAAGTAAGACCTCTGACTAATGATTACAAAAAAACAGTGATGCAGTGTATAGGAAAGGCATTCACTGTGGGGAAGAAATGTGTCTTCTCCATCTAGCTTTGTCAGTATCTTGCGTCAAAGCCATGATTACTTAATCTAGTTATGGCTTGCTTTATTAACTAGTCTGTTCAAATTCAACTGTTCTTTCACAATGTTGTTTTGAGATCAATAAGTGGTAACATTTAAATTAGAAGACTGACTCAAAGTTATGTTGCATATCTATCATACTGCTCCTCTAGAACCAAATTGACTAAAAGCCATCAGTCAAGTTCCCCTAAATACAAGTATTGGCCTTCAAAATCACAAAAAACAACAATAATAACAACAAAAACCAACAACATCTTTCTTTAAAGTAATTTGAGGAATTTCTAATGAAATCTCCAACACAAACTGAGTTTGACTTTAGAAAATAAAAAAAGAGTTTAAAATTACATTAACATCTCTGAGGAAAGGACTTCTTCAGAGACACTATGGATATAATTCCAGTGAGAAAGCCTCCTATTAATGAATGTGTCATCTTGTGGCTAAGATAGAAAAATAGCTACCCTTTTAGTTGTGATCATGAATAAAATCCAGTTCCACTTATGATGACTGTTCCCTTGGAATCAGGATCAAATTTCATATGGAAGCTTCATTTCCCATATATTTTTCAACAGATGCTTTATATTTCAATCCTTCTGTAAGGTTCTATATCATATCAGTTACTATATTTACTTTGGTATGAACATATTTTAAGTAACCATAGAATGAAAAGAGCAATAGAATGAAGGCTAGAAGTTGAAAATTATGGTCTCAATCTGCCTTTAATCTAAATATGAGCAAGTCACCTAACATTGGTGGGCATTTATTTTCTTACTTACATTGAGGGGTTTGGAATACATGATCTCTGTGGAGGAGATGGGTAAAAATCTGTGTACTATCACTTTGGGGGTGAATCATGTCCCCAGATAAAGTAAACTTAGAGGCCAAAGAAAGGAGATGAAAAGTTTTGTAAATAGATTCCAGTCTACATTTCATTCCACAGCAGGAGAAGCCCACTGGTTCTATCTTGAGAGAGACATACACTAAACTTTGACGAGATTAACTGTAGGGAATCATCTTCATCAGAATAAATCATATCTTTGATCTCTCCTGAACATAATTTATCAAGTTACAACCTGGTGTTAAAGTCAATATCGTTAGCATATAACATCCTGTACTGTTCTTATTACTCAGTTTCCCAAACAAGAGAAGTGGTTGAGCAGTCTCACTTGATAGGCTCCTTTTGATCCAGTAAAGTTGGATTTTTAAAAAGTTAGGTGGTACAGTATAGAGAATCCTAACTAGAGTCAGGGAAATACCTTTTCCTGAGCTTAAATCTAGATTCAAATACTTATTATCTCTGTAACCCTAGGCAAGTCATTTTACCCTATTTGCCTCCATTTCCTAATCTGTAAAATGACTTGGAGAAGGAAATGGCAAACTAGTCCAGTATCTTTGAAAAGAAAAAAGAAAAAAAGGGGTCACAGTCAGGTAAGACTTAAAAATGACTAAATAGAAACAAATTGCCCTAAGACTTGGTAAAATTGTATGTCTGTGTGTGCATCTCCCTTTGTTCTGAGGAGTTACTAACATAACAAAATGCCTATCAGCTGATACTATTTAAACTTTTTCTTTTCTTTAGCCTTGCTTCTTAATTTTTTGACCTCTAGTCCCATGTACCAATGTGGTAGATATTAATTTCCAGTAGGATTCTGCAACTTCTGAGATGAGAAATTCATTATCTCTAAGCTTTAACATTCTGTGAAATTCTGCGAATGAAGGTGCTGGACTCTCTGGTAAACCTCTGAAGAAAATTATCAATACCCCAACAAACATTACATAATCCTAAATTAGGTAGTGAGTAGGTTGCAATAAGACCAGTGCCCTGAAGACTCATAGTATGGGAATATTGCTACTAAATCAAAGTAAAATTTAAGTCATTGGAATTGAGACAACTCTTAAAGATAAAATGTCACTAAAAAAGGACATTTTTAAGTTCTTCCAAAAAAAACTAGCTAGAAAGTATAGGATAAGAGTCTTATATTGACTTTGAAGCTGACCAATCAATACCATAATAAATTATTGTACATATATCTACATAATCAATAGTTTGTCATTTATAATTGATGGCCCAGAGTTTCCATCTAACTTTCCCACTTGATATTTGTGTAATTTAACTTACATTTTTTGACATTTCCTTAAATTTATTACATTTTTTTTTTGCCTAAGTCACTTTATTATACACATCTATAGGACAGACAAGTTATAATTTGAATCTAGAGAAATCTCAAGCATTCTTTGGACAGATAAAATCTATTTCTAAGATAGAATCATTAGTAAGGAATAGTTGCTTGGAAGACTCAGCATAGATAAGGAATGGGCAAGCAGAAGTTTCTATGCACAGCAGAGGTTATCTCATCAATTTTAGAGTATTTTAAACCTATTAGGTTCTGAAAGCAGTGAAACTCAGTAATTACAACTGTTGACATTAAGCCTTACTTAACTGGACAATCTAATTATGATACAATAGGTTAATTTCTGCCTTCTGGGGACCTATATTCTTTCTTGCCCTAAAATATCAAATCTTTAAAGTCAGCACTAATCTAATTTCCTTTTCCATACACAGTACCTTCTATGATAAAGTCAAAAAACATCCATTATGGTGGAATATTCTGTATAAGAAATAACAGGTTAGAAAAACAAAACATTAAGTGATTCAATAATAATAACAATAGTGACAAAAACAAAACAAATTATATTTAATATTAACAATATAACTAATATGAAACCCACTTTTGGCCAGTCATTGTGCTAAATGCTTTGCATTACCTTATTTGAAATTATCTTATTTAACTCTCACAACATTCTTGGGAAGTAGGTGCTATTATTATCCCCATTTGGAATATGAGGAAACTGAGATAAACAGATGTTAAATGACTTGCTCAGTGTTATACAGCTAGTAGGTGTCTGGACCAGATTTGAACTTCAGTCTTCAATATACATTTATTAAGTGTCTACAATGCTCCAGACACCGTGTTAAGTGCTGAGGATAGCAAGAAAGGGTTATAAAAGACAATCCTTGTTCCCAAGGTGCTAACAGTTTAATGGAGGTGACAACATGCAAAAAACTATGTACAAATATTATATATGTGGATAAATGAGAGAGTATCATATGGAAGGTAGTAGCATTAAGGGAAATCAAAAAGGTTGTATTTTTATTGAAATTTGAAGGAAGCCAGTGAAACTAAACGGTAGAAATAAGGCCATGAGAAAATTCAAGACATAGTGCATAGCCTTCATTCATAAAATATGAGGAAGGAAGTGAGGTGGAAGAAGATTGAGAAAAAAGAAAGTAAGCAAAATAGGGGATTCTACAGTTGATTCTGAAGTTAGTAGGTAATTCCTTGAGTTAATTGAATGAGGATGTATGTGTGACATGGTCAAACCTGTGCTTTGGGTTGAAAAATTTAACATTTAGGATGGATCTGAGTAAGAACAAGTAGAACAAACAGCAGCCTTCAGTAGCAATCCAGATTTAAAGTGATGAGGGCTATCATCAGAATGCTGACAGTGTCAGAAGAGAGAAAGAGATATCTGCATGAGATGTCAAAAAGGTAGAATTGATGAGACTTGTGCACAACCATTGGTAAGGAAGGATAGTAATTGATAGTCATAGTCTAAGATATCTCATTCTATTACTGGGCATGTCTCTGTTATTAGAAATCTTTTTAATCTGGAAAAACTTGTATGAATTGATGCAAAGTGAAGTGAACAGAACCAGCAGAACATTCTAAGCAGGCAATATTTCACAATGGAAAATTGTGAATGACCTAGCTTTTTTCAACAATACAATGGAACAAGGCCACTCCAAAGGATTCATTATGAAAAATGCTATCCACTTCCAGAGAAAGAACTGATAATGTCTGAATGAATACAGACCAAAGCATTCTATTTTTCACTTTCTTTATCTTTTCTTTTTTCATTCAAGTTCTCTTCCACAAAGTTAATTTGCTCATCATCTCAGTAATGGAAAAGAGAGAGAATGTGGAGATCACTCTTTTAAAGGGAATATTAAAAATTGGATTTCCTAATATTTGTTTATTTCCTAATATTTGAATTTTTTTCTTTCTGTATACTTGTACTATTTTTATTTGAGCAGGTGTTCAAAAATTGGTCTATAATGTTCCTTGGAATTTTTATTTTGGTATCTCTTTTCCTGAAGTGATCAATGCATTGTTTTCATAACTATTTTGAAATTTTCCTTGATAGTTTCTTGATAAATGGTGTTCAGATGCTCCTTTTTGTTATGGCTTTTAGGTAGTCCAGTGACTCTGATATTGTTTTGTAGATGGCCAGAACTCTGAAAAGATATTCTTGAATTTAGGTCAGCATGGTGCTTACTCATTGTGAGATAATGGCTCTCTATGGTGATGTAATGGTTGCCCTTGCTCGGTGTTCTGTAGTGATACAATTTTATTCTATCTCTTTGTTGGTTCCACTGGTCTAGGACCTATATTGGGTCTCTATTTAATAGCTGTCCAAAGGTAACCATGAGAGAGTTATAGCAATTCACTTCTTACTCCACTATCTTGGCTCCCAGAAGTGTTTCAAAAATTGTTTTAATGTGTACTTGGGGGAAAATGAAATATTGTTTTAAAAATTATCTTTTTTAAGCCTAAATCTTTTTCATTATAACCTATTTCAATTCATCATTTGCCCCATCATATGGTATAATGTAGGATAAATATTTTTTTTCTACATGACAATCTTGTAAAACTTCTCATGTATGCTTCAGTTTCTTATCATTACTTTCCTATTTCTTTTTTAAAGAGAGAATTGATCAGGCTCTCATGAGTGTAAATTTGTATAAATTAGGAAGTAGATCATTCAAAGGAAAAAGCTGAATTATTCCATTTCTAGGCACTTCGGTATTGCTTATTTGTCCTTATGTTCTCATAATGGCAAAAAATGTGGATCCTCCTTTAGGCAATACTTCCTCAATAAACATAAAAAAGGCAAAGCCCTAGAGGATATTTCATGTATTCATGAATTAAGGTAACATGTGTGAGTAGTTATTACGACACTGTGCCCAATGAAAGTCTCTGCACAGTATTCACCAAAAAGTCTTTCATATTCTTCAATTTTAGCATTAATCATTCTCATTATTTTGAGAAGCATATTTAATGTCAAGTGCATATTCATGCTTTACTTTAAAAATATTTGAGCAAACATTCAAAGAGGAAGAGGGGGCTTACAGGTTTTACTTCACAGAATATTTTAATTTATATATTTCAAGAGAGAAATAAACCCAATATATCTATATATTTTTCCCTTAAGCAGAAATAAATGGTTTTTATCTATTATAAAGTTTATAAGATAAATACAATTAGAGAAAAGAGACAGAAACAGAAAGAGAGACAGTACCAAAGAAATAGGGACATATACACAGAGATAAAAAGCATGAGGGAAGGAGAAAGAGTAGGAAGCAGAGGATGTAGAGAGAGAGAAAAGAGAGAGAGAAAGAGACAGAAATAGAGACAGAGACAGAGACAGACAAAGAAGAGAGACAGAGACATTGAAGGAGAAGAAGAGTGAAAGAATCAAACTATTGGTACATGATCACGTTCAAATATCACTGTGTTTGGTAAACTACTATCTCCAAAGCTCTGGAGGAAGCAGGAATGACAGCTATATTTATTATTATAGAAAACAGGATATGTACTATAAAGATCAGTTACATGATGTAAATACTAACTTGCCACAGTTTTTCAGTTGATGAAAAGATAGTTGCAGCATTCAATTCTTTCTCAGCAACCCAGTCCTGCCAACACATTTTTTTTGAATGTATGACAAGAGATGAGAAAGGATAAGTTAACTGAGAATTTGTGTATCTACTTTTTGTTAAGTGCATGGGAAAGATGCATCAGCTCATAGAGACCAGAAGAGAATTGTGCTCTGTGTTTTTGGAGCATCCTGAGAGAAATGATCTTTTGATTTTTCTCACTGAAAAATAATTCCACTATGCCTTGTTATTCACTGAGTGAGTGTGTGGTGTCATGGCAATGTTTTCAGATCAGTGATTGCCATTTTATTTCTGACAGAAGAAAGGTTTTTCTTTTTCTATGTTCCAATTTTAGCGTTTTTTTGAATTCTTCAGAGTTGGCAGTAAATATAGAAAATTTAGCATTTGAAAAGGACCTCAAGTCTTTACCAGGTCTTTATTTGTGCATAGATTCTCTGTGAACTGAAAGGTCACAAATAAATAGATAAATCATGGATTAATACACATGAGTATCCTGGTATAGTAAAGTGCTGTAGTTTGAATTAAAGCCAAGTGATAAAATTTTGCTCAAAGAATATCTGTGTTATCTTGTTCAAGTCACTGAATCACTCCAATCTGCTTCTTCATCAGTAAAATGAGGGTATTGGATTTAATGACTTTTAAGGTTCCTTCCATCTCTAAATCTATGATTTTTTTAAGAATTAAAGGTGACTGTCATGCAAAGAACAGAGAAGGTAGAAAGCACAGCAAAGTAGTAAGCCATGAGGCAGGAAGACTCATCTTTCTGAATTCAAATCTAGTCTCAGATACTTACTAGTCATTTGCATCTGAGCAATTCATTTAACTCTGCATAAGTTTTTTCATCTGTAAAATAATTTAGAAAAAGACATGGGGAGCCACTCCAATGCGAAGAAAAACCCTGATGGAACCACGAACAGTCACAACAGAAAATGAATGAACAACAACAAATCATTCATAGGACACTACTACTGCATAGGATGGTGATGGGGATGGCAGTAATGTTAGTTTTGGTGATCTTGTTGGATCACAAATCCTAATGTTTAAACTCTGTTCATGTTGACATTGAATGGCATGTTATATCCCCTTTAGGAAGAAAAACACCATGCATTAACATCTAATGATATAGTGCCAAAATTGAGCAGAGATTTTTCCCTGGCTATGGCAGTAGATAGTGACCAAGAATCCTGTATGTATCACATACTTAAGCTTCTAAAGCAATTTTCCTAGTCAACTCTCTCAAACCAATATCATTTTTTTCAGTACTTTATTTTTCCAAATACATGTAGAAATAGTTCTCAACATTAAATTTTTTCTTTTTCTCTCCCTTTCCTCCCCTTTACCCAAGATACCCCAGCAATCTGATATAGGTTAAATATGTGCAGTCCTTTCAAATGTATTTCTATATTTGTTATGTTCTATAAGAGAAATCAGACAAAAGGGGAAAAATATGGGGAAGGAAAATCAACCAATCAACCAACTAAAAGGTGAAAATACTAGCTTCAATCTACATTCAGTCTCCATAGTGGTCTCTCCCAAGTCTTTTTGAAATTAATATAATTTTTGAATATCATCAGGAATGCCAATTGTCACTTATCTAGCATTTTCTGATCCTTCTTTTACACTATCGCCAGTTTAGTCTTCCTTATGGTCAGATCTGATCCTGTTACTTCTCTATTTGAAACTCTTCAGTGGCTCCCAATTGCTATCAAATTAATTCCTGATTCTTTTCAAGGCCCCAAACAATTTGTTACTCCCTTATTTTTTTTGAAATCAAAACTTATATTGTTTTGATATTTTCTATGGCTTTAAACAAACTGAATTACTTACAATAAGTCCTATTTTTTGCTATATTTCAGTGATTTTCCTCAAGTGATTTTTAGCCTTGGAATGTCCTCTTTTCTGTCTTTCTTCTGCTCAATCTATAAACATCTTTCAAGATGCAGGTCAAATATTATCTCCTTTATGAAACATTCCATGATAGCTCTATTCAGAATAATCTTTCTTTCCTTGGACCTCATATAGAAATTTTCTATTTCTTTGATTTATGAAATCTCTTACTATATAAAAAAACTCAGGATCCATAAACTGCATGTGTTAGGAAAGGTTTTAGGTTAACTAGCTTCCAGTAAGATTGATTTTTGCAAACGTAACCTTTTATTTTACAAAAAAATATTGTTCTAGTAAAGAGCTTAAAGAAATATTATGATAAAAGTTCCAAATTTCTCACCTAAATGTGAATGATTAGAAATAGTTATTTTTTCCCTGCAAAGTAAATGTCTAAAATGCCCAATCCTTGGAAATGGCATTATAATAAAGAATAGCGTCAACGTAAAAACAGGAAAGTAGACTATGAGCTTATTACCAGTAGATTCAAACCAGAAATCTTTTCTAGGTCAGATTTTAAGTCAGATTAGAATCAACAGGAGAATTTTAAAATTTATTTATAATTAATTTATTAGATTAGATCAATTATTAAAAACACAAGAGAAAAATCAAACAAAAAACATTGTTCTCTTGATGCTATTTTAAAATCAAGGATTTGATTTTAAATGTGTCCACAAAGGATAACTCAAAATATAATAGAAAGGTGTATCTATCCATGTGTTTACATATCCATACATAGAGAGAGATAGATTATATATCTATAGCATATATCTACATATTAAGTCACATAAAGATATTTGCATAAATTCCCAGATATAAATAGACTAGTCTTAGAATGAGGATGAAGGATAACTAATGGATATCCCATATTCTTCACTGGTTTTCAAGAAAAATCAAGGTATCTAAAAGATTGCTAGCTATAGAAACCTTATGATGGATTCATAGTAGTCAAAAGACAAGAATCATATGAGATGTGTGGGCACAGATAAATTGTGAACTATCAATGGAAGAAGTATCTAAATCAAAGAAATTAAAGAGCTATAAAAAGTTTCATGTACCTCTCAGAAAGGCTGGTTCACCCCTTGATCAATGTTCCATAAATGATATAATCTGTATCAGTAACTTTTAGGACCCTCTCTTTTATCAGTATTGCCAAGGGAATTGGCAATATTTTGAAAGCTTTGATGTTTCAATAACTGTATCTTAATTTGCTAAAACTGCCTCAACCACAGGTACCAAAAATCACTCCCATTTTCTATGTCTTTCTTTTCCTTTTAGCTTCTGCTTTGACATACGTACTAAGCTTTCCAGCCAAACAAGTTTTTCTTTTTTTGAAAGCCAAAGTGATAAGGAATAGAGGGATTATTATGTTCCTTTTAATTCTGCTACCCAATTACTTTTTAAAATAATTATTATTATATCTTGTTATTTACAAAACATATGCATGGGTAATTTTTTCAACATTGACCCTTGGAAAACCTTCTGTTCCAAATTTCCCCTCATTCCCCCCACCCTCTTCCTTACATGACAGGTAGTCCAATATTTGTTAAATATGTTAAATTATATGTTAAATCCAATATATGTATATACATATATAGAGAGCTATCTTGCTGCACAAGAAAAATCAGATCTAGAAAGAAAGAAAAAAACCTGAGAAGGAAAACAAAAATGCAAACAAACAATAACAGACTGAAAATGCTATGTTGTGGTCCACATTCAGTTCCCAAATTCCTCTGTCTGGGTATAGATGGCTCTCTTCATTAATAGACAATTGGAACTGGTTTCAGTCAACTCATTGTTGAAGAGAGCCACATCCATCAGAATTGATCATTAAATAGTCTTGATGTTGACATGTACAATGATCTCCTGGTTCTGCTCATTTCACTTATCATCAGTTCATGTAAGTCTCTCCAGGCCTCTCTGACATCATCTTGCTGGTCTTTTCTTACAGAACAATAATATTGCATAACATTCATATACCATAATTTATTCAGCCATTCTCCAACTGATGAGCATCCATTCAGTTTCCAGTTTCTAGACACTACAAACAGGGCTGCCACAAACATTTTTGCACATATGGGTCCCTTTCCCTCCTTTAAGATCTCTTTGGGATATAAGCCCAAGGTCAAAGGTTATTCACAGTTTAATAACTTTTTGATCATAGTTCCAAATTGCTCTCTAGAATGGTTGGATATGTTCACAATTCCACCAACAATGCATCAGTCCCAGTTTTCCCAAATCCCCTCCAACAATCATCATTATCTTTTTCTGTCATCTTAGCCAATCTGAAAGATGTGTAGTGGTATCTCAGAGTTGTCTTAATTTGTCTTTCCATGATCAATAATTATTTGAATCACCCTTTCATATGACTAGAAATAGTTTTAATTTCTTCTTCTGAAAATTGTCTGTTCGTATATCCTTTGAACATTTATATATTTGAGAATTGCTTGATTTCTTATAAATTTAAGTCAATTCTCTACATATTTTGGAAATGAAGCCTTTCTCAGAACTTTTAAATATAAAAAATGTTTTCCAGTTTATTGCTTCCCTTCTAATTTTGTCTGCTTTAGTTTTGTTTG